>NC_142127.1:27572500-28250714 GCF_024610735.1 Ursus americanus | reverse complement strand
AATAAATAAAAGCCTTAAAAAAAAGCTAGAGGAGAGACTGAATATATAGAGATATACAGAATATTTTTAAAAGACCAAAATAGACTTCTATAGATGAAAACTGTAGTGTGTGAGATAAGTATAATGAATGAGATTAATAGCAGATTATACATTGCAGAAGAAGAGATTAGTGAATTTGGAGACATAGTAAGAAAAACTATACATAATGAAATGCAGAGAGAAAAAGACTGAAATAAACAGAGCATTAGGGAACTTTGAGAAAACTTTAATTGGCTAATTATACATGTAATCAAAGTTCCCAATTATAAGAATAAAAAAATAAGTAAATTTGAGGAAATAATGGGCTAGAATTTTTTTTTTCAAATTTGATTAAAGACATAAACCCATACTATCAGTTTTCTTGGATTGTCATAACAAATTACCACAAATTTGATGGCTTCAAAGAGAAGTCCTGAATCAAAGTGTTGGGAAGACCATGCTCTCTCTGAAGTTTCTAAGGGAGGATCTTCCAAGCCGCTTCTAGCTTCTGGTGACTCCAGGCATTTCTTGGCGTATGGCTGCATAAATCTAGTCTCTGTTATCATCTTAACACAGGCCTCAGTGGATTCTAATCTCTCTGTGCCTTTCTCTTATAAGGACACTTGTTATTGGATTTAGCGTCCACCAAAATAATTGAGGATGATCCCATTTTGAGAACCTTAACTTAATTGCATCTTCAAAGACCTTACAAGGTCACATTCTCAGCTCCTGGAATGGGGGGCCACCATTCAACTCACTATACCCACAGATCCTTTAAAAAGCTCCACAAATACCCAACACAAAACATATGAAGAAAACTAACCAAGGCACGTCAAAATCAGATTGCTTAAAAACCAGTGATATATTGTAAGCGTCCAGAGGAAAAGAACTGTATGATATACACAGAAACAAAGATAAAGATGGTGGCAGAATTCTTGCCAGAAACAATACAAGTTAGAAAATTCTGAAGCCACATCTCTGAAGTATGGAGAGGAAAAAAAAAAAATCTGTTTGCCTGTAATTAGTTATCCAGTGAAACTATTTTCAAAATGAAGATGAAACAAAGAGTTTCATAGACATAAAAAACTAAGAGAATTCATCATCAGTAGACCTGAACTACAAGAAATGGTAAAGGAAGTCCTCACGAGAAGGAAGATAGTGCCCCTTGGAAACTTACATGTCCACAAGGGAATGAGTACTAGGAATGGTAACTTCCTGAATATATATAATATGCTATATAATATACATATATTTTTACATAAACTTTTTATTTTAGAATATCTTTTACAGAAATGTTACAAAGGTAATGAAAGTATTTCTCCTATGCCTCTCACCATTTACTAACAGTTTACATTATACTATGCCATATCTGGTACAGTTAAGGAACCAGTATTAGTATATTACTGTTAATTAAACTCTTTATTCATTTTTCACTAGTTTTTCCCTAATGTCCTTTTTCTGTTCCAGGATCCCAGCCAGGAACTGGATATTTAGTTGTCATGGCTCCTTAGGTTCCCCTAAACTGTGACAGTTTCTCTGAATTCTTTGTTTTTGAGGACCTTGACAGTTTTGAGGAGTGTTAGTCAGATATTTTGTATAATTCCCTTCAATTTTAATTTTTCTGATATTTTTCTGATGATTAGACTGGAGTTCTAGCTTTTGGGATAGAAGACTGTAGAGGTAAATCCTGTTTTCATCACATTATATCAAGAACACATGGTATCCACATAATTTATTGTTGATATTAAGCTTGATCACCTGGCTGAGGTAGTGTTTGTCAGGTCTCTCCACCGCAAAGTTTCATTTCCCCGCTTTCCATCCTCCACTCTTAGGAGGCAGATCACTAAATGCAGTGCACAGTTGAGAGGGGATGAGGGATTACTTAAGCTCACCTTCTGGAGGGGGAGATAGCTGCATTAATCATTTGGAATTTTTCTCTAACATTACATATCTTTAATAAGAAAAAAGTTACAGAATAATGTGTGGTGTGAGTCATTCCATTGTGAACTCCATGAAACCAGGGCACTCTCTTTGCCATTGAATCTCTGATTTCTAGAACAGTGTCTAATACATAAAGTATATATTCAGTAACTATATACTGAATGCATCTTGGTGGAAAACAACAAAATGCAGAATAATTCCACATCCTCCTTAGATTCCCTACTATATTATATTAAGATATATAAGGATGGAATGCATTTCCTTCAATTTCTAAACAAGATTCTTAAGCAAGTGTCTCAACATATAAGCTAAAAACTGACATCATGGGTGTAAATGTAGAAACATGCCTTCAGAAAATAAACTGGTGCTTTTCTTTACTCAAACGACAAAGGTTTCACCGAGAATCTTACTTCTCACCTTTAGGAGAAGGCCTCTCCACTGAACATGTCTGGCATTTTTCTCTCAAGAGAAGGCAAACAACGCACTATCATTTCAAAATTCTGGGCTTTCTCCGTCCTGCCTAGGAAAAAAAGAGATATAAACAACCTGTCGTTTTAAGGGTTATAAAAATTAGCCGTTGCCTAAACGTGCAAGCTGTTGAGGAAAAAAGTTGTAATTAAGCCTTTTTTTCTTTAAATGTCTGAGCCTGTTATCTGCAATCATGCTTCACTGTCCAAGAAATATATAAGGAAGGGATCTTTGGTACAGAAGATAATTAAGTAATAATAATAGGAGGCTATTGGAAGTAAAAGGAAGACATTGGCTTTGACTGTTAGGAAAACCAAGATTTGAACTCTTCCATCAAGGATATGCTTGAGATACTTAGGCCTTGGAGATTCTGGGGAATGGGTCTCTGGGAATGGGCCTAACGCAGAGATCAGAGAAGTGGCCCAACAAAAGAACTTACTGGAATACCTGGCTCTGATAGGGACCAAGGCATAGGGAATGCAGTTGTGGTACAAATAAGCCACCTACCCAACTTCTGGTCATAGCAGGGGACTGGGGTTTTACTTTCTTGAGAAACAAGGCTGTGGCAGAACCTGCCAGCTACTCATGGATTATGTGGGAATTACACCTCTGCAATCCTCCTGGCCACTGTGTTTGTTGGTTGAGAGTTGTATCTCAATATATTCTTGAAAGTTCTTGAGGTTAGCCTGTGTGGTGATGCAGTCAGTTAGCATGTGAAGTATCCTAGTTAAGCATCTACTTTCTAGAAGTAGCTAAAGCAAAAGCTGCAAATATCATTGAGTCTGCACTTGAGATACATAGTTAAGGAGAGTAATACTAGAAATAGCTTTTCAGTTGTGAAGTGAATGCTGGTTAATGTCTGAAGTTAGCTAAACCTGATGTACCAGCATCTGAGTCTTTGTAACTAGGTTATATGAATCTGGTCAAATAGAGAAGATTCCTGCCTTGTTTTATCCACTTAATAGAGGATTCTGTCTCCTGATCTAATTTGAAGGCAATATTATTCTTCAGTACAATTTTACACTTGCCCTTGAGCAGTTATTTCAGAGGGAATTTATAAGAGGGGATAGGGAGTAGGGACTACATTGAGTTTATGTACAGATTATGTATTTTTTGTGCCTGTTGAGTAAAATGTCTCCAGGTGTGGAAAATCAGACTTGAACTTGCTTTCATTCTAACATTATACCTACTGGTGAGGTTGTGGGAAAGAACTCCACTCTCAATTCCCGACAGCCACTGGGAGCTGCCTGCTGTCTCCATGGAGAATTGACTCTGAGAAAAGCTAAATTGGTGTAGGTCAAGTCATTAACAGTGGATGTGAGCTCCAGATTCCAAAAAGAAGCTGTGACACATTGGTTTATCCTGAAAAGGTCAGGAAATAGGAGAGAGAACTGTATAGCTGAACTTTGAAAAATCTATGAAAAATAGTCCAAAGTGTGGTTATTCATGGTGATTGAGGGGATGAATAAACAGGTAAGGTCTTTTACTTTAGATGCTTATATGTATTTGTATAGCAAATATATATATTTTTTAGAATATGTGTGTCTATGGGTGTGTTAATTTGCATGCAAATCTATGAATAAATTTGGAGCGTATTAATTTTAGTTTAGAGTGTGATTTTTCTTTTAGTTGGAATTGGAGTGGGTAACTGATTTACTTACTTGGAAAGATTTTGTCTGCAGGTGTGAATTGTTGTTAGAAAAGGAAAAAAAGAAGTCAGCTTTCCTTTGTCAAATAAGTGCCAGTGAATTCTTTTTCAAGTTTAAATCTATATCAAGAGATTTCTTTTACAGAAAAGGTGTTACAAAGCCATGCATTGCATTGTACAATATCTGTCTGCTTTTTGACACTGAATACATAGGCAATATTTTAATTTTTTCCCCCTCTTATTACACCTGAATAAAGACACTCTGCATTAATGATTTAGAAGTTCTCTGTGCTTATAGAGAAAGTAAAATTAAAATTCTGTTGTTTAATCCAGGAAATATTTCTGAGTGTCTACTATATGAATACATATTGTATGTTAGAAACAACTTAATTCTTTGCAATATAAGTTCAACAAATGATTCTTCCCTGTGACAACATCTGGGGATGGAACAAACCTTTTTTTTCCCCAAAAAATGAAAAGAAACCCTTGGTTTCTTCTTGACTCTTGCTCTTGATCTTCTCATTTGGTACCTTTCTTCTGGATGCAGTGGCTCACAGTGTTCTCTTCTAGTGCTTCACGTTATTTTGTATTCATGTATTCATCACCAAAGAGGTGCCCATTGCAGTACAGGTGGTGGCCACTTCTCTAACTATGTGACCTTGGTTGGGCAAGTAACGTCACTTGAGACCCAGTGATTTCTGTGACAAAGAGATAATATGTACCTCTTAGGTTTATTGGGATAGATTTAAGAAAGATTTAAGGGAAACAGTGCATCTAAAGCTCTTAGTATAGAATATACTCTCAGTAAATGTTAGGTGCTTTCCCTGTGGAGATATATACACATACATACGTATTCTTTACCATCACCATCGTCATCATCACCATAATTATACTTCTTAATCTATATGGAGAGACTTTATTTTTATTTTTAAAAATATTTTATTTATTTCTTTTGAGAGAGAGCATGAGCGGGGAGGGGCAGAGAGGGAGGGAGAAAGAATGTGAAGCAGACTCCACACTGAGTGCGGAGCCCCACATGGGCTCAGATCCCATGACCACTGTAGGATCGTGACCTAAGCTGAAACCAAGAGTCGCATGCTTAATTGACTACAGCACCCAGGTGCCCCACAAGACTTTATTTTTTAACGTTATTTTTGTGTTTTTTATATACTTTTGTGTTTTTATATATATATATATATATATATATACACATTTTATATATATATTGTTTATTTCATGTTTATATATATAAATATAAATATGTACATATTTATTTTTGTGTTTTATATATATTTATATATAATATTCATATTTATATATAAAACATTTAAATAACATAAATATAAATAACATAAATAATATTTATATTTTTATATATTAAATATATATAAATATATATAAATATATAATATATATTAAATATATTATATATTTATAATATATATATTATATATTTATATATAAAACTTTTAAATAATATTCAAATAAAAGGATTTTTGTTTGCCTACAACTGCTTTAAAGTGGGACTGCTCCATATACAGAGTAAAGAACTCTTCTAAATCAATAAAACATTCTAGTAGAAAAGCAATTACAATTTACACAAGCATGTCACAAGACAGGTTATCCAAATGGCCAGTAAATGTGAAAAGGGCTCAAACTAATTTGTAATTAGGGAAATGCTAAATGAAACCATAATGAGATTTCAGTGCACACCAACAATAAGAACCAAAATAAGAATTACTGACAATTCCTAGGGAGACTGAAAAACTTATTCGTGGCGTTGGGAGTGCATATTGGTGAAACCACATTGGAAAACTTTGAGGCATTTTCGGCTCAACCTGAACATTTACCCATTTTAGAATTCCTAGTTATATACCCAACAGATATGCATGCATACATGCACTATATGACATACATAGACATGTTTATAGCAGCACTATTTACAATGGTTAAAACCCAGAAACTACCCAAATGTCCATCAGCGGATAGAATGGATAAATAATTTTTGGTGTACTCATGAAATCGAATACTATACAGCAATGAAAAAAAAAAAACCAAATTACTGCCATAAGGAACATCCTGGATTAATCTCACAATCCTAATCACAATGATATAATAAGATAAGCCCAACCCAAAAGAATGCATACAATGTGAATCTATTATATAAATTCAAAACCCAACAAAAAGTAACCTATGGTGATAGGAATCAGAATCTCTGTGAAGGGGACTAGGAAATAGGAGGGAACGTAATGGATACTTAAGGGACTGCTGAAAATATTCTGTTTTTTGTTTTGATTGGGAGTTATAGTTCAAGTTTAGAAAGGAAAGCTATATATTTTTGTATATAATTTTATATGATTTTGTATTAAATACTTTTATGTATTATAGTTCAATTTAAAAATTTAGAAATAATAAAGTATATGGAGTTACTTCAGACTGATGTGATTCAAATTTTGGGAAGGAATCAATCTGTGGGTTTTCTGTTTGTTTATGCATATGGGGCGATGAGTCTGAGAGCACGGGATTGGGGATGGTAGTTAGCGTTAACTTGGTAAAAGTGGAGGAAATGGTAACTGTTATTACATGCAATATTTTCCAAGGTTCTAAATGGAATTTGCATATACCTTTCTGACGTTAACACAGATTCATTGGATGGAGCATTGCCTTTTGCTTATTGGTATAATTTGAGGTTTTGCCTAAAAAGTTTAGAGCTAGCTTCTGGATTTTAGATGATCAGAAGAGATAAACTCTTTCATAATCCTGATTTCTGCATGTTAGCTTTTGATCTGTGAAGAGGCAGGCCTCTAAGCTTATCTGTCTTGAGTGTTGTTTGAATAAAGAGCTCGTTTGAGGTAGACTCCTCACCAAGGGTCTCTCACCTGTGACACTCAGGCTCTCCTCATCTCTAGCTTTGTCTGGATCTAATGTTCTTATGTAAAGGAGTCTAGAAGGAAGCTAGTTGTTAGTTTCTGCCAGTATGTGATTAATAAGTATAATTCTTAACATTTATTTAGCTCTTACCATATGTCGGGCCTCACGATTATCCTGCTTCTCTTGACTTCATTGTTTCATGTACTGTGTTCTTCCTCAGTTACAAAGCACTAGCGATTGTGTGGAGTCTGTCTCCAAAACATAGCCTGTAGCCAGTTATCTTATTACTGGTGCTGCCACCCTGGGAGAGGCCTCTTGGTCTCTTCCTGGACCTACTGCAGTAACTTTGGTGCTGGTTCTCCTGTTTCTTATCAATCCAGTGTACAGAGTTCAGGTTCTTGACACCACAGAGCCTCTAGGTCTGCCTGTGGATTGCATGGTTTGTCCTTTTTCTTTCCTTTCCTTTCCTTTCCTTCCTTTTCTTTTCTTTTCTTTTCTTTTCCTTTCCTTCCTTCCTTCCTTCCTTCCTTCCTTCCTTCCTTCCTTCCTTCCTTCCTTCCTTCCTTTCTTTCTTTCTTTCTTTCTTTCTTTCTTTCTTTCTTTCTTTCTTTCTTTCAGGTTTATTTATTTATTTGAGAGAGAGCAGGGGAAGGGGCAGAGGGAGAAAGAGAATCCTTGAGCAGAATCCTGGATGAGTGGTGAGCTGGACATGGGGCTCCATCCCAAGACCCTGAGATCATGATCTAAACTGAAGGCCAGACGCTTAACCCACTGAGCCACCCAGGTGCCCCAACATGGTTTCAAGTTTGACTTGTTGCTGAGGCTTTGGGTGCCCTCTATTTCTGGCATTTTCAGGTTTCCTTTCATTAACTTAGCGTGTGTGTGTGTGTGTGTGTGTGTGTGTGTGTGTGTGTGTGTGTGTTTAAATCATGTTTTGTTCCTCATTTAAAAATTTAAGACAGGAGGAAGAATTCCTCCATCTTCTCAGTGTGACATCTTGACTGAAAGTTTCTAAATGTATTAGGCTGGCAAGGGAACAAGACTAAATAACAATTATTATAACAATTACTGATACCATTCTAGTGCACACTACATTTTCTCATATATTCTCATCTCTCTCAGATATTCTCATTTCATATTCATTACATTCCATCTTTTAGGAGGATATGATTCATTTTTTACCTATAGATAAAAATATGTATATTTTTAAATATTTCTTTTCTTCATTTGAGAGAGAGACAGCACAAGTGGGGGAAGAGGCAAAGGGAGAGGGAGAAGCAGACTCTCTGCTGAGCTGGGAGCCTGATCTGGGGCTGGATCCCAGGACCCTGGGATCATGACCTGAGCCAAAGGCAGATGCTTAACGATCTGAGCCACCCAGGCACCCCTAGATAAAAATATTTTTTAAAAACTTCTAAAAAATGAATCTGAACAGTTTAACTTGTTTAAGTTTGAATTATTTTTTAGAAAATAGTGATTTTAGTTATGTTAACATGTTCGTTTTTTTTAAATTAACATATAATGTATTACTTGTTTCAGGGTACAGGTCTGTGATTCATCAGTTTTATACAACACCCACCGCTCAACACAACACATACCCTCCCCAGTGTCCATAATCCAACTACCCCATCCCCCCACCCCCATCTCCTCCAGCAACCCTCAGTTTGTTTCCTAAGATAAAGAGTCTCTTATGGTTTGTATCCCTCTCAGGTTTCATCTTGTTTCATTTTTTCCTCTCTTCCTCCATGATCCTCAGCCTTGTTTCTTAAATTCCGCATATCAGTGAGATCATAATGATAATTGTCTTTCTCCGATTGACTTATTTTGCTTAGCATAATACCCTCCAGTTCCAGCCACATCATTGAAAATGGCAAGATTTCCACAGCAACATAGGAAGTAAAAGAAGATGAAAAGAAAGTCACCCTAAATCTCTTAGAAGTAAATATTATCAATTTTAGATGAACATTTCTTTAGGCTTCACCCATAGACTCATAGACTTTCATTTATAAACTTCACACATGGATAAAAAGAGAGACTAATGGGCAGTCAAAACTTTGAGATTTTGACATTTTACTCTGCATGTTCCTTCAGCAAAACAGTATTAAAATTAATTTAACATATGAAAATTTAAGAATTAATGAACTTAATACAAAACACCTAAATTTTCCTCTGTGTTAAAAAAATTATAAATACAGAAATTAATTTTAAGGTCAACACAATTTACCTTAAATGTGGTGTAATTTAACTCCCACTATCAATAAACTGAGACATTTTCAAATATTTCTATTTCCATTTCTTTATTTTTTCTTATTTTTAACTTGAGACTTATTAATATCCTAAAGCATCATTCCTACATAACATTAATATTCTAAAGGCCTACAATTTTGTAATAGCTTCTCTAATTTAAATTTTATTTTGATTCAACTCTAAGTTGCTTGGTTTCATTGAAAAGATCATTTTATTTAAAGTATTCAGTGATTAATAAAGTAGGATAAAGGTTTTTTGTATATATGACAATGTCTGCTGGTTTATATATATTTTTTAGATTTTGTTTGAGAGAGAGAGAGACAGTGAATGAAAGGAAGAGGGAGAGAGAATCTGAAGCAGACTCCACACTGAGCATAGCCCAGTGCGAGGCTCTATCCCACAACCATGAAATCATGACCTGAGCCAAAACCAAGAGTCAGACGCTTAACCAACTAAGCCACCCAGGCACCCCTTCTGGTTTATAGTTAAAGGATAGTTTAACTGTTGTATTAATCAATATAGGCCAGCTTTTGCTGCAGTAACAAGGTGTTTTCTATTTGTTGCATCTCTTCTTTGTTCTTTTTTTTCTGCATATGTATTGAATATCTTTTATGATTCCTTATTATCTCCATTGTTGGTTTTTTAGCTGACTTTTGTTGTTTTATTTAATAGTTATTTTAGGATTTATAGTACTCATATTTAAATTAGCACAGGCTGCTTCATTTATTGGTATACAACTCCAAGTATAATACAGAAATTTATAACAAAATTTATGCTATAGCTTTTATGCTATTTTTTACACATTTTACTTTTAGATGTTATAATCCTCCATAATAAATACATTTCTGTTGTTTGTATGAGTTTTCTATGGCTGCTGCTATAACAAATGATTGCATACGTAATGGTTTTAAACGACACAGATTTATTGTGTCATTGTTGGAGGTCCGGAGTCCACAATTGGTTTCATTAAGCTTAAACCTAGGTACCAGCAAGGGCTTTTTTTCTTCTGAGGACTGTAGGAAAATCGGTTTCCTTGCCTTTACCAGATTCTAGAGGCTGACACATTCCTCCTATCATGGTGCCCTTGCAAAGCCAACAATGACTGGTCTCTATTCTGTTCCATTGATCTCTAAGTCTGTTTTTGTGCTAGTACCACACTGTCTTGATGATCACAGCTTTGTAATAGAGCTTGAAGTCCAGGATTGTGATACCACCACCTCTGATTTCCTTTTTCAACATTCCTTTGGCTATTCAGGGTCTAATCTGGTTCCATACGAATTTTTGGATTATTTGTTCCAGCTCTGTGAAAAAAGTTAATGGTATTTTGATAGGGATTGCATTGAATATATAGATTGCTCTAGGTAGCATAGACATTTTAACAATATTTGTTCTTCCAATCCATGAGCACGCAACGTTTTTCCCTTTCTTGTGTCTTCTTCAGTTTCATTCATGAGTGTTATATAGTTTTCAGAGTACAGATCCTTTGTCTCATTGGTTAGGTTTATTCCTAGGTATCTAGGTTTTGGGCACAATTGTAAATGGGATCAACTCCTTAATTTCTCTTTCTTCTGTCTCATTGTTACTGTATAGAAATGCAACTGATTTCTGTTCTTTGATTTTATATCATGCCACGTTGCTGAATTCCTGGATGAGTTCTAGCAATTTTGGGGTAGAGTTGTTTTGGTTTTCCATGTAGAGTATCAGGTCATCTGCGAAAAGTGAGAGTTTGATTTCTTCTTTGCAGATTAGGATGCCTTTTATTTCTTTTTGTTCTCTGATTGCTGAGTCTAGGACTTCCAGTACTATGTTGAACAGCAGTGGTGAGAGTGGACATCCCTCCATGTTCCTGACCTTAGGGGAAAATCTCTTAGTTTTTCCCCACTGAGAATGATATAGGCTGTGGGCTTTTCATATACGGCTTTTATGATATTGAGGTATGTTCCCTCTGTCCCTACACTGTGAAGAGTTTTAATCAAGAAAGGATGCTGTACTTTGTCAGGTGATTTTGCTGCATCTCTTGAGGGCATCATATAGTTCTTGTCCTTTCTTTTGTTAATGTAGTGTATCACGTTGATTGATTTGCCGTTGTTGAACCACTCTTGCAGCCTAGGAATAAATGCCACTTTGTTGTAGTGTATAATCTTTTTAATGTACTGTTGGATTCTATTGGCTAGTGTCTTGGTGAGAATTTTGGCATCCATATTCATCAGGGATATTGGTTTGTAATTTTCCTTTTTGGTGGGGTTTTTGTCTCGTTTTGAGATCAAGGTTATGCTGGCCTCATAGAACAAGTTTGGGAGTTTTCCTTCCATTTCTTGTTTTTGAAAGAGCTTCAGAAGAATAGGTATTAACTCCTTTTTAAATGTTTTGGTAGCATTTCCCTGGGAAGCCATCCCTCCCTGAACTCCTGTTTGTTGGGAGATTTTTGATTACTGCTTCAATTTCCTTGCTGATCATGTGTCTGTCAGTTTTTCTCTTTCTTCCTGTTTCGGTTTTGGTAGTTTGTACATCTCTAGGAATGCATCCATTTTTCCAGATTGCCTAATTTGTTGGCATATAGTTGCTCATGATATGTTCTTATAATTGTTTGTATTTCTTTGGTGTTGTGATCTCTCCTCTTTCATTCATGATTTTATTTGGGTCCTTTATCTTTTCTTTTTGATAAGTCTGGCCAGGGCTTTATCAATCTTATTAATTCTTTCAGAGAACCAACTCCTAGTTTCATTGATGTATTCCACTCTTCTTTTGGTTTCGATTTCATTGATTTTTGCTCTAATCTTTATTAATTCTCTTCTCCTGCTGGGTTTAGGCTTTATTTGCTGTTCTTTCTCCAGATCCTTTAGGTGTAGGATTAGGTTATGTATTTGAGACCTTTCTTGTTTCTTGAGAAAGGCTTGTATTGCTATATACTTCCCTCTTAGGACCACTTTTGCTGCATCCCCAAGGTTTTGAGCAGTTGTTTTCACTTTCATTTGTTTCCATGATTTTTACCTCTCAGAAATCATAGGCAGCTGGTGGAATTTGAAATGTGTTTCTTTGTGTGTGATTTGTGCGTTTTTGTGTGTCTGAGTTCCTATTTTCACCCAATTTCTCATGAATGAAACTGAATATAAAGAATCATAAAAGTTGTGTTAATGATCAAATTGTTTCCTAATATATCGGTTGTGCCATAAAAAATTGTCCTTAAAACAAGGATGATAGCAGAACTGACTGTATATGGAATTCTTTTGTGAGTACTTTGGAAACATGTATATGGCATTTTACATATGGGAAAAAGAAAAGATTCAATCCCCCTACCCTAGATGAATGCCTATATTAATAGCTCTCTCTTCAAGATTCCAGAATGTCATGAAAAAAAAAAAATCAGTTTTCAGTTCTAGAAGTTTGATATGGGTCTTTTCTTAATCTTCCATGTCTATATTTAATATGACCAATCTGTCCTCTAACTTCTTGAACTTATCAAATATAGTTATAATGACCACATTAATGTCTTTGTGTATTAGTTCTGTCATGTGTAGCATTTCATTATTTTGATTAATTGAATTTTCCTGTGTTATAGGTTATAGATAACTGGTTCTTTGGCCATCTAATAATTTTATTAGATTTTAGACATCATCAGTTTAAGGTTATTGGGTTTTATTTTTGCACTCCTATAAATATTTCTGAGCTTTGTTCTGGAACACCGTTAAATTACTTGGTATTAGTTCGAATCTTCAGGTATTACTTTTAAGCCTTGCTAAGTGGTAGCAGAATATTAGGGTGAGTTTTTCATTCTACTAAGACACAAATCTTCTGAGTATTTTACCAATGTGCAGTGAGTAATGAGGTTTTCTATTCAGGTTGGTGAGCAGCTGAAATCTTGACTGGGGCCTTGGAATCAGCTTCCAAACTCATTTAAATGGTTGTTGGAAGGAGGCTTCAGTTTCTTTCTGGCTGTTGGCCAGAGATTTCAGCTTCTCACTGCATGGACATCTCCACAGTACTGATAGAGTGATGTCATTTCATGGCAGATAGCTTTCTCTAAATGAGAATCCAAAAAAGAGTAATAAGGAATTCCTGAAGCCTCTCTGATCTATACTGGGAGTCATGCACCCTCATTTCTGTCAGAGTCTATTAACTAAAAGTAAGTCATTATATATAGCTCATATTCAAGGGACAGGGAATTAGGTTCTAAAAAAGGGAGGAAAATAAAATAATTAGTATACCTAATTTAGAACCACCATAGCCTTCTGACCTTCAATTATTTACATTCTTTCCACATGTGAAATACACTTACCTTTCATAAGACCACCCGGTTTTCATCTCTAAAGTCCAGGATGGTGGGCACCTGTATTAGATCCAAGAGATGAGTCCCCCTTGGATGTAATAGCTTAAGTAATTTCTCAAGTAATTTCTCAAGGATAGCTTCTTTTGATCTGAAGATCTGTAAAATAACAAGAATAATGTGCCCCCAGTCTACATAACAGTTAATGAGACAGGCTTAAGATATCTGTTTCAAGGAGAAGAGAACTAAGCTCCACCAAAGAAAGGAACATCTACGAATTTATGGAGATATTTTAAAACTAACACACTCCCAAAAATAGTTATTTTTAAAATTTTTCTAATCATTTTTGGTCACCATTTTATTTACCTTAGAGTCTATAAAGATAAAAATGATAAGCCCTTTGGAAAGTCCCACATCTAATGAAATGTGTTCATACGTAGGGGATTTTACTTTTGAGATTATCTCTTAGACTTAAGAATTTACCTCTCCATGCTCCTTTCTTATTCCTATATGTTTTTTTTTCCTCTCAGAACTGGGTTCAGTAAGAATATCAAGATTTTTGTCAGTTTACTTCCTTTTCCTGCCACTATTACTGTGAATAGGGTTGGCCATAGTTGACTCTGCTTAAGTACACTAGCACCTCTGTTTTTCCCTTGTGGCCACCCCAGTTCTAAGAGTATGTTGTGAGGTTGTGCTTCCTTTTAGACAGTTTTGTCAGTGAATTTTGTCTGAATCTAACTTGATTTTTCTATTTTGCTGTGTATTAGAGGTAGGAGGCTCTGTGATCTGATTTGACTTGTCTTTGCTAAGGAAGGATGTCATGGATCTTACTGAAAGGACACGGACCTGGATCAGGACCTACACTTTGTTTTGTGACCCCATTTTGGTGCTCTCTGTCTTCTACTGACAGCATATTCCCTGGAAGATGGAATCTTTTTATTTAGAGATGTATTGATAAAATTGAAAAAAACTGTATGGTTTCAAAACTGTAAAGTTCAGTAGGAACAAGGTGTTATAGCTTCCAGATTATTTATTTATATATCTTCACTTATTTATATATCTATTTCAGTATATGGTATTCTAAGCTTTTTGCCCAATTTGATGTTTATTTTAGTTAATGTTGAATGACAATGAATTGCAGTTGCTACAAATACCATTCACTCTAAAACACTTCTAATTTATGCTTGCTTAGGAAGCATCAGATATGTTTGAGCAGAAGTCAGAGACACACCTGAATTTTTCTCATATTTTCATCACTCAAAGCCATTAATAGGAATGCTGCCTTTAGATTCTATTTTTTAAACTATATGGATGGTATTCAAGTCCATGTTTTTTCTGAGTTATAACATATTTTAATTTCTTTGTTTCTAATGACTAGGTAATATTTATCTTATTCTTATATCCATGATATAGAGTGGGTGAAAATTAGGACCATAATTTGGATTGCAAATTAAAGCCAGCAATAATGATATTAACTTTATATTTTTCTTTATAGTTTTCATAATTGTCTTTTAAGATACAGTCTCTTACTTGACCATAACAATTTTCCTTTTTTGTAGGAAGACTCACTAAGTTTTATAGAGGTTTCAGTGCACTCAATTCCAAACAACCTATTCGAAGTCATGTTAGGTCAGGAACTGAGATATTGTGACTTCTAAACCAGCTTCTGCTTCTCAGAATTCATCACATGCTTGCACATCAGCCCATATCAATATTTTTTTCATAATTAGCCATGTTAATATTTATATATTTTCTAAGATGCTGAGGTGAACTTATATATTTTCTTAATTATGCTGAACTTTGATTCTGAGAACCAGTGACATCAGTAGAGAGCAAGAAGATTTGTATCTCTTGCTAGTCACAGATTTTAAAAACCTTTTTGATGAGGACTTGATTTCTCCCATGACTGATAACAGATAGAAATAGGATAGAAGACTGAAGAGGACATATTTTTCATCCAGTGACATGTGAGTATCTTTTTTTTTTTTTTTTAAGATTTTATTTATTTATTTGACAGAGCTAGAGACAGCCAGCGAGAGAGGGAACACAAGCAGGGGGAGTGGGAGAGGGAGAAGCAGGCTCATAGCAGAGGAGCCTGACGTGGGGCTCGATCCCACAACGCCGGGATCATGCCCTGAGCCGAAGGCAGGCACTTAACCGCTGGCCACCCAGGTGCCCCGACATGTGAGTATCTTGACAGAATAATAACTATTACTTGATTTCAGTCAGTTGCTCCCAAACAATGAAACAGGTTATATTTTTAGATATTACTTTTACTTACATTGTTGCCTGAAATGTAGAGAGGATAGGCATGGAAACTGAGCATGAATACCAGATTTAAACATACAAAACTCCCCAAAATTTTAACAACATATTTTTTTTGCATCAGGCTTCCACCTGGTAATACCATGGAATCTTTCTTATAGTTAAGAATGAAACGATTATATATATATACATAATGTTAGATGGGAAGATGATCTTTTATATGAATTTGGTTTGGACACAAATAATGTTTAAAGGATTTATTTTATTTTTAATTTCTTTATTATGTTCAGTTAGCCAACAGAAATTCATTAGTTGTGTATAATACCCAGTGCTCATTACATCATGTGCCCTCCTTAATATCCATCACCCAGCTAACCCATCCTCCTACCTGCCTCCCTTCTGTAACCCTCAGTTTGTTTCCTAGAGTCCAGAGTCTCTCATGATTTGTCTCCCTCTCTGATTTCTTCCCCTTCAGTTTTATTTTAAACCAGTGTGAAGTTGAGGCTTTGGAAGAGAGGTGAGATAGAGAAAATGTTTCTTTTAAATAGAAGATATTATATAATGGGAGTATTTGATACCTCTGCTTTGTCTCAAGATGGGATAACAAAGATTGGATTTACAATGGGTTTCAAGTATTGAACATTAGGCCACACTGTGATTCCCAAGAGAAGGTACATAAGACAGCAACTCTTTAAGACTGGAGACAGTGGGAGGGGGCTTAAACAGCAACCTGCAGTCTCAAGGATTTGATGAGACAGAAGCAATCCTTGTAGAAGCAGAAGCTCCTTGGCAATTCAAATAAAGATATCTAATTCAGAGTTTAAACAGTTCCATCAAGAAAACTCTAAGCCTAGCTGCAAAATAAATAAATAAATAAATAAATAAATAAATAAATAAATAAATAAATAAGTAAAATAGATCTGTCTTTATTTGCAGATCATAAAATTATCTAAACTTCTAAGGAATCTCTGCAAAAAGTTCCAGAAACAATAAGTTTAAGGTTAATATATGAATCAATTGTCTTTCTATAGACTAGGAAAAAACAAATGAAAATTGAAATTTATAAAGCAATACCATTTACACTAATATAAAATATAAAAAATTGGGGCACCTGGGTGGCTCAGTTGGAGTATCTGACACTTGGTTTCAGCTCAGGTCATGATATCAGGGTCTTGACATTGAGCCTGGGCTTCAGGCTTCAGCTTCAGTCTACATGCTCAGCGGGGAGTCTACTGGAGATTCTCTCTGTCCCTCTCCTTCTGACCCTCCCCCCAACTCTCACCAGCACGTGGGCTCTCTCTCTCTCTCTAATATAACTAAATAAATAATAATATGTGCCAGGATAATTGAATATATTCGGGGGGGTGAGGAAGAAAGAAAGAAAAAGAACTTCTATCTATACCTCATAACATATGAAAAACTAACTCAAAATGGATTGCAGACTTTAATGTAAAACCTAAAACTATACAACTTCTAGTAAAAGAAAATAGGAGAAAAAACTTTTGTGAACTTGAGTTAGGCAAAGATACATTAGAGATGACACCATTGTAACAGAACAAAGTGATAAATTGTGTATTATCAAAAGACTTTGCTAATACAGTAAAGAGGTAAGTCACAGACTGTGAGAAAATATTTAAAAAAACCCACATATTTAGAATTTACTTGTGTTTATAATATATAGAGAGTTTTCAACTCAGTAGTAAAACAAACAATTCAATAAAAATGGGGGAAATTGAACAGAAACTTCACTAAATCTATACAGATGGCAAACAAACACACGAAATACTGTTAAACATTGTTGGTCACTAGGGAAATGCAGATTAAAACTACAGTGAAATATCACTGCACATGTACTACACTGGTTAAAATTGAAAAGACTGATCATAACAAACTTTGGCAAAGATGTGGAAGATTAGACCTTTTATATACTGCTTATAGGAGTGTAAAATGTGACAATCACGGGACAATAGTTTGTTAGTTTCTGAAATGTTTTAAATGCTAAACACATACCTACCAAATGATGCAGATATTGTACCTTTGGGCATACATCATTGACTTACTCTGTCAGACATACATATCTTTGGAACCAAAAGAAAAGAAAGAAAGAACAATAACAGAAAGCAAAGCAAACCTAAGGAAAGTAGAAGAAAAGGAATAATATAAAGATAAAAGTACAATTCAGTGAAATGGAAAAAAAAGATTTAAAAGTTTGCTTAAATTCAGCAGGCAAGATCCAAGAAAAAGAGAGAAATCACAAATTACCAGTATCAGAAAATTTTTAAAAAGAGACATATCAATAGTCCTGTCAATATCAAAAAGATAGTAGGAGGGAATTATGAAAAAAAGCCATAATTTGGAAGGAATGGATAAATTCCTTGGAGAGACCCTTAGCAAGACTGACAAAAAAATAAATACCTGAATGGTCTGTTAAAGAAGTTGAGTCTCTTCTTTAATTCAGTTTCACAAAGAAAATGTCGGTTACTGAAGGCTTCACCAGTGTGTTAGTTCAGATATTTAAAGAAATACTCAAATCTTACATTCTTTACTTGAAAATCAGGAACATTTTCTGACCCTTTATAAGGTCTCCATGAACTGATTCCAAAGTCTGTCAAAGAAATTACCAAATAAAATTGAAAATCTCAAAATAATATTTCTCATAAAGATATAAAAATCCTTAGGGATGTAATGTCAGATTATTACCAAGTAGGGTTTTTATTTCAGGCAAGTTTTCAGTAGTCAAATGGTATTGAGTACACGTTATGAGGGAAAAAAATAACTATTTCAATAGAAGCACAAAAACTACTTGACAGAAGTCAGCACCTCTTCATGATAAAATTTAGCAATTAGGAATAGAAGGTAACTTCATTAATCTGATAAATCGTGGCTATAAAAAACCTACAGCAAACATTGAACTCAGCGGTTAAAACTGAAAACTATTCCTTGGCAATTGAGAATGAGACAAGAAAAAAGAGGAGGAAGATGAAAGGATGTTATAATTAATAGATGACATGATTATGTTTGTGGAAAAATGCAAAAGAACTTAAAATTAATATCTTTAAAATGTAAGTTTAGCAGTTTTGCTGGATACAAGTCCATAGACAAAGTTCAGTTATATTTCTATTTGCTGTTAATAATCAAGTTTTAAAAAATGTGATACTATATTACAAAACATAAAATATAAAATATGTATGGATAAATCTAATGGACATAAAAACAAAATAATTATGAGAGAAATTGAAGAGAAAAATAAAAGGATATATCATTTTATTGTTATGTACTTTTTTCATGGATAGGAAGATTCAGTACTGTAGAGATGTCAATTCCCACAAATTTGATGATATGCCAAAAGGAATTTTGGGAGGACTGTATAAAAAATAAGCTGACAATAAAATTTATTATGGAAATAAAAATTGCAAAAAATATTCAAGACAGTATTGAAGAAGATGACAAAATTGGTGAACTTACTTTGTCAGACATTAAAACCTTTTATAAATCTACATGAAATCACATAGTGGAGTATTGGCCAAATAGACAATTGGCATTAGAATGGGAAGGAAAGTTCCAGACATAAATCTACATATATAAGGTTACTAAAATGATGACAATTACTTTGTTACACAACAATGGGGAAGAGATGGTGTTTTCAATAAATGATGCTAGGTCAATTGGATGACCATATCGGAAAAAGCAAATATCCCTACATGGTATCACATGCAGAAATAAATTCCAAATGAATTGCAGAATGAATGGTGAAAAGGTAAAGCTCATTCTTTACTTTTTTCCAGTGGCGTAAAGGTAAAACTCATTCTCTCACTAGACATTATATCTGTTTAGAATACTGCAAGATCTTAACTTTTTGAAGTAGTCATCTTTTCCTGTTTCTTTCATTTCTCTCTGCCTAGTACCTAGAATTAATTAATTAGCTTTTACTATGTGCTAGGCACTGCGCTGAGGGCTTTACATAGATCAACTTAATTATCACAACAGCCCTATGAAATAGATACATGATTCCTATTATACAGATGAGGAAACTGAGACAAAGATAGGTTAATAAAATTCATTCATTCACTTATTTCAATTTGCTTCTTAAATGTTTTAAGACAGAATTTTAACCAAGGAATCAGAAATGCCGAATCCAAAGCCTGGACTGGTTCCTTTTTCTGTGTGAGACTAGGTTTAAATCATATAATCTCTCTACACCTCCATTTTTTCAAATAAAAAAAAAAAGAAAAAACGTATAATATATAGGACTGGTATTATCTCTAGCAGTTGTGAAGATCAAATGAGACAAACTATATAAAAAAGCTTTAGGAACTCTAAATTAAAATGTATTCGCAATAGAAGACCTGCACAAGGGAAAAGGCAACACAATGAGGGAGGCACCAAGATATAGGAGTAAAGAGATCAACATTTGAATCTCATCTCCACCCCCTTCTAGTGATATGATCTTGGTAAATCACCTAAAGTCTCCAGTGCATTTCCTCATATACATTGGAGATAATAGTATGCTGTCAGTATATGCCAGCTATTGTTTTGTGGCATAGTCTTCTAAGTGCTTGACATGTATTAACTGGTTTAATCCTCAGGATAACCCTATGGGTTGGGTATATGATTCTCATTTTCAGATGACATACTTGAAGCAAGAGAGGTTGAGTGGCTTATCCAAAAGTATGCTGCTAATAAGTGGCAGAACCAGGATTTTTTAAAGATTTATTTATTTGAGAGAGAGTGAGAGAGAGAGAGAGAGCACGAGCCTGGGGAGGGACAGAGAGAGAATCTCAAGCAGACTTTCCATTGAGCACCGAGTCTGAAGCAGGGATTGATCTCAGAATCCATGAGATCACAAACTGAGCTGAAATCAAGAGTTGGACATTTGACCGACTGAACCACCCAGGTGCCCCCAGAGCCAGGATTTGACCAAGAGAGTCAGGCTACTGTTGGGTTCACAGGTATTATAAAAATTAAACAAGATGACATATGGGAAAAAATAATGCAGTATACACACTGTGAGCCCTCAACAAGTGGTAACTGTTGCTATTTTAATAAACTAAGAATTTATGCCTCAGAGACGGATAGAGAGGAGAATAAATCCATTGCTCCAGAGGAGTAATGCAGCACAGAATCTAGAACTGGGAAAATAAATAGAGCTGCTTAAGTGTTTGGCAAGGAAAAGCAGATACTTTGGATGATGGGAGGAGAGCATAGAGATGTGCGAAACTGAATAAATAGCAGCAAGGATGATGTAACTGGCAAATAGGAACTAACTGCCCTAGTGACAATGAAGGCATAGTGGGTGTCTAGTGGGTTGAGTAAATATTCATCTTTGAGGTTGTTAAGGGTTGGTAACTTGTTGCCATGGTGACTCCAAACTCTCTTAGAGTATGTCCTGGTAAAGGTCCTTAAATTAGCTTATCTTTGCAGAGCTGTGTGCCACATAAAAGTTGTGTGACTCCAGAAAGTGCTTATAAATAAAAGTCTGTACATCATCAACCAACACAATCCTAAAGTCCTCACGTGTAGCTTCATAGATTGATTCTTTTGAATGAAACAGAGCAATCTGTCACTTGACTTTCTGTGACATTCAAGATATTGAAGTTTATAAGAAAAGATTGATTTAGACACACGTTTAATGGAATTAAAAATGTGTGATTAATGACATCTGTTTAAGCATGATAGCTGAAGTGAAATTAATTAATGCCGTATATAAATTACACATTATACTGTATTTCGCCTAAAAAGCATGGTAGTTTTGTTAAGTTTTTCTTAATTTTTTAAATTTAATACTTAGTACATACTGGATCACATAATTGTATGCCTTTATTTTTATCTTACCATTCCCTCCTGAATTTCAGCATTGTTTGAATATCATGATTCCACTTTTCAGCACTGTGAATTATCTAAGAAGCCAGATAATATGCAACTTCACTGGTACAATAAAGAGAAGCCTAATACAAGCTTCAGTTATTTTGCCTTTAAGGCACCATACTGTGCAATGAACTAAGGTAAATGTTTTTTACTAGGTAAATGTATGTTTTGATAGGCTAAATAAAAGAAAAAAGAAAAGGGAGGGATATAGTTCCTTGGTAAATGCTGCTACATGATATATATACACAACATACACACATATACACACATACCCCACAGAGCATTCAAAATTGTAAACAAGCTTCATTTCAAAACCACATGAAGACTACACCAAAAAAAAAATACATATATATAAGTATATAATGTGGATCAGCAGGAAGTTACAGCCTCATTTTATGACTGCGGTGCTAACTTTCCAATTCCTGTGTATACACATAGTTTTGTGTGAGGTACATTAGGATTCAGACATATTGAGAACACCTGGAAGGTTATAGAGTTAGGTCTGTCTTGAATTCAGACTGAGTAGCTTGAGTGTTAATATCCGTGGTCTTTTATATACTGAGGATTTCAATTTGGTTTTATCCCTGTAGCAACCAGCAAGGAATGTCAACAAATCCTTTTTCTCTCTGTGCTGTTTACTGCTCACACTACTGTGTTTAGAGAGCCTGGGGCTATCTACGGGAGCTTATGTCTGTAATCTGGCATGACCATTCAAAAGGGATATCTGAATTGTAGACATGTACTTTCAATAAGACTAAAATATATCAAGTCGTTTCCTATCTCACAGTACTATGCTTACATGTAGTGCAAACTGGGAGGCTTTTTTTTTTTTTTTTAACAGTAGCCACTATGGAATTTTCCCCATAGTAGCCAATTTAATTGAGCAAACTGCTTTTGTGTAAAATTAGTTAGAGATTAAAAAGTGTGGGCCAAGTGGTTGATTAATAGCATGCTGTGAATATTACCTTAAGCAGGAATTCCTCATCTTTATGCTACACTCTTCAATACAGTGTATTATTTATGAGACACATAGAACAAAGCTATTGCCTTTGAGTTTTCTAATAACTAAGTCAGGTAGTTTGAATTAAACATATCCTGAGAATTGTGGCCCACAGTGGAAAGTGAAGTGAAGGAAAGATTGTTTATTTGCTTCTATCAACTTCCAGATGGAGGGTCGAGTAAATAAAAAGTAAGAGTGTGACAAGGAATATCTGAAAAACTCACAACAGAAAGATCTTGAAATTTATGAAGACCTTTAGTTCTTTTTCCCAAATACTGGACTCACCCTCCTGTCTTTTATAATGAAATGAAAGTATCACAAGTGGATGAAACGATCTTGTTCTGATTATCTTTAAAGACAGTCTTTCAGCATCTTTCATAAGTTTAGGTTTTGTATACTCATCAGGATATTATCTCAACTAGAAAGCCATTACTATGTGCTATGATTGAAGGCCATTTCCTTTTTAGTAAAACCAGGCATCATTATTTTGCTCCTCAGCTCTGAGGAAAAAACAAAAACACACTGAAATCATGTATTGACCACTTTTTCAAAATGTGAATTATTTGTGAGGGAGTAGGACTTTTCTGTTCAGATATCCACTAACTTCTCACTGGCAAAGGAGACAATGAAAGCCTTAGTTTGGCATTTGCCAACTTCTGTTATTTCATCTTTATTTGATTTTCCTGCCTTTTCTCCCATTATTCCTCTATGTACCTCCTAATACCAGTCAAATTTGCCTCCCTTTAAGGATCATGTTGAGGAGTAATATAATAATGGCCTCAGTGAATGACACCTCCCTGCATCCATACTCCTTCACAGTATGACCTGCCATTCCTTCTTCCAGAGGTAGAGTCTGTTTCTTCACCTTTGGAATCAGGGCTGGCTTTGTGAGTTGCCTTGACGAGTAGTATGCAGCAGAAGTGATCTTGTGTGAATTCTGAAGCCTGTGTCTACAGAGGGCTTGCAGTTTCTACCCTTGCCTTCTTGGAACCCTGGGAACAGTCTGTTGTAAAGAAGCCAATCTTTTGTACCCCAGAAAACAAACAGCACCAACTTCTTGGTCCTTTTTGGTCATCCAGTCTTCTATCTGAAAGCAGCCTCATCTGTGAACTTAGTTGAAACCAGCAGAGGGATTACCCAGTCAACTCACAGAATCATGAGAATGAATAAACCATTGTTTTAAGCCACTAAATTTTGGGATGCTTTGCTATACAACATAAATCAGAAGAATATACAATGATGAATAATTGATTCATGATCAACTCTATCTGATTTCCTTGAATACTGTATCTCTTCATATTTACACCCTCCTTAGCACAATTATGGTACTTGTATTTCACCTAGTACTGTCTTCTGTTCAATTTTAAGGAAACTCTTCTGCATCCCAACCAAAGTGTGAGCTCTTTTATTATACTCTTTATATTATACACTGGTATATTTATCCTTTAAATGGTATTTAGTATCCTTGAAAACCGTTGGTCATCTATCCAGATTAAATGAACTGGTGGTTTTTGCATTTCTTTATGCATCTTATTCTTAAAAGTTTACATCCTAAACACAGGAAAAGAGAAGTCCATGAGAATATGTGTTAGTCTTATTTAAGGTACATTTTTCAATCATATGCATATGAAAGCAAATGCCAGAAGTTCTGCAAGGTATATATAACAGACTAAAACATAACTTCTGCATTCAAGAAATTTATAATTTAGAACAGGGTTTGGTAAACAATGGGCAGCTCCCTGGCTGCCTGTTTTTTGTACATAAAGTTTTTCTGACATGCGTGCATGCCTCCATTTATATATTATCTGTGCTGCTTTTGCACAACAGTGGAGTTGAGTAGTTGGCTAAACTGTACGATTTGCAAAGCCTAATACATTTACTATTGCAAAGCCTAATACATTTACTATCTGTCCCTTTAAGAAAAACTTTGCTGACCCATGGCTTAGAATAAGTAATATAACTACATTCAGAGAAGAAATACGAAATGTGAATGCTGGCAGACAAAAAAAAAGAAAGAAAGAAAGAAAGAAAGAAAGAAAGAAAGAAAGAAAGAAAGAAAGAAAGAAATATTTTACAGACGCAAAGGAGAATATGATTACTTTTGGCTGGAATATTGAGGAAAAGCTGCATGAGTAAGAAAAACATGACATAAATAATCAAATGGGGTAATATTTTAAAAAGCAGTGGATTTGAAGATGAGGCGTTTGAGAAGAAAAATAGAAGACATCGTAGGGAAGAAGAAGAGTACGAAGAATGTAGTTGACAGGCAGAGGGTTGGAATGTTTTAATGACTTTGAAAACCAAGATAGAAGAGAGCTGTGAAGCAGGATGGTCTACAGTATAGGCTGATGCACACAGGTGTTGTTAGTTTCCTAAGACTACTGTAACAACGTACCAATGACTGGGTGGCTTAAAACAACAGAATTTTTTCCCCACAGACTTGGAAGCTAGAAGCACGAGATTAAGTCTTTGGTAGGGCCATATTCTCTTTGACTGCTCTAGAGAAGAATTGTTCCTTTTCCCTTCTAGCTTTGGACGTTTGTCAGCAATTCTTACATTCCTGGGCTTATAGATGCATCACTCCAGTCACATGGCCATCTTCTCCCTGTGTATCTTCATACCCTCTTCTTTCTGTTCATGTCTTTCTCTCTGTCCAAATTTCTCCTTTTTATAAAGATACCAGTCATGTTAAGTTAAGGCTCATTTTAACTTGATTACCTCTGTAAAGGCTTTGTTTCCAAATAGAGTCACATTTTGAGGTCCTGGAGGTTAGAACTTCAACTTGTGTTTATAGGGAAGACACAGTTTTACCCAAAATAGGTATAGAGTGGAAAACTGGGATGAACCACGAGATACAGAGATCTAATTGTCATTGATGAACTTTGAAGACCTAATTTAAGTTAGATTGGTGAGTTTGGGAACCGGATTGCTAGGGCATATGGTATACCTGAAGGGAAATTAGAAGCTGTTAAAGTAGAGTAATTTGTGAAGATTTCAGAATGATGAACAGAAGGATAAAGAATAGAGTAGCTTGAGGAAATTGTAGAGCTAGCATTCATTTTAGGAGAGTCAGTATAGAAGAAACTGAAGAAGCACAAGAGAATAAAACAACTAGTAGAGCAAGTCTTAGATTTAAGTAAGACTCAGTAAAGGAAACAACCAAAATGGTGGTGAAGGGAAGAACCTCGGTCAGAAGGAAGGTTGTATTTTCCCTCAAAGATTGGAAGAAAGAGAGGTCCCCAAAAGTTGCAGTGATATTTCACGTTGGATTCAGAATTTCTTGGGAGAGTAGGATATGATACTGTAACTTTACAGCGAAACGATCAGGTTGTGTATAGGACTTAAAGCTAGTGAAAAAGTCTGGATTAGCCATCCTTATAAATTTGCTTTGGTACTAACAATAGATGAATAAAATATGTATATATCATTCAGCAAAGAGCACCAGGTTGAGAGTAGGGAGCTTGGATTTGTACGAAACATCATTAGTATAGTTATGTGATTTTTCCACTAATACTCGGCAGCCCCAGATATAGAACACAGAATGTACACTGTAGAGGTTGTTGAGACCTGGGGATTGGCAAGTATTTGAAATGGTGGCAATTCTTCAGTAGAAGTGAGTGCACAATAATGTTTTTGACATTGATGACAGAGTTTGTTAAAAAGGCAAAGGAAATCGTAAAAGATGGAATGAACTTGGAGACAAGAAAACAGCAATATTTAGAATTTGTGATGAGAAGCAAGCCCAGATTTAGGAGCAGTGACTGGGTGAAGACAAGAATATTTTAGAATTTGGGGTCTTTGAGAAAATGCTTTATACTGCTGAGGAGAAATATGTGGCTAGGCTGGTAGGTTTTTGTAGTCAAGACATTTTTACAAAAAAACAATTAAAAAAACCAACAACGGCCTTGATCTAAATGGAGAACACAACATCAGAATAGATTGAACAAATACCTAGCAGCCAAACTCATTTTATAGTTTAGTTAATGTGAAAAATTGAATAAAGTGATGAAATTATTTTTTATCAGGAAGAGATCATTTTTTATATAACTGGCAGACCTAATGGCAGAAGATTTTATTTTATTTTTTTGGCAGAAGATTTTAAATCAGTGGAAATGTACATGCATATTAATGTAGGACTGATTTTTTCACTTTGCAAAACTGGGTGGAGGAATTATTACAGAATGTTTAATTGTTAATGGGAAATTGTGTGGGTAGCTTGTTACAGTGCTAGGCAAATTGTAATGAGCAAATGCTTCAGATTAGTGGACTTTGATATTATAAAGAGGATTAAGTTGAAGTTATCTTTTATATCTCTTTTCATATCATAAGCTATGAAGAACAGTCCAGGGAGGTTACATTATCCTTGGCCTTACATACATGAGTTACATAACCTTCTCTACCTGGTAAGTTGGTTGGACTGAACTCAAAGCAACTGTAAACAGGAAATTCCTCTGTTTTTCTCCTCACCAGACATTTAAAAAAGATCTATCAAATCTCCCTTCCCTGTGTGTAGATGGCATCTCAAACAGATCCCATAACTTTCCTATCGCTTTTGACTATAAAAATAATTTCATGTGCAGTTATTAAAATGTTCAGTTTAGTTTAAATTAAATTTTCAATTTCACATCCAATTAAAAACATTTTCCCTCATTAGTTTCGGCATGATCTGTGTCTAATTAAAAAAAAAACAAAAAACAAAAAAACAAAAAACACCAGTGAGCCAGATGGTGGGGAGGGGGTGGTCTATTCTTGCATCATTTTTTCTACCTACTCTTCCTGTCCCACCTCCATCTTCTCTCCTTCTAGGGTTGAGGCAGGAGGTGTGGAGGAAAGATTAGAGAATGAGGTACAAATGGTCTGTACCTCACTGATGCTGTCTGTGGTTTTCTATTGGTTGACGTTTTCTGTCTTTAATCATCATGATTATGACAGATATTTGACAACTGGAGTAAGTGTGCAGGATTTGAGGAGACTCCCTCTGAGGTCTTCCTGCACCCCTTGTGATGTACTGCCATGCTGTCTTCCCCTGACTGAGCTTTCCCTTTGACAGAGGTTATTAAAGTGACCTATGTCGGCTATCTTCTGCAAGTGTGCAAATACATACAAGACCCGCTGGAAACTCTTGTGTCTCACTAAACTGTGCAAGACAGTTTGCCTAACTTCTGACTCCTCCTTTCTCATCCTGCCAAGCACAGGCAGTCCTAGTCAGCTTTCTGCTTTTAGGTTTTTCGGTATGAATAGTAGGCACCCTTCTCTATGTTGTTGTTTGCTTCTGAAGTGGGGCTTTCTCTTGGGCTCTGTCACCTTACCTCATCTAAATGACAAGAGCACAGTGGGCTCTAACATGCTTCTTGCTGGGAATGAGGTATCTTTCCTTTCTTACAAGCACTACTTATAAGTAGTTCTCTTGAGGTAGCCATCACTTGGCTTTAACAAAGATGGAAGAGTATGCATCCTCTCCTCCCACGAAGAGAAGAGTTAAGGCATTCTGTCTGTCTAGGGATTCCCTGCAAACATTTTATTTTTAAATGTCACGTTTTACTTATATTGACTTTTAGGGGTCATGATACACTGACTGGTTTTGATCTATTTTGGTCCGTGTTGCATGGATGGTTCTATTATCACTCTTTAGAACGTTGGGTACATTATATCTATAGCTTCAGCTTTGGAGGTTTAGCTGAAAATCAGAGACTTCAGAGGCAGTCCCAAATTTCTTTACAGATTAATTCTGAATGCTTTTTGTGTTAAGCCTAGGACGGAGTTTACACATGGAGAACTGTAATTTATAGTCAATAACACAGTAAGTGGCATATTTAAGTTTCTCATCACTTTCTCCTAGGATTATTCATGAGGATGATAGCAGCTCACAACATTTGCATCAAAAATAGTAATTGGTTAGAGGTGGAGATTTCTATTGGTTAGTACTGACTACTTTTAATTCAAGTTGGCATGCTGTCTCATTGATATATAATTAATATTCATTAATTGATTGCAGGGTTTATACCTTTTCCGTATTATGGGACTTTCAGAATAAAATAATGTTTAAATGGTTGCCACTCAGTTCATGATGATAAAATATGATGTGGTCTTCAGAACTTCACAACGAGGATCTAAGTATTCCCTGTTTATTCTTTATAAAATATTTAACAAACCCTCAAATAATACTTGCCATGTGTCAAGCACTGTCCTAAGTACTTTATACCTAATAATTGATTTGATTTTCATAAAAACTCTGTGAGATCAGTACTCTTATCATTCCCAATTTACCAAAGAGTAAACCGAAACATAGAGATATTGTATTTGCCCAAGGTTACACCATATTAGTAAAGTTGTGGTTTCGCCAGGAGAAGTCTGACTCCAAAATGTATGTTCTTACCAGGAGGCAATGTAACAATGTACTTCTAAGGCATTTAAATAAGAGACATACAAAAAAAAATTAACTAAAAATTGGAAAATCCAAAGTCATAAAGTGAATGAAGGGGAAAATTATTATACCAAATAGTTAAGTACTAAATTTAGCTCCGAGGTTTCTAACAGGCAAGTCATAAAGGAAAGTAAGTTGAATTAGGTGGTTTATAGTCTTATCAAAGGGAACTTAGATTTTCTTTGGATGAAGAAACTATCTCCAGTATTCAATAATGTATGTTTATATCATGGGGATTTTTTTTATAAAAGACATATCCTATTAAATTTCCACAGATTATATAGAAATTCTGTTTCTGTTATGTCTTATAATAAGAAATAAGTTGAAGATTATAATGAAAACATTAAAAATTTGTGAAGGAAATTCTAAAGGGAACTGTTTATTAATGTACCTATTCAAATCTCTATTCCCCCTGAATTTAATAATAGACCATAGACAAAGGAATTATTTTAATAAATTCTGCTCACCTGATTTTTTTAAGAGTTAATTTATTCATTTTAGAGAGAGAGAGAGAGAGAGCACAAGCAGAAGGGGCAGGTGGAGAGAGAATCTCAAGCAGAATCCACACTGGGCATAGAGTCTGACCAGGGCTCCATCTCATAACCCTAAGATCAAAACCTGAGCCAAAACTGAAAGCTGGACCCTCAACCAACTTCACCACTCAGTTGCCCATGCTCACCAAATTTTCTAAAAGAAACTTAAAAATAACTTACCCTTTTACATCTTAAATTGGCATCTTATTTTTATTAAGTTTAAATACTTGTAATTAATGCAATTTCTGATATATTGTAATTATTAATACTTAAGATAAAACTGGGGCACCTGGGTGACTCAGTTGGCTAAGCATCTCCCTTAGGCTCAGGTCATGACCTTGGGGTCTTGGGAGTGAGCCCCGCAACGGACTCCCTGCTCAGCAGGGGGTCTGCTTCTCCCTCTCTTTGACCCTCTCCCATGCTCGTGCACTTGTTCTCTCTCTGTCTTAAATAAATAAAATCTTTAAATAAAATAAAATAAAATAAAACTGACGTATTCCTTAAATGTATCTGTAGAATTTAATTAGTTTAGTAATTTAGTATCTACTAAAATCAATTTTAAGGTGTATGAGCAAGTTCTTCTTAGCCAGTAGATGAGAAAAACTTACTCTTCCTACTGTATGTTTCTTTTACTCTCACATGATTATCACACTCACAACACTTCTGACACAACACTTCCCACACTGGCAATTCTGTGTGATAGCAGCTGGAGGCCCTAAAATTCCAATTCAATTCAATTCAATTCAATTCAATTCAATTCAATTCTGATATTATTCTTAACAAAAGTATAAAACCATAGTTTTATGGTGCCTTAATTAAAAGGGTGTTTTCAGATATCAGTTTTTGAATTGCCTCTCCTTTTTTGGTACCTTATAGATTTTTACATTCAAAGGCATTGTGCACTACTGAGATGGTTGGGATGTGTTACTGTCCTTGGGTATAGTATGAGAAGTGTGGGTATTAAAGGTGGAGTGAAAAAGGAAAGCTTGCACAGTGTTCCTGTTACAGTTACTTTCTCAGTCAGATTATTTTTATTAAGGAGTGTGTATTTTCATTGAAGATCTAGAAGTTGTATGAGCCTGTGTGCCACTTGGAAAGGTTTTTCTCTACCCTCAAGGATATATTCAAATCCCTAGTTTCATAGTAGACTACAGTGAAAACATGTAATGAATCAGTTTGATGTTTGAAAGCTCTAAATGTTGAGGCCGAATTCCCCTGGTTTAACTGTAGGGATTTTGTGTCATAGTTTGGCTACCAGTCTCTTAACCACTATCTCAATTTTAATATCACAGATTAGTTTTTCCTACTTCAAAAAATTGTATACACATAATTCAGAATGTATTTTTATTTGCATATGACTTCTTTTCTTCCAATTTATTCTTAGGAAATTCATTCATTTTTATGTCATTGTATTTATATTTTTATTTTTGTATTGCTTTCCATTCTATGAATATAGCATGATCTATGTGTCTGATTTACAGTTGATGGAAATTTCAGGGTGTTTTCCATTTGGGGCTTTTGTGAATGATGCTACTATAAACTTTCAGAGGTTCCTTGGTCCCGTGAAGGTAATTACTATTACCAGCCAGTGTAGAGAACTTTGATTCCTCTTCTTAAGCCTCCTAGTGGTAGGCCTTGTGGAATCCTTGTTGAGATACTAACGATTTTTACAGAGATGAATACTCATGAAGAATGCTAAGTGGAGTCTCCAGGACTAGAAAACATGAAGCAACCGCATACAGTTACTACTGCAGAAAGCAAATTTTATTATACCAAAGCACGTTCACCAGTTAAAGCTGTTTCTCCACAAAATTCACACTTCAAAAATACGGGACAATTTTGCAGCCATTTATTTACTTATTTTAGCTACTAGAATCTGTATGTTTTATTGAAAAGGGAAATCATTAGGAAAAATTCCTAGAAATAGAATTGTTGGACAGAAGAATAGATACATTTTGAGATTTCTGATCAAGAAGCAGTGACATTTTATACCCCATCACAATGTGTCAGAATGCCAGTCTCCCTTCCTAATGCCACATATTGATTATTGCCAATTTTACTGGCTGAAAATAGGATCTCTATGTTGTTTTTATTTGCATTGCTTTGATTGCTGGTGATGTTGAAACCGTATATCTAATAGTGAGGCAGAGCTTGAGGTGAGAAGAGAGGGAAAAGAAAGAGATAATTAAGCTTTTTTTTTTTTAAGGTTTTCATTCTGATTTCTGTTATTAAAATGTGTAAAACCAGCCGAGGGAGTTAAGATGGCGGAGGAGTAGGGGACCCCTTTTTAAGCTGGTCCCCTGAGTCGAGCTGGATAGGTACCAGACCAGCCTGAACATCCACGGAATCAGCCTGAGACGCAGGAAGATACATCTGTATCTATACAAATGAACATCTCCAGCGCTGAGTATTGAGGAACAAAGCGGGGAGCCCTGAAACCACGCACAGTTATCGGAAGATAAACGGAAGGGGGAGGGAGCCGCCGCGTTCGGGCGCCGGGAAGCGGTAGCCACCTGCACGGGGGAGCGGGGCGGACTCGCGGACCGGCACCTGCGAGAGAGCAGACTGAGACCATGAGTGGGGAGCACGCGCCACCAGACTTTTCACGGAGCTCCGGTGTGCTCACTGGATCCAGACTGAGACCGGGAGCTCCAGAGCGCGCGGGGGCCTGCTAGTCGCTGGCAGTGTTAGAAACACAAAGGACAGAGACGCGCTGGTCCTGGAAGTGAGGGCTGGGACACCGGGTGTGGGGCACACATCCCTGGACGCTGCAGGGTTGAGATGGAATACCATCTTTCACGCCAATGGAGCTCAAAAGAAAGCTGGGGTAGCAATTCTTATATCAGACAGATTGGATTTTAAACTAAAGACTATAGTTAGAGACACAGAAGGGCACTATATTATTCTTAAAGGATGTATCCAACAAGTGGATATGACAATTATAAATATATATGCCCCCAACAGGGGAGCAGCAAGATACACAAGCCAACTCTTAACCAGAATAAAGAGACATATAGATAAAAATACGTTAATAGTAGGGGACCTCAACACTCCACTATCAGAAATAGACAGAGCACCCGTGCAGAAAATTGACAAAGAAACAAGGGCTTTGAATGCCATACTCCACGAGTTGGACCTCATAGATATATATAGAACACTACACCCTAGAACCAAAGAATACTCATTCTATTCTAATGCCCATGGAGCATTCTCAAGAATAGACCATATTCTGGGACACAAAACAGGTCTCAACCAATACCAAAAGACTGAAATTATTCCCTGCATATTCTCAGACCACAACGCTTTGAAATTGGAACTCAACCACAAGGAAAAATTTGGAAGAAACTCAAACACTTGGAGACTAAGAACCATCCTGCTCAAGAATGATTTGATAAAACAGGAAATCAAAAATCAATTTAAACAATTTATGGAGACCAACGAGAATGAAAACAAAACGGTCCAAAACCTATGGGATACTGCAAAGGCAGTCCTAAGGGCAAAATAGATAGCCAAGCCTCACTCAAAAGAATAGAAAAATCTAAAATGCAGGTTTTATATTCTCACCTCAAGAAGCTGGAACAGAAACAGAGGGACAGACCTAATCCACGCATGAGAAAGCAGTTGACCAAGATTAGAGCAGAAATCAATGCATTAGAAACCAGGAGTACAGTAGAGCAGATCAACAGAACTAGAAGCTGGTTCTTTGAGAGAATTAATAAAATTGACAGACCACTGGGAAGACTTATCCAAAAGAATAGAGAAAGGACCCAAATTAATAAAATTATGAATGAAAAAGGAGAGGTCACAACCAACACCAATGAAATTGGAAGGATTATTAGAAACTTTTATCAACAGCTTTATGCCAATAAATTAAGCAATCTGGAAGAGATGGAGGCCTTCCTGGAAATCTATAAACTACCAAGACTGAAACAGGAAGAAATTGATTTTTTAAACAGGCCAATTAATTATGAAGAGATTGAGTCAGTGATAAACAACCTTCCAAAAAACAAAACCCCAGGCCCGGATGGTTTTCCTGGGGAATTCTACCAAACATTCAAAGAAGAAATAATACCTATTCTCCTAAAGCTATTTCAAAAAATAGAAACAGAAGGAAAGCTACCAAACTCATTCTATGAGGCCAATATTACCTTGATCCCCAAACCAGGCAAAACACCATCAAAAAGGAGAATTACAGACCGATTTCCCTAATGAATATGGATGCAGAGATCCTCAACAAGATCCTGGCTAATAGAATCCAACAGTACATTAAAAGGAGTATCCATCATGACCAAGTGGGATTCATCCCTGGGATGCAAGGGTGATTCAACATTCGCAAATCTATCAGTGTCTTGGATTTTATCCAGAAAGAAAAATTCAAAAATCATATGATTCTCTCAATAGATGCAGAAAAAGCATTTGACAAAATACAACATCCTTTCCTGATTAAAACCCTTCAGAGTGTAGGGATAGAGGGTACATTCCTCAATCTCATAAAAACCATCTATGAAAAGCCTACAGCAAATATCATTCTCAGTGGAGAAAAGCTGGAAGCCTTTCCCTTAAGATCAGGAACACGACAATGATGCCCACTCTCTCCACTATTATTCAACATAGTACTAGAAGTCCTTGCAACAGCAATCAGACAACAAAAAGGGATAAAAGGTATCCAAATCGGCAAAGAAGAAGTCAAAATGTCTCTCTTCGCAGATGACATGATACTCTATATGGAAAACCCAAAAGAATCCACTCCCAAACTATTAGAAATTATAGAGCAACTCAGTAATGTGGTGGGATACAAAATCAATGCTCAGAAATCAGTTGCATTTCTATACACGAATAATGAGACTGAAGAAAGAGAAATTAGGGAATCCATGCCATTTACAACAGCACCAAAAACCATACGTTACCTTGGAATTAACCAGAGACGTAAAGGACCTATATTCTAGAAACTATAAATCACTCTTGAAAGACATTGAGGAAGACATAAAAAGATGGAAAGATATTCCATGCTCATGGATCGGAAGAATTAACATAGTTAAAATGTCCGTGCTACCCAGAGCAATCTACACTTTCAGTGCTATCCCAATCAAAATATCGAGGACATTTTTCAAAGAACTGGAACAAATAGTCCTTAAATTTGTATGGAACCAGAAAAGGCCCCGAATCTCCAAGGAACTGTTGAAAAGGAAAAACAAAGCTGGGGGCATCACAATGCCGGATTTCGAGCTGTACTACAAAGCTGTGATCACAAAGACAGCATGGTACTGGCACAAAAACAGACACATAGACCAGTGGAACAGAATAGAGAGCCCAGATATGGACCCTCGGCTCTTTGGGCAACTAATATTTGATAAAGCAGGAAAAAACATCCGGTGGGAAAAAGACAGTCTCTTCAATAAATGGTGCTGGGAAAATTGGACAGCTACATGCAAAAGAATGAAACTTGACCACTATCTCACACCATACACAAAAATAAACTCCAAATGGATGAAAGACCTTGATGTGAGACAGGAATCCATCAAAATCCTAGAGGAGAACATAGGCAGCAACCTCTACAACATCGGCCAAAGCAACCTTTTTCATGATACATCCCCAAAGGCAAGAGAAACAAAAGATAAAATGAATTTATGGGACTTCATCAAGATTAAAAGTTTCTGCACAGCCAAGGAAACAGTGAAAAAAACTAAGAGTCAGCCCACGGAATGGGAGAATATATTTTCAAATGACACTACAGATAAAGGACTGGTATCCAAGATCTACAAAGAACTTCTCAAACTCAATACATGAGAAACAAATAAACAAATCAAAAAATGGGCAGAAGATATGAACAGACACTTTTCCAATGAAGACATACAAATGGCTAACAGACACATGAAAAAATGTTCAAAATCATTAGCCATCAAGGAAATTCAAATCAAAACCACACTGAGATACCACCTTACGCCAGTTAGAATGGCAAAAATAGACAAGGCAAGAAACAACAATTGTTGGAGAGGATGTGGAGAAAGGGGGTCCTTCCTACATTGTTGGTGGGAATGCAAGTTGGTACAGCCACTCTGGAAAACAGTGTGGAGGTCCCTTAAAAAGTTAAAAATTGAGCTACCCTATGATCCAGCTATTGCACTACTGGGTGTTTACCCCAAAGATACAGACGTAGTAAAGAGAAGGGCCATATGCACCCCAATGTTCATAGAAGCAATGTCCACAATAGCTAAATCATGGATGGAGCCTAGAAGCCCTTCAACAGATGACTGGATTAAGAAGTTGTGGTCCATATATACAATGGAATATTACTCAGCTATCAGAAAGAACGAGTTCTCAACATTTGCTACAACATGGACGGCACTGGAGGAGATAATGCTAAGTGAAATAAGTCAAGCAGAGAAAGACAACTATCATATGATTTCTCTCATCTATGGAACATAAGAACTAGGATGATCAGTAGGGGAAGAAAGGGATAAAGAAAGGGGGGGTAATCAGAAGGGGGAATGAAACATGAGAGACTATGGACTATGAGGAACAAACTGAGGGCCTCAGAGGGGAGGGGGGTGGGGGAATGGGATAGACCGGTGATGGGTAGTAAGGAGGGCACATGTTGCATGGTGCACTGAGTGTTATACACAACTAATGAATCATCGAGCCTTACATCAGAAACCGGGGATGTACTGTATGGTGACTAACATAATGTAATAAAAAATGATTAAAAAAAAATGTCCATGCTACCCAGAGCAATCTACACTTTCAGTGCTATCCCGATCAAAATACCGAGGATATTTTTCAAAGAACTGGAACAAATAGTCCTTAAATTTGTATGGAACCAGAAAAGGCCCTGAATCGCCAAGGAACTGTTGAAAAGGAAAAACAAAGCTGGGGGCATCACAATGTTGGATTTCGAGCTGTACTACAAAGCTGTGATCACAAAGACAGCATGGTACTGGCACAAAAACAGACACATAGACCAATGGAACAGAATAGAGAACCCAGAAATGGACCCTTGGCTCTTTGGGCAACTAATCTTTGATAAAGCAGGAAAAAACATCCGGTGGAAAAAAGAAAGTCTCTTCAATAAATGGTGCTGGGAAAATTGGACAGCTACATGCAAAAGAATGAAACTTGACCACTCTCTCACACCATACACAAAGATAAATTCCAAATGGATGAAAGACCTCAATGTGAGACAGGAATCCATCAAAATCCTAGAGGAGAACATAGGCAGCAACCTCTACAACATAGGCCAAAGCAACCTTTTTCATGACACATCTTCAAAGGCAAGAGAAACAAAAGATAAAATGAACTTGTGGGGCTTCATCAAGATAAAAAGCTTCTGAACAGTCGAGGAAACACTCAAAAAAACTAAGAGTCAGCCCACGTAATGGGAGAATATATTTTCAAATGATGCTACAGATAAAGGACTGGTATCCAAGATCTACAAAGAACGTCTCAAACTTAATACGCGAGAAACAAATAAATCAAAAAATGGGCAGAAGATATGAACAGACACTTTTCCAATGATGACATACAAATGGCTAACAGACACATGAAAAAATGTTCAAAATCATTAGCCATCAGGGAAATTCAAATCAAAACCACACTAAGATACCACCTTACGCCAGTTAGAATGGCAAAAATTGACAAGGCAAGAAACAACAATTGCTGGAGAGGATGTGGAGAAAGGGGGTCCTTCCTACATTGTTGGTGGGAATGCAAGTTGGTACAGCCACTCTGGAAAACAGTGTGGAGGTCCCTTAAAAGGTTAAAAATTGAGCTACCCTATGACCCAGCCATTGCACTACTGGGTATTTACCCCAAAGATACAGACGTAGTGAAGAGAAGGGCCATATGCACCCCAATGTTCATAGCAGCATTGTCCACAATAGCTAAATCGTGGAAGGAACCGAGATGCCCTTCAACAGATGACTGGATTAAGAAGTTGTGGTCCATATATACAATGGAATATTACTCAGCTATCAGAAAGAACAAATTCTCAACATTTGCTGCAACATGGACGGCACTGGAGGAGATAATGCTAAGTCAAATAAGTCAAACAGAGAAAGACAATTATCATATGATTTCTCTCATATATGGAACATAAGAACTAGGAAGATCGGTAGGGGAAGGAAGAAATAAAGAAAGGGGGGGTAATCAGAAGGGGGGATGAAGCATGAGAGACTATGGACTCTGGAAAACAAACTGAGGGCTTCAGAGGGGAGGGTAGTGGGGGAATGGGATAGACTGGTGATGGGTAGTAAGGAGGGCACGTATCGCAAGGTGCACTGGGTGTTATACGCAACTAATGAATCATCGAACTTTACATCAGAAACCCGGGATGTACTGTATGGTGACTAACATAATATAATAAAAAACCATTAAAATAAAATAAATAAATAAATAAATAAATAAATAAATAAATAAATAAAATGTGTAAAACCAGTTTTGGATAAAATTCCCCCCTTTATCATCTACCTATCTGTTCTGCAACCGTTTTACCATTTAATTATCTATTTTTCCACATTTCAGATTTTTAAATGGAGCTGGAGGCAAGATGCATGGGGTGTGGGGTCTAAGAGATTGGGAACCATCAGGATTAGATGGGACCAGCTATTACATTTCCTTTTCTTCCACTTCTCTTCTTCCCAATTTTAGATTATGAAGTGGCACACATACACTGTGATAATTCTATTCTACCTTTCTGAAAAAGCCAGAACACCTAAATTTTAAGATTTTAAAATAAAATTTGCCTTAGTGGTAATAAAGCACGAGAAAACCAATGTTGAACAATTAAAGTTAATGGCAAACCATTTTCTTCATGTGTTAAAGCACCTTGTGTATATAAATATTTAGTGTACTTGTGTATAGTAAGTATTTTAAAAATGTTGAAATAATGAATGAGTGTGAATGAATGAATGTGTACTTGCAAGATATGAATGCTAGCAGAAAGAAAGGAATCAAGTTGGGAAATATAAACTGGTTTTTAAATTTATTTTATGTATGCTGTTTACTGAAAATTTTAGAGGTTTGATTCATCAAAAAATCAATAAGTAAAATATTACTCATTGAAAGAAATAATGATTTTTATATTGTCCATTATTATGTATCAGTTTAACTGCCAATGTGGTTTGTCAAAAGCAAACCAAGTGGGAGATTGCTGTCGAATATGCTGTTACTATGGGTTCGTTGGTAATTAAACATCCTATGGTGAAAGAAAAATCATTCAAAATATTATCAAAGAAAAATCCACTTTGATGGATATGTATTATTACTTCAGTGATTTTTCACTGTTGTTACAGCTAAACAATTAGCCCTCAAATTTATAATATTAAATATATAGATTAAATATTAGAAATACAATTAAAACAGCAATAATGTAGTGTACATTACAAAGTCTCTTCATAAAAATACCAAGCATTCAGTTCCCAGGAAGGATTAAGATGTGTGGAAATGGAGAGGAAATTCCAGAAAGATATTTGGGGGCAAAGAATAAAGATCCATTCATGTTAGCTTAGATGATTGGAAATGTTATAAGGTGGATACAGAATTTAAAAAAATGAAAGTAAACTATCTTAGCAGATGCCATGAAATATTAGCACATAATTTTTTTTAAAGTTTATAATTATCCTCTTTGAAAAATGAAATGTTTAGATGCAAAGCATCTCAGGGAACTCCCTTAGTAGAGATCATTCTTTACTACTATAGTGTTCTTTCTTTATGAAGACTTAGGTTATTTTCCGTTTCAACTTCTTGGCCTTGCAAACTGATTAATTTCTCACTTACTTTCTTTTCTTTCGTCATAATATATCTTTATGTAAGACTTCTGCTTATTTATGGTGTATGTAGGGGGTTTTTTGTTTCAGAGATCCTGGTTATGGGCTTTTCTGTTTGTATATATCCAGATTTGCTCACAACATTTCCTAATTTCTACTTTGTGTGTCTTGCAGTCCAAATTCAGATAGAGAGCATCTAATTAAGTGAAAGGTTCACAAAATATAGTGCATTTTTGGTGTAACTTTTATGTCAGGTAAACTCAGGAGCCATTATCAGGAAAATTGCCACTAGTAAATATTTGTAATTAGCTGCTCTGGAGTTTATTTTCAGAGTAAAAATTCAGGGAACAAAATGATCTCTAGGGGTCCCATCCCTAGCCATTTCACCTTGGTGGAGTTCTGAGATCACCTACATGTAAGAACATGCTTAGAAGAAGGTTGTACATAAGAGAAGTACACTGAATTTTTCAGGACTTTATGGAACTGGTAGATAACCTTCCATGGTATACCTTCCAACCAGTGCTAATGGTGATAGTAGATAAAAATCTTGAAGACTCAACAAAAAATTTTAAAAAGCTAAAACTCCAAAATAGTTATCATTTTTTCATAAAACCATTTAATACATTATAGTCCTATCTGCTGTCATTTATTTTGCCAAGAAAATGTGATTAAAATAAATAACACCTGAATTAATCTATGTTGGTATTAAAAATGTTGGTATTCTAATAGTTTATACATGGTCAGTCTATCTGATTAAAATACAGTGCTATAATAAAGGTTGACTCTACCCTCAGTTTCCATAGTAAAATCATATTTCAACCATATCGAAATAATAAATCAAGCGGAAGATCGCAGTCATCAGAAAGGACCACCCTGTATAAACGTTGAAGTGATTTATTCAGAGAAGTCCTTTACTTTTTATGGTAGAGACCCATGAGAAGTAAACTTTCAGTTTAGGAGGCAAAGCAATTGGTGATTTACCCATTTGACAGTAGTAGTTATTTTCTTAAATTAAACAGAATGGGGTTTATCTTCAAAGTAAAGATTTAGTTACCAAAGCCACATCATTATTCTGGTTATTGAACCTGGGACTTTCCTTTCACAGTAAACAAGATGTAATAGTTTCAGAGAGGGAGAAATATGAGCTTTTCTGTGAGCTTTATTGGGTGTTCTTAAGCACTTGTGAAATGTTTTCCTATTTTAGGTTAAGTATTAAGTAGAGTGACATGTGGCTGCACCATTTTTACACCCCCTTGTTAAGTGACATACACTTCCATAAACTATTTGAAATAATAAGTGAGCAATTTGAATTAAGTGTAGGTGTTAGTAGCGTTTGCAGAATTTTCCACATTTTGCTCTTGGCTCCTGCCATTAGACTTTTAACTATTGAGAAAGAGAGCTATAGACATTTCAAGTGATACCCTGTCTGGTTTCCTTCATAATGCCAGGATGGAGCCAAATTTATCTCCGTGAAACACACATACCTCTTGGTTTTAAGAAGAATTTCAGAATGGCGGTGCCAAATCTAGGATAGTGCATTAGAGATCATTTGCCCCTTTTTGTTCATTTTATAGGATGAGAAGACAGGCTCAGAGAGGTTGACTTAGACAAAAGCAAAACAATTACAAATAAAAATGGATATTTTACTAAAGAGAGGATGTAAGGATACCTCGTTTTATTATACTTCACAGATACTGAGGGTTTTTTGGTTTTTTGGGTTTTGTTTGTTTGCTTTGTTTTGTTTTACAAATTGAAGGTTTGTGGCAACCCCATGTGGAGTCTTTTGGCACCATTTTTCCAGCAACATTTGCTCACTTTGTGTCTCTGTGTCACATTTTGGGATTTCTCACAATATTTGAAACCTTTTCAATATATTTATTATGGTGATCTGTTATTAGTGATCTTTGATGTTACTGCTGTCATTGTTTTGGGGTGCCACCAACCATGCCTATTTAAGGTGGCAAACATAAACAATAAATGTATGTGTTCTGACTGCACCACTGACCAGCCCTCAATTTCTCTCCTTCTTCTCAGACCTCCCTATTCCCTGAGGTACAACAATATTAAAATTAGGCAAATTAATAAACCTACAGTGGCCCTTCTTAAGTGTTCAAGTGAAAGGAAGAGTCACACTTCTCTCACTTTAAATCAAAAGCTAACGGTGATTAAGCTTAGTGAGGAAGGCGTATCAAAAGCCAAGACAGGCTGAAAGCTACGTCTCTCGCACCAAACAGTTAATCAAGTTGTGACTGCAAAGGAAAAGTTCTTGAAGGAAATTAAAAGTACTGCTGTAATGAACACATGAATGATAAGAAAGCAAAACACCTTTATTGCTGATAGGGAGAAAGTTTTTGTGGCCTGGGTGGATCAAGCCAACTACAACATTCCCTTAAGCCTAAGCCAGATCCAGAGCAAGGCCCTACCTCTACTCAATTCTTTGAAGGCTGAGAGAGGGTGAGGAAGCTGCCGAAGAAAAATTTGAAACTAGCAGAGGTTGGTTTATGAGTGTTTAGGAAAAAAGGCATCTCCATAACATAAAATTTCAAGGTGAAGCAGCAGGTGCCAGTTTAGAAGCTGCAGCAAGGTATCCAGAAGACCTCTAAGATAAGGAATGAAGGATAGCTACATTAAACAGATTTTCAATATAGATGACAACAGCCTTCTATTTGGAAGACGATGCCATCTTGGACTTTTATAGCTAGAGAGGAGAAGTCAGTACCTGGCTTTAAAGCTTCAAAGGACAGGCTGACTCTTGTTAGTGGCTAATGCAACTGGTGACTTTAAGTTGAAGCCGGTGCTCATTGACCATTCTGAAAATCCTAGGCCTCTTAAGAATTATGCTGACTCGACTCTGCCTGTGCTTTATAAATAGAACAACAAAGTCTGGATGACAGCACATCTGTTTACAACATGGTTTACTGAATATATTAAGCCCACTGTTGAGATCTGCTCAGAAGAAAAAAAAGTTCTTTCAAGATATTACTGCAAACCGATAATGCACCTGGTTACCCAAGAGCTCTGATGGAGATGTACAAGAGATTAAGATTTTTCATACTTGCTAACATTACATTCATTCTCCAGCTCTTGGATCAGGGAGTAATTTTGACTTACACATTTTATTATTTAAGAAATACATTTTTCGTGAAGCAATAGCTGCCAGTAGAGAGTGATTTCTCTGATGGATCTGGGCATGGTAAGTTGGAAGCCTTCTGGGAAGGGTTCTCCATTCTAGATGCCATTAAAAACATTTGTGATTCATGGGACAAGATCAAAGTATCAACATGAACAGGAGTTTAGAAGAAGTTGATTCCAAACCTCATGGATAACTTTGAAGGGTTCAAGACTTCAGTGGAGGAAGTAACTGTGGGTATAGTGGAAATAAAAAGAACTAGAATCAGAAGTGAGTCTGAAGATGTGACAGAATTGCTACAATGTCGTGATAAAAATTAAATGAGTAAGTTGCTTCTTATGGATGAGCAAAGAAGGTGGTTTCTTGAGTTGGAATCTACTCCTGGTGAAGATGCTGTGAAGATTGTTCACACGTGGGCTTTCTCTCTCTCTCTTAAATAAATAAATAAATCTATAAAAAGAAAAAAAAATTGCCACTAGCAAAAATATTATAACTTGCTGAAAACCCAGATCATAGGCAGCATCTTTTAGCAATAAAGTATTTTTAAATTAAGGTACATACATTGTTTTATGAAACATAATACTATTGTACACTTACTAGACTATAGGGTAGTGTAAACATAACTTTTATATGCTTTGGGAAACCAAAAACTTCATTTGATTAGCTTTATTGTGTTATTTGCTTTACTGCAGTGGCCTGGAACCAAACCTGCAATCTCTGAGGTATGCCTGTATATGTATGGAGAGATTTTAAATAGTTTATTCTGTTTTCTCCCGTATTTATGAGAAAAAATATTTTTTTCATAAATTCCTTTATTTTATAATGAGCAAATACATTTAGAGACTTAATTTACATTTATTTTTTGAAGGAAACTCAGCACATGTTCCAACCCTAATTAACAATTTTGCTTTAACTTATCAAATGCTGTAGGGGTATACACAGTTTCTACAGTGTTCTTATTATACCCTTTAAAAATTCCCACTGTGGAATGTCCTTAGTGTCTGTTGTTGGGAATGTCCTCAGTGTCTGCCCATTATCTCAAGGAGATGCCATCAATTTAATTAAATAAGAAACAAGTGAAACAAGTGAAATTAGCTTACATCTAGTCTCTTTGCTACAATAGTTTGCTCTTGTTAATATGCTCCTTGATGCTTTCATGTGGGATTCTTTCTCAACATCTTAAGCTCCTAGAGGTCAGGGACTACATTTTTTATTCCCCCACACTCCTTCTCAGGGTCTGGTACAATATTGTGAACATGTTGTTTTAATAAATGACTATTTGCTAAGTAATTATATTTTACTTGAGAGAGCTCACACATGAGGTGGGTTATTGAGCCAACTAGTAATTAAGCAAGTGAAGTCATACATGCCTTTTGTTTAGTTTCCACTCTTTCTCTTTGCATTTAATTTTGTTTGCTGATAATGTTTCCTAGGAGTACCTAGAACAAATCCTCAGATATTTCTGCCCTGTATGCTGTGAGAAGACGACTACTATATAGTTGTTCTCTATGAATAAACTGTCTGAAATTGAATTCTGAAGTGACCTTGGAGATGAAGGGGTTGCAAGCTTTAAACTGTCATGGCTAATTAAACACTCTGAACTTCAATAAATCTTAGAGAAATTTATCAGAATTGAGGGATTTTATGAATTTTTACATTTTATTGAGTATTTTAGTAGTTCTTATGAAGTACAAATCAGAAACAGTTGTTAAATGATGAAGTGTGAGTTTTTGAAATGACAGGGTAAGCCTATAGAGAATCTGAGATTAGCTAATTCTGTTATTAGTTGAGTAAGAAAACCTGGAATTGGGCATATAGTCCGGATGGGCACAAATGCATGAAGTGTACCTGGTAGGGTACTGTGAAAACATCTTAGACAATTTATCACAAACAGGTAACTTATAGATATGTCTTATTTGACATGTATAACAGTTTATAATCACTTGAGTATGTTGTAAACACAAGTTGAGAAATTTTACTTAAAAAATTTGAATTTGTGGTTCGCTTAGGACAGTCAGGTCTGGCAATTCTGGTTTTACATCTTAGCACAGCTACAGTTGACTGAATCAGCTGGCCCCTTTTGATGGAGTAGTTACTATTATTTACAGAATGGTTATATGTTTTTTAGGTTCCCTACAGTTGTCACTAGTTTCTTCACCTATTTATGTGATCTGCCCAGCCATTTTTGGCTTTTGGCTTTGCAAGTAACTTCTCAAACCCACAAAGATTTATGTTCTTGAATTACTAGAACTAACTTTATGGGTTCTTTGAACTACATTCAAAGCTGTAACCAGATAATATAGATCTGTACTGTTCAATATGGTGGCCACTTCACATATACATCTATTTAAATTTAAAGTCATTAAAATTAAATTAAAAATAGGGCAGAAAAGGGGAAGGGGATTAAAAGATACAAACTTCCAAAATATAGTTAATAATATGTAACAGCTTTTCATGGTGACAGATGGTAACTAGATTTATTGTGGTGATCACTTTGTGATGTATATGAGTGTTGAATCACTACATTGTACGCTTGAAACTAATATAATAGTGTATGCCATCTACACTTCAATAAAAAGAAAAAGAAAAATTCAGTTGTGTTAGCTGTATTCTAGCTGCATTTCAAGCTGTCTTTTCACATAGATTGAGAAAATTCTTATCATTGCAGAAAGTTGTATTAGGCAATACTGATACAGAAAATAAACTCTTTACAAATGACAGTGACAAAAGCTAAATCAAGGATGGTAAACTTCAAATTGAAAACGCTAAAGCACAAATAAGTAAACATCCAGCACCCACTGAATTGAAGCATAGAAAGTGGGAAGTGTTTAAAAAGATAATCCAGATCTCCTTAAATCTATTTAAGCACACTGGCCCAAATGATTGCATTCTAAGGAAATGAAGTATTTATACATGGAATGGGAAAGGTTACCACTAACAATTGAGGGTATGAACAGTTGGATTTCTAGAAGAAAAACCTGGGGGGAAAATCCTGGAAACTATATACAAAGACACCTATTAATCTTTGGGTGGGCATAATTATATAATGGATCCCCAAACTGATGGCTTAGGAATACTTAAGAAAACAGTTGCATAATCAGCTAGCTTATGAAAAGAACAAATTATGGCAAAATGCCTATTAACTTGGCCACTGCATTGAAATAATTTTAGTGAAAAACTTCAAGACATTTTATTTTCTTACCTAATAATGATTTGCCTAGCTGATCTTCAGGGTCTCTTCAAGTTCCAAAATATTATGCATGATTTACTACTGAAAGAAGAATGTCTTTGAATGTAAGATTTAGAATAATTAGATTTATAGCTGAGTCAATAACTTTACTTAAAATATAATCACTAAATAGATGGTAATTCAGGAGGGATCTCTTGTGGCATTCCATAAAATCAGAAGATTATACGTTGAGATGTGTCATGTTTTATATTTTTGTCAATGATTTGAATGAATGAATTCATACAAGGTGAGCTTATTAAATTATCAGGTGACACAAAGCTGGAAGGAAAAGTTAATATATGCAATGTCAGAATTAAAATTTGAACAGACTTGATGTCTCAAAACTAACAAGATAAGAGTTAAAAGGAATTTTTTAAGGTGATGCTTAATGGAGAATGTTTTTAAGGGTATAGACTTACATTCCTTAAGAAATTATGAATTTTAGAGTTGTCAGACAACTTGACAGTCTGAAATCTGGGTTGAATTAAACAAGGTTGTTAGTGGTGATGCCCTAGTAGTCAGCCTAAAATAAAACCAGCTGTGGGGATACAGCTGACTCTTGAAATGCCTTCTTCACTTGACTTCAGGAAAGCATGCTCCTTGCTTTTCTCCTATTCTACAACTGGTCTTCCATTGTTTGTACTGATTCATCTTCATCTCCTCTATCTCTTAAAGTTAGAGAGCTTTGGTGTTTGTATCTCCTATTTCATCTCCACTCATTCCTTTAGTGAGTGATCACTGACTGATAACCATTGAATCTCTTATGTTTGGGGACTTTTCCAGTTTTAAATCTCAAGTCTACACCTGTCTCTGAACTCTGTGTTCATATATCTGGTGGATACATGCATAGGCATTCTTCTCTTGAATATCCAGTGGATATCTCATACTTCCATGGACCCTGTTCCTCAATTTTGTCTTCCAGACTTGCACCGCCTTCAGTTTTCTCCATCTCAATTAATGGTACTTAAGTTTTTTCTCGCATCGAGGACAAAAATTTGGAGTCATTCTTGACTCTCACACTCATAATCAGTCAGAGAATTGTGTCTAAATATTTCTAGAATTCCTAAGTTTTCAACACCTCCACTATGCTACACTGATCCAGTGTACCATCTGCTCTCACCTGGATATTTCAATAGCCACCTAACTCTCTTTCTGTTCTCACCCTTGCTACATTCTGGGTACTTTGAACTCCATAGTCAGACTAATCCATTTAAATATGACCCTGTTAGTTCTCAGCTCAGAATCTTCAGTTGGTTCCCTTCTCACTCAAAATACATTCCTGAAGTTTCTACAATGGTCTACAAGTCATTCCTCCCCCATTTCATTTCTGGCCTAATGTAACTCTCTGCCACGACATTGCCCCTCTCTATTCCTTGAACATAGTAGACCCACTCTTACCTCAGGGCATTGCACTCTGCTTGTAATGCTTTTTCTCCAATGTATTTTTGTTGCTCATTCCCTCCTATATTTCAAATTTTTAGTCAGATATTACTTTCTCAGTGAGACTGTTCTATTTAAACTGTCTATTTAAACATTTTCAGTTTCTCCTAATCTCAGACTTGCTTCCAAACTTAATTTTTCTCCATAACATATATCACCTTCTAAACTACAGTATAACTGGGGCACCTGGGTGGCTCGTCAGTTAAGTGTCTGCCTTCGGCTCAGGTCATAATCTCAGGTTCCTGGGATTGAGCCCAAGTTGGGCTCCCTGCTAAGCAGGGAGTCTGCTTCTCCCCTCTTCCTCTTCCCCTCCCCTCCACTTTGTGTCATCTCTCTCTCAAATAGATAAATAAAATCTTAAAAAAAAAAACTACAGTATGACTTATACATTTTTATTATCTGTCTTTCCCCCTAAAATACAAACTCCCGATGTCAAGGAATTCTTCCTGTTTTGTTTACCATTTAATCCCTTACTCCTAAGTTAGTGTTAGCATATAGTAGGTACACAGAAATTATTTCTGAATGGATGCATACATGTGGGAACAAATTAAAGAATGACTCAATAACGGGTGCCTGGGTGGCTCAATCGTTAAACGTCTGCCTTCGGCTCAGGTCATGATCCCAGCGTTCTGGGATGGAGCCCCACATCGGGCTCCCTGCTCAGCGGGAAGCCTGCTTCTCCCTCTTCCACTCCCCCTGCTTGTGTTGCCTCTCTCTCTGTCAAATAAATAAATAAAATCTTTAAAAAAAAAAGAAAGAATGATTCAATAAAGCTACTGTGGAAAAGATGAAGGATTTACCTCTCCAAGTTCAGTGTTCATCATGGCTGAGGCATCTAAGAAAAACTTCTTGGTTTGTAGGAATGAGGTCTAGATTAAGAGGCATAAAAACCCTCTGTTGTCTGCACCAGCACAAACTTTTATTTTGCATATATGCCTTTGAAGAAGGCACTTGAAAAATATCAGTTTTAATGGAGAATGTTAGAAAGTTTTAAAAAATAATTTAGAGATTGTTCAATGAAAAAATAAACATTATGAGTAGATTCAGGAAGAACTAGTAGTAATGGGTGAAAATTACTGATCTAGTTTCGGTGTTTAAAACACTATCACCAGTATTCTACATAATTACTATTTAAAATTATGTGATCTATAATTGTCAGTAGGAAGCTTCCTTTTTGAGGAAGTACTCAAGCAGAGGCTAGATCATTAACTGTCTAGAAAATTACAGAATGAGATGTGTACTGGGTAGAAAGAGAAGCTTGTAGATCCCATCTGAGTCCTAATATTCTATAGTTTTTACTACTAAGCATAGATTAGTGCACAAATATGGCTATGTGAGTAGTTACATATGTATGTATATAGATTAGGTTTATATAAAATTTATGTACATAATGGGTATATATATGTACATACACACACACACATACACACACACATACACATATCTCACATAAATATGCCAGTTTTATTTTTATAGACGTCAGTTTCATCCTAGAAATCACCTCATTATATGTAGAACTCATCCACCTTTGCCTGAGCTTGGAGTTCAGATGCTACAACCTGTTCCTTCCAGTGTTTTCTCCTCTCTGGGACATAAAATTTCATGTACAAAGTCAAGGCCTTTGGATAATAAGCATAACTTTGGCCCTTTAAACGATCAGGAGCTGTTCATACTGATAATCATTTTTACCAACTTAAACTAAGTAACTGTTTCAGTTTTAAATTTTCTCCAATATAAATTCATTTTCCATAGAACACACAATTACAATTCTCTTTTACAAAACTTATTTCCATCTTATAAGTTATTTCTTAAACTTTTCCATATTCAGGCAGTTTTCTGAAAGTGACAAGCATAGATGAAGCTTACCAGTATGAGGTTTATATATTGACATGTGGGGTTATCTTTTATTTACTGAAATAGGTCAAAAGGAAAGAGAAGGGAAAAAAAATCAATGATCTGGCAAGATGAGTTAAAGTTCATATTATCTATTGTTTCAGAGGGCAGGTGTTGTATTTATTATTGCTGTGAAGGTTGAGAGAAGGTTGGGTGAGAATTTTCAGTTGTATTCCAGATAAAATTCTCTTGTGAATGAACTGCTTCCAAAAGTTGATAACATCGTTATCAAAGAATCATCTAGTTTATTAGATTTAAATATTCACATATATGTCACTGTTTTTAATAGTAATGATTTTTAAATGAATCCATACCAGGGTTTCTGAAACTTTAAGACACATGAGAATTACCAAAGGAGCAAAATATAAATATGGATCCTTGGGCCTGATCTCCAGATAGTCTGATTCTTTGGGTCAAGATAACACAGAAACACGCTTATTTAATGAACACGCACCTTTGACCTCCCTCTACTACATGGTATAGGTGGCCCATGGACCGCACTTCACCTAACAGTCTAAATCTTTGTGTACATCCATATTTTTAAAATCAAAGGTATCTTTTTGAATGCCTGGTTCATACTATATAGATATATAATAGAGTAAAAGTCCACTTGTGTTTCAGTCTAGACTTTTGTTCTATTTTTTTTTCCTTCTTACACATGTTTATTCTAAGTCATTTCATCATGTCTTCCAAAATGTATGTGGAAGGAAACAAAAAAATAATTTTCTTTCCTAGCTGAGGCTTCTCACTTTACGGACACATATTTGGGGAGAGAGCACCCTCATGTGGTTATATGATGCTAAAAATGTTCTGAGGTTTTATTTTTATTTCTTGGGCAACCACAAGAAAATAATTGCTGGTAACAGCACCACCAACCCATTGGATCATTTTATTTCCAAAGAGTTTTAAAAGAACTTTTTTTGGGGGGGGAAGGGTTACCTGCAAAAATGGTCACATTCCCACTTGCATTTTCAGGTTCCCACAACTGTGGCTTCCTTTATTGATTCAAGAAACTTGTCTCAGTACTAATGTTAAGTCATAATGAAATGCAATTAAACTTCTGGGGACACAGGGCTCATCAACACACAAACACAGCATTCTGTTATTTATTTTTTTATTTTTTAAAGTAGGCTCCACACCCAGCATGGAGCCCAATGCAGGGCTTGAACTCACCGTGAGATGAAGACCTGAGCTAATATCAAGAGTTGGTTGGTTATTAGATTGAGCCACCCAGGCACCCCATGTTCTGTTATTTAGTGGTTTTCCTGGACCATGGGAATAATTTAACTTTGTTCCAAAGTTATAAATGAAATATCAAAAATATTCTGGTTTAGGTAAAGTTTTGAATGGACACTAAGTAGTTCAAAAACAACAACAAAATACAAGTGAAACTGCCCCTGAACTTGAGCGCAATATCTTTTGGATGACAAACATTTCTGTAGAGGACCTATATCCCACCTACTTCTGTTGTGTTTGGGGAATGCCAGACACTCAAAAAGAATAGTAATTCCAGCCAAAAGAATATCGTTAACAACAGTAAACAAAAAAGATATTGGAGTCAAGAGTGATGTCTTGATTAAGATGTATTATAATGTAAGGGGATAATTTCAAATGCTTGCAATGAAATTGATAATCATTTAAAATAAAAACTTGCCATTCTAGTGCCTTAATTGGCCATGATTGTTATGTAGGGAAGATAGTCCACTTAACATGTATTTTTCTTTTCTGACTGAGTCCTGTGGTTAGCCTGATTTACACTAAATTCTCAAAAATTACATTCTTTTTGTGAAAATGTTATTTCCCAAGGGTTTTAAAAGCATTCAGTTTTTTTTCTCTTGGATATTTTCCCTGTTTTACAAATGTAACTTGACCTAAAATTGAAGTTTTCCCTTTTTTATTGTTTTAAAAATAAATTTCTTTGTATAAATACTTGTTAAATATAAGCAAGAAGTACATATTTAATATGAATAATACCGTGAACATATAAAAAAGAAAACTATGTCACCAACAATCTCTCCTTCTTACACTTCCCAGAAATAAATGTTTTTACCATCTTCGTGTGTTTGAATCCAGTGTTTTATGCATATGAAGAGTATCTTTACAAATAATTATACTGTATATAGAAAAATATATAAGCATATATATACATGTTTGTACTTGTGAATATATTGTATATATTGCTTTATATCTTTTGACCTTAGACCATTATAATCTTTTTGTGTAATCAGACGTTTAATATTCTAGTAGTAGATGAGTGTGTGTATATGTATGTGTGTATATATATATATGCACAAAGATTTAGTCATTATTTGGATGTGTTTCCAATGATTTAACATTATTTATAACACTGATGAAAATCCTATGTTCCAAAAAGTTTTTGTGCATACAGAATATTTTAGGGTTAAATTCCTGAATAATTTTAAGATTGGTGATATGTTGGTAATTGCAATCCAGAAAAATTATGTTAATTTGAACTTTTACTAAGAAGAGTAAAATAATAGTAAATAGTAGTAACAACAATAGTGATATTGAAGAATAGCGTGGAGCCTATGGCAGTTGGTTACAGGAAAAATACAAAAAGAGTATGGAAATAGTGTGATAAAAGTAGAGAAAGAATAATTTAGATGATTACTATAGGAAACTAAAATCAGTTTCAAATTACAAAGTCCAGAGTCCTAATCACATCTGAAGAACATAAGCAATTTAGAAAACAGAAAGTGAGATATAAGACGCAAGGAAATAATGTAGGAGAAAAATAATTACTTGGCAGAACCCTAAAGCTTATCGGAATAACAAAGAGCAGAGATACTTCAGTAATCATACTCAGTGCTGTAAATGACCAACCAAGAAATCATAAGAAAGCCTAAGAAAACTATACTAGTGAAAATAATCCTAAAGAAGATGTACTAAGTATTTGAGTTATTACAGAAAGGATTTATTAAGGATTTGAATTCACAAGAAAAATGATTGGCATCACCAATCATGAGAATAAAAGTGATAATGACCCAGAACAAGAAAATCTACAGTCAATAGGGTGAGAGATTGTACGCTGAGAATTCTTTAGCTCCATAGCAGGTCAGTGACATAACAAAGCAAGGGAAAGATACTTTCAAATATACAAGGCTCAGGAATTATACAACCCAGACATTCTTCTAGAAAAATTTACTTGAACACATAGACAAACGAGAGGAGAATGGAAATAAGAAGGTATGGATAAAGAATTTGTTAGGGGGCATAGAGGGTGCCATTATATTACTTGTAATATAAAATTATGTAAAAAAAACCTACAAAAACAGGCAGTACCATATAAAATTTTAAAAAACAATATAGGAGCAAAAGAAAGCATGACTTAAATCAACATAAAATCAAACATATCTATTATAACAAAAATGTAACAATTATGAGCTTGTAAATAAAAGAAAAATACTTTGAACATGAGTTAAAACATTAACTTTATGCTGTCCATAGGATTCAAATTCATGCTTAGTTTATAATAGTTTATGCAAATTGAAACTTTATCTTATTTTGACTACAAGATCTATTTGACCATTGGAGGTACTCAGTAAAGTAGGTACTACTGTCTCTATTTTTAATATATAAGCCGAGTGACACTGAAAATTTTATAGATTTGAACAAATTCAGTTTTTAAGTGAATGCTTTAACCCTGACCTTCTGATTACTAAAATTTGATGTTTTTCCTGGTACATTATAACACAGAATTTTCATTTTCGAAGTTTCTAACATACACCATTATATTTAGAAAATAAATTACATTTTATTTTATTTTTTAAAAGATTTTATTTATTTATTTGACAGAGAGAGAGACACCCAGTGAGAGAGGGAACACAGTCACGGGGAGTGGGAGAGGAAGAAGCAGGCTCCCAGCAGAGGAGCCTTATGTGAGGGGCTCGATCCAGGAACGCCGGGATCACGCCCGGAGCCGAAGGCAGACGATTAATGACTGAGCCACCCAGGTGCCCCAAGAAAATAAATTACATTTTAAAATCATTTTATAATTATATGAATAGTAATTATGGACCATCAGGAAAATATAGACAAAATGGAAATAGAATTAATGAAACATCCCCATGAGTTAAATTAATTAATTCAATGTCATATGACTGGGTTTTAAGAGACTTCTACTCTGCTGACTTTGCCAAGATCTTGCAGTTTTTTTTTTTTTTTAAAGAGTTTATTTATTTATTTGACAGAGATAGAGACAGCCAGCGAGAGAGGGAACACAAGCAGGGGGAGTGGGAGAGGAAGAAGCAGGCCCATAGTGGAGGAGCCTGATGTGGGGCTCGATCCCAGAACACCGGGATCACGCCCTGAGCCGAAGGCAGACGCTTTAACCGCTGTGCCACCCAGGCGCCCCTAGATCTTGCAGTTTTTTACCTGCTTTCTTATTTGTAAAGTGAGTTACTATTTTTAATTATACTTATCACTGTAGGATACTTCAGAGAAGAATGAAGTAATACTTCTTTTGTTGTTTCAAGGTTTTATTTAAATTCTAGTTAGTTAACATACAGTCTAATATTGGTTTCAGGAGTAGAATTTAGTGATTCATCACTTACATATAACACCCAGTGTTCATCCTAACAAGTGCCCTCCTTAATACCCATCACCCATTTAGCCCATCCCACATCTACCTTCCCTCCAGCAATCCTCAGTTTGTTCTCTATAGTTAAGAGTCTCTTATGGTTTGCTTCCCTCTCTCTCTTTCCCCTTTCTACATTCATCTGTTTTGTTTCTTAAATTCCACATATGAGTGAAATCATATGGTATTTGTCTTTCTCTGACTGACTTGTTTCACTTAATACACTCTAGCTCCATGCATGTCATCACTAACGGCAAGATTTCATTCTTTCTGATGGCTGAGTAATATTCCATTATATATATATAATTTTATATATTATATCCATTATATATATACATATATAATTATATATAATATATTACATCTTCTTTATTCATCAGTCAATGGACATTTGGGCTCTTTCCATAATTTGGCTATTGTCGATAATGCTGCTGTAAACATCATGGTGCATATGTCCCTTTGAGTCAGTATTTTAATCTAGACATTAGCATCTACCTGACTTAAAACCTTTCTAATACGAGTGAAAAACAATATATTTTAAAGAGTAATGTGATCAGTGTAGCCCAAGGTTGCCTGTGGGTCCCAAGCTGGGATTTGTATCTCTTTGATGCAGTTTTTCATTGCCAGCACTCCACTTAATGCTTGCTCCACACTTGTTATTTAATATACTGTTTTTGAGTTAATTAATTGATTAGTTACTTAGTTATTTAATAAAAAAGAGGCTTAAGCTTTCTAAGTGGAAGGGTCTTTATTTAGGACTTTTGAAAGAGGGTTTGTTGAGACAAATTAAACTACTCTTTAAAGTTAATTATGTTAATACTATAAAAATTTAACTTAGAAACATGTTTAAAAAATTGGAAACAATTAGATACAATGTGGGTCTGTAGTTGTTAGCTACCCATCATTTCTCAAAAAACGGACAGTCTGGCTAGCTGTTCAGTTTCCCTTCCCTCCACAGGTAAAAGTTAATATTCTGTCCCACCAAGTGACATGGTTTATATTGGACTGGATATATCTGCATCTGAATTTATTTATAAATTTCAGAGTTCTGAGTCATTGTGCATGCAACTACTCAAAGAATACATTCAAACTACCAGCTTAATCAATTGTTTGTTATTCAATGGCTTTTGATTTCTGCTTTCATATGTGACTTATATAAACCATAAGGAAATGGATGACAGTCACACTGTCAGCATTTGCAAAATATGTTTTCCAGCAGCCTATGGGGTAATTTGATTAACACACACACACACACACACACACTCTTACACACAATTTAACGCCATCTGAATGCAACTCCCCTAATCCTTAAAATTTTGTTACTCAATAATTACTTCCAATATTTCACTCTTGTTTTCTCAGTAGCATAATCATGTGTCACCCTCTTTCTACCTGCTGCCCATTTATCCCCAGCTACAGTTCTTGTAGTTAGACACTATCCATCTACAGTACCCTGATGGAGCTTACACATAAGTGCCCCTTCCTCTCAAACCCCTATACACACATGCTCGGGTGTATGCATGAGCACACACACACACACACACGTTTGATTGTTGTCCAGTTTCATTTTCCCTAGTTCTCAGCACTAAATCTACGTGTCAGTCTGTTTATACTGTATGCATGGAAAATATGGGAAACTAATGGTTTTTGTAAGTTATGGCAATTTTAGAATATATGATTTTTAGTCTGGATCTACTTCTTCATTTATACTCTCAGTAACGAAGAAAGGGGGCCCTTCATTTAGTTCATCTGTTTTCTACTCCTGATTCACTTGCTTTATGACTCTGAGAAAGTAATCCTTTCTTTTGGTCTAGAGTTTCATCATCTTTAAAAGAAGGGAATGAAACAAATAACCTCAAAATTCTGTTTCATCTCTGTAATACAAGTCTTCGAAAATTATTAGGTTCAAACTTACGAAGATGACACTTTCTAGGTCAAATTGTTGAATGTTGGGGTTCATATGATTAGTCTTTGGTAATTGGATATCTTGTAGGACTAAAGATATTATATTCATTCTTGTTTCAAGAGGTAGCATTGCTCTTAGATACCTTTGAGGTTATGTCATTCCTTTCTTTCTTTAGTAGCCTGTGATTCTGAGCTCTATTAGAGCACAGTGTCCATTTTTCAGTATTTTATGCCCTTGTGCCTAGAACAGTGTCTGGCAAATACTAGTCACAGAGTAAATGTTTGCTGAATGAATAATATTATGACTTAAAATTATTAAATTCTCCAGAATTATAATTATTAATAATGATGATAATCAGACATGTTGAAATACTAGAGTAGATAATACCAAAGGTGAAATTTCTGACAGCTCTGTTAATGGGAAGGTGACAAGTTAATCTTAGCTAAAATAATCAAAGGTGTGCCACAGCAGACAAAGATGTAAAAGCTGTATCAGGTTAGTACAGGGCTTAACATGGCTTTATGAATATTGCTTTTAAATTATATTCATTTTGTAATTATAAATATATATCTAAAAATGTAGAAAACATGTTTAAAGAAAAATAATTTATAATTACCACACAGAGAAAAATAATAAAATTGGGGCCATATGTAATACCTTCTTATGCCATTATCATTTCCCCATGTCATTAAATATTCTTTGGAAACATTCTTTGAAAATAAAAAACATATTTTTATTATATTTTTTAGGCTGTACATGATTTTATTTACGGTGTACAATGTGATGATTTAATATATGTATACATTGTGAAATGATTACCACAATCAGGTTAATTACACATCCATCAGGGTGGCTCAGTCGTTAAGCATCTGCCTTCGGCTCAAGTCATGATCCCAGGGTTCTAAGATCGAGTCCTGCATCAGGCTCCCTGTTCAGTGGGGAGTCTGCTTCTCCCTCTACTCTTCCCCCTGCTCGTGATCTCTCTCTATCTCTGTCTTTCTCAAATAAATAAATAAAAATCTTTAAAAGAAAATTACACATCCATCTTTTCATTTACCTGTGTGTGTGTAAATGTGCTTGTGTATGTTTGTGTGTGTGTGTGTATGATGAACACTTACTCTTGTAGCAGATTTCAAATGTGGAGTAATTTATAGCAATTATTAGTTATAATCCCTAATATGATACATTAGATCTCCAGAACTTACTCACCTTATAACTGAAAGTTTATACCCTTGACCAACATTTCCCCATCTCTCTCTGGACCCCCCAACCCCCAGCCCTTGGCAGCCACTATCTACTCTCTGGTTCTATGAGTTTAACTTTTTTTAAGATGCCATAGGTAGGTGAGATTATATAGTGTTTGTCTTTCTGTGTCTGGCTCATTTCACTTAACATACATTTTACAATTTATGCACGTTGTGAAAAGCAACAGATTTTCCTTCCTTTTTATGGCTGAATAATATTACATTGTATCTACATTTATAATGTGTTATGTATGTAATATATATATTATATACATACCTTTTCCTCACATTTTTTAAATTCATTTGTTGATGGACACTTAGGTTGTTGCCATATCTTACCTATTTTGAATAATGCTGGAATGAACATGGGAGTGCTGATATCTCTTCAAATACTGATTTCATTTCCTTTGAATATAAATAGATCCAGAAGTGGGATTGATGGATCATATGATAGATCTGTTTTTAGTTTATTGAGGAACCCTCATACCACTTTCCATAATGACTGTACTGATTTACATTCCCATGAACAGCACACTAGGGTCTTCTTTTCTTCACATCTTCACCAACAATGATTATTCTTGACTTTTTGATAATAGCTATTCTGATAGATAAGAGGTGATATCTCATTGTGGTTTTAATTTGTGTTTTCGTGATGACTAGTGATGTTCAGCATATTTTCATCTTCCTGTTGACCGTTTGTATGTCTTCTTTGGAAAAGTATTAGGTCCTACGCCTGTTTTTAATTGGATTATTTGATTTTTTGCTATTAAGTTGTAGGAGTTTTTTTTTAATATATTTATTATATTAGACCTTTATTAGATATATTGTTTGCAACTTTTTCCCCCCATTTCATAGGTTGCCTTTTCATTTTGTTGGCTGTTTCAATTATTGTACAGAAACTTTGTAGTTTGATGTAGTCCCACTTGTTGATTTTTGCTTTTGTTACCTTTGCATTTTGGTTCCATATCCAGAAAATAATTGACAAGACCAGTGTCAAGGAGCTTTTCCCCTAAGATTTCTTCTAGGAGTTTTATGGCCTCAGGTCTTGCATTTAGGTCTTCAATCTCTTTCAAGTTAACTTTTGTGAGTGTTCTAATTATAGGGTTCAATTTCATTCTTCTACATGTGGATATTCTGTTTTCCTAACAGCATTTATTGTTTTGGCCAATGGGGTTGTTTGTGGTTCCATATGCCTTTTAGAATTTTTTTTTCTATTTCTATGAAAAATGTCATTGAAATTTTGATAATGATTGAATGAATCTATAGATTGATTTAGACAGTATGGTCATTTTCACAATATTAAATCCTTGAATCCATGAACATGGAGTATCTTTACATTTATTTGTGTCTACTTCATTTTCTTTCGTCAGTGTGTGATAGTTTCCAGAATGCAGATCTTTTGCTGCCTTGGTGTTAAATTTATTCCTAAATATTTTATTCTTTTTGTTGCTATTGTAAATCAGATTGTTTTCTTAAATTCTTTTTCAGATTGTTCCTTGTTGGTATATAGAAATATGTAGACGTATACAACTGATTTTTGTATGTTGATTTTATATCCTGCAACTTTACTGGATTCATTTATTCTAGTTTTTTATATATGTGTTTGTGTGTGGAGTCTTTGGGGTTTTCTATACATAAGATCATGTCATTTGCAAAGAGAAATAATATACCTTTTTTCCTTATGATCTGGATGCCATTTATTTCTTTTTCTTGACCTATTGCTCTGACTAGGACTTCCAGTACAATGTTGAATAGAAGTGGTGAGACTGGACACTACCCTTGTCTTGTTTCTGTTCTTAGAATAAAGAATTTCAGCTTTTCACTATTGAGTATAATTAGCTATGGGTTTGTCATATGTGGCCTTTATTTATTTATTTAAAAAATGTATTTCTTTATCTTAAAAAATTTTTTTTGTTTATTTGAGAGAGAGAGCATGTGCACAAGTGGGGGAAGGGGAGGCGAGGGAGAACCAGACTCTCCGCTGAGCAGGGAGCCTCATGCAGGGCTTGATCCCAGGATCCTGAGATCATAACCTGAGCTGAAGGCAGATGCTCAACTGACTGAGCCACCCAGGCACCCTGAAATACGATATAATGTTATATTCGTTTCAGGTGCACAACATAGTTATTCAACATTTGTAAAAATTAAGAAATGCTTACCACAGTAAGTCTAGTTACCATCTGTCATCATACAGAGTTATTACAATATTATTGATTATATTCCCTGTGCTTCTTTACATCCCCAAGACTTATTTAGTTTATAAGTAAAAGTTTGTACCTCCTAATCATCTTCCCCTATTTCACCTGTTCTCCCACCCCACTACCTTCTAGAAACTATCAATTTGTTCTTCGTCTTTATGAGTCTGTCTCTGTTTTGCTTGTTCATTTGTTTTGTTTTTAGATTACATCAATAAGTAAAATCATAATGGTATTTGCCTTTCTCATTCTGACTTATTTGAGCATTATACCTTCCAGGTCCCATCCATGTTATTGCAAATGGCAAGATTTCATTCTTTTTTATGGCTGAGTAATATTCCTTTGTGTGTGTGTGTGTGTGTGTGTGTGTGTGTGTGTATTGTGTGTGTATATATATATATATATATATATATATATATATATATATACCACATTTTTTTCCCACTTATTCATTGATGTACACTTAGGTTGCTTCTATATCTTGGTTATTGTAAATAATGTTGCAGTAAACATAGGGGTGCATATATCTTTTTAAACTAGTGTTTTTGTTTTCTCCAGGTAAATATCTAGAAGTAGAATTAGTGTATGCCAACAGACACATAAAAAGATGCTCAAATAATTGTTATGGAAATGCAAATCAAAACCACAATGAGATGTCACCTCACACTTGTCAGAATGGCTGGTATCATATATGACCTTTATCATGTGAAGGCACGTTCATCTTATTTGTTGAGAGTTTTTATATGAAAGGTTATTGAATTTCATCAGATGCTTTTTCTACATCTGAAATGATCATATGATTTTCAATCTTTATTCTGTTACCATTTTTACAAATAAGTGAAAGTAGTAAGACTAGTACAATTAACCTACATATTTTCATCATCCGGATTCAGCATTTATCAAGATTTTATATCAATTGCTTCATCTGTCTTTCTTTTTTTCTTTGTTGTCATATTTTAAAACTAATCCCAGAATTGAGCCATTTTTCTGTGTATGTTCTAGAGTGTTCTTTTCTGTAATAGTGACATTTTATATAGCCATAATGTCAACAAAAATTTTTAAGTAAAGCTTTAAGATCACCTGATACTCAGTACAAAATTGAATTGCTCTACCTATCTCAAAAATGTCTTTCGGTAGTTTCTTTGAGTCACAATCCAGGTAGTAACTACATATTACTTTTGGTTGTCTGGTTTCTTAAAATCTCCTTTAATCTGTAAAAATCATTCTTCCTCTTTTATCCTGCTATTGACTGTTCCAGAAGAGTTAGTTCTTATGTGGAATATTTTACATTTGGGGTTTATGTGTTTATATCCTTGGTATTTAACCTTTTTGTTTGTTTGTTTTAATATGCTCTATAAATGGAAGTTAATGTCAGAGGTTTCAGCTTCAAGTTTAACTCTTTAAGACTGATTTTCCTATTGAAGTTCCCTGTCAACTTTTCATCCAGTATTTTCTGTTGTAGGAGTTTTTTTTATTTCATTATTTCATTAACTGAAATAATCATTTTATTAGAATTGCAAAATATGGATTTTATAATTCTATAATTTCCCCCACATTTATTAGCTAGAATTCTTTGGTTAAAACTTCTCATCTTCAACTAGAAGTTATCAGGTATTTTGAAACAAAGTTTGTAAAAGGAAAGGTGAGGTAAATATTTAATGATTCTATTTTATTTGCCATTTTTCAGATTCAGGACTTAGCATGTTATCTCCAATTCTTATTTCCATTATCCTGTTGTATTATAAGTTAGTTTGAAAATGCCACTGATAATAATTATAATTAGAGGGTAAACTTTAAGGTTTTTTTTTTCCATAGCGCCATTTCTACTTAGGACCTATATTCCTTTAAGCATGTACAGTGAAAGTACTATGCTATAAAGTCACTTGAACAATTTTTTTTTTCTGGTGTGATTAAATTTATTTCCATTTAAAAATTTTAGGTAATTTTTCCTTTTGTATAATTTTATTTTTGAAAATGTAAGTACTTATATTTCTTATGTGTAAACTATACAGTGAGTTATATTCAGAGAAGGATCACTTCTATTCCTGTCTCCTATAACTTTTTCCCATTCTCTTCATAGAATAACCATTATAATCGGTTTTGGTTTATCTTTCTGGTATATTCAAATATATATACATTTTTTTCCTCTTTCTTTTTACAAAGGAGTGAGCATTCCATTCATTGTGTTCTACAGTTTACTTTTTTTCACTTAACTATATATCCTGACAATCGCTTTCTTTCCAGTGTACAACAATGGTTCTTAACTGGGGGAAAAATTCCTCCCCACTCTCTAGGGGATATTTGATAATGTCTGGGAAATTTGGGGATGTTACAAGTTGGAGGAGAGAGTTGTTACCGGCCTCTGGTGGGTACAGGCCACAGATGACGCTGAACATCTACGATGCACAGGAAAGCCACTCCAACAAAGAATTATCTGGTTCAAAATGTCAGTAGTGCCAAGATGGAGAAATCAAGGTTTATAGTAACCTGCTTTAATGTCCTTGTCTGTTAATTTACAACATTTTTGTCACCATGAAGTCTCTTTTTATTAAGTAATGTTCACCTTCCTTAGGGATCATGATTTCGTGCTTCTTTGCATTCTAGTACTTTTAAAATTGTGTTCTTGACAGTGTGGCTATTTTGTTACATTGAATCTGGAATATAGTCTCTTCCTTTAGTAGGTGCTGAATGTTTTTCTGGAAGTTGTGTAAGTTGCTTTCTGACTTCGTTGATCCTGTCAGTATAATTTTTGTCCTTAGTTCTGTAACACACCCTTGATATAGGTTTTGATCCTTACCTCTGAGTTACGACTTTTTAGATCTGAACTGAATTTTCTTGGTTTGACTTCTCCATTCTACCTGCCCCAGAATAGCAATATCTTCCAACAGTGTACATGCTCTCATATCTCTTTTCAACTTTTTGCTTCCTGGTTAGGATGATCAAATTCATCCTGGTTTGTCCAGGACTGTCCCAGTTTTAAAATTGAAAGCTCCATGTTTTGGGAACTTCCTCAGTCTTAGGAAAACTGAGATAGTTGGCTGTCACGTTCTTAGGGACTGCTCTCTGTTAGAACTCATAGAGATTGTACTATATACCTGTACTGTCCAGCCCTCAGTCAAGGACATATGGAGGCATTCCACTGCAGGTTTCTTGGACCCTCCCTCTGTGCAGCTCCCTCTCTGCTATTCTACAATAAAAATCCTAGAAACCTCAACAACCCAAACTCAGCAAATTATAGCTACAAATTTTCTAAAACCAGGAAACGACTCCAAATGACAAATTCAAGAATCACCACAAGGCTCAAATAGGGAAGAAGAAGAAGAAGAAGAAGAAGAAGAAGAAGAAGAAGAAGAAGAAGAAGAAGAAGAAGAGGAGGAAGAGGAAGAGGAGGAAGAGGAAGAGGAAGAGGAAGAGGAAGAAGAGGAAGAAGAGGAAGAAGAGGAAGAAGAGGAAGAAGAAGAAGAAGAAGAAGAAGAAGAAGAAGAAGAAGAAGAAGAAGAAGAAGAAGAAGAAGAAGAAAGCAAAATAAATCTTTCCCTAGATACATGGTAGAATTGCTGAAAATCAAAGGGGTTTTTTGATTCTTTCTTGGAGTTTTCATCTCTCAATTTATAGTGTCTACCTGTTTTTGCATGTTTTTCACTTCTCCCTTAGAGCCCTTAGCATATTAGCCATGGTTGTTTTAAATTCTGGGTATGAAATTTATGAAATCTCTCCCATATCTCAGTCTTATTCTGTTACTTACTTTGTCTCATTAGACTATTTTTATCTTTCCTTTTAGCATACGTTATATTTTTTTATTGAAAGCTGGACATAATGTGCTAGGTAGTAGGAATGGCAGTAAATAGGCCTTTAGTTTTAGGTTTCTGGGTAGGAAGATGGCTAGAGGTTTATGGAGGCGAGTATTTTTCTGTTAGGCTTTGGTAAAATAATTTCTCTTGACAGCAGGCAGAAAACAGAATGCTCTGGAAATACCCAAGAAAAATGGTTACTTCTCCCCGCCAATGCACTCCCTTCTGGAATTATGAAAGGTTTTCTCCCATCTTTTCTATGACAACCAGGAGTTGTTCCTGGAGGTAAATATCAAAAAGTGCTCCTTCTCACAAAACAATAGCAATAACAACAAACAAACAAACTTGCCCCTTAGGTGTTTATACTCAATCTGTAGCAGTTGGTCAGTTGCAGTTTATGTTTTCCTACCAGTTCCTGGCTCTAGCAACTTCTGCTTCTGTTAAGCTTTGATTCTTTGTATTTACGTGCCTCTGCAGTTTTCAGGGCATCAGTTTGCCCTATGACCTCAGCTGTCTGATGGATCTAAAAAAAGTTTATTGATTTGCACTTTGCTTAGCTTTTACTTGTGAGGATGGGAGTGACAACTTCCAGGTTGTTCCCATGTCAGAGACTGGACATGACTTTCTTTACTTTTCAGGCTTGATGTTAGGTTGTCTTTATCTTTTTTGGTGGGGGAGTGTGGAGTCAAGTCAGTTATTTGTCTTTGATATGAAAATGGAAAATTGGGGTGGAGGAGGGACAACAAGAGGGAACCAGCCAGGTGTTTAGATTTTTGTCAAGTCAGAATGAGAACAGCAACTGGCCTCACAATGGGAATCTGGGTCCCCACAGCAACACAACAACAGAGACGGGACCAGAAGCAGCTTATTGAAGCACCATATTCTATTAAGTCTTATTCCAAGCTAAGCAGACCTAAGCTTATACTGGAAAGTAACACTGTCTGGAATATTTTAAGAGCACAGGGATGAACTGACACACAGCCAGTCAACCACAGGGCAAGCAGCATGGGCTAGGATAACCTAGGAACAGAGCTCAGGGCTCAGAAGTCTTCTCATTTTTTCCTCCCTGGACTTAACACAGAATGGGTCTTTTTCAAATTTGCCGTTATACTTAGGATGTGGTCTTACTTCAAGGGCACAGCCTTTATGGGATTTCAAGTGAAAACCTGGAGTGTTCTCCAAAGATTTTATACTCTGGCTTGAATTAAATCTCCTTGTCTTTTCAGTATGTCTCTGAAATCTCTGCTTATCTCTTGAGCTTTCCATCTTCTTTAATCCACGTTTTAGGATTTCCAGAGTTTTGCCCTGTGAGCGATTACCTTAGGAGCTGGCCATGGGCTGGAGTGGAATTGTTACACTGATCTTTATTCCCACACCCACTGAGATTGCTACTCTCTATATGGGCTCTGTTTCACAGCAGAGTAGTTTCTAAAGTATCTTGAGGGAGAAAACCAAGGTGGCTGTGAAGAGGCTCATTTCGTGAACTTCCTTTCTGGCAAGAATGCAGCACAATATTGGTTGCTTTCTGATGCATGAAATCAGTTATTTTTATATATGTTTAAAAACTTTTATTTTTTTATTTTTTTTAATAGTGATGGTATGAGGCGGAGAAAGTCCAGTGCTAGGTATTCTGTCTTTTCTAGCCAATCTTACATATGAATAATAGTTTGCTTAAATATAGAAACAGGACAGATAGCTTATCCCTTTGACACTTTGAAGATAGTACTTCTAGTAGACTAGGATTATGAAGGCTGCAGTCATCATATTTATATAATTTATGAAACTGCTGAACTAAGAAATATCACTTGTTTATCCAAGTTTTTCCAAGTTTTGGGGTTTTTTTTCATCTGCACAATGGATATACAAATACTTGACATGTTTACCTGTAAATGAATAATATTGGGTAATTATTTTAAAAGCCAAAGGAGCCTACAAATATCTCTATTGTTAGAATGTACCGTGATTCAAAATACTCAGTATTTTCTTTTTGGAAATTTTTTTGTTTCAACTTTCCATTTTTATAAATTTATGTTAATGAAGATTCACTTTCCAGTTTGGACTTCTCAAAAATCAAAATTATTACAAAGGTGTTCATCTTAACAGTAGTAGCTGTCATTTATTGAAAGCTTACTCTGTGGAAGATACCATTCCAAACAGTAGTGTAATTAATTTACTGAATTTTGTGCCCCTCAAATTCACATGTCCACATCCCAACCGCCATTACTGCGGACTGTGACCATATTCACAGACATGTTTTTTTAAAGAGGTGAGTCAGTGAAAATGAGATCTTTAGGGTATACCCTTATCCAATGACTCATGTCTTCATAGAATAGGAAATTTGGGCACAGATGTGTATAGAGGGGAAATGATGTGAAGATGGGGAGAAGATGGGCATCTGCAAGTTAAGGAGGCAGGGTTGGAAATGATCCTTCCCTTACGACTCTCGCAAGGAGAGAGTCTGAACTGCCTGAACTATGAAAATAAATTTTTGATGTTTAGGCCACCCAGACTGTGGTACTTTGTTATAGCACTCCTAGGAAACTAATATGACTTGCTCAGTGAAAACTAAAAGAAAAAAGAGTAAAGAAGAGATAATGTAATGTGTAATTGGAATACACCAAAATTATATTTTGTATATCACTATATAGGTTCCATACACAAAATTATATATATTGTGATTTATGGGAGTATTTTATTTAAAAAATTACTATATAGTTTGTCCCCATAATCTGACTTACGGTTATAGCTACCAATTAAAATATAGTACTTTATTTCATTTTATCATTATAATAAACCCATAAGGTATGTAGCATTATTCCCATTTTATAAATGAGGAAACAAATCCAGAGCAGTTGACTTATTTGCCTGTGGTAACAGAGTTGATAATTGCCGAAGCTGATCTTTTGACCTGAATTTTTCCTAATCCCAGGCTAAATCTCTTAACTGCTACACTTTACTGCATTATGGCTCCTTTCTTGTTTCTTTCACAGCCAAATTTTAGAAATTACCTCTTTTCACAACCATCCCCACCACTGTTTTCTTTATAATCTAGAATCTAAAGTTCTTTCTCTTTATACTTTTTAAAAGAAAATCAGCATTTTCCCTAGGCAATTTAAAAGATTTCTATTTTGATTTTATCACAGTTCATCTTCCTTTGCTATTTGCACTGCTAATCAAAAATTCTTTCTTGAAATTCTTCATCTTTTAAATATTCCCCTTTCTCTTGCGTATTCTTTAATGGTACCTTTGCTTTTCCTTCACTGCTATTTCTTTTTAAAAGTCTCAAACATTAACTTTGGAGAAATTTCAAAGCTGAGTCCTCAATCTCCTGTTCTTCCTCTAAACTTATTCCCAAAGAAAGCTTTTCTGACTTCACTAATGTTCCCTCCTTTACCCTCAAATATTAAACACCTTATAGAACCCTTTACTTACCTCTATTCTCAATTTCCTGTTGACTATGAGACAAAGTATATCTTGAAATTCTCTCCTCTATGTCATTTTCAAGATAATTTTTAAACCAACTCTTTCACAAACACAGTGCTTCTCTAGGTATTTTTGGTTTTGTTCTCATTATTATTATATTTTGACCACATTCTTTATATAACTAGTCAGTTTAGAATATGGGCAAAGCATTTACTGTATATTAAGCTCTCTTCTGGGCTGACAGACACTCTTCGTGGTTACCACTAGCAAATTAAAGATTGGGACTCTCGGAGGGGGATAAAATAGAAAGGGCACCCCCTACCTTGAGCTGATGAATTACTAACAACAAAACAAAACAAAACACAGAGTCCTACCCTGGCAAAAGCTTATCAGATGGATTTCAGCTTCCCACTTGCCACGTCAGATGGGCGACACCTTGTAGAATGCTACATTCATAGTCTACTCAGATGTCATTCTTCTAGACTCCTGGACTTTATCTTTCTGGCTCACTATCCTAATCAGTTACCTAATCTTATTTATTTTTGCCTTTCCAATTTATTTTCCCTTTGCTTCCTGCCATAATCTAGCCTTTGTTTTCTCTAGTTCATCTTGTCCAATTCTGAGAGACAATTCTAAGAAAGTGCTTCTATAAAAATTTCCTGTTCTTTATCAAGCCAAACTTCTCAATTTGTCTGTCTTGTCTGTCTGATCCTATCTTTACTTTGGAACTCATTTTTCCTGAGTCCTTAATTCCGAATTCCTTTGAGAATGATCTTCACCCCTTACTAGATAGAGATTGTCTCCTTTTAACCCTGGTGCATCTTTTTATGCTTCTTTTCCATCTAGATGCTCTGCCCTGCTTTCCTGGAATGCTTTCACTTGCCTGGCCCTTCAGTATTGTCAATTCAGTGCACATTTCCTTCAAATGTAGAACTCTTTCTTTACAACTAAAGGCAACCCTCTTTGCCCTGCAAATTTCTTTTTCACTTATTTAAAATACAGTCCTTATCAGGAATGTTATTTATCTAGAATTACTTTAGGTGTATAGGTCTTATTTTCTAGATTTAAAGCACTTGGAAGGTATAGATTGTATTTTGTTCTTTGTTGTGGCCTCACTACTTCAAAACTCAACAATTTGTAGGACCCATAGCGTGTACTAAATAAATACCTCTGTTCTGTTTAACTTTCTCAAGTCATACGTAATTCATCATAGTTTCCTCATCTAAAAATAAAAAAGATAGTCTTAAAGTCTCAAAAGTTTAAGCCACCAACAAGGTTAGTGAAAGTAACGGCTATTTTATTTTAATGGCTGCCTAATTCTCTTAATTGTCTTGAAGGAGGGTCTGAAACTTCCATAAAGAGTGGGGTGTTAATGCCTATAATCCTCAAATAGGATTGGCAGTTAGAGGGAGAAGGTGAAAAGGTGAGGAGTATCAGACCTGAGAACATTTGCATGCCCTCTTTATTTCTGGCCTCATTCCTTCAGGCCATCTTTCAAACCCTCCTCCATGCCCACCAAAACCACCTTCCTCCACCTTTGTTCATAGGTGTAAGTGCATATCGCCATACAGGAAAGGGGAAAAAGACAAATGAAATACTACCATGTTGCAAGTAACGCTCACTTTTAACTAGGGAGAATAGGAGTAGGAGATCTTGATTTTCATCTTTTCCTTAGTCCTGTTCTACTTAGGCCTCCCAGTACACATGTTGGTAGATCCTAGAAAAATGAGGAAAGAAACATGACCACATAAACATTACACATTGCAGTCTTCAATTTTCTGGAATTTATTTCATTTTACTTTTCTTAGTATGCAGATGTATAGACTCTTCTCACTATAAAATAAGCAGTAAAATTCTAAGTCTATAGAATAAAGCACAGCACAGTCTGTAAATTCACAGACTTGCAGAAATGGTTCAATACCAAACCTACTTAAAATTTTATAGTGGAGATTTACAAAGCTTAATAAGTAATGACAAAGTTCCTTCCAGCTAAAAATTGCCATATAGATAAAATGACAAGAATGGTGGAGGTGACAGTGATAATTATTAATCAAGTTGTTTTTAAATTTAACTTAATCATAGCTCTGTGTGCCATCTCAGAGGTAAAATTATCACGCCTCTTTTTGTGTAGTCTTGAACTAGCCTGCTGAAAGTGTAAAGATGAATGATCTGGAAAGTAGTAACTTTATTAGTTTCCTAGGGCTACTATAACAAATTTCCAAGGCAGGGTGAATTTAAAATGCTGACTCAGCTTTGGAGTTAGAGTAAAACGCAATAATAATTTAAAGAACAATGTAACACTGGAGAAATAGACAAATAACATAGAACATATTTGAATTTCTTTACTTTTTATTCAAATACAGATAATAGGAAAATAAGACATTCAGATTTTTACAATTTTTCACTTAATGTGCTTTATTCATGTGTTTGTTTGCTTATTGGTGGATAAAGAAATACTTGCTTTCTTCAAAGTGAAAAATAAGTTATACTTTGAAATATGTATTTAAAAAATAAACAATGTAGAATCTATGTTTATATATCATTCTTATTAACTCTGAAAGTTTTCATTATATATCTTATTTGAAAGCCTATATAATAATAGAATAAAACAAAGGTATTAATACAAGTAATATAATATAAATTATTTCATGTGTATCAGTCTGATATTCTTAGCAACTATAAGCTTCTTGAAGAAAGGGGACTTGTAACTTACATAGTTAGAAGTCTTTCTATGATACAACATAATGTTGAGAATAAAATACATGCTCACAGGGCGCCTGGGTGGCTCAGTCGTTAGGCATCTGCGTTGGGCTCAGGGCGTGATCCTGGCGTTCTTGGATCCAGCCCCGCATCAGGCTCCTCGCTGGGAGCCTGCTTCTTCGTCTCCCACTCCCCCTGCTTGTGTTCCCTCTCTCGCTGGCTCGCTCTCTCTGTCAAATAAATAAAATCTTAAAAAAAATAAAATAAAATACATGCTCAAGAAAAGCAATACTTTGTCTTTATTTTTAATAACTGTTAAAATGTCATTTAAGGGGCGCCTGGGTGGCACAGTGGTTAAGCGTCTGCCTTCGGCTTAGGGCGTGATCCCGGCGTTATGGGATTGAGCCCCACATCAGGCTCCTCCGCTATGAGCCTGCTTCTTCCTCTGCCACTCCCCCTGCTTGTGTTCCCTCTCTCGCTGGTTGTCTCTATCTCTGTTGAATAAATAAATAAAATCTTTTTAAAAAATAAATAAATAAAATAAAATGTCAATTAACTTATTTGTTTGCAAAGGAAACTAAACATCTTACTCAAATATTTACTGATACTTAAAACATAACATGAGCAATGGGTTGATAACCCAGTGTGGTCTCAGTCCCATATTATTATTTCTCCTCTTCAGCAGATAAGAGTAGGACTGAAAACAAATAATTATGTTCATTTTTACTATTTAATGATTTAACACACTGTTTCTTGGTTGGCTTTATTTTGGCTTTTAGGCTTTGAAATAAGTAAGATGTCTTTGTCTAACCCTTTCTGAGAGGACAGTCTATCAATATTTAATTTGACCATCCAGAAAAGGCATTAACATAGCATAAAACAATTTATGAGACTGGCCTAGTGTTGGATTTCCTTATTAAATGAAGTTAAAATTTATCAACAAGAGCATTATGTGTACGTGTTTGTTATCTTAATAATTCTAATTAACTTTTGGTAATTGCTAAGAATCTGCAACTGATGAAGTATTTCTATTTTTTATTGTTATAGTTCTCACAACCAGCAGAGAAATTAATAAAATAAGCCTATGAAAAATGAAACAATGCAGGCCAAGTAAGTTTTCCTTCTCATTAGAGAATATAAAAATCACCAACAAATATTCTATATATAAATATTTGAAAAGAACCCAGAGTACCAGTAAAGCTATATGAAAATATGAGAAATCTTTAAAATATTACATATAGACATACATATACAAATACATGTTTATGTGTGTGATTTTTTTTAGTACTTTTATTTATTAATTACTGAGGTGTGTGACTCCCCTGATTAATAGATTTCCTCTCTTTGGTGCTTAATTTACCTTTCTGGAGTCATATAAAATACATGCATTATAGTTTCCTCATCTAAAAATAAAGGAGATAGTCTTAAAATCTCAAAATTTTAAGCCACCAACAAGCTTAGTGAAAACAATGACTGTTAGGTCTTGCTATAATCTTGCTATAATGGGCATGGATTGTAGAGGTGCATACACTGAACTGAGCTGCATAAATGATTCAGATTAATTTCAACTTCAGTCAGTCTCACAAAACAATATGGTGTTGCTCACTCACTGATTGTACATTCTACAAAGCCATGATTACAGTCAGTTTCTAGTAATAGTGGGACTGACAAGTTTTGAAAATAGATATTTTCTGGAGATGATGTCTGTGCACTCTTTGCCACATTTAATGATATGGAATATAATAGTAAAGAAAAAAAAACAGGAAGAGATTATGTGATTCGACTAAAAGAAATATTTGATTGCCATATGATTTGCCCTAGAAACATGAGTTACAGCAAATTATTAATTTAAAATAAAAACCTTACTAAGTATTTTACATGTTATATGATTTTGTAGGTGTTGGATAACTTACCAGTTTGTTAAACAAAATAAAATGTATCTATCTATCTATCTATCTATCTATCTATCTATCTAGAAGAACTACTGACACACCTTATTCTTCAATGTAGGGAAGTAGGTTAAATTGACCAACTTTATAATTAGATATTGGTACAAATTTCAAGTCTGTCATTATTTAGTCAATTTGATTAACATTTTTGGGACTTGATTTCCATATCGGAAGATTGGTTTTAATGAATTTCACCTCCTAAGGTTGTTGTCATGATTAAATGGGATACACTATGGAAAGAATCTGGGACAGGAAGTGCCTAATAAATCATGGTAGTGAGAGTTGGCTGTGGTTATTTTTCTCCTTATAGGAATTGGTTGGCTAGTCATTATTTATCTTCTATTTTCAAGGTTCACAGCCACTAAGATATGTTTCTTAATGTGCAGAGAAGGAGAGAAAATCCTGGGCCTATGAAGAATAAGGAGATGGAATGCAAACTGCTGTATAAATCTGAGATATTCAAAGGAAATGATTAAATGAAAAATATCTTGGTCTGTAGGTAGAGAAAAAATTAAACTCTGTCCTGAAACTATGAAATTATCTAGTCATTGGCCTGCACAATATATAGGTTTCAATTATTGAGTGTTTACTCTATCCATTTGGTCCATGAATCAGTCATGATAAGGTGATATAAAAAATTGTCTCACACTGGTGATATCCTTCAGTTATTTGACATAATTAACACAATATGAAATATGGAGACATAATCCTCCAAACACTTCTAGTGTTCTAAAAGAGAACAACCCATATAAGTTAGAGTTTTCTGACAAGATAAACAACAGACTTTCCATACTAATACCACATCTAAGAGATTATAGAATTGGTATGTTTAATATAATTAAGATATGAGGAAAGTCTATAAATCATGAGAAAAGAATGTAAAAAAAGAACGGACTTATTTGAAAAAGTATCTAGACTCTAGATGTGAAAATAAAGAAACAGATAGATAGGAAAATAATCCTGAATTCTAGAAATGAAATTTATGGACATTAAAATTAAGGAGAAATACTAAAATTTGTGAGAGATGTAAAGTTTTAGCATAAGTCTGATAGAATTCCAAAGGGAAAGAATATAGAGAATGGGAAAGAGAATATAATCAAGGAATTGTGAGAATTTCTACATATTGAAAAAATACAATTCAAAAACAGAAAAGAAGAATCTAGTACAAGAAGGAATTGGTAAACAAACTGTTTTTCCAAACAACTTTGATTTAATAATAAGATATTATATATTGAATTAGAACCATGTTATAAACTAGAAATAATGACTCCTTTGGAGAGCGTAAAATGGTTCACAAAATATTCAACAACAGATGTACGAGAATACAGTAACAGAATACAATAATGCAAATGTTATGATATTGTTTAGTAGGAGTTAGGGATCTTGATTAACTTTACACAAGGTTAAAAATTCATGTTAAAGTTTAAGATTGTACACTATAATGACATAAATGCACTGTGAAACTTACAAGCTAATGGGAGAGAGTAAGCAATATTTGATTAATAAAACAGAAGCTGGGAAAAAGAAAAATGGACAAAGAGAAGTGTGGCAAATAGAAAATACAGAAAAATGAAGTAAATTCATAATTAAGGAACCACAATAAATACAATGGCATTAAATCCATTAGAGTTTTAAATTCATAGAACTTCAAGTTGACTAAAAACAAAATTCGAGCTTATGTTTAGAAAAAAAATCAGCTAAAGTATATGTAAAATTAAAATCAATATTAAATGTACACTACACATTAAAAAAAGTGAGAGAGTATTCACCAGGATGAGATAATGGTTAGTAATTTCATGCACTTAATAACATAGCTTCCAAATACATAAAAAACTGACATTGCAAAGCCAAACAAAAAGTTAAATAAATAAGCCAAAAAGGGAATCTCAATCATTAGAAAACTTTTATTATTGTGAAGATGTCATCCTCTAACCATAATTAAATAAAATTAATAAAAGAAAAACAAGAAAAATTAAAGGACTTTTTATGTTTCAGTAATTTATTAATTAATTGATTAATTAAATTTGAACCTGCAGCATCTTGTAAAGCTAGAAAGTAAGGAAATGGATGCTGGCAGAAGACATGAAACTCCTGGGTCGGAGATAAGGAACTCTTTATTATTCATAGTAGTAGCAGCCAGTGTATCAGTAATATCTTTCATGGCTTCTGAGACTCGTTTCTCACAAGACAACATTATGAGAACCAGGTGACATCTGCATACATAGTGATTTGCACAACAGATGATGAGCTCTAAGCTCAGGGAACCTGATTATTTTATAATAGGCTTTAAACCTGCCTGCCCTTTGCTTTGGAGGCTACATTATTTTGATTAGACTACAGTTATTATGCCTGCCTAGTGCTCCAAAGGAAATACTATATATTCCAAGCCTACTTGCTCTACAAATATCCTTGGAAAGGTAGTCTAGAACAAAGGTATATGGCATCTCAGCTTGTAATTTGTGCAGAAATGGGAAAGACCGAGAAAGAATTGCTTCCCATGATGTATGTTCTTCATGTCTATTCTTGAGGATATGTTCCCTTGAATATAATACACCTGATTGGCTACTCTGATTAATCTGACAGAGACTGAGGCAGAATTTACTCAATTTGTCTAATGAAGCATTTAATTACATTTACTATGAAGCAGCAGGATGAGTCCCATTGCAATATTAACCTTGACCATGTCCATAAACAGCTGGATAAATTTCTTACCCCATCTGAGTCTACACTAGAAAGCCAGATGGCTTCCTTCTAAAGTTTCTGTATTGAGTTTCCCACTTAGCTGGACGTATTAATCTAGCAGGATGTATTACTGATTGTACAGTTTCTACTTGGCTTATAAGCTGTAGATCTAGGGCCATGCTAGCACCCATTACAACCATGACCGATAAGTTGAGACAGACTTGAAAGAATTTTAAGACCAGGGTATTGTCCTTGATCACTTAAGCTAAAGTCAGGGAAAAATTCTGTATCACCTTTTCTAGTTGAATTTCTCCCATTATAGGGATAACTGCCCTCAGAATATACATATGTGAACAGTCATTCATCACTCTGGGAAGCTCTCCCAGAAGGGTAGTCTTATTTTGGAGATATCTCTGCAGTCATTTGAGGGTTACATTATATACAGTTGTTTTTTTTTTTTTTTAAGTGAGAGAGCACGAGTGGGGAGTGAGGGGTAGGAGGGGCAGAGGGAGAGAGAGAGTGAATCTTAAGCAGGCTCTATGCCCAGCACGGAGCCCAACGAGGGGCTCAAACCCTGAGATCATGACCTGAGCTGAAATCAAGACTTGGATGCTTCACTGACTGAGCCCCTACAGGGGTATTTTTGTAAACACTTGAAAATATTTAATGAGCACCCCTAAGATGCACAGTGACTATGTTTTCAGGAGACAGGCAGTTTAATGCTTGGTTTCCATGGAAACAATATAGTTCCAGGGATGCACATGGAAATAAAGTGGTGTTAATAACTGGAACTGCGCAATGTGAAAACTGTAAGTTAGGGGTACAGGCTTACAGTATGGCATCTTGGTTGGTAGGCAGGACTTAGGGGTTCTGAATTCATTTCCAGTCATTGAGCCAAGTTGGTTGTTGTTTGTTGTTGTTTGGAGACAGTGGTAATCTAATGTGTGCTGTTTATCCACACAGCCAGATGATATTCACTTGTCCCATGGAATAACTAAGTGGTGGCTTTGGAAATGCAGAGGGGATTGCGTTCAGAGATGTTTATAGGTGTTTTTTGTTTTGTTTTGTTTTTTTGTTTTTGTGTGCTTTTTTATTTTTCCAGTGGGGTATGTGGGAGCTGGAACCAATAGAAACTGCTGTTTCTGAAAGACTTCTAAGAGAATGACAATCATATCATGGTCAGAAACATCCAATGGTGGATGGTAGACCTACTGGTTACAGATTGGTACAATTTGGGAGAGCTTTCTTCATCATGTGGAAGTCTCCATAAGTCATTCTTTGAAGCAAAGATTATCAGTGTCTCTTTTTCCTTTTATACCTCTTGAATCCAGAAGGGATTCCCTCTGTATGTGCCAAGGTTGTAGTTCTTACACTGCAACACAATCTGGGTGTCCCATACTAGTAGCTATAATTTACTTTCTGTCCAGTCATCTCCTACTAACCTTCAGATCTTTAATCCCAAAATGTAAGTTAGGCATGGCTATTTAAGAAGAATGTCTGTGAATAAGGGTTCTATTCAACCAGCAGCTTTGCTTCCTTTAAAAGAGTAGAGGGTAAAGATTCCTCCCAAAAGATAGTTGCCATTTTTCTTATAAAGCCAACATGTTTTTGGGGCCAGGCTGGCTTCACTCTTGAATATACCATTTCCCTTTGACAAATAAGGCTAATTAGGCCCTTCATACCTTGTTAGTTTTTCAGTCCCAGTTGGCCATCCCCAAAAGAGGATATCAGGCTGGGGAATCTCAATGTTTCCACACATCACTCAGTTTCCACAAGAGCCCAGTGGCAAGCTAATAGCTGAGCCACATCAGGAAGACAGTGAGTCAAAGTGATGCCTCTGGGGTGGAGGTTACCTCACTTTGCTAGGGTTTTCAGTTGGTAAAATCATCAGTGATGGAGATTTACGCTCAAAAAAGTTACTAGGGTTGTGGCACCCCACATGTATTTTAGCATGAATTTACATTTGGCTCTTCACAATCAAAATGATCTCATCCATTATTATGAGTATGTACAGTAAAGGCATGTAAATATCAATAGTGTTTTCATATTTAGTAGTTGAAGCCACAACTATAAGTATATTGAATCAACCCAAAACTTTTCAACGTAGCTCCATTCCAGTAAATAAGGGCCATTTAGTTTCAGTAGTAAGTGCTCAGACAGCTGCTCACAGCTTAAACTGTACCAATGTCTAATGGTTTCTATTCACGCATATCTCTATATCCTCATTGCTTTCCAATGGGAAGTTGGAAAATTAATGCAAAACTCCATAGTGAACAAAATATCGAAACTCGAAGACACTGTATGATTCTGTACATTCATGATTCATCTCTCTTGCCCCACTCTCACCGACTTCTAGGATACTGTCCAAAGACGTGAGACTCCTGAGTTAGCAACTAAAACCTTGTTCACTCAAGTAGCATGAGCTTTATGTTTGCACCCCAGGTCCCGTGAAAGTGATGTGAAGGGGCCCAGGTGGGTGCTGCACATGTAGTAGAGGGTGTTAGGCACAGCTAAGGAAACTTGAGGCTAGAGAACCTGAATCTTTCATAGTGGGCAGGAAGCACATCTGACTTCTGTGCGAGAAGAGCACAGGACTTTTATTGCAGTGTATAGAAAATGAACCCGTCACTTATTCCAGGAGACACTGTCTCTATCTTTAGAGGCTGTGTGCTATACAAACATCCTCAGCAAGATAGTCTGAGATAGAGGCTCTGCTTATAGGACATGTAGAAATGCAGGTGATCCGTGGAGAATTGTCTCCTAAAATATCCAGTATAATACTAGAGTGGCTAACTTCTGAATCTGTAGGTGAAAAAAGTAGGCATAAAGAAATTGATTCTATTCAGTGCAATAAGAAAGAAGGGGGAAAACATTCAAGAAAAATATATTGCCAATAGGAAGCAGAATTCATAGAAAGAATTTAAATACATAATTAATCCCAAAGAATGTTGCCAGATTAAGTTTATGAAAGTGAGATATTCTTAAATTGTTAATGTAAAATCCAACTATATTCTCTTTGAAAGACAAAAACTCATTTTGTTCCTTTCTTATGATTTCTAATACCTATTTTTATTTAACAAACACAGAAGACTTATTATTTCCCCAGCACAGATCAGGGTGCTTTACAAATAAAAATTAGTTTAATTCTTATAACAATCAAAACAGGTTATCCTACTACTGTTACGCATTTGTCAGTCAAGGAAAATGAGCTACAAAGAGGTTAAATGAATTTCCCAAGGCCGCCTGATAGTAGATGAACAAAACCAAGTTGGAACCCTGGCAGGTAGGCTCCGGAGTCTGTTCTCATCATAACACCATTCCGTTATCTCAAAGACTTGAACTATTAATATTGCCAGAAGGACTGAAAATTGAAGAATTGAGAGATTTATACCTGAGAACATTAATCACAAAGGACCAAGAGTAGCTATGTGCGTACCGGATAAAACAGACTTGAGTACAAATCAAAGCAAAAATAAACAATCTTTCAGGAGTAGGATAAATCAAATTAAAAACTTATCAATAGAACATAAATTTTCTGAAGCTACATGCAGAGTAATAATAATCCTCAAAATATATAAAGCAAAACCTAACCAAATTATTTGGTGAAATAAGCACATTATTTGCCAAATAGACAAATCTAAGACTATCATGGAAGTTGTTAAACTTGAGTGTAGATTGAGGAATACAGCATCTTGATGTTGATGTTGTGTTCCTCCATGATGCAGGAAATGGTTACTGAATTTCCCAACATAGAAACAAAACAAAACAACAACAACAAACCTATGAAACTTGGCAAAATACATAAGCAAACTGTGTAACTGTGTTCAGGCAGGAGCTAAACAGCGCACAAGCCTGCCATCCCTGAGACAGAAAATTCACAAGGTAAACCTCATGATCCTTCAGTTCTCTGAAGGAAGTGAGGGTTAAAGGGAACATTTCCCAGACTCAGAAAGCTATTATCCTTGTCTAGCATAGCAGTCCTACTGGGTGAAGGAGACAAAAATTGAGGTTTAGGGAAAAAAAGAGATTGGGGTAGAAAAACATATTTGAAAAAAAAAATCATGGACATAACCTTTCCAAATATGATGATGAAAAACACCTACTTACATATCTAGGTGGCACAGTGAATCTTAAGCAGTAAATAAAAAGATAAATAAGTAAATAAATCATATATAGGAACACAATAGTCAAACTGCTAACGACCAAAGTTAGAGAGAAAATCTTTTAAGTACCCAAAGAATAAAAGATGCATTGACCACATGGTAACAGGAATAAGTGAGAATCACTAGACTTCTCAGAAAGAATGGTGGCCAGAAGATATCTTAAATAAAGAAAACATGTTAAAAAAATTCTATATCTGGTGATTATATTCCTAACCTGAAAATGAAATAAATATATTTTTAGATAAATAAAAGTTGACAAAACTCATCTCTAGATATATAAGGGAAATGATACAAGATAGAATTCAGTAAAGAAGGGCACCAAAAATATTACAAAGTGTGTATGTAAAATAGAGGTACAACTTTAAAATAATGCCAAATGCACAGTTTCATACAGATCATAATCTCACAAAATTTAGTTAATAAAGAAATGAATAACAAAAAGTAATCGCCTAAATTCCACAATATAGAAATTAAAGAAAACACTTCCAATAATTTGTGGCTCATCAAAGAAACCACAATTACAGTTAGAATGTACTTAAAACTGAACAGTTAACATAGTACATTTCAAAACTAGAGATCTAGCCAAAGTTACAGAAGTTTATATCCTTAAGTTCATATATTGAATAAAAAGCACAGATTGAGAAGATAGCAATTCAACCCAAAGTTAATCTTTGAAATCAAAACAATGCTAATCAAAATTCCAAATGTTTGCCATATCACATATTAGTGTTAAAGAGCTATAGTACTTAAAATAGTGGTACTGTCACAGAAAGAGAAAACATAATTTTATGGATAAGAAATCCTACCTATATTGAGAAACATGACATGACAGAGGCAGCGATATAAAGTTAACTTTTGAGTAAATAGCACAGGGAAAAGTGGCTGAGTGTGTGAAAAATAATAAATTTTTCAAATAAAAAATTTGACCCCACTTATCAGAGAGGCAGTTCAAGAACACCAACATTTGGGAAGGAAATGGGGAGAAAGTAATTGAGGGTGGGAGATGAAGCTTCAGTGTTTTAAATGCATCTTTATGTTTTTTATTAAAAACAGTGAAGGCTCTGAAGCAAATAAAGCAAATATTAATATGTGTCAAATATTCATGTTAGAAATGTATATAAATTTGTATTTTTTTGGTATTTAAAATTATAAATTAAAAAGTAAATGTAATAGTATATATTGGATAGTTTTAGTTGTACACTATAGCTTTAAAAGATAAATTTATTGGGGCACCTGGATGGCTCAGTCAGTGCCTGACTCTTGATTTCAGCTCAGGTCATGATCTCAGGGGTCCTAGAATCAGCCCCATGTCAGGCTCTGTGCTCAACTCAGAGTCCGCTTGTCCCTCTCCCTCTGCCCCTCCCCTTCTCCTACTCTCTGTCTCTCAAATAAATAAATAAAATCTTTAAAAAATAAAAGAAATGTATTTCTAAATTTTTCATACATTTCAAGCGTATAGACAAACTGAACTGTGTGGAAAGAGAATGGCAGGATCAGGGATGTACTAAGAATGGGAGAAGAATGGGGGATTTTTAGCTAGTAGAAATGAAGATAGCAAGATAGCTTTCTTTAGGTATTTGAGAAACTGTCATTTGAAAGGAAGTTTAGATTCATTCGCTGTAGCCATGTATAATAGATTTAGGGCAAAGCCATCAACTTATTACTTTAATATTTTTTGAGTATAACTTAGGTCTAGATCCTGGTCTTGGCACCACTAATAATACCTCAGACAAGGAAGATGAGTTTCCTCTTCTCATGGAACTTGCATTCTAGTGACATGAGAAGGAGGATAAAAGATAAGTGCATGAACACCTGAGCAAAAATACTGCCTAGTGACAAGTGCTTATTCTGAGAAATAAAATAAGGTACTGAGACATTCAGTGAAAATGTGGGGTAGGGGAACTCCTCTTGACTGGCAGATCAGAAGAGGTAACTGAAACTACAGTCATGACATGGTCAGGAGCAGGAGTTTTCCTCCCTCTGACAGGCTGGGAAAAATCTGCAAACTGTAAAGAAGCTTAATTTTTTGAGGAAGGAAAATAGATCAGTGCGGCTGGGGAATACTGCATGAGGGAAATATTCCTATGGGGCAAGATTAGAGAGACATGAGTGTTAAAGCATGTGTTTGCATGCCAAACTGTCAACTCCAGTGACGTCGAATGTTTATTTCCTCAATTTATATAACGTCTGTCCCCTAGTTAAGCTGAAAGTTTGTGATTGATCGATCTCTATGTTTCTAGGATTTATTTGGAGATATTAAATTTATACATTCACTATTTTCCTGTGGGAACCCAGGAATCTTGATTTAAACTTTGTAATAGATAATTATGATCACTCTGTGTTGAAATGTGGGGAATAATGCTGACAAAAAATGGGAGGTTTGGAAAGTATGGATACTAAAATTTCACTTTCAACTGAGTGAAAGAATGGAGATTATTAAATCTCACATTTAACTGAGTGAAACAAAATGGAGTATTTTATACACCAGAATTCTAGTGTCATAACTACTAATAAGGGTAAGAGTCAGAAGGGGAGTTGGTTGAAACTCAGGGCTACCCATAGTGGGGAAACACACGTTAAGGATGTAGGCTTTCGAAAAGTGATTGTCACTAACTGGTGTCCAACTTTGGTTAAGAAGTGAACAAAAAAACAATGTGGGCATGAACAGAGGGAGTAGTAGGAAAGAGAGGAAGAAATGTTTATCATCTCAGGAGTGTGAGACATAGGAGAAAGTTCACTGTATCACCAAGTTGTATTGTGAGATGCTTTGTATAAACCACAACATCACTATTCAAAAAAACCTACAGTAAACAGTTGCACTGTTTTTACAAAATAATTGTCGAATTTGTATTTCAAAATTTAAATATTTCACTATACTGAGGCAAAATTTGAGGGAATTCAGGTATCAGGATTAAGTAAGAAATAACTGTATTCATATGAAGTTCTCCCAAAACAAGGTAGGGGTTTTGTGGAACTTATGATGAATACACTTAATTGTCTTGGTTTGGGGGAGATAGGTGAATATAATTACCTTTAAGGATCCTTCCAATGAAAAATCTTGTTTTCTGTGGTATGTAATATTTCTTTGCCCTTTCTTTTTTCAAAGATGAATGAAGGAAACAGGATTGTAATTAAAAAGCATATAAAGTATCAACAGAAAGTTGGAGATACTGATAGGAGCCTTATTACAGTGACATTAAATACCTGAAAAAAAAAAACATGAATTCTGAGAGTCTATTCATTGAATAAAGTCATTAAATACATTCCTTCCTAAAGGCTGTATGTCCAAATATCATTAGAGTAGGGGTTAGGGCTTCAAAATCATGAACTTTGGAGGGAGCAAACACTCAGTCCATAACAGTCCCACAACCATACCCACCTGTACTCGGTACAAATTCTTTACCATTCTCCATCGGAAAAACACAGTAACAAATATTTCTCAGAAACTCGTGCTTCTTTCCATTTAGTGCCCTATCCTTCTCTTCCATTTATTTTTCAAATGTCTTATAACTTGAAAAGACTCACAGTTCCTACTTAGGCACCTTTCATTTGCTTTCTAGGCCAATCTGGCTTGATCTCCATCAAAGCCACCAGTGACCTTCTTGTTGCTAAGTCCACAGACACTCTTCAGTCTTCCTTTGACTTAATCACTTTTTCTATCTTGAAACACTCTCTTCCTGTGGCCTTTGTAATACCAATCAAAACCTTTTCTTCCCTCTCTATGTCCAGATGGTTCTTTGTTTTTAAGATTAAGAAGCAGCTTTATTAAACTATATCGTGTACATACACAGACATGTAAAACCACAGTTCACCTGATTCCTTTATTTGTCTCACTTTTTTAGGTGTGTTACGGGCATCTTTCCTTGAGTCATTTTCAGTTCTTTAAAACCACTTTGCTGAAGGGGTGCCTGGGCGACTCAGTCCATTAAGCATCTGCATTCAGCTCAGGTCATGATCCCAGGGTTCTGGGATTGGAGTCCTGCATTGGGCTCCCTGCTTAGTGGGGAGTCTGTTTCTCCCTCTCCCTCTGCCACTCCCCCTGCTTGTGCTCTCTCTCTCTCAAACAAATAAATAATATCTTTTAAAAAACCCACTTTGCTGAAGTACAATTGAGTATGTAAAAAGCTATACATATTTAATGTACCCAACTCAGTTGAGTTTGGGGTTAAGTATAAACCGATGAAACATGATGAAGATGGAGGTAGTGCCCTTACAAAAAGTGGAAGAGGGACTAGAGCTTGCTCCCTCTTTCTGCCACATTAAGATAAAGCAAGAAGGCAAAAAAGCTGTACATATTTAATGTATACAACTCAGTTGAGTTTGGGCTTAAGTATAAACCCATGAAACATGGTGAAGATGGAGGTAGTACCCTTATAAGAAGCAGAAGAGAGAGACTAGAGCTTGCTCCCTCTTCTCACCGCACAAAGATAAAGCTATCAGGCAGCTGTCTGCAAGCAAGAAGATGGGCCTCACCAAGAATTAAATCTGGCACCTGGATCTTGGCTTCTCGGCCTCCAAAGCTGTGAGGAAAAAACTTCTAACGTTGAAGCAAAAAAGTAAATAAATAAATTAGCTGAAAATTGTGTGAGGAGTGATAGGAATTGTGAAAATTAAACAGTATTCTGATAAATATTTGTAAGTGCCTAAAATGTGCTAGACCACTGCCAATAAACAAAGTAGACATAAATATGTGATTCTGTGAAAAATTCTTAGTGTCTTACTAACTAGAGAAGTTCAGAGTGACTGTTAAACTGGGATGTTGACTTTTTTAAGAGTAAGAGAATGTAGCAGTACATATCTACCTAAATTTACCACTTCCTCTTCTTGTCCCCATCCTCTTATAATCTGTAAACATAACATGTCTGAAATATAGATAGAAGGGTAGGTAAAGTCAGACAGCAGAGAAATGCCGAGCAGCTTTAACAAGACCTGAGACTGCTTATATACTAACCCAGTACATCCGAATGTGTAGAACATGCAGCCAGGTCAATGTACAAAATGATCCCATGTAATGTGGAAAGGAAATATTAGAACTTCTGTCTATGTGTATTATATACAAAAGAAATAAAGCTTTACCGATATGCAGTTTACCAATTAACAAGCTTGTATTTATGAAAATATATTAGAGTGCATGCACAAGTACATTTTTGAAGGAGGTTAGTAACATTAGACTGTTAGGAGTCCATTGTGGTGAACAACTGTACTCATCAAGTGAAGGGGGAAATCACCCTTTCATTTTCATTTTTAGTTTGATTTATTAGAGAAGAATCTGTTGGAGCCATACAGAGTAGATTATTGTTTATAGTTCAGATAATGATGATCAAACCTAATATGACATAGTAGGGAGAATTCAAATGTGGGTAGTAAATCAAGACTTAGCACAAATACTGTCACAAAGGTGACACATTCTCCAGTTTATTCCCATCTCTAGTATCTGCAAAGAAAGATATTTGTTGATGGCATTTGGAGTGACTTTCATTTAGTCAGCTACTCCCTTTTATTCCACTTAGAGATCAAATTTCTTATGGCTCAAAGAGTATGTTGACTTAGGTTTGGGAGCTATGTTGAACAATGTGAGGACCTCCATATTTCTTTGATTTTTTTTTTTTTCCTCAGCAACCAGGTTTTAAATACTCCCTTCCCTCCACTGCAGGGAGCTAAGAGCTAATCTGAAAAGCAGAAGCTGAATAGGTTGTTTACATGGAGGTGATGTGAAGTGACTTCCATTTTCTTAAGTACTATATTGATAATATCCACATAACAACTTAAAATATATGCTATGCTGTGTCTGTTGCTGTTGTGTACATGTTCTTCATTTCTGGAAAATGCAATTATTGTTTTTGTTTGTTGGTATTTTTCTTAATCATCTGTTTATATACATTAGGTGGTATATAGAATGCCTTCTTTAAGAAATAGATTTTGGAAGTAGACAGGTGCTCTTCCTCAATGCTTTAGATTTTACTTTTCTCTAAGTATATTTAGATTGCATGATGAACATTGAGTAGTATACAAAAATGCAAAATAAATTTGTTTGTTCTTAGGATCTAAATCTAATTGTTTTAACAATGTACCCATACCGATAGATTGCAATACAAGAAGATTATAAACTGATGGTTAGATGTTAATAACAGTAACACAAAACATTAAGGCAAGTGACATTTACATAAGTATCTGGATCTTAATACATGTAATTTACATATGAAAATTTAATCATCATAGAGATAAACAGCTGCAAAGTTTAATTAAACTCTCCACACAAAATCAGCCTGCAAGAAGTAGTTTGTCACTGCTAATTCATCACAATTCTCTTAAGTATTCGTTAAAATAAAAATGCAAAATAAACGACTCTTATTGATAATTTAACTTCTGGTTACTTTGTATTTTAATTGTATCATCAAAGCCTGTTGAGAATACATAAAGATTATAGGTTTATTTTCACTGCTTAGAAGGCAAAGCATAAACATATAGAGAACAAATGTATTTGTTTACAAACTTGTAAGGGTCACCAGCACAATAGCACTGAAGTCTAATTTAAGAAATTTTAATGCCAAAATAAGTTGTGGGTAATGAAGGGATGTAAAAGTCTTTCTCAGTGGAGCTTTTAAAAACAGAATGAATTATACACAGAAATTAATGCCAACATTAGTCAGAAAAAGAGTAACTAACAACTGCTAATGTAGATAGATAAAACTGAAAAATCTTAATTGAGTTTTAAGATCACAGAAACACTACACAGAAAAGAGAATGTTTAATACATAAATACTATAGGAAGCCACCTTTGGGAAATAGGACACAAACAAATGGCAGGTTTTGTTTCCGTGTATCTTATTTGTTTAAGCAAATGCATTCATTCATTCATTTACTTAGAAAAAATAAGTACCTCCTGTATGCCATGGGTAATGGTATACACTAGCATAAAATACTGACCGCAGTAAGCTTTGGTGATGACATTCAGATTGGTGGCAACCTTTTCTTCATAGACACAGACTCAAAATGTAGACGTAGAGGAGACAATGGATATATTCATGGTAAAGCAAAGGGCATCCAGTATTCAGGACTATGCTTTAAGCCTCTCGTTATTTTGTACCTAAGTTCAGATGGCTGAACAACATTATAAATAGAATGCATGACATCCATTTAAGTGAAGATAAAATTAAATTGGACTTTGAAAAGTGGGCATTGTCCATGAGTTGGCTCTGCTTTAATGTTGAGGGCATCCAAGTTCTATCCCAAAGTGTTTCTTCAAATAATTAAGTCTATAACAGTTGTCTAGAAGAAATAATAGCTATAATTTCCAAGTACGCCAATAATATAGTATTAATTATATTATTAATTTCAATAATTCTGGTTGCTGTTAAGCTGACCTTTTTATCTGTAAATTAATAGCATATCAAGTATTTTATAGTCTCATATGTATGAAGAAATTAAGCCAAGACTCCCCAAATTATAAGAATAAACTATGTCATGGAGTGAGCTGGAGGCCATAACATCCGAACAACCCATAAGAGGAAACTATTATATGCACTATATTTTTCTTCATGTTTCATATGAAGTGATTCATTTTGAGGCTGAGGTAGCTCAGTTTCTCTTGTATAAAATGAATGGCTTGACTTACACAACCTAAAATTTTATGCACTAAATCTCTAGAATTCTTTAACTTTATTTGAAATGTTTAAATATTCCAACTAATTTGGGAAAACTAATAGACTGAGACAAATATATAGTATTCTGTCCCTTTAAATTATTTGGGCAAATAAATATATTTGATTATGAAGCCTTGAAAATAATGCTTGATTTAACACTTTATAGTTGTGTGTGTATGTGTGTCTGTGTGTGTGTGTGTAGTGTGAGAGAAAAATCTATATTTAATTATCTACTCTCTATCTCTCTACACATATATCTAAATAGAATCCCTCTTATTAGAACCTGAAAGTGGTTAGTTAGCTAAAAATCAGGAAGCATAAAAAATAATACCTAATAACTTAAACATTTAATTTATTTCAATATGGCACGTCCATTCAGCAGTCTTTTGATTTAGGGTGTAAGTCCTTTCTTGAAGATTGAGCCTGCTGATTGAGACTTGAAATCAACTTTCTTGCATAAAAAGTGCAATGTTAAATGTTTTATGGTTTGCAGTTTGCTTCTCTTTAAGGGGGACACAAATTTAAATATACTTGTAGTATACTACGAACAAAATATTCTCTTGCTTTTTTTCCCAAATTTTTATACTTGTCTCTCTCATACTTTATTTTTACACCTATAGCTTATCAGGTTTTTCATATTTAAGTAAGTTATCCATGGCAAAACCAGGCACCTCTGATAGAAGCTGATTTGTGTATGCACGTGTTTCAAATGGTGGGAGCAGAAGTGTTCATGAGCTTCATTGGCGATATATCAGTTCACTGGAAATTGTTATATCTTCTTTTGTTGTATCTTACTTAATCTTCAAACAGTCCCATAGAGATTACATGATTCATATTAGATTATGAAATTATTTTGGTTTTCATAAAAATATCAAGGATATTAAATGATATACATGAGGTTACAAAATTTGTAGGAGGCAGACTCTGAATGCAACCGCAAGGACATAGTTACAGCTATTATTTTGTAATGAAGTATTTCCAAAATAAAATTAATAGCTTGGATTTTTGAATCTGTTGAAGTGAACATGAGTATAGAATAATTTTTTCACTGATGTAAAGTTATTGCTTAGTTATATCTGTTCAAAATGTGAAATCTAATTTAAACAGTTTGCCCATCTAGTAATTTTGTGGTACTTTAGCCGTCTAGTGTTTCCTGGCTTATTGTAAAGGAATTATCAAAAACTATAAAGGTATCGACTATTCTATTAGTATTAATGTGTTAGTGGGTTGTGATTATACCAGAATTCTCTCACAACTAAAGATACAGCGTTAGGTGTAAATGCTTTGATGCTGTATTTTAAGAGTTGTTTTTTGTTTTGTTTTGTTTTTAACCTTGAAGTTAGGTGCTGATGTTCCTGTACAGGTACTGGTGGTTAACTTTAGTTTATAGAATTTTTCTCCCTTATTTCCTTAGAATTCTTTATAGAATTCTTTACTCTTTCTTATTAATTTAATAAGAATTCTAATAATTTAATATAATAAGATATTTAATATAATAAGATATTTAATATATAATATATATATAAATATATATATATAAATATTTATAAATATAAATATTTATAAATATATATAAATATATAAAATATAGTTAATATAATTAAATAATAATTTAATAAGAATTCTATATACTCTTTCTTCTCACTTTGATACATATACATTATTCTGAAGAACATATGATCCATTGCAGATTCTTCCTGGTTTCTATCATTTAATTGTTCTAAAGGATAAGATCAAGTCTTTAGGGAATAGTTTTTAAATGAGATGAATTGGATTGGATTAAATGCAAAGGTTCTTATTTTATGTTCTCATAGTATTAATTACCTTTAATGAGAAGCACAAGAGTCTCAAATTAGGAAGAATATTTATATCATGAGGGGTTTTTTTGAGACCTGAAATAATTTGTAGAGACCAGTTGTTGTACATTATATATGTTGAAAACTTGGTATTATTTCATACTTATTTATGTATTTGGCTAGGACTGTTGAGTCAGTAATGGTCCAAACAGTGATTTTTGCCAAGGGAAACTTGTTGTAAAGATAAGTTTTATATAAAGTATGAAATTAATAAAATTTAGATTATAAATTCTTGCCTTTCTTAAGTAAACTTTCACCTTCCATTTCTCTTGGATTTGGTTGAACGCATTTAAACATTCTTTGTTACGCATCTGAGATTGGCGTTCCTGGGGGAGTGGACAAAGTATTGGTTATTATATTAGAAATTTTAGCAATTGAAGTAATTATAAATACTCTATCTTTGTTTTTCCCATTGAGATAAATACAGTTAATGGAGAGAGATTTTTTTATAAGAAGAGAAATATAGTTTAGCTTACCTTTTCTTTTCTGGATTATTGAGCCAAATATTACAGCTGCCCATGTTGTCAAAATGCCATAGGAGAATTTAGTAGAAGGGAAGCCAATAATGTAGTCAGCTTCTGACGTTTAAATAAATGTTTTTGCTGTTGCATCAAAATTAATGATTAACTTCAGCTTTAGAAGCATGTATTTCAATAGGAGGGGGAAATTTTCCCACCATCGCTTCAGAGCAGAAGTAACCCTCCGGCGTTATAAATATATATTTCAGACTAAGAGAAAAGATTGATCCCACAGGATATCTCTCTTCTCCATCCATTGATGATGTCAGTGAGTGTCTGATTAGCTGCTGACATTTGAAATTATGGTGGGTCAGCAGGTTAATGAAAGCCTTCTTTATATAGCTATGTCCCCATTGCCTCTGTGCCTTCCTAGGCTTTTGGCTTGTTTGCTGACCTCAAAATGCAAGGCAAAAATAAAAGTACACATCAAAAGAAGTATAGTTGAAGCGCTCATCTATTGTTGATTTCTAATGCTGCTATTTAACAAGAAAGAGAAAGGTTAATGAATAGCAGCAACTTAACTTATTTGGGAATGGTTGAGTACAAAGGGTCTAGTTAATAACCTTAGTGACCTTATTGAGGATAAACTCCGTGTAGATGAAAACATTTCAGTAGAATTGTCTGGACCACAATTTTTCTGCCTTTAAGTGACAGAGTTACATAAATTTCCCATTTTATAATATTGAGTCATCTTCTATTGAGGCAAGGAAAGTATAAAACTGCATTAGGTTTCCTGACTCATCAATCATAACGTCTTAGAGCTAGAGAGGGCCCTTGAGACCTAGTTTGGTGTTTTTTTAAGCTGTGTTCTGCGGCACTTTCAGGTCCCTCAGAGTGACCTTGCAAGCTGCCGTAGAGGGAAAAGAAGTACATGGGGCCCTCATCCCTATTCACGTTTATAGTGCCACCTAACACGTCATGGAATAAAAGGCTCTGCTTACAAAGTTTGAAAACCACTGAGCTGCAACTAACAGTCTCAATTTACACTTAAGGAAATTGAGATATAGGTGATAAAGTGAAATTGCCAAAATCCTGCAGCTATTCTGTATCACAATAAATGTGAGAAAAAAATTGTAGCACTTGAAGTATAGTTCTTTTCAGTATTTATTTTTTCAGAGAAAAGAGTACAAAAGCAAAAATAATGTTTTGGGTCTAATCCTATTTCAAAATGCTCTGAATCCTAGCAAGAGGTCAGATGAAGAATGTCAGGTTGATCCTTCCCAGCCATTTCCTTGCTCACTTCGTCTGTACGAGTTGAGAGCTGGTTTCCAGTGTGGTCTGTGTAAGATGTTTAATTTCCTTTACATGTCAGTTGAGGGGATGGGCATTGACTCTGGAACTTTAGAAACTTATAGTGTCTCCAGAAAAGATCATCTGGTTCTGGATTTCTGCATGTCATCAATAACAGGCATTAGTACCACATTTCTGCCTCTGATAGTGAGACAAGTGCAAGTCTGATTAAACTCCAGTGTTGGGTGCTCCAAACGCTGGGGGGGAGTGCAAGCTAAAATGTAAAAAGAAACCATTAAATATCCATATATATTTACTATAATCTAAAAATAATAAAGAAATTCAGCATTTCTGTATAGCCTGACATGATGCTGAGTTGGTAGATCAGAAGTCTGTCTTTAGAGCTGGAGAGGGAGTAGCAGGAGGAGATCTTGATAATGGTCTCTCTCTCTCTGCTCCCCCCCCCCACACCTCATTTAGTCTCATCTTACTGCAACCACTTGCAGTATCATGTGCCAGTTGTAATGGATTTGGGGTTTTGTTTTTATAAAATCTTTATATTACTATGTGAAGAGATTGAGAGTGACTATGGAAATCTTTATCCCACACAGAAATTCCTTGCTATTTTGTAACCAAGTGTGTAAAAGTGTTTTCAAAGCTAAATTTGAGTTTTTCACAGAAAAACTTTTTTCAAATTTGCAGTAATTTTCTGGGATGGTAATGGCCTATGCTACTATGGTGTATAGAAGATATTTTTAGAACACATGCACATGAATGCACACACACTCACATCCAGTCTCGCACACTTTACTGTTCCTTCAAGTTATAGTATAGGACTGAGAAAGTGACAACCTCCAAAGCAAACAAACAAACAACAAAAAAACTCCGATAATATGTAGAGTTATTGTAAGTCTAGAAATGCTGGGAAAAAGGCTCTATCACCTATAAAAGCTCTTATGTGTGTTTTCATGTGTAAATAAAGATTAGAAATAATACCTATTTCATAGCATTACTATGAGGGACAAATGAAGCTATGATAGAAAAAGTTGAAACTGCCTGATGTTGGGATGTTTTCAATTACTATTAGTTATGATGATGATCATTATTAAATACTTGGAAACTTAAACCATTTAAAAACCTGCCAAGTGAAGAATTTTAATGAATACTAATTTAATTTTTATAATAGAAAATTATAATTATATAACATATAATATAATTTCCAATTAGTTTTTTTTTAGGAATAGCATCAAGGAGAGAGGAAGTTTACTAGATAAATTTAAACAAATAGCCTTTGTATGATTGGTAAGTGACTGAAAAATGGGTATAATTAATTGGAAAGTACAAATACTGATGCATTTGTTTAATGTCTATCTACATATTCTTGAAAGATATGCTTTTAAGCTATGAGTTCCATTAAATCTAATGATTGAAATAAATCAAATCAAGAATTTCTTGTAATTTAAATATTAAAGGATATCTTCACAAATAACAATGAATTCAGTCACATTACTTTCAATAAAATAGGGTTAACAGTATTTTTTGTGAGGACATATAGTTGTTATATACTGTTAGCAGAAAATTAAAATAGAAATCGTAAAATAGTGTTTACTTTTTCATCTAATCCTTTAAAAACGTTAGGTTTGTATATATTTTATAATGCACAAGTCACAAGTAGAATAATAATTTACAAAGAAGTTATTATTATTTGATGAGAGAATGTCTGTTCCAAAAAGTTTGAAGAGTATGAAATGCGAAGTATTTAAGATGTGATGATCTGAGAGGAAAGATGAAGCTCATTCTGAGAAATGAGGCAGTGAAGAAACATCAGCGACTTTAGTCAGAATTTGTGAAAGGTTGGTAAGTAGCTTAAGTGAACACAGTCATCTTTCTTGCTAGGCTTGCTTGGGTGCTGAAGTAAAGATATACGGGGTAGAGCTAAGCTCAGTGTACATTGAGGATGGAGTGGAGAAGCGCTCTCATCCACATGGGACTTCTGTTAATTAAGAAGAGCATCTGGATATTTATCTGAAGAAAACAAAAGCAGTGATTCGAAAAGAAGTAAGCACCCTATGTTCATTGCAGCATTATTTATAATACCCAACATGTGGAAACAATTGTCCATTAATGGATGAATGGATGAAGAAAGTGTGTGTGTGTGTGTGTGTAATATATGTAAAATATATAGAATTTTCAACAAATATGAATTTAACTTTGAGATGGTTTTCCTTTGTATCTTACTGAGAATAGTTATGTTTTCGTGTTCATATATTTCTCTGTTTTATGAAACAGTGGTATTGAAGATACTTAAGATTTTGTATCCTGCATGGAAGCTTTGGTGTACAAGCAAACTCCTTGTTTTACTGCAGTTTTAGGCAGACTATTTCTAGAGGTCAGCTTCCTAGATTTTTTTTTCCCTTTCTTCCCCTTCATGTACATCTCCAATGGGAGTTTTTTTTCTTGAAAAATAAAGCTGGCAGATTTATTCAATGGGAATTCGTTTTTTTTTTCCTACAAAGGGAAAAAATTCAGTAAAGAAGATCTGCAAAAAACAAAATTAAAGGTTGATTGACAGCTGAACATGGTAGCAAACTGAACTAAACCATTTATCAAACCAGGCACATGAGAAGTAGGGTTCCGTGAGGGTTACTGCTGAGCCCTCTGCCCAGCACAATATGCCAGATAATTAATTGTGACAGATGATTTTGAAATGAGACACAGCCAAATAAAATACATGTGTCATTTTTCTTCCATATTTGGGCTTGTGTAATAAGGCCTTTGCCACTAGCAGTTAAATTGGTACAGTGTTTTTACTTTCTCAGGAAATATAGGAACTATATTTCATTTTATAATCTACCTCCAGATGTTGCATAGAAAGTTTGTTAAGAATGATTTTCATACCCTATAACAACTTGATAGGAAAGACCAATACAATCAATTAGCAGTATTTCCATGAACATTTTTGGGTAAGTGATGACATTCATTCTACATCCCTCTATGAGACAATTTATTGATTAGAACCATTTATAACATCTAATTTCTAAAAACACATACAAAACGCCTGTTTATAATTTAAATGCAAGTATGTGTGTATTTTGGTGGTGGCATTGGTGGATTTTGTTTTGTTTTTGGTTGAGAAGGTAGTTCATGAAGGACTAGGATGTAGGGAACTAGGTACTGATGATACATGGAACTCACAATATTTTTGTCACAGATTCTTTCTGACCTATCCCACTCAGATTTTATTGTTGTTATATGCAAATTGTATTTCCAGATATGAAATGACTTTTTGGAATAATGATGCTTGAGGAATTCACCTACATTTTAGTCATGTATCAAAATGCTGTTTGCAGTCAAATGAGAGAAACTAAATAGTGCCAAGGCAGAGATTCTGACTATGGAAATATTTAACCTGATGGGTAAAAATTTATTTCTTATGAACCTAATTTTGAATTAAATGGAATTTGATAACAATTCATGTACTATTGGATGTTTTGTGGACTTGGTGTTACACTGCTTAAATTGTGGGGAGAGGAGGAAACAGAACATGACTATTTCTCTGTATAGGCCCCACTAATTACTAACTCAGTGATGTGACCTCAGCTTTATCATCAGTAACATGGGGATAACAATAGCCAGGTTAGTTTTGAGAATTGAATGAATTAATACAAGTAAGGCTGTAGATTAATCTGTCACAAAGGGTTGAATAGAATGTTTTTAGCATTTTTGCATATATAGTTGGCATTTTTCCCTGGGAAAAGGGATCTCATTCCTGAGGTTGCTGATTGAGGGGGTGAGGAAAAGCCCATTATATGATTATGGAGTATCATGAGAGCTTGAAGGAAGTCAGTGGTGAACAAGGGATCTTAAAGGAAGCAGAGGTATGATGATGATGTTTGAGGATCAGTTAGAAAAAAAATGTAATAAAAATTTGGTTAGCAGTAATTTATCCTGCTTATGGTGTTCTCCATGACTTTTGAAACATAAAAAAGAAAAAGCTGGGTAGACTGTAAGTAGAGAATAAAGGAGGCTAATTAGATTGATCTTTCCTACCAAGCCTCTATAGAGTATCAGATCCTCAAAAACTCTCATGCAGTAACATTTGTGCATGGAGTGCAAGCTTAAATGTAACTCTCATTTTTAGTTTTATTAAACTTTATCATATGCAAATTTCCTGAGACAGGAAGTATAATATACCAATTTCTTGATATTTGCAGTAGCTGAATGCCCTGTGGTCTTGTGGGAACAGTACATGGGGCTCTTTTATGCTTCCAGTTTACCAGCACTGTTATTTTAGTTATGATGATGTGGGCATTTGCTCCTTAATGGTTAAGACTCTTTTCTCACCAGATGTGGTCTTTTGGAAAAGAGTTCAAACAACTTGGCAGGTCAGTGAAAGGGAAGTGAGCATTGTCACTGCAAGTGCTCTGCCTATTTGTGAATAAATGGATGACTTTACTTTCCAAGGTTGTCAGTCTTTCACAAGAGCTTACATTTAAATCATAATAATGATGCTACTTAAACTCCAGTTCATTCTGCCAGTATTTGATTAGCAAGCTGGCTGAATGCAGTGATAGAGAGGATGGCAGATCTTCATTTCATCTAGGGTATCATTATAGCTTAAACTGGCTCTCCCATTACCATTATTGTTATTATTAATTGTTACTTGGTGGGGAGGGGGCTGGTAGGATACATACCATTATTCTCAATGGAGGAGATGACATGGTCCCTTTCCTAGGTCTTCATGATCAAAATTAAATAGACATAGATATTATCTCACCTCAGAAATGGATGAGAAAGCTTCAATTCTGTGATTTCATGTATAAAGTTATAATTTATATAAATTACCTTGGAAAATTAAGCTCAAAGTCATTAATAGTGGCAGTTTTGCATTCATAAGCTTGTATGTGTATTTGAATTTATATATATATATGTATACACATATATATTTGCATATCGATATGCATATGGATATCTATCGATATGCATATGGATATCTATCGATATGCATATGGATATCTAACTCTTATACCTGTGTTGTTATACTTTTAACAGGCAAGAGTTCTAAATCAAAAACTTATGCACCATGCAACACTGAATGCATAGGGACATCACTTGCACAGTTTCCTGTCGTACATGTGAGGGGTGTCTATATTCAGTGCTCACTATGCATAAGATTTCGGTTTTTGTTTTTAACCATTGTAGATGGAACTGAATAAAAATAAAGGCTTTTAGGATTCACTGGGTGAAGAAGAATCACTAATTTATCTTTTCATCTTTCACTTGAGTAGCTACATGAACATTTTATGGGCTTGTTGAATCAGAGGCTAGTGATCCTCTTTGCTAATTCTGTAAAAAATAAGGTTCACAGAAAGTCGAAAGGATCTTGAGCTACTGACATGAATTTTCTGACATGAATGTACTTTTTTAATTGATAGACTATTTTTGAACAGTTTTAGGCTTAGAAAAAATTGAGCAGAAAATAGAGAGTTCCCATATATCCCCTCACCCTGCCCTCACACCACTTTCTCCCATAGCTAGCATCTTACATTAATGCGGTACATTTGTTATAGTTAATGGGCCAATATCAATACATTGTTAACTAAAGTCCACAGATGTATTAGAGTTCTCCATTTGTACTGTACGTTGATTATATGGGTTTTGACAAATGTATTGTAACATATATCCACCAATGTTGTATCATATAAGATAATTTCATTGCTTTAAAAATCCCCTTAGCTCCATCTTTTCATCTCTTCCTCTTCCCAAACAACTGGGGACACTGATCTTTTTTGCAATCTTCATAGTATTGCCTTTATCAAAATGTCATATAGTTGGAATCACACAGTATACAGCCTTTTCAGTCTGACTTCTTTAACTTAGTATTATACATTTAGGAATCCTTCATGTCATTTAATATCCAAAATCTATTAAAAAAAAAACAACTTATACAACTCAACACCAAAAAACCGAATAATCCAATTTAAAAAGATGGGCTGAAGACCTGAATAGACATTTTTCCAAAGAAGACATACAGATAGCCAATAGACACATGAAAAGATGTTCAACCTCACTAATCATCAGGATAATGGAAATTAAAGCCACAATGAGATATCATGTTACACCTGTCAGAACAGCTAAAATAAAAAACACAAGAGTATTATGCTGTGGAGATAAAGGAACCCTCATGCACTGTTGGTAGGAATGCAAACTGGTGTAGCCACTGTGGAAAGCAGTATGGAGGTCCTAAAAAATTAAAAAAAAAAAAAGAGCTACCATATCATCCATTATTCTGCTACTGGGTATTTGCCCAAAGAAAATGAAAAGACATATGCACCTCTCTGTTTATTACAGCATTATTTACAATAACCAATATATGAAGCAACCCAAGTGTCCATAAAAGATGAATGGATACAGAATACACACAAGGGAATATTATTCAGCTGTAAAAAGAATGAAATATTGCCATTTGCATCAACATGGATGGACCTAGTGTATCATGCTAAGTGAAATAAGTCAATTAAAGAAAGACAAATACCATATAACTTCATTCTATGTGGGATTTAGGAAACAAAACAAATGAACAAGGAAAAAAATAGATAAACAGACATTTAAATACAGAGAACAAACTGGAAGTTGCCATAGGGAAGATGGGGGTCAGTGTGTGAAATAGATAAAGGGAATTAAGAGTACACTTATCTTGATGAGCACTGAGAAATGTGTAGAATTGTTGAATCATTATATTGTACACCTGAAACTAATGTAATACTGTAAGTTAATTATACCTGACTGAAAAAGGATTTTCCATGTCTTTTTGTGGCTTGATAGCGATTTCTTTTTATTGATAATAAATATTTCACTTACGGATCTACCAGTTTTTTTAACCGTGCATCTTTTGAAGGACATACTGTTTTTTTCCAAGTTGTGGCAATTATGAATGAAGCTGTTATAAACATTTGTATGCAGGTTTTATGTAGATAAAAGTTTTCAACTCGGGTAAACACCAAGGAATTTGATTGCTGGTTTATATGGTAAGAGTATGTTTACTTCTGTAAGAAACTGCCAAACTGTCTTCCAAATTGGCTCTACCATTTGTATTTCTAACAGCAGTGAATGAAAGTTCCTGTTCTACATCCTCACTAGCCTTTGATATCTTTTCATCAGTATTTTGAATTTTAGGCATTTTCATTGGGTGTATATATATATGGCGATACCTCATTGTTCTTTTTAAGTGGCAGTTCCTTAATTACATATGATGTTAAATATCTTTTATGTGCTTTTTTGCACATGTATATCATCTTTGTTAAGTTGTCTGTTTAGAACTATTGCTCATGGTTTCACTGGGTTGTTTTTTTATTGTTCAGTTTTAACAGTTCTTTGTATATTTTGGGTAAGAGTACTTTACCAGATAAGCATTTTGCAAAGATTATTCTCCCAGTCTGGGCTTGTCTTTTCATTCTCTTTACAGCATCTTTTATGAAACAGAAAATTTTAATTTCAGTGAATCTAATTTACTAATTTTTTATTTTGTGGTATATACTTTTAATGTTATATCCAAGACATCATAACCAAATCCAAAGTCACCTGCATTTTCTATTGTTTCTCTTATAGGAGTTTTGTCATTTTGTATTTCACGTTTAGGTCTATGATTATTTTGAGTTCATTTTTGTACAAGGTTGCATTTTGACATGCAGAAATTCATGCTGATATTATGTTCCAATTCCTCATTTACAAAAAAGTATAAAATTATCATGGGGAAGCCTTCTTAGTTAATTGAGAGAGTGTGTGTGATGAAAGATTATAGTTTCATGCTTATTCATTCCATTAACTGGAAGCCTGTACCTCCCACTCCCTTTCATCCATCTTGCCCATCCCCTTGCTGCCTCCCCGTTTGTTCTCTGTATTTATAGGTCTGTATTTATATTTTTGCTTGTGTGTTCATTTGTTCTTTAGATTACACATATGAGTGAAATCCTATAGTATTTTGTCTTTCTCAGTCTGACTTATTTCACTTAGCATACTACCCTCCAGGTCCGTATGTGTGTAGGCTCCATGCGCAGCCTATTGCGCAGCTTGAACTCATGACACTGACATCAAGACCTGAGCTGAGATCAAGAGTCAGCCAGCCAAGTGCCCTGATCTCTCTTTTTTTAAAGGTTGTGTAATATTCCTCTGTGTGTGTGTGTGTGTGTGTGTGTGTGTGTGTGTGTGTGTGTGTATGCCACATTTTCCTTACCACTTTCTTTATCAAATGGGATTATATTTTGGGGGATTTGTTCTAATCTCTGTTTGGATACTCATGAGACCAGTTAGCTGTGAGTCACTACCTTGTGTTTCCACACATATATATTTGTTATTTTTCCCAGTTTTATTAAGATATAATTTATATACATAACTGTGTATGTTTACGATGTACATCATAATGATTTACCTTTCAGATAATGTGAAATGATTGCCACAGTAAATTTAGTTTGTATCCATCATCTCATATACATACAATAAAAAGAAAAAGCAAAAAAAAAAAAAAAAATCTAGTTCCAAGTGGGCTAAGAGCCAATTGACTTCCCTAGCCTCAGTTCTATCATATAGAAAATAAGAAAAATATTTTCTTGTCTCCAACTTCCACATGGGTATTTTTGTAAGGATCAAATTACATGAACTATATTGGAAGCATCTTACAAATGCTAAAGAGCAAGCAGCAAAATCAAAAGGCTCATTAGTAGGATTCCTAAATATCCTTTGCTCAGATAAACGCAGAAATACTAAAATTGAACTCAGAACATATAACTGCTAGCAAGATAACCAAAACAAGGAGGAACATCCTAATGAATTTCAACACGCAACTGAAATATGTTGATAACTAAACAATGTCACAAAGGCTTTAAGTCAATGGCTCTTATTGAAGAAAAAGATAAGTTAGTATGAAGTAATTATGACTTCATTTTCTTGAGGCTACAGTCATATCTGAATGCTATTGAATGACAAGATCATAGAGATATTACTGAAATGAAAATAGATGTACAAAATCATACAAAATCAAGCTACTTTCATATAATAGACAATCTGTGAGAGGAGTAGACATTTTTAACTTTCTTTTGAACTTGGAAAAGTTTTTGCTGTCTCTTTCACATAATATATTCAAGTATTTAATGTGGGTCCTACTGATGATTACATTGTATTGAGAAGCATTAATAAAATTAAAAAATCTAGATTCTGTTCTGTAGTTGAAAAAGGGACTTTTCAGCCTTAAAAAGTTAAACTGAGGTTATTTAAAAACTCACATATAGATGAAAATCACCAAAACTCATATAAGCTATGAAATAAGATAGAGATGGCATTGTGAATATTTAAAGACAATCCTTGGGTTTAGAGGGTGAATCTTCAGGCATGATTAGGTATAAATGTCTCCATAGTGGAAATAAAGCCAAGATTTTCTCCTTCCCCTTCTCTTTTTCTTCTGTCTCTTTCTCTTTATTTTTCTTCCTCTTCCTCATCCAGTGGTAACTCATTCTCTTTTTTCTATCTCTTGGTTTCTCTGTCTCTTTCCCCCTATCCCATCCCTCACATAAACATACCAACAATATGAACCTGGGATTGAATAATTTTATCAGCAAGTTAAAACATGATCTGGAACATATAACTACAAATATTAATTCATAGATACAATCACACAAGCCAATAGCTGATATTTTTTTGCATGTATCAGTAATTCATTTTGGTTTAATGCTGGGTAATATTCAGCGGTATATCTATCTATCTATCTATCTATCTATCTATCTATCTATCTATCTATCTATCACAGTTCGTTTAACCTTGACCCATTGAAAGACACTAGAATTGTTTCTAGTTTTTTACTTTTACAGATAAAGCTGCTGTGAACATTTTTGTACAGGTTTTTATATGAACATAAATTTTCATTTCTCTGGGATAAATGTCCAGGATTAAGATTTATGAGTCATAGAGTAAGTATATGCCTTTGTGATAATAGCCATTCTAAGAGGTGTGAAATGGTATCTCATTGGGCCTTGATTTTCATTTCCCTGATGATAAGTGATGTTGATCACCTTTTCATATACTTACTGAATATTTCTCTGTCTTTTTGGGAAAATGTTTATTCAGGTTCTTTGCCCATTTTTAAATTGGATTATTACTAATATTGCTATTGAATTTTATTAGTTTTTTATATATTTTGATTGTTAATCTCATATCAGATACATGGCTAGCAAATATTTTCTCCCATTCCATAGGTTGCCTTTTAATTTTGTTGACTGTTACCTATACTGTGCAGAAGCCTTTTAGCTTGCTAGAGTCCTACCTGTTTATTTTTGCTTTTGTTGTTTCAGCTTTTGGTGTCTTGTCCAAAAAAATCATTGTTAAGATCAATGCCAAGGAGATTTTTGCTAGTGTTTTCTTCTGGGAGTTTTACAGGTTTAGGACTTATGTTAAAGTCTTTAATATATTTCAAGTTAATTTTTGTGAGTGGTGTACAATAGGGGTCCAGTTTTATTTTATTTTTTTTGCCTATAGATATCCAGTTTTCCCAGCACTGTTTATTGAAGAGACTGTCTTTTCCCCATTGAATATTCTTTGTGTCCTTTAGCTGACCATATATGTGATGTTTTATTTTGGGGCTCTGTATTCAATTTCGTTGCTCTATGTGTCTGTTTTTATGCCAATACATATTATTTTGATTACTGTAGCTTTGTAATATAGTTTGAAATCCAGAAATGAAATGCCTCAAGCTTTGTTCTTTTTTAATTTTGGGGTCCATATGAATTTTAGGATTATTTTCTTTATTTCTGTGAAAAATTCAATTAGAGTTTTGATAGGGATTCAATTAAAGTTATAGATGACTTTGGGTAGTATAGGCATTTTAACAATATTAATTCTTCTGATCCATGAACATGGGATATCCTTATTTGTGTCTTCTTTAATTTTTTTCATTAGCGTCTTACAGTTTTCAGTATATATAGATCTCTCACTTCTTTGGTTAAATTTATTTCTAAGTATTTTATTGTTTTGGACGCTGTTGTAAATGTGATTGATTTCTTTATTTCATTTTCAGAAAATTCATTGTTATTGTATGGAAATGCAACTGATTTCTGTATATTGATTTTGAATTCTGAAACTTTACTGAATTTATTTGTTCTAACAGTTTTTTGGTGGAGTCTTTAGGATTTTCCATAAATATCATATCATTAGCAAACAGGTAATTTTACTTCTACCTTTTTCTTTCTTTTTTCTTTTTTAAAGATTTTATTTATTTACTTGACAGAGAGAGAGGCAGGGAGAGAGGGAACACAAGCAGAGGGAGTGGGAGAGGGAGAAGCAGGGGGCCCGATGTGGGGCTCCATCCCAGAACGCTGGGATCATGATGTGAGCCGAAGGCAGACACTTAACAACTGAGCCACCCAGGTGCCCCAACTTCTACCTTTTTCAATTTAGATGCCTTTTAGATCTTTGTCTTACTTAATTTCTCTGGCAGGGATTTCCAGTACTGCGTTGAAGAGGAATGGGGAAAGTGGGGTCTTATTCCTGATCCAGGAAGAAAAACTTCCAATCTTACACTATTGAGTGTGATGTTAACTAAGGGATTGTTATGATTGTGCTTGAACATGTATACCCACTTTGTTGAGTTTTTGTCATTAAAGGATGTTAAATTTTGTTAAATGTCTTTTCTGCATCTGTTGAGATGATCATATGAATTTTTATCTTTTATTCTGTTAATGTGGTGTATGACATTTATTGATTTGCATATGTTGAAACTTCTATGCATCCCAGGGATAAATCCCACTGGATCCTTTTAATATGCCATTGATTTTGGTTTGCTGGTATTTTGTTGAGATTTTTTGCATCTATATTCATCAGAGATATTGGCCTGTTATTTTCTTGTGTTCTTATTTGACTTTGGTATCAGGGTAATGCTGGCCTCTTTAAATGAGTTTGGGAGTGTATCCACCTCTTCAATTTTTGTAAAGTTTGAGATATATTAACTTTAATTCTTCCTAAATGTTTGGTATAGAATTCACCTGTGAAGCCATCTGTGTTAGGTTTTTATTTGTCGGGAGGTGTTTGAGTACTGATTCACTCTCCTTATATGTTATTTGTGTATTCACATTTTCTGTTTCTTCATGATTCAGTCTTGGTAGGTTGTATGTTTGTAGGAATTTTTCCATTTCTCCTGGTTTGTCCAATTGTTGACATGTAAGTGTTTATATGAGCTCTAATGATCTTTTGTGCTTCTGTGGTGTCATTTGTAATGTGTTTTCTTTCATTCTAATTTAATTTATTTGAGTCCTCCCTTTTTTTCTGGATAAGTGTAGCTAAAGTTTCTTAGTTTCATTTATCTTTTCAAAAAAACAATTGTTAACTTTTGTGGATCTATTCTAATATTTTTCTATTCTCTATTTTATTTATTTTGACGCTGATATTGTTATCTCCTTCCTTCTGCTAACTTTGGGCTTTGTTTATTTTTCCTTTCACAATTCCTTGAAGTGTGAAGTTAAGTTGTTTGAGAGAGATGTGTGTGTGTGTGTGTGTGTGTGTGTGTATTTAATGTAGGCGTTTATCGCCATAAACTTCCCTCTTAAAACTGCTTTTGCTGCATACCAGAAGTTTTTGTGCATTGTGTTTCCATTTTTATTTGTTTCAAGGTATTTTTTTATTTCTTCTTTGACCCATTGTTTTTTCTGGAGTGTGTTATTAATTTCCACATATTTGTGAATTATACAGTTTTCCTCTTGTTAGTGATTTCTAGTTTCATACCATTTTGGTCAGAAAAGGTAGTTGGTTTGATTTCGGGCTTCTAAATTGCTGGAGGCTTGTTTTATGACCTAGCATGTGATCTATCCTAGAGAATGTTCCATGTGCATTTGATAAGAATGTGTATGCTGTTGCTTATGGATGAAATAATCTCTATAAATCTGTTAGGTCCATTTGGTCTAAACTATAGTTCAAGTCCAATGTTTCTGTATTCATTTTCTATCCGGACAATCTATCCATCGCTGAGTGTGGGGTATTGTAGTTCTCTACTTTACTGTATGGGTGTCTATACACCAATGGTGGTCTTCTGCCTTCATACGTGTTAGTATTTGTTTAATATATTCAGGTGTCCTGATATCAGGTGCATATATATTACAATTGTTATATCCTCTTGATAAATTGACCCCTTTAACATTATATAATGACACTTTTGTCTCTTGTTACAGTTTTTGATTTAGTTTATTTTGTCTGATATAAGTATGGCCACCCCTCCTCTCTTTTTGTTGCCATTTGTCAGGGTATCTTTTCTTATCCCTTCACTTTGAGCCAATGTGTGTCCTAAAAGCTGAAGTGAGTCTCTTGTAGGCAACAGATAGATGAATCTTGTTTTTAATCCATTCAGCCACTCTGCAGCTTTTGATAGGAGTATTTAAATCACTCCCATTTAGAGGAATTATTAATCAGTAAGTAGTTACTCATATGATGTTATTGTTTCCTGGCTGTTTTGTAGTTCCTTTGTTCCTCTCCTGATATCACCGTTTGTGAATTGATGATGTTATGTAGTGGTATACTTTGGTTTCCTTCTCTTCATCTTGTGTATATCTACTATAGATTTTTGCTTTGTGGTTCTCTGAGGCTTACATAAAATATCATATAGATATAAAAGTCTGTTTTAGCTGAAAACTTCAATTACATACAAATACTCTACCCTTTTCTTTCTTTTTTTTTTTTTTAAGATTTTATTTATTTATTTGACAGAGAGAGACAGCCAGCGAGAGAGGGAACACAAGCAGGGGGAGTGGGAGAGGAAGAAGCAGGCTCCTAGCGAAGGAGCCTGATGTGGGGCTCGATCCCAGAACGCTGGGATCACGCCCTGAGCCGAAGGCAGACACTTAACGACTGCGCCACCCAGACGTCCCAACTACCCTTTTATTTCTATACCATTTTGTATTTTTGATGTCACAGTTTACATCTTTTTATATTGTGTATTCATGAACAAATTATTGATGGTATAGCTATTTTTAATACTTCTGTCCTTTAATTTTTATACTATGGTAGGTTAACACATCACATATTACAATATAGGGGTATTATGAAATTTAGTATGCACTTACCTTTCTCTTTATTGATTCTGATTTGTATTCTACAAATAAAGGAGCAGTTATTCTGTCCACAATCTTTGGAGTAGTACACTGAACGTAGTGAATCATCTTAGTCTTGCCTTGAACTAATTTAAGGTATTTTTCAACTATATTGTATTTTTGGTTTATAGGTACCTGAGGTGACAAATTCCCAGTGTTCTAAAGAGTTTTTTATATAATGTTGTGATGAGAATTCAACTTAGCATTGACATTTATTGGGCAATTATAACACAAAAGTGTGAAGAATTGCAAATTGCATCCATCACAGCACATATCAGTGCACTACCTAGGCTGGGCAAGAACTGCAGAGCTCTCATCCTATTGCTGTGGAGGTAGGGTGTTAGGGTCATAGTATGTAAGATGGTTGGTAAATTTGGAGGCCATAGATGTGCCATACTTGCATATTCCCCCAAATGGAAGCTGTCCTAAGCCTGCTGCTTCATTTTTGCTCTGCCTATATTCACAAGCACCACCCACCTGTATTAACACTGGCTCAGTGCCTGCAGGAATCCACAGGGGAGAGGCAGTTCAGGGTAGAGGCTAATGAAAGAGCCACAATTGGTCTTTTGCTCTAATATGATTTAAGCAAAGTCAAGATGGGTTTCTGAAGAAGAGTTGTTTTCATTCTGTAAAGGTCCTATGCACAATCATGTTTTAACAAGATTCCCAATTTGCATTATGAAAAGCTGGCAGACTTTTCTTCATAAGGCTATTTACTACATTTGCCCTTTTGGTAACATTACTATGTGTTTGTATTGAAGCCTATTATTAAATGAATAAATAGCAGGAAATGCAATATTAGATTAAAGAAAATGTTGGGCTTTCAAATGGCAAACAAATGTGTTAAAAATTCTCATTCTTTAAATGTGGATCCACGGGCTTCTGAAAGATGATTAAAAGTGGCAGAGAAAACCTGTGAAGCATAGATAGTTATTTTCATTATGTGGCTACATGGTTCTCATAAACAATCTATGGAAACATGACACAAGGTTTTTTTTTTTTTTAATTTAATTTTGTTTTTGTTTTTTTTTGGTCACATGCAGAATTACTTACAACATTTTAATGTATTTCTTTTTACAAAAGAAGCTGCTGTTGGGATTCAGCTTGGCACTCAAGAACTTCTAGAAACAATTACGAATGCCTCAATTGCCCTTTTATCTCCCTATCAATATAAGGTTTTCAATTTTTCCACCTTTTTTAATGAACCATATCCCTTTTGATAATCCACAAACTGTAAACTTTCCTATAAAAATAACACTGGACTACTGTGTGGTTTAACAAATAAGAGAAAGAAGGATGCTAAAGACTTTCCTCCAAGTCTTGTTGGCTATTTGCCATTTCCTGAATGGTGGCTGATACAAAATCAGGGCCCAATTTTATGCCGATTTTGTGCCCCAGTTAGCAGTGCTAATTGGGGCACACAAGTAAATTGCACTCTGCCCTGTGGAAATTTTCAGTTAGTCTACTAAATCAGAAAATCATTGAGAGCACTAATCCATTACTCAGTCTCTATTTAATTAGGTGCAAAATCTATGGTCCCTCCAGGAAGGACAAAGTTCAGACATAGTATCTCAATGGTCAGTTGTTTGGAATTTGATCTGCCTTTTATCTTTTGTTATAATCTGGGTTGAAAAAAGTAAGTATGTCTGCTTTTGAGGAGTAGGGCATAGGACATTTTAGTGAGAATTAACAGTCCAAGTATTATTCAAGTAGACAGGAGTAAAGGTCATTTTGTTTCCCTCACACTTGAAAGACATAGATTTTTTGAGGGAGGAAAAAAAAAAAGATTTTTAGACATACAGAGCATAAATACACTGATAAGTTTAACAGCAAATGCTCCACATTTCATAAGGTCAAGTTAGAGTTTGGGTTCAGCCTCATTGTCTGAACTGCAACCATGTTTAATGAGACAGCAGAGACTTTTTTTCTGTTTCGTTCACTGATGCATCTGAAGTGTTCAATAAACATTTTTGAATGAATGAATGGAGAGACACATGCCCAGGCAAAAAATAACTGAAAAAATATTTACATGATATAATGACCTAAAAAATAGTGTTTCCGATGTGCCGGGTATAGTGTCCACAGTACTTAAAGAATATTATGTCTCTGGTAAAATGTTTCAGTCATTCTAGGTGAGATCTTGGCCTTTAAAATATTTTTACTTTTCTCGAATACAAAATGGTGATTTGAAAATTTTGCTCCAGTTCTGAAAATGTTTAGGTACAACAAAAATTAGTTCAAAGGCAGGCAATCTTGTTCTAAAATTAGAATTATGTCTTAAAATAAGTGTCTTTAAAATTTTTTTTCTCCCTTGATAGAATATATAAATTTTTTATTGTAATGTGTAAATTATTTTTCGTTCTAGAATAGCTAGAATCTTAAGGAACATAACTTTGACAAGAATCTTTGCTAGAACAAAGCCACATTTTCTTTCAATGGTTATAGGTTTTTTTAAAAAAAAATAAACTGACCCATTTACTTAAAATTTTTGGTGAAACATGATTGACATAACGTAATGGAGTTTTAGAGAGAAATTTAAATTCTGAGCATAAAGATCCAATTACAATATTGCTGAAATGAAGGTTTTGAGAAAGGGACCTCCACACTGGTACTATATTGACCCTCTTCCAACCTCTCTCTACTTCCTAATCTGTTTCTTTGCTGGATCTTCTTCTTTTATTCTTAACCTAAATCCTCCTGTTCTTTTTCCTTAAAGAAGTCACACACTGTAATCCTTCATCTCTCTCCTGTATTCCAGTTCTGAAATTCCAGATGCTGATTGAACATTTCCAAATAGATGTCCCAAGTCAACCTCTCAAAATTAAGAAGTATTATTTAACTCTATCCCTTTTTTTCTTCAAAACTTGCTTTTACTTTTACCATTCCAGCTTCTTTTTTTTTTTTTTTTGTAAGATTTTATTTATTTATTTGACAGAGAGAGAGAGCCAGAGAGAGAGGGAACACAAGCAGGGGGAGTGGGAGAGGAAGAAGCAGGCCTCCAGCGGAGGAACCTGATGTGGGGCTCGATCCCAGGACCCTGGGATCACGCCCTGAGCCGAAGGCGGACGCTTAATGACTGAGCCACCCAGGTGCCCCACCATTCCAGCTTCTATTCATTGTAAATTTTCTCTCTGCCTTCCCCCTTGGCTTAAGCCCTTTTGTTCCTTCCCTTTACCCCTCACTTTCACGAAGAGTTGTCAGTCCTATTCATTTCTTATTCTTTCTTCCATAGATCTCTTATGCATCCATTTATTTCCAAAGATTTCCCTTACTTTCAGTTATGAACTGTTTAGACCAGGCTTATTGTAGTTAGTTTATTCTAACAGGTTTCTCTACTTCTGATGTCTTACCTTCTGCAATAATTTCATGCCAAACTAATTTTCCCCAAATTTTCCTAAAATATATTTAAGACCATGTCACACTCTTACCAAGAGACTGACCATTACCTACAGATATTTAAAAAAAAAAAATTTCTAGTTCCTTATATTTCACGTTCTGGCTATACGTACATTTCTTGCCATATGACTTACATTCTGTCTATAAACAAATAAGCCAAGTCTTAATACGAGCTACTGTACATTACCCAAAACAATGAGTTTTGTAACCTTCATATCCTTGTTTGTATCCTCAATTTCTTTCTTAGTCTGTTTGGGCTGGGTGACTTATAAACAGCCGAAATTTGTTTCTCACAGTTACTAGGAAGTCAAGATCAAGGTGCTAGCAGATTCAGTGTCTGAAATCCTACAGAAGACTGTTTTCTGCTGTATTTTTACTTGGTGGAAGGAGTTAAGGAGCAACTTGGGGTGTTTTTTATGGGGGCACTAATCTCCCTTGTAAGGACCCCATCATATGACCTAATCACCTTCCTAATCACCTCCAAATACTATCACATTGGGGATTAGGTTTCAACATGCAAATTTTGGGAGGACATAGATATTCGGTCTATGGCACCTGGTTACCACCTCTGTCTATGAAAATCTTATTCTTCCTTGAGAATTTGTGGAAACATTACCTGTTCTGAGTCCTTCTATAATTGGATATTTTAGGGGATTTAGTGATGAGGGGTCTGAGGAGAGAAACTCTTCTGCTTTTCAGGCCCCACATTAACTAGCTCTTTCTGGAAGACAGTAAGAAAAACAGAGTGTCAAGAAATAGACATTATTCAGAAGGACTTAAAATTTTCTAAGTTTTAACTCAAGATAATTTTAAATTATAATCAGATATTGCACTATCATTTCATCCCTCTAATAGTCAGTTATTTCTCTTTGAACAGTTTCAAAAGTCTACTCAGAACTGGTTGGCCCCTATACCTTCCATTGGAGGTGGCTTGTGTTTCTTCTCATATCCAAGATGATTGACAGTAATTTCTAATCACCTTCCCTTCTTCACTGGGGGCCCAGTGTAGAAGGTTTCTTCTAATTAATATCACAGAAATTACCAAACAGCAAAACTCTCATCATAGTGCAAGGCATGAAGACTATAGAACATATTGTCTTGTGCCTTTGTTTTACCTTTCATGGTATTAGGTCGATCATTTTATCAAATTCAGTGTAGATCTTTTTGTATGATGCTCTTTTTGTGACAGTATGGCAAGTCTAGATGTTTCACACATTAAATGAAGTCCAAATGTTTACAATTTGACACATAGGAAATGGCCAAGAAAGCCCTTTGGTGTGTTAAGCAGGATTGTTTAATGGTTTTTGGCACGTTAGCTCTTTAAAAGATATCTACTCCCCACACACAATTCTGTAATATTCATGTGAGGTTTATCATATACTGCCTTATTTTATAAGTATTTGGGTACATGGTGTTTTCCAAAACTGTATTATAAATTGTTGGAGACTAGAGATCAAATATACATCAGAACATTTCAAACAATTATTAAACATGCTGAAAGAATAGATGAAGAGATCCTTCCATGAAATTAAAATATCTTCTTGTGTTTTCTTTTCCCACTTAAATGGCCATTGTGTTTAGCCAGGTGAAATCTGGACTTGGAATTAGTAAATCTGGGTCTGAATCTCATCCCTGCCCCTTTCTAGCTTTTAGAGCTTAGGCAAGTTTAGGAATCTCCCAGAACTTCACTTATTCATATATACATTTTTTTTTCATTTTCCTCATCTATAAAATGGAAATAATTTTACCTCTCTCATAAGTATATCATTAAGGTTCTACTGAGTGGTCATGTGACAACTTCCCTGGCTTTTTGAGCATTGTAAAGCTAAGTCCCCTTCCTAAAAGTCAATGATGATTTTATTAATGCCTATTATCTTACACCTAAACCTCTCTAGTATGTCCTCAAACCTCATCACCAACAGATCTGCGTTGAGATTTTTTCTGCCTTCTCCTTCATTTGTTGTATTTGTTACTGTCTCCGTGACTAGCTCATGTTAACTTCTACCTCAGCAAATAAGTTCCCATCTCCTTGACAAATAATGGAACTCTCCATTGAGTCTATCTACATCAGTTCTGCCCCTCTGGTGTGTATTATTAGCTCTTCTCTATGAGCTTCTAGATGAAAGCCTGTTATACACCTTAATAAGAGAATATATACCATCATATATTATTCTCTAGCTTTTTCATGAGTGTTTTTCAACAGTTCTAAAATTGTGTGTTGGAGGCTGGTAGGAGTAATTAGCCTAGAAAGAGCCAAATTCATATTTTGCTTATATCCCCAATATGAATGAACACAGTAGAGTACTATATAGGTGCTCAATAAATATTCATCAGCTATCGATATCATTAAATTCTGGGATTTAAAATTCTCTAGCATCATCTATATCTCCTCTGGTCTTTGCTATCTCAGTTTTATTTGCTTTTAGAGACACTTGGTAGCGTTCAGTGAATTGCAACAGTGAACGCTGTTGCATGGAACCCACCATTGAGTGTGGGTTGCTGCTGAAACCTGCTTTAGCAAACAGAAAGCAACACAGGTGATGGTATGCCAGTTTTAGGTCTAAGCTGTAGAAAGTACTGGAAATTTTGATTTTTATATTCTTAGAAGCGGTTTGTCATGTAAGATGTTCTATTGCTCTGATACGACTATGCTGTGAGGAAGCATTAGCTAGTTTTGTGGAGAGGCCATGTGGAAGGAACCAAGAGACCCAAATGACAAAGTGAGGGCTAAATTCTCCAGATTCAGCTGAGCTGCCAGCCAGTGTCAACTTATCAATTGCGTAACTAAACCAGATTGAAGGTGGATCTTTTAGCCCTAAGCCAGCAATTTCAGCTGATGCTTTTGAAAGATAACTAAACTGTTTTCTTGAGCCCTGCCCAAGTTACAGAATTCTGAGCAAATAAGTATTTACTGTTATTTTAAGTCAGCATTAGACAACTAACACAGGTGTCTTTTAAAAAATACAAAATTAAGACTGAAATAGGCTCCTGACATAATGGTTAAATGTGCAGCCTCTGTAGTTAGATTGCCAAAATTGGAATTCTGACCCTGACAGTTACAAGCTTGATGACTTTGGCAAGTTCTTTAATCTTAAGGTTCCTCAATTTTTTTTCATTTATACATGAGCAAAATAATATCTTCATAATAGAATTACTTTAGGTTTTGAAAGTGCTTATTTATTAGACTCTTAAAAAGGTGCTTAGCATATGCTGAACATCCAGTAAATATTAACTGTTGTTATTAATGTAATCGTTTGTTGAATATATATCTCTTATAGTAGGCTGTGTCATAAGGGAAGGAAACACTTCTGCATGTGTGTATCTTCCTTATGTCCAGTGCCTGCGACACAGAAAGAATTCAGTAGATATTAGTTGAATGAATGGATGTGGTATAGGTGGAGCACTGTATGATATCTTAGATTCAGTGGTGATAATAAAAGATGATGAATGCTATGGTGATGAAAACCTTTGCCTAGGTTTTAAATTTTGGTGTCAGATGTAAGTGTTTAGATGATTGATCTTGTCTACCTGATAATTGTTACCTATCACAAAAATTACCACTGATTTCACCATCAATGATAACGTGTAGTTATTGAATATCTACAATATAAGTATAAAGCTTTTTTTTTTTTTTTTTTTTTTTTTTTTTTTTGCTGTGTGTCGGAATATACAGGTTTTTTTTTTTTTTTAAGATTTTCTTTGTTTGAGAGAGAGAGAGAGAGAACATGAGCAGGGGGGAGGGGCAGAGGGAGAGTGAAAAGCAGATTCTCCACTAAACAGGGAGCCAGACTCAGGGCTTGATCCCAGGACCCTGAGATTATGACCTGAGTCCAAGGCAGATGCTTAATCGACTGAACCACCCAGGCATCTGGGAATATACAGTTTTATTACCTAATACTCGATATCAAGGAAATTTTTATCTAGTTGGAGAAATGGTACATGAAGAGAAAAGAGAGCCAACAGTGTATGTTGCTCATACTCATCAAGTTCACCTTAGCTGAAGCATGATAGGGAGGCTGCTAACGGAGTTAGACCCTTAAGCACAGGTGAGTGGTACAACACACAGAGGGGAAGGAGGAACTTTTCAGTAGAAATGATATCAAATGCAGGCACAAGAAAATGAATGGGTTTTATGGAAAGAGTATGGAGTCTTATTTGTTCAGCATGAAATGTTCTTAAGGCAGCATTTCCTTAGAATGTGGTGCTCAAATTCTAAGTGTCAGTTTGATGCTAAAGAGAATAGTTAATTCTAAACAGTATTTTCCAAGTAGTAGAAAGTATAAATAATGTTGGAAAAGTAGATTGTTAGGTTGGAACATAGTTTTAGGTAGGCTCACTTTGAAATGATGGCATAGATGAATAAACACATGTGTACTTAAGGCAAAGAGAAAAAAATAAGGCTGGATGTTGGTGAGTAGAGAAGACCAGTAATTATGTACATATGTGTCACTTGTATAGCAGTGATAGTTAAAGTCCCGGTAGTAGGAAAATTCAAGGACCATAGTCACTGACTTTATCCACATGTAAAGAATAAAGTATGAAACTGAGGAAGACAAAAAAGAGGAGATTAAGGAAAGCTTATTTTCATAGAAACCAAGAAAAATTAGTTTTTAAAATTCGGCAATTTTTTTTTCAAGATTTTATTTACTTCTTTGATAGAACACAAGCAGGTGGAGTGGCAGGCAAGGAGAGGGAGAGGGAGAGGGAGAAGCAGGCTCCCTGCTGAGCAAGGAGCCCAATGCAGGGCTCCATGTGGGGCAGGATTCCAGGCCCTGGGATCATGACCTGAGCTGAGGGCAAATGCTTAATGGACTGAGCCACCCAGGCGCCCCATAAAATTTGGCAATTATTAAAGTTACAAATACTTTTTTAAAAGTTAGGAAGAATGGCATTTAAAGAAAAATGTTGAATTTAGTGTTCTGGAGTTCATTGGTAGTATGTAATAAAATGATTTCATGATAATGGAGTATGGATAATTAAGTAAATTATGGTAGAAATTGAAATAGGTTTTTAAAGTCTACATTAGACTAGTTCGATTCTTTATGAGTTGAAAATGAAGAAAATATTTGTGGTAATCCAGGTTTGAATATATCGGTTGTTATATTATGTACCAAGGATTGTATGTAATGAAGAGTACGGTTGAATATATACACACTATGTTGCCTCAATTTCCATCTTATTTCAATGCCAGATTGATTTGAAACGAAGAATGTGACTGTATTCCATCTTTTGCCACAGTGAATTTTAGATCCCCCAGTTGTTATTTATAATATATCCTTTAAATTATTAACTATTATATGATGCTCATCATTATTAAAACAGCTGTGATAAAATTTACTCTTTTGAAACAACAGAAAAGAGTTTTATATTTTTAACAGTCCACTATCTTATTTTTATTAGCTTTATTGTTTTTTGTTGTATTACTAAATAGCCTATGGTCAGAATTATTTGTTTAAAGAAAGCACCGTCACTCTAGACTTTTGCAGGTGACTTTGGTGTTTTTTCATTTTCAAAACAGTCTTGAAAGAGAGGACGGTATTTTTGTGGTAAGAAGAAATGACAAATTAAGAAATTTTTTTCTTTTAAAAATTTTTTTCTTTTAATTGGAACATATAACCAGATGTTTCCTTCAAGGTGGACCTGTCCATAGTTTACTGTACCCTCATAGGAAGATCCTGGAAAGTTTCAAAGGCAAAGGTACAATGGCCTATGTCCTGCTTGTTTTGTCTCTTTAGTTTTTACTTGCTGTCACAAAAGAAGCCCACTAGATGGTGTTAAAACCACAAGCTACGTACTTTGATTTTATTCAAAAAAAAAAAAAAAAAAGTCTTCAAAGGAGAGTGCTTACAAGGTTTCAGAGGTTGTACTTTCTCCATTTTTTGTTACGTGGAGAAGAGGCCAGAAAAAAGTAAAACAGATAAAAATAAAAAAGGTATTTTCCATGCAACTTAATTGTAGTTATGAAGTACACTACTGTTTGCCCCTGAATTATTTTCCAAGGAGCTTCTTTCAAAATTAAGCTGTTTTGTCAGGATAAATATCAAGTAAAATGATTATGAATCATTGTGGCAAGTTTTAATACAAATCAGAAAGTAAATTAATCCAACTCTGTCTGACTCATCATGCTTTTTTCCCTTCAGATACAAATGAAGAGTAAACAATGTTTTGGCAATTTTTAAGTTAATCATGTAGAACTGATTACTCAAGAAGAATGCTATTAACATTTAGTCAATTTATACCCTACAATATGACAAATTAAAATTAATGTTGCTGTTTTTAAGATATTGAATGGGTCATGATTTTAAGAAAAATGAGTACTGTTATAGAAAACTGATAATTTTGTCTCTGGGCTTAGTGAATCTAGTTACTTTTTAAAAACCCACTGAAATCCCCTCAAGAAAAGAGTGCAAGTAATTAAGTAAAAACAACTCTGATTTAGGTAGAGTGTGTCCTTAAACAGGTCTTCTTCAAAGAAGTGTAAGGAGGAATAATGATCAGTCTGAACAATTCCCTATGGAATAGCTATGGTTAAATCTTGCCAATAGCTTAATAACAAGAGAAAGATTTTCTTTTTAGATTGAGTGTATTCTCCTGATGAAGCTCTATTTGATAATTTTTTCAATGTTTATAATCAGTTCCCTTTAGTTTTCATTTAATTAGCTCATTTCAATACACTTCCTTGATGGCATGCATATGTAAATATATATTTTAAATCATCCCCTTTATATCCAAAGTAATTGATGTAATGAAAATATGTAACTATTAACTTTTGAATCAGGTCTAAAACAATACATACTACACATTATAATATAAATTACAGGAGAGATGATTTTTTTAACAAAATTGCACATCAAACATGTCCATAACTGTTTACTTGGCGTCTTTCTATACGTATGTATACCAAGCGCTTGCAAGCTCCCTCTGAGCTCCATAATCATTAAAATACATTTAATAGTAATAATGAGCATCATCTAAGACTCATAGGGTGACAGCCAATGACCTTTTCTACATTGTCAGTAATATGACACAACCTGGCTGGAGACCATTTAAAAATTCTGCTTCCCTTTCATATTGGCATACACGTTTCCCATGATGTCTACTTGAGCACTCTGTATATGTTGCCACTTTCAGTGGTGAGTTTATCCATCTCTGATGGAATGACATATATTTTGATTGGCTTAGGTAACTTTAAAAGCTTTTGTCTATGGTTTACTCTTTAACTTAGCAGGAAAAAGCTGGGAGCCCTCTTTGATTTAAGGCATGGTTAAAGCCCTTTAAGCAAAGACTTTGTTGATACACAGACCTACCAATTCTGAGCATATCTTCTCTGAAAGTTGCCTTACCCTGCCTAAGCCCTATTACTTCTGAACAGTGTAGCAACATCTAGGTTAAATCCTAGGGATTAGGACTTTTTGGTTTCCCCTTAGAGACTTCACTCTATTTTCTGTTCTGACTTGACATTACAGGACTAATGAAATTGTCATTGGCCAGTTATTCAAATACCATCTTACCCCTGGTCTTTTTAAGCAGCTTTATTAAAATATAATTATAAAAACATACAGTCTACATTTAAAAATGTGATATTTAAGTGTTTTTGATATATTCAAAAGTTGTGCAACTGCTACTTCAATTTTAGGACACTTTCATCATCTCCCAAAGAAATTTTATACCTATTAGCAGTCACTCCCTATTTCTCCCCAACCCCCTAGACTTGGGTAACCTCTAATGTACTTTCTATCTCTATAGAAATGCCTCTTCTTAATATTTTACATGAATGGAATTATACACTTTATGGTCCTTTGTGACTGCCTTCTTTCACTTAGCATAATGTTTTCAAGTTCATCCATCTTGTAGCTTGTATCAGTGCTTCATCCTTTTTTATTGCTAAATAATATTCCATTGTAGGATATACAGCATTTCATTAGTCTGTTCATCAATTAATAGATATTTGGGTTGTTATTTTTTTTGGCTCTTATTAATAATGCTTCTATAAATATTTGTGTACAAGATTTTATGTTGATGTACATATTTTTATGTCTTCATTTCTCAGTTATATACTGAGGAGTGGAATAGCTGGATCATATGATAACTCCATCTTTAACATTTTCAGGAAGTGCCAAATAATTTTTATAAGCAGCTGCAACATTTTACAACATCAGAGGGTTCCAATTTTTCCACATCTTTGCCAACACCTGTTGTTATGTTGTCTATCTTATTAGCTATAGCCATCCTAGTGTATGTGAAGTGGTATCTCACTGTAGTTTTGATTTATACTTCCCTCATAGCTAATAATATTTAACATCTTTTTATGTATTTATTGACACTTGTATATCTCATTTGGAGAAACGTCTACTCAAATTGCTCATTTTTCAGAGCACCTGGGTGGCTCAGTTGTTAAGTGTCTGCCTTCGGCTCAGGTCATGACCCCAGGGTCCTGGGATCGAGCCCCGCATTGGGCTCCCTGCTCCGCGGGAAGCCTGCTTCTTCTTCTCCCACTCCCCCTGCTGGTGTTCCCTCTCTCACTGTGTCTCTCTCTGTCCAATAAATAAGTAAAATTTTTTAAAAAATTGCTCATTTTTCAATTGAGTTGCCTTTTTTATTGGTGAGTTTTAAGAGTTCTTTATTTATTCTTGGTACAACTCCACTATAAAATATATGATTTGCAAACACTTTCTCCCATTCTCTGGGTTGTTTTTTTTCACTTTTTGATGGTGTCCTTTCAAGGACAAAAGTTTTTAATTTTGGTGAAGTTTAATTTACCTGTTTTCTTTTCTTCTTTCTTTCTTTCTTTCTTTCTTTCTTTCTTTCTTTCTTTCTTTCTTTCTTTTTTTTTTTTTTTGGTTGATTATGCTTTTGTTATCATATCCAAGAAGGCTGCCTAATCCTAGGTCACAAAGATTTGCTCCTGTGTTTTCTTCTAAGAGTTACATACTTTTGGCTTTTACATTTAGATCTAAGATCTGCTTTGAATAAAGTTTTGTGTTCACTCCAAAGCCAATTTTATTCTAACTTTCTTTCCATAGAAGATTGGAGGTTGATCTTTCCTAAAAGACCATGTCTTCTTCTTAGATGGTCACTGGGGATATAGATTTTAAACCAGACAATATCTTAATACCTGCATTCTTTTCTTCTCGTTTTAGATAGTGAGTTTATAGTTGTCCCTCATTATATATTTTTTAAATCTGTGAATTGAAGCAACCAACAGAAACCTATCTAATCTTGATTAGAGATATTAGGGATATGAAATAGAATATAATTTTATTGTTTTTGATTTTTAGGAACACTGAGTGGGCATGGTTGAATCCAGCTCAAGACTTTTCCAGGGCTAAGGAGGAGGTTCTATAGATCATAAGATGCCAAGTTGCCACAGAAAAGTAATACAACCACCTGATAGAAATGCATAAAGACAGATAACTCCATATTATGGCAAAGACTGTACTTAACGATTTGCTTCTCCTATATCTCCTCATAAACTCTTGATTCGTATGGTATATGGTTTATTACAACAATTGGTAGACGGTATGGAATGCAAAATAATTTTCCAATGTGAAAGGCATGTCCTAGCTACTGCTTTGAGCTGGATTTGAAATGCAGCCCTGCCAGCTCCTCTGATATCAGCAAGCATCATTAAATCAATACTGTTTTTCAAGATTATGAAAACTAAAATAGTCTCTATTTCTAAATTATACCAGAACCCCAGATGGGCTCTAGGAGCTAGGCAGAGATGCTAGCCATGATCATATATAGCTTTTTCATTCCCGGCTGCCACAACTTACTTGCCAATTATTTATTACCAAGGGACTCAGATTCACTATAAAAATCAAACACTGCCTTTTCTCAAAAATTAATCTAAAACATTTAGTATTTTTTCTAAGAACATGTTAGTGCCTTTAATACACATTATGCATTATATGTATATGCAAAAAATATATATATGTAAAATATCTAAATATTTTAAGTTATTGAGTAAAAAAGCCATACTTTATCATACATTATGTGGAAGGGTGAGCAAAAGTAAACCTGACAATGTCACATAATATAGGTAAGTTAACAGGCTTTATTGGGGAAATATAATTCAAGGGTCAGCTAACGGGAGGCAAGCAGTCTCTTGTTGACTCTTAATCCAAAAGAAAGACAAAGTGGGATGACATTGCTGGATGCACAGTGGAATATCCTCCAGGAGAGGAGCCAAAGCTCTTCAGCGTTCTTATGGTATAAGAGTGAGAACAGCCTTGGAAATAGGATATAAAAAGATAGCACTTAGGCAGCAGATACTTTTTATGAGAATTCCAGCTGTACAGGAAATTATCCGAGGATGCTGGTGGCTAGCACCTGGTGATCCTGGGATAAATTTGACTCAGACTTTTGGGGAAAGTAGGTCCTTGAACCAGTCAGGGAACCTGAATTATTGGGTTCTTTTATTAGAAAATACTTTTGTATTGTGCCCCAATATAAAAATCAATGCCAATAAAAATAGTTTATCAGTAACTATTTGCTGAATAAAATAGACAGTGTTCACGTATGTAAAATAAGACAGGATGCTATATTTCTTTCCATTTACCCAAATATAAGAGACTAGAACTCTTATTTTCACATTTCCTGTAAACACGTAATTTGATGTTAAACTTCATAATAATTTATTATTTTGGTATTATTATCCCCTTATCCTGAGGTTCAATTAGAGGTTAAATAAATTGTCCATTGTTATCTGGATTAAATAGAAAATCTATAATTTGAACCCAAATATATGTGAATCCAAAGCCCATACTGTCTCTCATTTTGTTTGTCAAGTGATAGTTTTATAAAATTTAATGTAGCTGTGCTCAGTTGTACCTTTCATGCATTAAAATTATTATTTTTTTGAACACTGCAATTCTTCATTTCTGTTCTACCAGTTCTGCGCTGTCACTTGAACATAGCTTTTCTCACACTCTGTTACCAAACTCAGGATTATAGGGTTGTTATAGGATTGGCAGAGTGGCAAGTAGAACTGGAAAAGGAGGAGGGATGAAGAGATTTTCTGTTCCATTCTATCTAGAGAAAATTTGTAATCTGAATGAGAGTTGAAGTGAAGGATGGGGTACAGAATACTGTGGATAACATCTCTTAACTCTTGAAAAGTGGTTTCAGGAAACCCCATAAACTAGAGCACTGGGAGAAGTTCACGTGAAAGGGATTCACAGACATAGAAGGGAGAGACTTGTCTCAGTTAATGTATATTGATCTGTAAACTGAATAATGAAAAGGATTTATAGTATGGTGGTTTTTGGACTCTTTTTAGCCAAGAAATTCTTGATTCAAGCCAAATATTATTTAGATACATAATAAAACAATAAAATATAACTGCTCTGTTTTTGTTCCTGTTGTTGTTATTGCTATTATTAGTTGTGGAGTATATGTGATGTCCCATTTTCATAATTGTTTTCTTCTTGGATATCTTCAAGTCAGTGATTTAGTATATTTCCACTTAAGGTTTAATGTTCGTAATTATGTTTTGAATTAAATTTTATGACCTTGAAGGCTAAGGCCATGTTTTGACCTTCTCCATGGCTTTACGCAGAGCTCAAGAAACAGCAGTACGTATGTAATAACTACTCATAGTGTTGACCAAAAGCTGTTGATTGACTATCTGCTGAGGAAAGAAGAATGCACAGTAACCTGCATGCCTTATTTCTGGATCTAACTTTGACCTCTGCCCTTATTAAGTATAGTTGGCTTACTTATTATTGTATCTATAGTATCTTCTTTGGTACCTGAAATCCAGCACACTCAGAATAACTATGCTGAGTGAAAGGACTTTTCAGGGTTCCAGCTACAGATTGGGTCTTATTGGGTTTTGAAATTGATTTTTACGAAATTGGTGAAGTGCAGCAGCATCCATGCTTGACACTGAGCCTGGTAACCAGTAAGCTCTCTGTGAAGCCAGACTTCCCGGGTTAAAATTCTGGCTTTGCAAGGTGACTGTGGAAACATATCTTAACTTCCCTATCCCTCAAATTCTGTATCTGTGTACTAGAAATAATACCAGTATCTGTTTTATTATGTTATTTTGAAGATGAAATGTGCTGCAAAGACAGACAGGAAGAAATTTTAGTACAGAGTTTAGCTAATAATAAACAATTTTATTTTTATTAATTTTCTAAAGACATTTTATTAATATTCAGAGAGTCTGGAAATTCCTCCTGGCAGATAATATGTAAATTAATCTTTGAAAGCAAAGGTGTTTAGATCTCTTCAGAGGAAAAAAAAAAGTACACTTAAGATGCAGAATTGTCCAAGAAACAGGAAAAGGCGTGTTGGTCATAGTTAAGTAAATCGATTAAGACTAGAGAATATTTTAGTATCAAGGAGCATACACACATAAGCATACACACTCTTTTATTTATTTTCTCCATATGCCCAGATGATGCAATGTACAACACAAACACATGTGACCTCCTAAACCTAGGCCTGATCTTCTGGAATGGTGAAAACAGTAAAGTTTGAAGAATTGTGTTTATCCATATACCAATCATAATAGTTGGCCTTACTGAACACTTACCACACAGCAGGTACCTAAGTGCCTTTAGTTTTTAACTTACCTAATCATCGCAGCACCCCTATGAAGTATAATTAATATCCTAGTTTACAAATGAGGAAACTGAAACGAAAATAGGTGCCCAAGTTCACATGTCAGTAAAAGGCTGGGGATCAGAAGTTATGAGATCTGGCTCCAAAGAGTATTCCCTAAATAAAACATGTCCTGAAGAATACATTTTTAACTTTTATGTTCTTTGACCCTTCAGACTAGGTTAATCTCTACCCTGTTTAGAAACCCATAACATTTCTTTTTTTTTTTTTAATGATTTTTTATTATATTATGTTAGTCACCATACAGTACATCCCCGGTTTCCGATGAAACCCATAACATTTCTAACTTGGTCAAACATCTTCTATTTCAAACTGTCTTTGAGGTTTCTTGAAGTTTCACATTGACTTGCTTATTTGTCTGGGTTACTGCTAGACTATTTCACGTGGACCTCTAGTGCAGGTGTATTTCTTATTTCTGTTTACATATCTGGACCTCTTGACGATTGATGTGTGGTCAAGTTATCCATCACCATTTCACTCAACCATAGACTGCCGAATACTCATTGTCTATTAAACTTTTTCCATCCATCCTTCTATCTGTTATAGAATCACTGCTACTCCACTCATTTCCTGGACTCCATATGATATTTACAGGCTCAGTAGTGCAAACCAAGGTGATAGGACTCCTGGTCAGTATCAGCATGAGTTAGTTATGTATATTTTAGGCTAATGCCTTTTATCGTGTAGTTGCTAAATATACAAGGGGAGACTAAAGAAAAGAAATATTACATTTCCTATAAGGAAGGTCATGTTGTGATACACAAGCAAAAAATATGTTTATTTATTTAAGAAAGGAGAGAGAGATAGTAAGAGAGAGGACAAATGGGAGCAGGAAAGGGTGTGGGGGCAGAGGGAGAGGAAGAAGCTCAGCAGGGAGCCTGATGTGGGGGCTCCATCCCAGGACCCTGGGATCATGACCTGAAACAAAGGCAGATGCTTAATTGACTGAGCCACCCAGGTGCCCTAAAAATATATGTTAAAACAATATTTTTGACTGCTACATCAGTAATAAAATTGCACATTTGAACAGTTTTCAGTTTAAAATTTTGTAAAATATTCAAATTTATTTCTGGCAATAAGCCCAGTTAATAGTGTAATTATGGTCATCAGTAATTAAGAATAACGGTAGAGTGTCTCTGAAGAACCTGAAAAAAAGGGAACTACTCTTTTTAAAATCAGCATTTATTAAGTAAGGAAAAAGATGAGCAGAGTTACTCATAAGGTACAACTCAGACTTGATAGAGTATGTCCCTATACTTAAGAAATAGTGTCAAAATGTGGATAGATCAGCCATGAAGATAGAAAGAATTATTCATAGAAGACAGTGTTGGAAATAGGTATTATTCTAAGCACCGTCCAGGAGAGAGCCTTAAAAAAAAATAGACTTGGGTTATTACAATCCTGTTGGCAAGCTCAAGCCTTGTTATTATGACATTAAAACATAAGGCTACGTGAGTCTGATACCATTAACACTTCAGTTTAGCTAACTCATTTTTGTGCTGCATCCACATTCACCAAACAAGCTAATTATGATTTGGCTTCCTCTGTAGATCTGCCTGCAGGAGAAAAGAGAGACTGTCAAGCTTCGAGTATACTGGGGGATGGAATTGTTATTATACTAGTTGAATACTTGGGGTTGCAAGAAACAGAAGCCTACTTGTGCTAGCTTCAACAACAAAAATCGAATAAATGCGAATATGTGAATTGGTAAGGAACATGTGCTACAGGAAATAGAGTGTGTCTTGGAGTTTGTGGGAATGCATGCAGACGGGTCTCAGAAGTGGGCTAAAATGAGAAACTAGAAGGCACAGAGAACCCATAAAACCTTCTCTCTACAGCTTTCATTTTTCTTCTGCATGTGGATGCTCCCTTTTTCATTTTCTATCAATAATTACTTCTGTTTCTGTGGACTACATGGGGATTACAACATTACTACTTTGTATTTCCCTAACATAAGTGTTTTTATGTTTAGCCATGCAAATAAAAACTTCTGTTTCCTTTCTTTTGTATTATTGAGGTATAATTGACTTACAGTTATTACTCATAGGTCTTTGGGCCCAGGGCCTTCCTCTTTTGTACCCCTTAGATGAGATTTCCACAGATCTTAGCAAAACATCATTCTTTTTGGTTTGAATAGACCAATCCATCCTTAGCTTGGGAACTCTAAGCACTCCACCCAGGGACCCTAATAAAGGTGTGTGCTCCACTTTCTCTGCCTTCATCTTGCCTTGACCTTCCCATGTGGCAGCTTGAGGTATGTGTGTATCTGTGAGTCCATGAAATACTTTTCTGTTTTAATTTTCTTTCAGTCGTTTGTTGAACCATATCTCACCGTTAGAGATTGGGGCTCTTCTTAACGAGAGTTAATTTAACAAAGTCGCAACATGTATGAATTTTAGAATCAGCTTGTCAATTTCTACAAAGAAAACCTTCTTGAATATTGGAATTACTTTGAAATTAAACATCAATTTGGGAGGCTTGGTATCTTAAAAACTTTGAGGCTTCTGACCAACGAGTAAGATTTATCTCTCCATTTCTCTAGGTCTTCTAAAAACTTTCTTCCTGTAAAATTTTGTAGTTTTTAGTGTATATAACTTGCACATTTTCAGATATGCTTATCCCTGCATATATTATACTTTTGGATCTACTGTAAATGGTATTTTCTACTCCAATTTTCAATTATTTATTGCTAATATATAGAAACTCAGTTGGTTTTGTATGTTGATCTTATATCCTTTAATTCTTACTAAAGTCATTTAATAGTTACAGTAGTTTTGGGGTATATTCTCCCACATTTTCTTCATAGAGAATAATGTTATTCGTGAATAAAGACAATTTTAATTGTCTTTTCTAACTGGATACCTCTTCCTCTTACTTTCGTTATTACATTGGCTAGAAATTCCACTACAGTTTTGAAAAGAAATGCTGAGCATGGACATTCTTTTCTTCTTCCTGATTGCATTCAGTCTCCAGTATTAAGTTTGATATCAGCTGTAGGGTTTTTTTGTTTTGTTTTGAGTTTTGATGCTCTTTTTCAGGGTTAGGACATTCTCTTCTATTCTTACTTTCCTCAGAAGTTTTATCAAGAACGAATACTGGATTTTGTCAAATGCTTGTTCTAATGAGACGATTACATGTTTTTGTTGGTCTGGATGCTATTTTTAATTTCATATTGTGTTGAATGATAATGATTTGTTTTCTAATGTTAAACTAACCTTGGATTCCAGAGGTACACCCTCACTTGATCGTGATATTATTATCTTTTTTATATATTGTTGGATCTGAATTCCAAGTATTTCTAAAAATATTTATGTGTATTTGTTCATGAGGCATATTATGTGGTTTTCTTTCTTGTAAAATACCTTTGGTTTCCATACCAGGATAATGCCTCTGGAATGATTTGGGAAGAATTGAATTTTTTGTATGCTATTGTTAATGGAATTGTTTTCAGAATTTCCTTTTCAGCTTGTTTATTGCTTGTGATTTTTGCATTTGATATTGTACCTTGGATTCGTTTATTAGCTCTAATAGCTAATATAGGATCATATCATCTGTAAAGAGTTCTTTTCCAATTTGAATGCCTTCTATTACTTTTTATTGCATTACTTCTCTTGCTAGAACTTCTAGTACAAAGTTCGATAGCAGTAGCATGGGAAGCATCTTTTTTGTTATTCCTTATCTTAGGGGGAAAGCTTTCGGTTTTTTTACTACTAAGTATAATTGCTAGCTGTGTGTTTGTTTGTTTTTAATAAATGCCCTCTGTCATGTTGAAAAAATTTCCTTCTCAGTGTTCTAAGTGTTTTTATCATGAAAGAGTTCGTTTTTGTAAAATGCTTTCATTGCTTCAATTGAGATGATCTTTTTTTTCTTCATTCTATTTTGGTGTATTACCTTGATTGATTTTCATATGTTCAACGACACTTGCATTTGGGGATAAATCCCACTTTTTCACAGTCTATGTCCCTTTCGGTGCCGTTGGATTCAGTTTTTTAGCATTTTGTTGAGGATGTTTTCCATCTCTATTCATAAGGGATATCGGTCTGTAGTTTTCTTTTCATGTTATAGTCTTTATCTGACTTTGGTATCAAATAATGCTAGTCTCATAGAATAAATTAGAAAGCCTTCCTTTTTTTTTTCTGTTTTTTGGCAAAGTTTGAGAAAGATTGGTCTTAATTCCTCTTTATATGTTTGGTAGAATTCACTATTGAAGCCGTCTGGTCCTGGGCTTTGCTTTGTTAGAAAGTTTTTTTTTTTTTTTTCCCTAATTCAATCTGTCTCATTTTTATAGGTCGTTCAGATTTTCTGTTTCTTCTTTAGTCCAGTTTGGTGGTTTTTGTATTTCTAGGAATTTTTTCTATTTCATACAGTTTGTTTCATTGGTATACAATTCCCTTACAATCTTTTTTATTTATATGAGGTCTGTAAGTAGGGAACCCACTTTCATTTCTAATTTTAGTTATTTGCACCTTTTCTCTTTTTTATTTTTATTTTTTAATGATTTTTTATTCTATTATGTTAGTCCCCATACAGTACATCCCCGGTTTCCGATGTAAGGCTCGACGATTCATTAGTTGCGTGTAACACCCAGTGCGCCATGCAACACGTGCCCTCCTCACTACCCCTTTTCTCTTTTTTATTAACCAGTCTAGTTAAAGGTTTGTTAAAAATCTTGTTGATTTTTTTATAAGAGTAAACTTTTGGTTTCATTGATTCTGTTGTTTTCCTGTTACTTTTTTTTGTTTATATCTGCTCTAATCTTTATTCTATCCTTCCTTTGTTAGTTTTGTGTTTAGTTAGCTCTTCTTTCTCTAGATAATTTAGGTGTAAAATTTTGCTATTGATTTAGGTGCAAAATTTTGCTATTCATTTGAGATCTTCTTTTTATATGTTGGCATTCATCCCCATAAGTTTTCCTCTGAGCACTGTTTTCTCTGCATTCCATGTATTTTGGTGTGTTGTATTTTCATTGATCTTAAAGTAATTTCTAATCTCCCTTGAAATTTCTTCTTTGTTACATTGGTTGTTCACAAATATGTTGTTTAATTTCCATATATTTGTTAATACTCCAGGTTACTGACTGTTATTGATTTACAGTTTCATTTCATTATGATTGGAGGCAAGATACTCTCATTATTTCAGTCTTTTTATATTAAGACTTGTTTTGTGGCCCAGCATATGGTCTGTCCTGGAGAATGTCTCTTGCGTGTTTGAGAAAAAAATGTATATTCTGTACCTATATTATCATTGCCTCTATTTTTGTTTTATGCAGTCAGTTTTTAAGAGCAAATTTAAAAATAACTTTACATTTACCTTCATTTATGGTCGTTCTTGGACTTTCCATTTTTTAAACAGATTAACAATAACCCACAACCCTCGGACCAACTTGGACTTTCCATTTTTTTATGTGTAGATCCAAATTTCTGCCTCATATCATACTTACTCCTGAATAACTGCTTTGAACATTTCTTGTAATATAGATGTTCTGGCACTGAATACGCTTTTTAATTCTTTTTTGACCTGAGAAGGTTTTTATATCTCTTTCATTTTTTTTTTTTAGATTATTTATTATTTGAGAGAGAAGGGATCACATGCATGTGCAAGTGGGGGGAGAGGCAGTGGGAGATGGAAAGGGAGAGAATCCCAAGGCGACTCTGCACTGATCACAAATCCAGGACTCAGTTTCACGATCCTGAGATCATGACCTGAGCCAAAACCAAAAGTCAGACCCTTAAGAGACTGAGCCACTCAGACACCCCTCTCTTTTGTTTTTTAAAGATAATTTTTCTGGATATAGATATTTTGGTTGATTTCTTGATTTATTTATCTTTTGACACTTTGAAGATGTAACTCCATTGTCTTTTGGCTTGTGTGGTTTGTGCAATGAGTAAGAAATCAGTTTGTTTTTAGTAATAATAACAAATAATGACAAAAGTAAGCATTTATGTAGTGCTTACTGCATTTAGGCACAATTGTAGTACCTTTCAAATATTATTTATTTTTTTTATTTACATGCTCTTTTAAAAATTTGTTTAACAAAATGAATTTAACTGCTTTGTACATTTCTTGAAGGAGTAAACATACATCATGCATATTTCCATGCATACATATATACATGTTAGGAAGAAAAGTGGTAAATGACAGTGTCAGAAGTAGCAAAGAACTCTACCCTAAAGAATAAAGATTGTTTATTTAATTTAGAAAATGAGAGATTGTTGATGTTCTTAGTTAAATTTTTTTTTCTTGAAAATATTTATAGGGCTAAAATCAGATTATAGTGGGTTGCAGGTATAAAGGCTATTGAAAAGGAGATAGGGCAAAGTCTTTTGAAACGTTTGCATGGGAAATTGGAAAAGTGTGAAAAAGGATAATGGGAATAGTTATAAAATTTATCATGATAAAATTATATAGAACACTAAATTTAAACAGTTATTATTTGCTTACTATGCCGAAAGCTTTACATACATTATTATGTATACATACATTATTTTAGTTAATTTGCTTCAGTCTTATAATAGTATTTTAAGGGAGATTATATGAATTATCTCAGTTGTACAAATAAGAAAACTGAAGCATAAATAGATTGAGTTACCTATCTGTATCTTGAGAGTTTTGTTTAAAAAAAAAATGAAGTGTGTGTGTGTGTGTCTCTCTCTCTCTCTCTCCCCCCCCTCCCCAGAAATACTATAATAGAACTTGAATGCTTCTTTGTCTTGCTTGAAATACATCAGGCATGAAATCTTTTATTTATTTTTTAATATGTAGAAGTCAAATGAGAATTAAAGTTTACCTTGTTTTAACTGCTGCATGAAATATTAATAGTAAAGCCAATTTGGAGAATAGTTTGGCAATATCTACTGAAATTTAAATGCTCATTTCCTTTCATTGCAGATGAGATTTTCCACAGTATGGCTGCCCCAATGTCATGATGACATCTTCCTTCAAAAGTAAGATTATGTTTATTTCCTTTGAAACTAGACAGATCTGTGTGAATATCTCTACCCTCGCAATGTAATGAAAGTGATGATGTGTGGCTTTTGAGACTAAGCAATATGTCTCCCTTCTGACCTATTCCCTGTCTTGAGAAGCTTGTTCTAGAAACCCTGCCACCATGTTGTGAAGAAGTCCAGGTGACACAGAGAGGTCATGAGTGGATATTCCACTGACAGAGTGGGCCAAGCTTGTAGCTGACTATTAGCCACAGCCATCAGATACATTTGATCTCTTGACTTCAGGTCTTGGAGCTGAAGCCTTAGACATCATAGTGCAGACACAAGCCATCCCCATTGTGCCCTGTTTGAATATTTGACCCAGAGAAACCATGAGAAATAATAAATAGCTACTGTGTATATTGTGAATAGCCACAAGCTTGTGAAATAATTTGTTACCCAACCGTAGATAACTGAGATGTGTTTGTTCCAGTAACTGATATTTGGTATGTACTCAGGAATTGCTGTACAATAAGGTATATGAAGAATGTTTGTTGGGTCATAATTTGTAAGGGCAAAAAGGCAAGAAACCTGAAAAATCTAGAAATAAGTGTCTAAAAATTAGAGACTGGTTAGATAATCTTAGAATATACATACTATGAAACACAATTCCAAGTTAGAAAAATCAAATTTATTTATGGGGGAAATGTTTTAATACATGCCGTTGGATAAAAGCAGCAAAGTACAGAAGGGAACGTAACATTTATGTAAAACACATACATATAATATTACAGATTTTCTACTGGAACATAAAAGTCAGTCAAAACTGGTGTGATAAGGTGCACCTAATCTAATGCATAAATGAGGATAAGAATAGTACACATTCACCCTAATATGAGTTAAACAGAAAGAGAAAGGAATTATTTAGGGTTCTGTTCTGTGCAAGTTATTGAACTATGAGTCTCCTTGATGTTATTTTATATATATATATATATATATCATAATAATCTTATGAAGTATATATTACTGCCATGTTTTTTTAAGAGAAGATAAATTATTGTAAGGGTATTTAATACATGGTGTAGAAACTAACCATGTTTAGTCAACTACATAATTGATTCTAGAGAGCCTAATTTTTGACTGCTTAATACATATGGGCCCCTTTAAACATACATACTGCTTTTGAAATTTATCTTTAATCAAATAATTTAATCAAATAATTTCTTAAACCTACCTAGCTTTATTTTCCTCATTTGCAGTGCCAAGGGGCCAACCAGATGAATTACATGATTTTTTTAACTCTGAAATTCTGACAGTGCATTGTAGTTTGAATCAAATTAAAGGGACATAAATTAGTAGCCTCTCACGTCATTTTTTGCTTACTTTATTTCAGTAGACATTTGTGTTATACAAATTATTCAGAGTTCTTTGGTGTTCTCTTTGAGGATTATGGAGAATGAAGCAGAAAGTTGCCTGTTCTGAAAACAGTTGCCAACCACTATTTGTATGAAGCTTGTTTATTCACTGCTACTAACTCCACAGGTATAAGGAACAGATCACCCAGCTGAATGCAAGCAGAGTTTGGGTAACACTTGATTCAAATTGAATTACTGTAGTGAAGGAACTAGACCTTCCTTTCTCTGTGATAGCCTCATAAAAACCTTTCCCAGTCACTTGACTATGCAAGTTCTGTAAGAAATGGCCTTATCATGTGTGACATCCACATTTTGGCTTCGATTAGTTCTAGTTTAGTGTCTTTTTCATTGTAAAACAAGTATTTTTGGAAGAGCCAGATCTATGCTAGTCCTAAGTTAGCGGAGCAAGGAGGAGTAAGAGAAGCAAAGCAGTTTTAAGTAGAGGGTACTAGAAAAACAAAGTCCCAGTGATGTGCAAGAGTACAGAGTAGTCAAGAAACTCTCAGTAGTCAAGTTGACTGGTTCATCTGTGTGTGTGTGTGTGTGTGTGTGTGTGTGTGTGTTATGTGTGTTTTGTGCATGTGGACAAATACGCAACAAGAGAATATACAGGGGAATGGACAGAGGAATAAGCAGCAAGTAAGAAGATTATTTCTCAGAATAGGAACCAGGCAATATAGGCCTAAGGCATTAAGAATTTGTTATATTCAGATTCTTAGTAATGTGTTGGTTCACCTTAATTCAAAACTCCACTTCTCTTAAATCGATTTTAATCACCACGAACGTTCAGGTACTTCAGTTTATCATCTTATATCAATGCTATTCATCTTGTGTGTATAGTGCTGTGCTTTGTCACTTGGCCATTATACTACCCATTAGTTTCCTTGAATATATTCTTTTCTATAATAACGAGTCAGTGTCAAGAAATCTTGTGGCAAGATCTTGATATATTTTTAACTGGAGGACTCCTTTAAAAAATGAGTCAATGATGAAGGATTGTCTTGTAGTGAAGGGAAAAAGAAAAGTAGAAAGGTAATGAATCTGGACTTTGACACGTCGTATATCTTATGCAGGGACACGCAAGAATTGTTGGAGAATGTTGGAAATATTCCAGGAGTTGTCATAGCAGGATGGTAGCCAGGTTGATGATGATGCATTGTCATTTTACTTTTGGAAAATCCTGTGAGGCTCGCTATGGAGTCTGGCAATAGCAATTACAATTACTGTACTTCATGTTATTCACTTGGGCAAAATAATGTCATTCCACTTAAAACATACAAAATTACAAACTAATAATAAAGCTCTCTTAATGGCCCTTAGAGCGAGGAGTTAACCTTGATGATAAAGTGATGTAAGGCTTAATAAACCTTGTTTCTGGCCAAGTCTCAGGGAGAATGAATTCTGTGTGATTTAGCTGTGTGGAATCAATAATAGCTGACTGCTGCCTGGCACTAGTTGAATATGAGGACTGAGCACAGTACTCACACAGATATGGCATTTGCCCAGGCTTTCTCTGCCTGCCCTCACAGTGCTTCCCTTTTGCTTTTCATGTCATCAAGTGACACTACTCTGTGATGTGAGCCTCAAGTGCTTTGGCATGTGTTTGACTATGGCTACCCAACAAGGATAGTCTCACTAATGGAATCAAATAAAGCACAGTTAGTTGTTTCAGATATTTATGTTCTAAACAACAGTAAACCTTGGGTAAATATTTTAAACAGCCAATAGCAAGCTTTGTAGTGAATTGGTTAAATACACCGGCATTGTATTCAAAGATCTTTTATAAAATAAAGTTGTTGAGCAGCTTCACTTAGAGCTGTCACTTAAAAAATTTACAAAGCCTGAAGATTAGTTTAATCCTATATAGACCAGGAAAATTTTTATTGCAGAATTTTGAAGAAAGGGTATCTGGACAAAGTCCATGTGTAAGAAGACACTAGACTGACTAAATGTCCTACTTTCTCAGTCTTGTGGACTCAGGAAAAAAAGAAAACTTTCTTGTGAGTGTCCTGGTATACACTAGAACCGAGGATGTAGAATTATCTAAGTAAAAGTCTTGAAAGCATGATGTACAAAATATGCAATTGTAGTCATATATAATAAAATCTATGGGTATCTACAAGTTTATTCTCTGTACCATTCAGAAAGTAGCTCTTCAGAAAGTTATTTAAGTAAGTCTAAATTAACATAGGGGTAATTAGTTGCATGTTACAAATGAGTAATTGCCTCATGCTGTAATATTTGAGGCAGATGAGATTCTTAAAGTAGCTTAACAGGGATGCATTCCCATGGCCAGTGCTGGGTAGCATCTTCCCTTTGCAAGCTGACCCATGGACACGGTCATTGCCTATTGCTCCTTTGGTTTGACCAATTTGATTGAATATATTTATATATATATTTCATTTTCATATTAGTTTTGCTTTATATAAATAGTAATAGTAGTACATTTATGATATAAATAATGGCAGTGGTTGGAATGCATTGAAATCTAAGAGCCAGTTTACATGCTGAGGATTTAAATGTATTTCTAGGACTTGCAGGCATAGATTGAGGGTCTCTGGAGAGAGGCTTTATGCTCAGAGTTCCAGGCTGAATTCCAGGGGTATGAATAAACCCCAAGGTCGTTTTGTGGATTGTGGGAATAGAAGGGCCATGTGATTCACTTCCTATATGGAACACTGGGATAGTAGGCAAGGGAATTTTTCCATTATCGTTTAAATGGAGAAGAATACAACATTTTCAGGATGTCGGAAAGAGTATGAGGGAGCTGGCCAGGGCCCTAGAAGATATCGGGATGAACCATGTAATTGGATGCCAGTTGAGACTGTGTCCCTGACAGCAACCGATGTGGAAAAGCTGGGAAGCTGAAAAGAGGTTATAACTCAGTAAGGCTATTGTGGACAGAAGTCAACCTCTGACTGTCTGAATTTTTCTCTGGAGGTCATGATCATTTTAAGCCTGGATACCTAAATTATCCAGCCCTTGGAAAAGGAAGGGAAAGAGGAAAAATCTTAATAGGCTGAGTTTATACTTAAGATGGCTGGAAAGTACACTAGAGTGATCAAGCTTATCTGATGTTAACTAGATTGATTTTTTTGCCACTAGTCGGAAAAGAGTCTCAAAGTAAGACGAAGTTAATATAAAAAAAAGTCAAGCTAAATTTTGCCAAACAGAATTTGTGGCTTGAAAATACACATCTGCTTTTTGTTTGCATGTATGTATAAGTGGTTGTGGGGTTGATACTGGGATTTAAGGCATTTAGAACATTATAAAAAAGATGGGTTGTTGAGGTTTTTTAAGAGATAGAAAATTTGGGTAGCTATAATTCAAATTTATAAAACAACTGTTCACAAATATTTCAATATTATTGGTTTAATGACAACAGATACTCTATCCTGATACAATTTTATGATGAGATTTGTAATCTAGAATTAATGTTATTGACTTTGCTGTTAGGTTTCTTTAAAAATTCTGTTTATTAAGTGTGTAATGTTTTAATGATAGCGTGTGGAGAAGAGGAATTGGGACATTCCTGACCAAATTTTGAGCTATAGTGGCCTCAAGATAGCTTTAACTTCTTTATTTCTCTTATACAGCAATTTATACTAATTACAACAATTCATTTTAGCTAACACATGTGGAAACATAAAAATGTGGAACCATACATAATGAAATTGAAAGTGATCATAAAATTTTAAAATAAATTTTAACATGAGTGGTTCCATGCAGCTGCATATTCAGACTACTTCTTCCTATTTAGTTCCCCAAATATTTCATTGTTTTTTGTTATTTCATGATCACTACGAATGCCATAGCCCAAACAATTTTGAGCAATAAGTAAAACAGGAGAAATTCATTATCATATAAACTTCTTAGAAATAATATTGAGTTTCAAATCATTGGAAATAGTAATAACCAAATTAGATGCTCTCAGACTTTTCTAACACAAAATATATGTTTCTCCATTCTCTTACTTGAATACTTGAGCAATTAAATGCCACCAGCAATGTTAGATTTGATTAGGGGTTTTTGGCTTACTGCTTAATAAGCTTAGCTATGAATATTAGCTCACTATCTTTTAGATCTAGAAAAAAAATCAGAGTATTACAAGTGAGTTGAATTCCCTTTTTTTTTTTTAATCTTACTTGGTTTTAAAAGACCAGCAATCACAAGGCAGTGAAAGTACTAATAGTAGCAGAAATTAACAAATTTGCATATGCAAGAGGTGGGGATGGGGTGAGTGGAGCAAGTATAGTAGAAAACACATGAGCAAAGGTATAAGAATCTGAAAAAATGTGGGCGCCTGGGTGGCACAGTGGTTAAGCGTCTGCCTTCAGCTCAGGGCGTGATCCCGGCGTTATGGGATCGAGCCCCACATCCGGCTCCTCTGCTGGGATCCTGCTTCTTCCTCTCCCACTCCCCCTGCTTGTGTTCCCTCTATCTCTGTTGAATAAATAAATAAAATATTAAAAAAAATAAAGAATCTGAAAAAATGTTTATATAAAATGTTTCCCATCATTCAGTATGTCTATCATATCTGGTGTGAAGAGGAAAAAGCTTTGGATGGCTGGAGAAGTATACAGGACCATATTATGGAGAACCTTAATTTCCATGCATCAATTAGGACTTTATGCTGGTCATTTCTAATGGACATTTCACAGAGCCATAGAGTTACCTTAATCATTGTGACTGCCATTATCTTGAGAAAGAGAAAGAAAGGAAATTGGGGTTGATTATTATGCTTGAAGGGAATATTGATCATTAATAATAGCCAATTAGGAAAATGGGAAAGGGTGTGACCAAAAATCAGGACAAGTTTTTTTAGAATGGCACGGGTGTTTAAATAAGATCATGTGTTAGAATTTTGTTATGTTGCCCATAGATTAGGTTTATTCACCTGTGCTAAGCAACCACAGTATAGAAACAGAAATGAGAAAAAGGAAAGGTGATCAGAGGTATTATGATATAGAATAAGTCATTATAGTATAAAGTAAGTTAAGAACAGAAGCTGTCCTGTGGTCAAACAAAAAAGCCAACCTTCAAATTTAATGTGTTAGACCAATAATGGTTGATTTCTTGCTTTCATGACTAAAGTAGGTTGAGTGGTTTTAAGGTTGAATTGTGCCCGCAAAAGATATTTTGAAGATCTGACCCCTAGGACCTAAGAATGTAACCTTATTTTGAAATACGTTCTTCACAGATGTAGTCAAATTAAGATGAAGCCATTAAAGTGGGCCCTAATGTAGTTTAACCAGTCTCCTTATAAAATGGTGAAATGTGGGCACAGATACAGACACATGAAGAAAGAAGATAATATGAAAAGACACAGAGAGAACAGACTATTTTCAAGCCAAGCCTGAAGCTACCAGAAGCTAGGGGAAAGATGTGGAACAGATCCTTCCCTAGAGCCTTCAGAGAGAGCACAGATCTATTGACAGCTTGATTACAGAGTTCCGACCTCCAAAGCTGTGAGACAATATATTTCTATTGTTGAAGCCACTTAGTTTAAGGTACTTTGTAACGACAGTGCTAGGCCACCAATACACTAATTTCCACCTTTTTATAATTTCACCATCTGAAAGGTGCCTTCAAGATAGCCTCAACAGAGAGAAGCATGAAGGTTGCACACTGTTTCTTATTTGTCTTGGTGAGAAGCGACATAAGTAACTTCCATTCATAGTCCAATGGCTAGAAATAGACATATGGTCTCAATTTAACTGCAAAAGAGCCTGGAAAGTGTTTTTAGTATTTTATGTGCAAACACTAACTTCTTTGCAACAGCTGCTGAAGTAGATGTATCTGGCCTCTTTTTGTTTGTTTATTTTTAAGGGGGAGAGAGAAAGACAGAGTGAAAGAGAAAGAGAGAGAGCAGGGGGAGGGACAGAGGGAGAGAGTCTTAAGCAGGCTCTGTGTTGGGCATGGGGCCGCACACTGGGCTCAATCTCAGGACCGTGAGATCATGACCTGAGCGGAAACCAAGAGTTGGACACTTAACCGACTGAGCCACCTAGGTGCCCCAATATATCTGGCCACCTAGGTGCCCCGATGTATCTGGCCTCTTAGTAGTAGTGGGAAAATTGTCCCTAACTTAAATATTAATTTTTGGATAGGAGTAATTCTACTCTTAAATAAGAGTAATCTTAACTAGTTGATATGAAGCACCTGACATAGAGACTACTTTCAGTAGGCCATTGTTATTAAGAATTAGAGGATTTTTGTAGAATGAGTTCTGCCAGAGGATATGAGGACTGAGAATGTTAGTGTCCTGGTGATATTTCTTTTTAAAAGTCTGAAAATATCTTGAAATATTTTAGATCTTGCCTATTATCAAAACATTGGTAGAGTTGGATAAGAATTCAGCAATTTGGGGAACACCAACCTATTCACTCTACTTCTTTATTCTCACTGACTCATTTTACTATTCATATGTGAATTGATATGTATCATATATAATAACTTGCTAAAAATTAGGCTTCTTCACTTTACATTTGTATCACTCACTAAGTAAAAATAGAAAAAAAATAAAGTACATAAGAGAACATGTAGGCAAATAACCAATAATTTGTCCCAGATAAACATCATTTTACTTGACATCCTTTTTATATTTATCTTCTTAAATAAAAATAAGTATAAATATAAATACTGACCAGACATATTGTGTTATACTGAAAATAAAAGGTAAAGAAATTCTGAGCTTCTATTTATTTATCATTAAGTGAAATTTTAGAAATTTATGTTTCCAAATAACTTTGTATTTGAAACAAAACCATTATATAATGTTATATGGTAACGAAAAGCAGAAAATGTTCTATAGTCTCTGTCCATTTACCTTACAAACAATATTTGTTTGTGCTTTTGAAGAATTTACTTAAATGAATGGTGCTAGGAAGCAGCTACAGGGAGCAGTATTTGGTCTTTTTTGACTTATTCTTGATGATTCCTGTCTTAATAAAATTTCCACATAGTAAGTTGAGTAATGTGGCTTATACTAATGAACTCAGATAAATAACGATGTTATCAGTAAGGGAAGCACATGACAAAAAGGATTCCATTTGCAAAGTATTTTAATCTTGCAAAGGATTCTAAGATTAAGGGAAAACAGTACAAATAATTGCAAAAGAGCTGAGAAGAGGCATAGAAAATCAGTTGAAAGTTTGCATGATTTGGCAATCAAAAAGTACAGTCAAAACAATAATGCAAATAGTCGCAATATAACAGTAATCTGTTAGGACTACCAACGTATGATTTTTGTTGTTGTCGTTAAATCAAGGGATAATTCCATCTTCTATACTGCCACAGAAAGTGCATTGGAAACGCATTTTGCCACCCAGAAAGTATGAAAATTACAGGGAATAATAATGGCAATGACAATGATGAAAGAGAAAGACCTATTAAAGAATAAAGCAAATGAATTTTTGATATTGCTGAGTGGGATTAATATAACTTCAGAAAGTCATTGATTCTTCGCCACACTATACATTTATCATGGGGTCGTAAAAGAAGAACAGGGTCAGGTATGACAAACTATGGCCTAAGTCTTCTGTAGACTGTTCTTTAATACATGCTGGCTATCGTGAAGTCTTCCCTGTCATGAGAGTCCTCGGTGATCTCCTACAAATGCAGTAAACAGCATGTTTTTAGAGTTGGTGGTTCGGAGTTCTGTACCCCCTCTGATAACATTCTGTCTTGCTGTTCATTCCTGCTTTCCTCCATATCAGGCACACTCTTGGAGTAGAAGACAAGTGAACTCATAATTCATGAGGCTGCAGTTTGACTATTTCTTACATGCCTGGGGTTTTGCCCCAAAAGTAGATTGATAGCAACAAGTCACTAGAAACCTTATCTTAAAACCCTTATCATGATACTCCAGAAGAGGCCAGCGTTTTAGACAGACCAGATATATTAGAGATAGGTAAAACAGGTAAGTAATGACTAGGTGAAGGCTGGAATATCGTACGAGCCACCCAGGCGCCTCAGAAAGTGATAGAATAAAGCAGCATGTAGTAGTGATCAGAATCCTGAAACATCATGCTAGTTTTGTTTTGTTTGTGAAAACTAGAAATTTGACAAGCCTAGTTAGAGAATGGTAATTAGGGGCGCCTGGGTAGCTCAGTCGTTAAGCATCTGCCTTCATCTCAGGGAGTGATCCTATAGTCCTGGGATCGAGCCGCGCATCGAGCCCTGCATCGAGCCCACCATTGGGCTCCCTGCCCCGCTGGGAGCCTGCTTCTTCCTCTCGCACTCCCCCTGCTTGTGTTCCCTCTCTCACTGGCTGTCTCTATCTCTGTCAAATAAATAAATAAATAAAATCTTAAAAAAAAAAAAAGAATGATAATTATTTTCTTTTTCATGTATTTTCAACTATATGACAGGAATAAAACATTATTTTCTAATTGGCCTTTCAAAGATTTAACATTATTTAATACATTATATTGGACCGACTGCCCACTTCCTTTTGAGTCACTGTCCTCTCCTCAACGTTTCCAGTTTCTCTTAACATGTTTTCTAAACATGGGTGAAAGAGTAACATGAATAGCTGTTATTTAATTGAGTATTATTATATGCTAGACACTGACCTAGATCTGTTAAATTATTGGTAGGCGCTGTTCTTATTTACATTACCAATGTAAAAACTGAGGCAGAGAAAGGGTAGGTGACTTTCCCTGGGCCACACATATTTAGAGGACTTTATGCCTTGATGCAGATTTAGACAGTGTGGCTCTAGAGTTTGTCCTCTCAATGTCTGCCTCATACTGGGCTAAAATAGAAGCATCCTCTTTCCATATCTATCTTGGGCCCTTTCACAGCTAATAAGTAACAGAAAGAGAAGAAGCCTTACTCAATTGGTGCCTCCCCAATTTTACATTCATCAGAATCACCTGGAGACTTGTTAAACATTTTCCTGAGCCCTCCCCGCCCCCCGTGTTGGGGCCTCCCAGTTTGCATTCTAACAAGTGTCCAGGTAGTTCTGATGCTGCTGATTTATAGTCTACCCTTTGAGTTTCACTGTATTCGATTGTATTTAATTAAGTCATAAGCTATTCCCTATTAACATCCTGACGGTGTATCTTTGAGTACCTCAGAATGTGGCTCTTTCTCTCAACCTGTACCTAAGTTAATAAGGACATAAAAGGAGGGCCCCATATGGGAATCAGTAGTTTGTTCACTTAGACATAGCATTGACACTTGTAGTTTTCTTTGTGGACAAATCATTCCTGTGAATAGATGGCAGAAAGAGAGATTTAGGTTAGTGTTTGCAGGAATTTTCAAAGATATTTTTTTGTATCATAAGAACAAGATATGAGTGGGATTAAAATTAATTCAGTTTTGGTCCCAAGATGTTGACCCTTCTAATTAGCTATGGACATTTTGTTAGATTAACAAGAAACTTTATCTTGAATCAATTGTTGATGAAATTACTTCTCTATTTTCTTTCTGATCTGTGTATTTCATTGCATAAAAATTACCAGCCATTAAGCTAGTAACAGAAGCATAAATGAGATGATAGTAGAGTAAGTAGTGCTTTCAGAGGAATTAATTATTTTTATTTTAACATTGTCATTTTTCCTCCATAGCATTTTTGCCCATAGCATTGTCTTTGCTAAAATATTTCCCAAAGGAATAAAGTTAGTAATGCATCTGTTAAAGGCAAAAGAAAAATCTTTTTTTTTTTTTTCTGTCTCACTCTACTCAGGCCTAAATAATTTCCCCCCCTTTGGAAAGAGACATTTTAATATGTCACGTTTCAGTTCCAGCTCAATAAACAACCATTTATTTACAATTTTAAAACAATCTTCAGCCTAGTCAGGTAAGAATTATTTCAAAAGAATAAAAACATTTTCATTTCCCATCACTGCCAAAAAAGAAAAGAACATGAGTTATGAGTCTTGCTATGTTGTCTTAAGTTGATTACTATGGAATGATTAAAAAACTGGCTGTGCTGTCAGTGCAGAGGAGTACATTATAAGTGTAATAACAGCTTAGGGATACAATCCATCAATGCCGCACTTGGAAGAAGAAAAAAAGTTGATCTATTTCTTTGGTCATCATTTTCAGCATATTAGATGACAAATAATTGTACATTCATCAATAACAATAGATTAAAGTTGAAATGATTTATTGCTATTACACTGCTGTTATGATGGAGCACCGGGTCAGTCAAGCATCAGCGGGGTCTGTATTTAATTTTCATGGGTCTCTTAGCAGAAATAATAGACAGAGAGTAAACCACCTGAAACAAGGTAGATCAAAGTTGTTGACAAGTGATTTGTAGGTTGGTTCTTCATGAGTGGTGGAAGAGAGGCGATAGGACCTCTTTGGCGGGCTTGTTGAACCACTAAATCAAGCAGACCTTATGGAGCTCAGGCTAACATTCAGCCAGGCAGCGCATGGAAATATGAAATCTACACAAGTATAAACTTCATTTAATATTACCCAAAGGTAATGGAATGCTGTACATGTTCCTGGGACCAAACCAGGCAACTTAAATAATCTGCAAATCTCAGGTAGGCTAATAAGAATCTGCTTCTTAGGAAGTAGTCTAATTGTTTTTGTATCCACTGACTCTCGAAAAGTTGACGTGATCACGGAAAATTGCATAATATATTCATCTTTGTATATTTATTATATCTTCTTAAGCAAGGTGAGAATTACTTATATTCAATGTATTTGAACATTTAAATTTCAATTCAACAAGAATTTACTAAGCAGCACATTGGCTGGGTTTTCTCAAAGTGTGGTCAATGGACTATCTGTATCAGAATCACCCGGGATTCTTGCAAAAACACATTCCATCCAGACATACTTAGTGAGAATTTCTGGGCTAAAGGCTAAAAGCATGGATTTCTACAAAGTTTCCTGGGTGATTCTGATGGGATCTGAACTTTAAGAATGAATGTGTTAAGACCAGATATTATGGACAAGCAATAGTAACTATACTATGTCAGTGGGTTTCAGGAAATCCTGCCCATGTTGGGGTTTAGGCATACCTAGAGACAAGTAAATATAGCTCGCAAGAATTCAACTATGCATGGATCCTTATAATCCCCCTACCTAAACCTTAGGTTTTTAAGTGATTTCTTTACATTTTAAGGGACTTACTTGGATTTCTCATGTGAAACATTGTGATACAATCCCTTGTCTGCTAGTCTATGAAATAATTTTGTGCATTGTGTCACCCAATATGCATCTTCATTGATTTATTTTATGTTTACTAATCTCTTTGTGTTTTTTAACTTATTGTCCATTTTCTGTTTATGCATTCTCTTTAGTATACAATACTTAGTAGCTATAAAAGGGTTTAGTAAAAGCTGGTAAACAGCATAATTAATTAAGATAAAATATTTGATGATGTTGAATTTTGAACAGTCTTCACTTAGTCTTTCCTGTTATTTAAGAAAAATAGACATTGGTTTTGGAATTCAAAAATAAATAATTTCTTCCTACTCAAAGTGATGGAAAAATGGTCATTCTGAGAACTTACACTCTGAGATGTGTTTTCAGTAGGGATTTGTCAATAAAAGGTAGGGGGAAGACTTATTATAAATACCTTTCATCTAATTCGTAAGTAGAAGACCTTGGATTGTGCCAGGCCAAAAGAAAGGTCTCAAAATAATTTGGTCTTATAATTAATCATAGAGAAATGACCAGTTCAGAATGGAAAGAAGTAGACTAATAAATCAGTGCTTTGTTTATTGCTGCTGAGTAGAAATCAGAATACAGTGTTGCCAACACCCACTGCTGGATTGGCAGAAAATTCCCATCTCATGGGCAGCAGTGGTGATTGGTAATATCTACCCAAAGCACCATGTTTAGAAGTCGCCTCAAAAGTAGACCCAGAGAAAAGTAGCTTATTTGACAAATGAAGTAAGAAAGGGAAGTGGGGAAAGTTAATAATGGTAAAGTAAATGTGAAGTTATTACTATAGGCAGTTGGGGCTCACTCCCGCCGGAGACCTCTTAAAACATCCTGTAGAAAGAATATGGCTCAGGGGTAATGAGTCTGGGTATTAACACCAACTTTCATTATACAATGAGTGAGGGTTGCTCCTCTGACATGCTCCTGGGACACTTGGCCCTTCTGGCTCACCCCATGCACTGACGGTCAAACAGACTCCATAGAGAGAAATAGGTGCTTGAGGTCAGAAAACCTTAGTTAAGTACTGGAATTGTCCATAGAAGTGCAAACTGACCTCTGAAGTGGGCCAGGGAGATTTGAGCAGGGCGTTGATAGTGTCTGCTTAAAAAAGATTCTTAGGTTAAATCTGGACTTAACAAATGAGAATATATTCACAGATGTTTTAGATGTCTCTGCTGGTTTTGCCATCCTTTAACTTATTATAATCCCCAATGATTGCATTTCATGGAAACTAAATCTCATCGTATTTCTCCATGGTATATATATGTTCCCTCTGTATGGTTGATTGACAGAAATAAATGTAGGAGCTCCACATACATGCCCTTAGTGTCTTTAATTAGCAGTAGCCCTAGGGACATAGAAATGACTTTCACAGTGGAAGAATAAAGACCAACAACATTCCTATTGTTTGATGATGCTGTTTGGGTGGTGAAGGCTGAGTTCTCAGATTTAATTTGGTAAACATAGTTTTGTGTGAGGTGGTTGTCACAATACCGCAAATATTTGAAATCATGTCATTACATTCCCTAATTTAAGGCTTTTAAAAAAGACATATTTAATAGTCTTAGCTGTGAAGGCAACAATGTCTAACAAGAAATCTGTCTACTGATGTTTGTAATTTGCAACAGTATCCCTGTACAGAGCAGTGTACTAACAATCACTGATAGTACTAATTATTCCTTTCAGTTTAAGAAGAAAATGAGAAGTGCTTAATAATCAATCTCAAGTTTATTAGGAGCTAAATTCCATTGGATGTGAGAGGTAGTTTTGCAGTAAGAATGCCAGAGGAGCACATCCAGTGGCCTAGAGCCCTGCTGAAATTAAAATCATTAGGAAACAATTAACATACGTGGATTTAGCAAACCAGATGACTGGCTAAATTCAACTTTGAAAAACACCACACCTGTCAATAGTTATCATCAGCAAAGTAGTATGTATAGTTAAAAAAAAAAAAAAAAGCTTTAATTTTCTGTCCAGTCAAATCTAAGTGTATCACACTCAATTTTCCTTCCTTAGTAATCTAAATAATTTCCCACCTTGCTCATGATGAATGTCTTGCCAGTTCCTACTCAGTTCCTCCACTTTACACGACCTAATTAAAGAAAACATTCCATGATTGCCTATTTTTTCTCATGCATGACAACCTATTATTTTTTCTACCACCTGATTAGGGCTTTATTACCCTTGGATTTAGATTGATTTGCTGAGCACTTTAATAAAACACTACTTAGTTTAATTTAAAGGGCTACAGGTTTCCTTCATTCATACAATTATTCTTATAACCATCTCACATTCTAAGTACACCACAGTCCCCCCCAAAAAGCAGTTTTAGATTGCCACTGAACAAGGTTATAAAATAAGAATCACAGGTGACATTCCTGTTGAATAGGGGCAATGCAGTTTCCATTGTGGGCAGTCATGAGAGGACATTTTGCAATATAATTTGTCAAGAGTGATAAATCTATTTCATCATATCTGTCAGGAATGGCTCCTGTGTATTAAAGCCACTATAAAGTTTGCTCAAGATAAACCAAAACTTTCATATGATTAAATAATAATACGTTTATGATGACAAATTACATTTGCTGTGTTATCTACAATGTGAGCCAAAATTAGATAGTTAGAGTTCAAATGGATGATGATGCATTTTGATTTCATATCTAGTGAATTTTTATTAAATGAATGTGCAACATTTATAAAACTGTCTTTTATTTTGGACGTTTTAGTGGAGAGTTGTATTCTACTTGTAAAAAATAAAGGGACATACATATCCACATTGAATAACTTACTAATTGAATAAATTGCCAGTAGAAAGATAGAGAAAATATTTAAATATTCACTGGAGGACACACTGAGCTGTTTTGAGGCTAAGCAGTTACAGATGGAAAGAAATTCCAGTCCTAGGAACAAGTCATAAATCCTGCTCTGTAGTGGTGGAAGACAGGTGTTGTTCCGCAGTAGGCTAGAAAAGATAGCCTAGTGAACCCCACTGGAGTCCAGGGACTAAAGAAATATTGACAGAAGGTTCAGTTGTACATAATCTAATCAGAGATTCAATCATTTATTTATTTATTTACTAAGTGCCCTGTGAAAGATTCAGAACAAAAGGTTTTCCACAATTTTAAAAACCTCAGGGGGCTTGCAATCTCATTGGACTAACTGGGTTTATTTGTCAAAGGGAGTTTAAGGAGGCCAGGCTTGGAATAAGCCCTATAGGTGTTAAGGAGCTGTATAAATCCCAAGTATTTGCTTTTAGGATTCTCTACTGAGGGAACTGAAAGAATGGAGATTGGAAGTGGTTTTTGACCAAATGGGTATTTCTGTGATTTTTAATACCACAGGCAGGTGTGCACACACACACACACGCACACACACTTTTTTTATACTTGTGAAAGTTAGAATTAAGAGCTTTCCAAACTTAGTAGCATTCATGAATCATGTAAAGACATTTTAGTACCTGTTTCAGATTGGGCAAATTGGGATTTCTTCCCAAGGATTTCTGTACAGCAGCCCATCAGCCTGTGGAAATCTGGGAGTCACTAGGTAGTCACTTCCTAATTTGGTCAGTGAAAGAATTCAGTGTAAACATCACCTGTCTGAATAGCCAGGGTCAGTGAATATGAGTGTTGTGAAGAGTTTTGATTTCTGTAGAGCGTGAGGTAAAGATAAATCTAGACAGATATTTGGGGGTATGTATAACAGAAGGATTGAAAATATGGTAGGTGTAGAGTGATCACACAATATATTGTCCAGATTAGAACAATTTTGAAAGTAATAGTGGTTACTGGTGGTAGTTATACTGTTGTAACAGTCATGACACAGGATAGTCCCAGGCTAACAAGATACATGTTTGTTCTATGTGTGTACCTCCATGTTTCCCATTGCCTTTTTCTCCTGATTCGTCCTCAAACCCCACAAGACATGGCTCAAGAACAGCAGCAGTGTTATTGATGCTCATATCACCATCTCTATCATCTATGTCTTTTGTGACTACCGTGTTTTCCTTTTTATGTTAATCTCTTTTATTATTGAAACTTAGCTGCTGGGTCAATTCATTTTTTTCATCTCTACTCTTGGTCATCTATCTCAGTAGCATCCGTGTGGATGCCACAGTCAACTGCCTGGCCCTTCAGTTCCTGAATTTACTTGTCTGTAAAGATCTCTCAGCTGCACTGGTTGTTTCAGACACACTTAGCTGTTCATTGCCGGGTATTTACGTTCTAAACATTGTCCTCACCAATAACTGCATTACTATCAAAATCTTAGTGTCTAGCATTTTATTTTCTAACCACCAAATTTTATTTTTTGACTTCCTTACTCTCTAATACCTCTATCGTAGCAACTTAAGAATTCCAAATCATTTACCCACATCAGTATTTCATTATTTGTCAAGATATGTCTCCTTCCATATTTATTGCTTCACTCACCTTAGAGATAACCTATTATCATGGCCACCCACGTTGAAAATACCCTTAAAAATTTTATTCTACTCTTTCTACTCCTTGACCAACCCAAATTTAAACTTAATTATCTACATTTCCACATCTACAGCAGAATAACTGAAATTTTTGAGGGGAAAATCACTCTACAAAGAAATTGCTTTCTTCTCTTTCATATCAACCAGTTAAAATATAATCACAAACCAATCACAGTGTCATAGTGGATACCAGAAGTATTGGCCAAGGGCTGACTTTATTAAGCCTTAAGTGGGCACACGATACTTAATCCTTTTATATTTCTGAGGTAAGATCACTTTCCTTCTCTTTGAGAAAACTATATATTCCTCTTTCTTGCCAATTTTTCCCCACCTTTACCTTTACCTAATTACACCTGATTGAGAAAATAGAAGTAATCAGGAACAAATTACCTCATCTTCTCATTAGAAGCCTATCTCCATAATATCTGCATTCTTAGTACGACTCTGGATTCCATGCCTTCTCTGCTTTCAGTAGCCCCCTCTTTCTTCCTTCATCAATATTTCCCTCTTCCTCTCTCTCTTCCTCTCTCCCTTTCCCTCTCCCTCTCCGTCCTTCCATACCCCCTATCCCCTTGCTACCTTAACCAGCCAAGATCATTTAAAAAACCTTTTTTTTTTTAAGATTTATTTATTTGAGAGAGAGAGTGCACAAGTAGGGGTAGGGGAAGAGGGAGAGGGGGAGCAAACTCCCCCTCCTGAGCATGGTATATAGATGGTATATATACTTGGGCTACATCCCAGGACCTGAGCCAAAACCAGGAGTTGGGCACTCAATCGTCTGAGCCACCCAGACACCCCAGGATCATTTTTTTTTTTAGTGTATTCTAGCATCATCCATCCTAAAATAATAATAATAATAATAATAATAATAATAATAATAATCCTAAAATAATAATAATAACAACAACAACAGTAATAATTCTTGAACCTTGCATCCTTCTCAAGCCACTACCTCCTTTCTCCATTTCTTTCACAGTAAAAAAACCTGTTGAAATAATTGTTCACTCTCACAGCCTTAATTTCCTTGCTTTCCATTCACTACTCAGCCCCCTTCTATCTTGTTTTGTACTCATTATTATATGGAAATTATTTCTAACAAATTTATCAGCAACCTTCATATGATCAAACCGTTCATTAACAACCTTTGCGTGGTCAAATCCAATGGATACTTTATTTCCTATACTTATTGACCTCTTGTAAGCATTCCATGCAATTGGATCCATGACTTCTCATTGAGTGTTCTTGCCACCCCTTTTGGCTATATCCTTCAAAAGTCCCGCAAGCTGGTTGTCATTCTCTACCAATCTCAGATTTTAGAATTCCCCAACAGCTTAGTCCTTGTCTCTCTTCTCTATGTATAATATCACCCTTAGTAACCTAATCCACTTCTATGGCCTTAAATGACATCTGTATACCATTTAAATATACATTTCTCTATCTCAAAATTCTTTTCCAAACTTCTAGATTTTTATTTTCAACTGTTTATTTGATATTGTATTTGACTTTTATTCATTCAGAACAAAAATTTTGATTCTGGCCCTTCTACCAAAACCTGTCCCTTTTCTAGTCTTGTCCATCTAAATAAGTAACACTGTCATCCAACCAGTCACTGAATCCAACCAGGATTCATCATGTCCTTTGATGAATACTATAGGTTCCAGACATACACCTTCTCATTCCCATTGTATTAGTGCTATTAGATCCTCCTGATAATCAGATTAACTACCCCGGGTAGTCCAATAGCCCTTTTATTTGTTTCCTTGTCAAATCATATGAAAAGCCCAAAGTGTACAGTTATAGCTTCTAGTTCAGATGAAATCTTTTGAGGTCCCTCAACAGAAATGTTCATCAATTCCCCTACCCTTCTGGAAACTAGAACCACTAACCCTACAAAGTTTAAGGTAGTTATAACAATATAAATTACACAAATGTGTCCTTATGAGTGGTGATGAAAAGAGCCATTCTCTTACCAAGTCTTCGTTCTTACATGTTCCAGCTATTGATTACTGGCTCTTGGTTAAGTGCGTGGACCTCCTCATAGTGGACAGCCACTCAGTCTTGCAAGGCATTGTTCTTGAGATGACACTTTAGCTGAGTTTTCAACATATAATCCCACTATTATATCAGGGCAGCCATATACATGATCAGAGCAGAGCAGACAATTATTGTCTCATCATATGGTTTTGTAGTAATAAGAGTTCATAGTCTAAGGCAATGCTGTATATGATAACATGACAATGGATTGAGCCTTTGGATGGTGCTGGAAGAGGCATTTGAGCAGGGAAACTGAACCTTAAGCACATCACTCTGTATTCTGTTACTCTCTATTCTGTCAGGCAGCTGCTTCTGGGTGATGGAATATATACTCAAAGAACCAAAAAAATAACTACAGGGTGGGTCTGAGTACCCACTGAAATGAATAAGAGATGGACTCAGTCCAGCACTCACATGGCTCCTGATCAAAGAAGGACCTTGGTGGTATTTCAGATCCTCCTGTACAACATCAACTCAGATCCTGTATCTTTTTTTTTTTTTAAGATTTTATTGATTTATTTGAGAGAAAGAGAGAGATAGTAAGAGAGAGCAGAAGCGGGGAGGAGAAGGAGAAGCAGGCTCCCCGCTGAGCACAGAGCCCCATGTGGGGCTCAATCCCAAGATCCTGAGACCATGTCCTGAGCCAAAGGCAGCAGCTTAACCGGCTGAGCCACCTAGGTCCCCCTCAGATCCTGTATCTTATCACTCCTTGAAAAGTCTGGGTATTCCCTTTTTTATAGTGCATGGTTACCCTGGTAAATATACTCAGATTCCTTGGGGGAAACATTAAAGTGCTGAAATTACTCTATCCTGCATTTGCAAATTGCAAATTCTCAAGGGGAATCCTATCTTTCCTTTAATTAGTGGGCTTAGATATGAAAACTGACTTAGATCTGGAAACTGAATGAAGATCACGATTTTCCTTTGAGGTAAGCCTTCTTTTCACCATCTCTTCTATTATAATTAAGATTATCCCTTTGATTATTCAGATAGAACACATTCTAGTTGGCTGTTCATCTATATCGCCCTTCACAACACCATGATATATTGTCATTGTCATAGATCTCTATAGTTCAAAATATTCTGATTGCTTCTACTTATTAAAATGGCTATATGAGGACTTGCTATTTGTTAAGCCAGTTTCATCTACCTCTCCCTTTTTTCTTACATTCTTCTCACTGGTCTCTGCTCCTCTGAAGTTCTATATTCAGATTCCATGATGGCATCTCCTACTATCACACCTGGATTGGAGATGGATGATAACCATTACCAGATTTCTCAAAGATGTCACTGTTCCTCCTCATAGATACATTCCTTATTGACCTAGCAAAGACAGAGTCCTCTGGCCCCTTGGAGAAAACAGCCAGGTTTTATGTTATCAGGCTTTACATAATAAATGGCTTCACATATTTCACCTTGTAGCCAACAAATCACATATTACTGCCTGAGAGCAATCTTCTCTGACAACCCTGTGTAAAGAAGTCTTTGCTGCTGCTGCTTTATTATACCACTGTATTTATTTCCTTCAGAATACTTCAGGAGAATCTGGAAGCCATCTTTTTTAGGTAGTAGATTATTTGATTAATGTCTGGTTCCCCCGTAGAATGTGAACATTTCAGTGACAGCAGTATTGTTTGTCCTACCATATGTTTAGCTCTTAGGAACTGAAAAATATATTTTTAGGAAAAGTGAAATTTTTGGTTTCTAGAAAGCTCTTACACCCTCTTCTTATGTGAAGAAAGTGCTTAGATGCATAAAAGGTAGAAAGTATCTGCCAGGGGCTTAGGCTTAGTAAGTGGCACTAATTCTTCTGGTTCACACATGATTACCCAACAGAGCAAATCTCTGTATGTTAATAAAAGTTAATTTTATTTTTTGTATATATTTGAAATATTATAATTATATCGTGCCCTTTTCTATTACATAAAAAAGCAGAGGACTGCATTTTATATCAAATGATATTTTTATGGTAGATATTATGTTATATAAGTAAAGAGAATACCCACATCTAATCAAATAGCAGTATTTGGAGACTTCTGATCTTTTATATTATGCCCTGAGATAGTGATAAAAATGTGTTTCTTTTAAAATATCTTGTAGATTGTTCTATCTAACTGCTAATACTCTTTCCCAGATTCAAACTTACAAAAACATATGCACATTAATTAGGAGGGGGAAAAGAGAAAGATCATAATCCAATAAAAATTTTGGGATGGGAATTCTGAAATTTTACTATAGTCAGAAGACTCATATTGTTGTATGTAATATGCAAAAGTTCATTAGAGGAGTAAATTCAGTTCTTATGTAGGAAAATTCACTTGTTAAGGAAACATCTCAGTAGAATAAGAAATTTTAGTAAAGATTTAGCACCATGCTTTCTCTTTTTTACAGAAAAAATAGGGATAATGCCCTTAAAATAATAAACAAGCAATGATTTAGGGTATGTTATTCACTTTCCATGGTAATGACCAAATTACTGATTTTCAATAAATACTTCATTTTTGCAGTCTTTTCTAGTGATCATTTTCCCTCTTGGATATATGGAGCCATACTTTGTCAAGGGTGTATGAATTAAAACATTGTGTCTCTAAGCCTACTTAAGTCTATTTAAATTAGCTTTAAAATACAAAATCTGGGAATTCACAGTGTGGTTTAAACTGCGAACCCATAAGATCTTTATGATTGTATACTTAGACAAATTGATCAGAAATTTGTATGTGATTTGTTAAATTCCAGAAACAATAAATAGATACATAAATAAGTTCCACAAAAGCCCAGTTTTATAGTTTTGAACAAGATAAGGAGATGCAGTATTAATAGGATGAGGGTACGCAAGTTTTTTAGTATGGAACAAACTTTTAAAAATTTTCAGATAATAGTTTGTTTGCTAATACTGCTAATTGACTAGAGCAAAAGATTCGAAAGGATAAATATACAGGAACATTTTTTTAAAACTTAGTGTCATTTTTTAATTCTTGGGGATATTGGTTTAGTGCATCAGCAGAATCTTTTAAATTTGTTGTAATTGTGAGGAAGATGTATATTATTATTTTTACTATTGATATTCGCAAACCAAAGTAGGGCAAGATTTCATATATTTATTTTACTTCCCAGATATTATATAGGTGTATTACGTTAGATGAGTAGAAGATAACTGGTCAATAGGCAGTCAAGACAAGAGCATATTAGACAGGTCATAGAGTATGTGCAATTGTTTTGTAGCTAAGTGACATGCATTTGGGCTCTTTTATTTTTGTCCAAGTGTCTCAGTTGGTAAGTTTAATTTTCATATTCTAGAAACCTAGGTCACAGTTTTTGAGAATGAAAGATGTTTACCATGAAATTCCAGGAAGAGAGTATCCTAAAATGGGGGATGGGATGTACCAGATAAAGAATGCTAATTTACAAAGATAAAACCTGAAAACAAGAAAAGTGAAACATACAATGAAATGAAAGATTCACTGGCACAGAAAGCAACCAGATTTTCTCCCAGTGTTGATAACTCTGTTCTAACAAGGTTATTCTCTATGGCCCTGTGGTACAGATAATCAGTCTTCAGAAAGGGAGCAGGGACATTTTCATATGTATATTCGAGTGCTCAAGTACAACATACAAGTAGGTGGACACTGTTATTTAGTACAGTATTGTTTCAATAGTAGTTAATCATTTTTACTTTATGAAAAAATTCCATGAGCAATAAAGAAGAGTTGGGTATCCCAGTGAACTATAAAGTGCAAAAATTTCTCTAATTGACTTTTTTTGTGCCTCAGTTTCCTCTATTTTGGATAAATGACAATAAATAAGTTTTTTGTCTAGTGCATTTTGATTTCCAACATAATATTTGAAAAGTTTGTAGTCTGGACAACAAAAGGAACTTGCAGGGAAGAGCTTCTGGATGATGAGATTGTAGGTTTGCATGATTCTGTTGATTTATGACTTTGGGGGTTGCTTACTTACCATCCCAGTTTGTTCTGTATTCATTAAGGAGAGTGAAGAAACTGACATATGGGAAATATACCATTTCAGTTCCAGACACTCTGACATATTTTAAAGCTTAATAGATGGAGTTATTCAAATGCAAAACAACTACATTCAAGTCAGTACGCAAAAACATGTTGAAATTTTCCTCTTATCAAAACAGGAGGCAAGGCCTGCCCAGGTTCAAAACAATTACTTTTTTTGGTAGATAAACATCAAAAATAATTTTCTGCATTTGTTGGTGTTAAGATAAGGTACTTTATCAGTGTAATAGTTGAGAAGGATATGCTCTAGTAATATTTTGATGAATTACATGATTATAGTTAAAATGAACAATTTCATCATGCTTGAATTAATAATGGTACTATGATTTGGCAAGCACTCTTGCAACATTCTCTAACTCATTACTTCAGAAGACAGACCTATACGGTCCGTCCATTGTTTTAGAAAATGTGAGTTGATATAGTTTCAAAAAAAGAAGGGGCAGGGAATCATATCAGCTATAGAAACTAATGCATGCCCGTATCTTCATAACATCATTGCTTGATTACATTACTTCTTACTGATCATTTTAATCTCTTGCATAACTAACAGTAAGTCAGCATAAAGGGGCATTTTTGAATATTTCATTATTTACCAAATTTAATTGAAAATGAGACACACCTCAAGGTACTCCCGATACATAGACACTGTATGTGTATGTGTGTTATTTTACATTTAGATTTAAGAGGATTAGGAAGGATAATAGATAATCAATGCAGCATTCATTTGGGTATCAATCAAGTAAAACACACACACAGAGCTGAACATTACATAATTTCAATCATAAAGAGTACAAATTGTGAATTGATTTAATATATTCATAACTAAGTATTCTCCTTTAATGTAATTTGCAATTTGTTTCACAAAATTATTCTGTTTATTTTCTTTCAAACCTTACCTGCCTGGATATGTCTTTTTTAAAAGATACATATAAAGGCACTCTTTTAAGGATTTATACTTATGTGCTGCATTGTAGATCAGAAATAGTCAAAATTAACATTTTAAATACATCCTTTTTTTAACAGACATATTTGAATGTAAAGTTAAGTCACAAATAGGCTATTATTATTTCTTGAAATAATGTAGATGTTTTAATAAATATTGCTATAATATTACAGTGAATATTCAAAACAAATCTATACTCATTTATTTGGGTTTTTAGCACATTTTAAATGGATTTCTTATGTGACATGTGACATTTATTTCATTTTTCTTAAGAGTTAGGGGTAGCTTGAAATTGTGTATCCATTTTTCAATGCTTTTTTTAAGCAATCTCAAAATGCATCTGTATCCTGAAAAGTTTTATCTACAATTATTTAGGTAATATCACTAGGACAAAGCCTCTTATACATTGTAGAGTAGAGTATTTCAAAACTGGTATGTCATTAAAATTAATGATATCTTTTTATCTTGTTGGTTTTAATATATGTGTTGTTTTAGATTTGAATTGTAAAGTTAAATTAAAAAATATGTTTAATTTTTAGCAAAGATGTTTACATACAAGGCTGTGTTTTTATCACATTCTATATAAAACTAGGTAATTGTTCTGGTTTCCATCCTTAGAAGGCTTCCCAGACAGAGTGGAAAGGGAAGATCTGATATCATTTGGTTAACTTGATTACCTTATGCAAACTGGATGCTTCAGACCTTGGAAGTACATATAGTGTCTTACAATGCAATAGTTAACAAGAGGTTTACCTCTCAGATTGGAATAAAACTATTTAGAAGTTAAAAAACAAAATGGTACCATATTTTCCAGGATCATCTGTTTTAATTAGAAGAAATAAGGTTTGTGTTCTTAAAAGTTGTATTTATCTACAACTATAAGCAAGTGACATCAACTAGATTTCACTTTTCTATGAAAGTCAACCTTGTGTCATTCATGAGCTCAGGGAGCAAGTCATATTTAAGGTTAATGGATGATTGAAAATTGTTTGTGTATCTTGAGAGCTTCATGGTATAAATAAGGTGCTCGTATTTCTAACCAGAGCATATTACTCTGACAGGAAGGAAGGGTGTCTATATTAGTGCCTCACAGACCAGGGGCTGATCATAAGTCCTTGGAAATTTGCAGAGTCAACTTAAAAAAAATAAATATTTTTTGTTTGTTAATATGTTTGCTTTTTATATTCCATCACTAAAACCCAAATATTTTTCACCAATTAGTTCAAATTCTTGTGGACTGTGTCTTTATAAACCCTTGAGTACCCTTAGTTGCATTTTCTGCTGCTTTGAACTATTAAAGTATATGTCTTTAAAATGACCTATGTGAAGACTTCCCCTTCTCAAAGGGACATATTAGGTAACAACTGAGCAAACTTCTCAGTGAGGAAACTAGAATGGGGTGAAGTGGTGAGGGTGGTGGCAGTTCTACCACAAGCATTGTTTGAGGGCATCAGAGAGCTCAAAGTTGTGAAGTATTTCTAATTTAAGAGTGAGGACAAGATGAAAATCCATGGAAGTGGGGTGCTTTTCCCTAAGGGACATTTGCAAATTCCCAAATAGGTAACAAAGGATGAGTAGTAGTTCTTTTGATCCTTTCAAGGTTCAGGGCCACAATTTAGAGTAGCAGGCTCACAGTGATGGTCAACCCGGTATATCCTTTTATCTCCTAATTGACACACAAAATGACTCTATCCAGAAGTAAAGGTGAACTGGAAGCAAACAGGCCTCATACAGACATTAGCCCATCTACTAGCCATTTAAGTGACCCAGAAAATTATTGCTTAAATTGGATTAAGATATTCTGGATGTCAGTTTCCCCCAGGTGCCTAACCAGAGGAAAACAATATCTGAGATCTCAAAATATATCTACGGATAAGTTATCAATACAGTGTCAAACAATACAAAAGGCTAACAGACACATGAAAAAATGTTCAAAATCATTAGCCATCAGGGAAATTCAAATCAAAACCACACTGAGATACCACCTTATGCCAGTTAGAATGGCAAAAATAGACAAGGCAAGAAACAACAATTGTTGGAGAGGATGTGGAGAAAGGGGATCCCTCCTACATTGTTGGTGGGAATGCAAGTTGGTACAGCCACTCTGGAAAACAGTGTGGAGGTCCCTTAAAAAGTTAAAAATTGAGCTACCCTATGACCCAGCCATTGCACTACTGGGTGTTTACCCCAAAGATACAGACGTAGTGAAGAGAAGGGCCATATGCACCCCAATGTTCATAGCAGCAATGTCCACAATAGCTAAATCGTGGAAGGAGCCGAGATGCCCTTCAACTGATAAATGGATTAAGAAGTTGTGGTCCATATATACAATGGAATATTACTCAGCTATCAGAAAGAACAAATTCTCAACATTTGCTGCAACATGGACGGCACTGGAGGAGATAATGCTAAGTGAAATAAGTCAAGCAGAGAAAGACAACTATCATGTGATTTCTCTCATCTATGGAACATAAGAACTAGGATGATCGGTAAGGGAAGAAAGGGATAAAGAAAGGGGGGGTAATCAGGAAGGGGGAATGAAACATGAGAGACTATGGACTATGAGAAACAAACTGAGGGCCTCAGAGGGGAGGGGGGTGGGGGAATGGGATAGACTGGTGATGGGTAGTAAGGAGGGCACATATTGCATGGTGCACTGGGTGTTCTACGCAACTAATGAGTCATCGAACTTTATATTGGAAACCGGGGATGTACTGTATGGTGACTAACATAATATAATAAAAAATCATTAAAAAAAAATACAGTGTCAAACAGATCGAAGATATCCAAGGAGAAAAAGAAATATAAATGATAACCAATAGCAAAAAAGAGAAAATGGAAAGAGAGCTATAGGGGCTTCTAATATTGGAACTATCAAGTATAGACTTAAAAAACAATGCTTACTTAAAGTCATTTTAAAAACATACAAGATTAATAATCTTGACAAATAATTTAAAGGATAAAAATTAGAAGGCTTAAATACACATTTTAGAACTATAAATTGTAAGAAACAGGATAAAGAAGTCTATGGATGGTCTTAACAGTAGAGTGTTGTGAATAAAAGAGAACTACAGACGTCTCAAAGAGATCAGAAGAAAATACCAATAGTGGATGGAGAGATAAAAAGTCAGAAAATATGGAAAACAAGGATAAGAACTGAGAAAGTATGATGAAATTAGACCTAGCATACTTTTATTTGGAGTCTGTATTTCAAGTGATGATTGCTGAGAATTTTCCAAAACTTACTAAAAATATTATTTCATGGATTCAAGAGACCATGCAAATCCTAAGCAAGATCCTAAGCAGAAATTTGTACTTAAATAACTCATAGAAAAACTTTAGAAAACCAAAGACAAGGAGAAAAATCTTAAAACCATTTGGAGGGGAATAAAAAAAAGAAGAAGAAAGAAATTACTTAAGTGGAATAAGAAAAAAGGAATTGTAGATGACTTCTAAATAGAATCAATGAAAACAAGAGTAAACTTTTTAATGTGATGAAGAAAATAATAGATAATCCAAAAATTGTAAGGTCACTGCAGATTTACATCTACAGTAAAGATGAAATAAAGATTTTTTTGATTAAAAAAAAAAAACCTTGAGGAAAAAAAGGGAAATAATAACCTGAATATTTGGCTCCCCTTATCAACCAAGGCTTTAAAAGGTATAAATAACATTATATTTATATATAGTTTTATTTATATGTTTTATATATCATACATAGTATTAAATTATAGATTGTTTTGAGTCAAGCATAAGGCTCCACTGGATTTCTAATATGTATATTAATCTTATATAATCCAGTTATGGTCACATAATGTATATTAGAGTATGATAGAGAAATATAGAGTCAGATATGAGAAAATCTGCTATATAAAAAAAATATATATTTTGTTAGATTCCTAACTTATACCAGTCACAAAAATTAACTTGAAAAGGAACAAGGACTTAAATATAAGACCTTAAAACTTCTAAAAGAAAACAGGGAAAAATTTTCCAACATTGGTCATGGTGAGGATTTTGAGGATATGACACAAAAGTGCAAGTAACAAAAGCAAAAAGTCAACAAGTTGGGCTTCATCAAGCTAAAAAGTTTCTGCACAGCAAAGAAACAATCAACAAAATGAAAAGGCAATTTACTGAATGGGAGACAATATTTACAAACCACACATTTGATAAGAGATTAATATCCAGAATGTATAAGAAACTACTGCAACTTAGTAGCAATACAAAAACAAAACTCCTAAATAATCCAATTAAAAATGGGCAAAAGATCTGAACAGACATTTTTTCAAAGAGGACATACACATAATCAACAGGTACATGAAAGGTGCTCAACATCACCAATCCGTGGCGAAATGTAAATCGAAACCAAAATGAAATATCACCTCACATCTGTTAGATGACTATTCTCAAAAAGAAAAGAGATAACAATACGTGCATGATGGAATATTATTCAGCCATGAAAAAGAGGAAAATCCTGACATTTGCAACAACATGGATGGAGTTTGAGGGCATTATGCTCTGTGAAATAAACCAGACACAGAAAGACAAATACTGTATGATCTCACTTATATGTGGCATCTAAAAAAGCTAAACTCATATCAGAGTAGATTGGTAGTTGCTATAGGCTGGCGGGTGGGGGTGGGGGTGGGGATGGAGAGAAATGTGGAGTTGTTGTTCAAAGGGTGGAAACTTGTGGTTTTAAAAGGGATAAGCTCTGGGGATTTAACGCACTGCATGATGACTTATAGTTAACAATACTGTATTACATACTTAATGCAATAACAGCTGAAGTTGCTGTGAGAGTAAATTTTAAATGTTCTCACCATAACAACAACAAAACAGTAATTATGTGAGGTGAAGGATAGGTCAACTAACGTTTTTGTGGTATACATTTCACAATATATGTGCCTCAAGTCATTACATTGTACACCTTAAACAATGTTATATGTTAGCATATATAACATGTTACATGTTATATTTGTATCTCAAAGCTAGAAAATAAAACAATCTCATATATGTGTGTATTTCAGCTGAAATTTGAAAGATGAGCTAGCTGGATGACATGACATAGAGCTCTAATGTTGTCGTATTAGGTGGTATGATCAATATACTGGATTCATGAGTCCTGTTCTGACATATATTTATATAATACAAAAGGGAACCTAAAGCCTCCACAGAATCCATTATTATTTATTTAATGTCCACTTTCTGCAAAGTAGCCTGCTGGACATTACCAAGGGGAATGTGAAGGGAGCAAAGATAATTATGACATTTACCCTGGGAGGAGTTTTCTATCTAGTAAAAGTGAAGTTGTTTGGGTGGTCATGCATGAAAAAGACATCAGAAGTGAACAAAGGTGGGTGGAGTAATTGCTGAATATGGACCAAGAATGGGAGTCTCAGGCTTTCCAACGGGAAAGCTTTAATGCTCCTATCTCTGAGTTTGGGTTTTTTAGAGATGCTACCTCTTGGCTTTAAATCTTCTACCACTTAGCATGTAAGTCTATACCCTCTCTGAAACTTTGAATCCACTTATTATCTTCAGAACCTCAGAGTATTTTGAGGCTGCTCGATGAAATCTTACCTCTTTCTGGAAGATTCCCTTGAATGCACATCTCAGAACTTCAGTGTTATCGTTTTCTAACTTATATTCAGGCGTCATATTATAGTCACTTAAAAGCCATGGGTTTATTTATTTACTCATTAAGTCATTCAACAATGTTTGCTTTTCAAGGATATTGTTAGTATCTGGGATTGAGAGAAGGTGAATGATACAGATCTTATATAAAGGTTTGGCTCATCTTGCTTACTGGTCTCTGCTCCTTTTTGATTAATATTACATTGAGCTGTTTAAATAAAGATTGCTGTCTTTTGTGAGTAGAACATTGCTGTCTTTTTTTGTTGTTGTTTTCAGGTGTAATGTATGTCTTGTAGTTCCAACCATGGTTCGACTGAGTGACCCATCTGTGGACACCCTATGTCAGGGTACATAGATTAAAAGATCAAATTATGAGACCTTAATTAATAAAGGTAATGTTTATGTAGCTTTCAGATTCAAAATAATCGGAAAAAAAAACCTGTTGTTAATGGTAGAGGCATGATGAAAAGCCAGATATTCTTCTATACAATTCTTTTTACAGATGAATCAAAACAATTTAAAAATTATATTATATATAAAATTATATTAAAAATATAAAAAATATAAATATAAATATAAAATTATATTAATTATATTAACTGTGTTATAAAGTGTGCTTAGCCTTATAATCTTCATGCATACATCTTAAATTTATAAGTTAATTTTTCCACTGTCTGAGTTACATAATAATAATGATTAGATTAAGCATTTAAAAATTCTAAATGCTTAATTAGTGTTTAGTTTTTTGTATTTCAGAGTACTAATATACACTGTGGGGAGAAATAGAAACTACTCTAAAGCAAATAGAGGTTAATTTAAAAATACTGGTTATCCCACCCATCAGAGATAAATTTAGTGTATTTTTTTCCTACCAATATATGTGTGTATGTGTGAGTATATTTATGAAAATGAGATTATGCTGTAATGGAGATAATACCTCATAGGGCTGCCAGTAGGATTAAATGAGAGCATATTGCAGAGTGCCTGGTATAACACACGTGCTCAATACTGTAGCTATATAAGGTAGTATTTACAGTTTTTAAACCTGCTTTTATCACTAGCCTGCACAAAATGAACATTTGTTGTGAATAGATATTCTTTTACAACTCCTGTTTCTTTAAAATGACTGGACTATATTTGGTTGTATGGATAAGTCTAATTTTCCTATTATGGGAAATAAGTTATTTCTAATTTATTATAATAGACAACAATGAAGCAAAACTCTTTGTTGTTTGTTTATCTTGTCTGTTTTGTTTTGTTTATTGATCTTTTTAAAACAAACTTTTTAGTGATACCTTCTTTAATTTTTATAACCTGACAACATGAATCTCTGCTATGTTGCAGTCTACTTTAATTTAAAAATTTACCATTCCCCAATAAACAAGTACCTCACACAAATCTGTTTATCATCCTCCCATTTTTTGTGCTGTGATAGTCATATATTTTATATCATACAAAATATTGTTATTTTATATGCCAGTTTAAATTTGTTACCTCTCAGCTCCAAATCTATGCTGCATTGCCCTTCTTGGTGTTACAGGAGCTGGACCTAAAAACATTTCTTCTTTGCCAGTTGGCTCAATATTACGCTTTGCAGTAGAGGGACTGAAGGGGCACTGCAACAAGGAGCAAGGAATAGGCTTATCTTCCTGGTTTGACTGGGCCTTTTCTTGTTGTTTCCTGTGGCAGTGCTTCCAGCAGCAAATGGGATAAAGTCCAATGGCTCTTAAGCTTCAAGAGTTTCAGCAGAGATGAAGCAATTTGCTTGCTGCTCACCAAGCCCAGTCCACTGCATATGGACCAACTCTGTCCTATGGCACCCTCTGAACTTTTTCGTCTTCCAGTAGAGCACTGTCTTACCCCTTCAGCGAGGTCTGACTCTCAGCCTGGTGGTGGTGGTAGCAAGTAGGGGCACGGGGTCTTCCAAGTATATTATCTTCTTGGGTAGCCTTCCTCAGCCTTTGAGGTAGAAGATTCTCACATTGGCTATCCTATATTGTTTAAAGTTCTCTTAACTACTTTTAGTAGTTAACTATCTTTTTTTTTTTAAGATTTTATTTATTATTTATTCGACAGAGATAGAAACAGCCAGCGAGAGAGGGAACACAAGCAGGGGGAATGGGAGAGGAAGAAGCAGGCTCATAGCGGAGGAGCCTGATGTGGGGCTCGATCCCATAACGCCAGGATCACGCCCTGAGCCGAAGGCAGACGCTTAACCGCTGTGCCACCCAGGTGCCCCCCTTTTTTTAAAAAAGTTTTAATTTATTATTTAAACTATCTTTTAATAATTAATAATTTTTATATTAATATAAAGTAGGGTGCCTGGGTGGCTCAGTCGGTTAAGCATCTGCCTTAGGCTCAGGTTCTGGTCCCCGGGGTCCTGGGATCCATTCCCTCAAAGGGCTCTCTGTTCAGCAAGGAATCTTCTTCTCCCTCTCCCTCTGCTCCTCCCCCTGCTTGTGCTCTCTCTCTCTCTTTCTCACTCCTTTCAAAGGGATGGATGGAATTTTTAAAAAATATATATAAAGTAATTTATATTTGTGTTCAAATTATTGTTTTGTTTCCTGACCAGAACCTAATTCATATGGTGATTTTAAATAGTTAATATTCATTTTTCTTCAAGTTTTTATTTAAATTCGAGTTGATTAACATGCAGTATGATATTAGTGTCAGGTGTAGAATTTAGTGAGTCATCACTTGCATACAACACTCGGTGCTCATCACAAGTGCACTCCTTAATCCCCATCACCTAGTTCACTCATTCCCCACGCACCTCCCCTCTGGTAACCATCAATTTGTTCTCCATAGTTGAGTCTGTTTCTTGGTTTGCCTCTCTCTTTCTCTCTCTCTTTCTTTTTTACTTATAAATTTATCATTTCTAATCATTTTATTCTAAGCTGAAGTTTGGTTTTCCACCAAGGGTGTGTTTCTTCATTGTGATGAAATCTGGTTAGTATTTTGTGGAGTGCAAGTGTGAGTGGTACAGTGTTTTGTTTGTTTGTTTGGGTCTGAAAACTTCTTTATTTTAGCATCATCTTCAAAGCAAATTTCCAGTAGATATACACTTCTAGATTAACAGCTGTCTTTTTCCCCTTTAGTACTTTAAGTATTTCAATCTATTGTCTTCTAGCTGCCAAATTTGGTTGATATTCAGCCATCAGTATGTGGCTTCAGTGAAAGCACCATGATATTTTTCTTCTATCTCCTTGTAGAATTTTATGTTTGTATATGATTCTTAGTAATTTGACTATGAGTAGTTTTCTTTGTGTTTTTCCTATAGGTCTCTCTGAGATTCTTGAATATGTGGATTGATACGTTGAATTATTCCATCTTGTTTTTCCTGTGCCATTCTCCTCCTCTTGTTCTAGGAGTCTAGTTTTAAAGTCTGTCTGATCTTTTAGCTGAGTCTCACCTACTCTTCTCATCTGTTTTGACTTTTCTTTTCCATTTAATTTTGTCTCTGTACTTCACTTCAGATATTTTCTGTTGATGTCCTTTTGAATCCATCTCCTACTACAATGGGGTAATATTCCAGTGTATGAATATATCAAAATTTGATTATCCATTTTCTTATAGATGGACATTTGGGCTGTTTCCAGTGACAGTATGAATAAAACTGCCACTCAAATATTCCTCCTTTCTGCTGTGTGCAGTCTCTTATTAAATCCATTACATGAGATTACCTTTAAACTTGAAAAAAGGTTCATTGTATTTTTTATTAAGGCATAATCTACATATGGTGTACAATACAGTGATTATTGGCAAATGTGTATACCTTGGTACAAAACAGGTAAGATATAGCTAAACTTCATCATCTCAGAAATTTCCTTCAAGTCCACTCTCAGTCCGTTTGCATACCTCCTAAGTAAGGATTCTGCTCATTTCTATAATCATAGATTGATTATCTCTGTTCTTGAACGTCATATAAATGGAATCACACAGTATGTACTCTTCTATGTCTACTTGCTTTCATTCAACAAGTTTTTGAGATTTATTCATGTAGTTTCAGGTGATAGTATTTTACTACTTCTCCTCCTCCTCCTCCATCTCCTCCTACTATGGGGTAATATTCCAGTGTGTGAATATATCAAAATTTGATTATCCATTATCTTATAGATGGACATTTGGGCTGTTTCCAGTGACAATATGAATAAAACTGCCGCTCAAATATTCTTGTACAAGTTTTTTTTTTTTCTTTTTTTTTCTTGTGTATTTATAAGGTTTCATTTATTCTTGGAAAATACTTAGGAATAGAATAACTGGATCATATAGTAAGTTTATAATTAAAATTAAAAGAAAATTCCAATTTTCCAATTGGTTAAACCCTTTAATACTCCCATAATAATGAGAGTTCCAGTGGCTTCACATTTTCATCAACATTTGGTGTTGTCAGTCATTTTATTTTTTTAACCATTCTAGGGACTGTGTAATGGTATCACATTGCCATTTTAATTTACATTTCCCTGATAACTAGAATGTCGAACACTTACCTTATGCTTATAATTAGCTAGTCATTTATCTTCCTTTTAGAAGTTTCTGAAAGATTTTGCCCATTTTTATTGGGTTATTTTTTTGTTACTTATCATGAGGAGTTGTTTACATAGTCTAAATACAAGTTCTTTTTCATACATATGTATTACAAATATTTTCTTACAATGTGTGACTTCCCTTTTTATTTTTTAATGATATCTATTTATGGGGAGAAGTTTTTAATTTTGAAAAAGTCCATTTTATCCATATTTTTTCTTCTATGGAATCTATATTCCTGTTTTCTCCCAAATGCTTTATGGTTTTGCTTTTATATTTGTGTCCATAATCTATTTAAAATTAAGGCCCTTTGATGAAAATCAGTAGACATTCTGGACTCTCTTTTGGTTCATTTAGGGAAAATCAAAATCTTAACAAAATGAGTCTTCTTATTCATAAATATATATCTACTCTTAAGATTTGGCTTATGTTGCCTTATCTAGAAAAATTCCCAGTCCTTTGTATCTGATTTCCAGCTGGCTAAGGTGATCTTCATTTGTGCCATCATATGTGGAAATCCTATATTTATTCAACTTACTGATTTATGCATGTTATAATTAATCATGGACCATATATTATTTATTTTATATCTTTTGTTTCCAGCTGAAAGAAGCTGATCCAAAGAAGGCATTATTTATATAATTATTGGACTTAAATTGTTTTGTTAAGGTGATGTTTTTATTTTTTTTAATTTTTTAATTTTTTTTTTAGAGAGAGAGAGAGAGAGAGCATGTGAATGGGGTGTGGAGGGGAAGTGGGAGCCTGGTGAGGGGCTTGATCTCACAACCCCAAGATCACGACCTGAGCCAAAATCAGGAGTCAGACACTTAACCAACGGAGCCACACAGGCACCCATTAAGGTGAATTTTTAAAGTATGCAACTAGACAGCCTTTGTTTTTATAAACTTAGCATAAACAAAAATGGAGTTTATTCTTTAATAATGATAACAATTTATTTATTATGCTGCTTTAGAAGGAAGTTTAGATAATTTTGCATTTTAAATACTAAGAGCCAGGCATTACTTTTTGGGCTGAAAACATAAAGGTAAGTGCAACATAATCCATAACCTTACAAACGTGATTAGTATGATTACTAATTCTGCTTAAACAATGTCCTTTCACATCTCTAAGCATATTGAAGTGCAAGAGTATTACTCTATATATTTACTTCTAGTTTTCATTGGTTTTCTTGAACCCATAAACTATTTTTCTGGATGTATCTATCTATCTTTGTGAATATATATCATTAATCCATTAAATACTTCTATCATCTCTCTTTTTCTTTTTTACTCTTTTTATATTTTTAGCATATGCCACTTGACCCTTTCACTTCTATCCCCATTCTTTTATTGTCACTCTCCCTTTTTAATCCTTCCGAATGAGCTTCATCTTACTTTCCATTTCACTGAATAGTTCTTCAGTTGTATTTATTTGAACTGTATATTGAGTTTTCTGTTTTAACTGTGATATTTTCACACCCAGAATCCCTAGTTGTTATATTTTATTATTTTTTTGTTCCCTTTTCAAGTTTGCAATATCCTCCTTTGACTATCTGACATTTAGCATTAAATGTTTATTAAATCAGTTTTGACATATAAGTTCGTAGTTTGTTGTCTTTCTCTTGTATTTGTTGAGCTCTCAAGATGTCTTTTTACTCTTCCTTGTAAGTTTCTATTGCCTTTGGGAATTAATCATCTTTACTGGGTTGTATATTTAGGGATGGGGCAAAAAAATATCCATGTCCTAATCTTTGTCCCTCTTGGTGACTTTAGAGGGTAGGGGACATGCCAGAAAACAAAGAACCATCATGGTATAATTTGTACATTTACCCAGACGCTGTTCTTTTTAAGGAGGTACTTCCTCCTTTTCCCTTACCTAGCCAGTACTATTCCTGCTAAGGGCAAAGTAAGGGAAAGAAAAGGAAAGGGCACACACCACTACCAAAACTTACAGGTGTTTTAATTAAATCAGTACTATCTAATCTGCTTCTACTCCAGGTTTTTCTGCCTTTTATTCCCTTTACCTCTATCTCTACTTCCCCACCCATACACAGCCCTAACCATCATCTTTTGCCCTCTCAGACCCACCAACCATTCTATGACTTTTGCTGGGTGACAGATCTATTAATCTTTTTTTCTGGAAAGTCTTTATATAGAAGGAGCCAGAAGACCATATTATTTTACCATCTTCTCAGAAACTACAACTTGGAATAGCCCCTCAAAGAGATAATGTGGAATGATAGAGGCAGAAAAATTAACACCTTAAATTATTTTTACCACTGTAACATCTAAGAAGTTAAATAGTATGCCAAAATTAAATGAGCAACTTTTTCTTGGAGCTCTTTGAGGACAGATAATGGAATATATATATATATATATATATATATATATATATATATATATATATATATATACAGATGTGCAGAAATCACTTCTTGGTATCAAGTCCTGCATCAGGCTCCTTGCTTAGCAGGAAGCCTGCTTCTCCCTCTGCCTGACACTCCCCCTGCTTATGTTCTCTCTCTCTCTCCCTGTCAAATAAATAAGTAAAATTAAAAAAAAAATTTGAAAAATCTATGATCAAATAGATTGGAATAGCTAGGAAACCAAAACAGACTATAGTACACCTTTTTGAGGATTCCATAATAACAAATAATTGAAAATTTGTTAAGATACAATCGCCCTGTGACTATCTGCACTATACATCCTTCATTCTTAACTATAGTACACTGCCAAGACTTCAGTATGTGCCACCACACATACAAAAGCTGGTATTTTAATGGTTTCTTAAATAGTGATTTTCGTAGTTATTAATCTGATACGATTCTGTAAATCTTTGTAAGTTAATACCAAACAAATAAGTAAGAAGTACAAAATGTGAGGATTTCTATGAACTTGGTCAACACTTTTAAAAAGAAATACAATCTGATGGTAATTTTATTTGATTTTCTCCAATTCTATATGGTTAAAAAAGGAGGGGGGAATTCAGTGAGAAGAGATCGCATTCACCCATCCATTTAAAATCAGTGCTTTATTTCCACGGGCTAAAAGAGTTACAGTTGCACTGTTCATTACTTTGGAAGTGTCACATTTCCTAGTATGACAAGATGTATTATGGATGGGGGGTTTTACAGATGTGCAGAAATCACTTCCCAAGTTTTTTATTTGACTTTCTCCCCTTATGCTGCTTTGTACTTCAGCGGCCAACCTTGGGATAATGGGATTACTTTATGCCTTCCACATCAGGCTCTGGATGAGTGCACAGAGGCCAGTGGCAAAAGAAATAAGATGGCTGTAAAAATGCAAACATTGGAAGTTAAAAAAGGTGCACCCAATAACTTGCCCTTAAATTTAAAGGGAACTAAATGAGGAACTTCTGGACAATTTATCTTGCTGTTTACTGATAACAAGTCACTTTGTTTTTATGTGCTCAGTCTAGTATTCCATAATTTATTTGAAAGAAGATGAGAAATAATGTAGATAAATGATGAAGTGTCAGGGTCTGACGCTCTTAAATGAAGCTATTATGGTCAAAGAGAAAACGTAAAACCTGCGGCTCATTATGAGAGTGTTCTACTTGTCAGTTAAGTGAAAAGGCCTGGAATGATTTCCAGTTTATTTGTCATTGCAGTTATTAAAGCTGTCTTTTTGGTGCCATGAAAATGAATTGAAGACTTTATTCGAAGTAAATTTGTACTAAAGCTTTCAGATGTATCTTATGTGAGCTCAGTGAGGCAGGGAAGCAGCTTAAAAGCTGAGATATTACAAGGAGACAACTACCAAAGTCTTTGAAACATACCAGGGTATATAAATGGCAGTAAATAAAGTGTTTTCTTGACTAAGGAACAAACTTTTTGACTGACACAATAGAATAAGATTGATAATGGGATATAGCACATGCTGATTGTTGGGATATATTTTATTCCTATGAGGAATGAATTGCCTACATTTTTGTGTAACACTTCTACCAGAGTGTCTTTCCTAAGATTGATTTCCAAGAAAAGTAAAAGGATGTATCTTTTTAAATAATATCTACTTATAAAAATGTAATGAGAATTAACAGAACAGATATGTCAAAGAAACAGAAAGGTTTTAGTTCTTTTCGAATAACAGAAACTGCTGGGCTATAACAACAGCCTCTTCTAAAATTTACAAAGTAAGAAGTTCAGAAAGCCTGAGTTGCATAATCTATTTTCCTAATTGAATTATTGGACTGCAAAAGGCTGCATCTCAGTATAAGGAATGAATATATTATTGACATTTTTATCTCACATGGCTGTTCTTAAAATACTTTACATCCTTGCCGAGGTGTGAGAATAGCTTACATTTTATCTCATGTTAGAAGGAGATCAAATCAGAGGGACTATTGATATGGTTGAGACAGAATTTTTTTTTTTTAAGCACTAAAAAAAATTAACTCTTTTGTGTTCTTTATTCTGTGACCTAGAAGGAGGCTTTTGGTGTTTCCCTGTACTAGTCTGGCTTTTTGCATAGCTTTTTGCATAGCTTAGCTGTGCTTTTTGCATAGCTTAGCTGTGCTTTTTGATGAGCGGCAATTAATAGATAGAGATAAAGGACTACTGAAAGACTTTCTCTGCATCAGTTTGCACCCTATTGCATGAAAGCAGACTCCCTAAACTGAATGTTTTTTTCCAAGCCTGAGAAATATCCCAGTCATGTCTTTGAACTCTTTATTGTGGATATTACAGATGTTTGACACATCTTCAGGGTCCGTTTAAAAACAAACTGGATCCTACATCCCCCTCAGAGGTAATTCTTCTCAGAGGTAATCTTTCAGGGTTTCCATCAGATTTTATAGCCATTTTCTGTGATATTGTCAAAGTAAAAGATCTACCAAGCTCTTTATTATATGCCTTATTTTCAGGCATTTAAATGCGCAACAAAACCTTTCTTTGAAATAGAATTCAGTTTTATATTTGGGATATTTCAAATATTTCTGTAACTTTTATATGCTAATAACTACAAGTCCCAAAGATTTAAAAATAAATGTTTTACAAACTAATAGCTGTGATATGACAGTGGAGAAAGCTACATCATAGTAATTTCCAGTTAAAGGTGTAGAGTTTAGATTAGATTCAGACTGATTCAGATTCAGACTGTGTTTAAATGCCAGGGAAGACTTGTAAACAAACAAAACGGTTGAATTCTTTGGATAAGCAGTTATTTGGGGGGGAAATTCTTTTGGATGATTCATGTATTAATTTTTGTGCTTATAGATCTACCTTTTGTGTGTAGATATGCTCATATGCAGATATCTAGGTCCTCATGTGTTTGAACATTCTCAAGTTTTTATTTCAGGTTAATTTGCTTTGGTTGGTCAAACATATTTTATCCCATTTTACTTATTTAATAAACAGATTCCAAACACTAAATTAGTTGGATTAGAACACTTCTTTTTCTTGAGATCACAGAATAGAGAAGGAAGCAGAATCATAAAATAAGATATATATATATATATATATATATATATATATATATATATATATATATGAATGAGCAGGGCTTCATAGTAGGGAAGATTCCTGACCTTGAATATTGAAGAGACAGAAAAATTGACCCACTAAGACTAGGTAAAAAGTATCTTATGTTCATGATTATATGACCAACAGTCTAGCTGGCTGATTTCTTGCCTACCGTGACACTAAGCCAAATTTCTTTAGTAAAAAACGACTGGGCTTTTTCTTCCCAGAAAAATACCTTGAGTCAACGTGGCACTCTATCCATATTAACCACTGGGAGTTCAAAACCTGTTAGGTTAGCTACTGAGGACTAAACTCAGTTTACTTTATTATAATTTTTCATAGATTAAAATCATACTCATTCTCCTACTTTATTTTTATAAGTATGTGTTTACAGTGTCCACATAGAGATTTAATCAACATGTGTTTATTAAAGATTAAAACAATAAGGAAATTTGGGAATATGAATAATCTTTTCCTACATAAGTTTATAATCAACAAACTTAGAAATGGAAGAATATCCTTTTTTAAATGTTCCAGTTGCTTTTCTTAAATTTCCAATTTTTCATTTTTCCCTGAAAGCATGAGAAGTAATTTTTTAAAAAAGATTTTATTTAAGAGAGTGTGAAAGTGAGGGAGAGCAAAGAGGGAGAGGGAGAAGCAGACTTGCCACTGAAGGGAGAGCCCTCTATGGGGTTTGATCCCAGGACCCTGAGATCATAACCTGAGCTGAAGGCAGACGCTTTAACCGACTGAGTCACTGAGAAGTAATTTATCTATTAGTTGTTTCCAAAATTCAGATAATTTTCCCATTAATTATATGGAGTCATCGTGATCCTTTTCTTCAAAAATATTACTTTAAAGTTACTACAACAGCATGTCAGTATGGCTTGGTGAGACTGGTGAAGCATTTCCATGGTATACCAAAACAAATAGTGTTCTTGGCTTTCATATTAAATCAGCTACTTAAAATTATTGGTTTGCTCAGCATCTTATATGATATTTGATTATTTTTCTAAAACATTTTCTAAGTATGACCTGATAAATCTAGTTACATTGATCCCATTAAAAGGAAAGTTAAAACTTAAATCTTTGTGATGCTTATCTTAAAGAGATAGATGAATAAAGGAACAAGGAATTCCCTCATAACAAGGGAATACATAAAAAGTTCCTTATGGGGCACCTGAGTGGCTCATTTGGTTAAGCATCTGACTCTTGATATTGGCTCAGGTCATGCCCACAGGGTCCTGGGATGGAGCCCCTGGTTGGGCTCCACATTCAGCGAGGAGTCTGCTACCTCTTCCTCTGCTCCTACCTCTGCTCTCTCTCTCTCTCTTTCTCTCTCCCTAAAATAAATAAGTTAGATCTTAAAAAAAAAAAAAAGTTCCTAACGGTTACCACATGCTTGTTGTTATGTATTGAATTTTGGCCCCACAATATTCATATGTTGAAGCCTCATCCCGGTATGACTATATTTTGAGATAGGGTGTTTAAATAGATAATTAAGGCAAACGAAGTTATAAGAATGGAGCACTAATCTGAAAGGACTGATGTCGTTTTAAGAAAAGGAAGAAATACCAGGGATGTGCCTGCACAGAAGAATGATTATGTGTAGACACAGTGACAAGGCAGCCAGCTGCAAACCAAAGAGAGAGCCTTCAAGAGAAACCAACCCTGCTAGTGCCTTGATCTTGAAATTCCCGCCTCAGAATTGTGAGAAAATACATTTTTAATCCATCCCATCCATAGTTTTGTTATGCAATCCCAGTAGACTAATATGAATATTTTATTCACTAGAATATTTATGTGGTATTAAATAAAACTATTTTCTATGAGAACTAAAGTGGTATCTTATAATTTATGTAAATTCAAGTCCAGTTGATCATAATCACATCAATGGGCAGATAGGTTAGAAGAAACTGGAAAAAACAACTAAAGAAAACTATGTATAAAATAGCACCAAAATATTTACTGTAAACTGTCTTAAACTCTTAGCTCATTCCTTTGTCCTTACCAGAATGTCTCTATTTTTTAAATCAGTTCATCCTCTTTTCTCACTTCTCAATGAGTTTTCTCCATTCCCTGAACTGAAGCAAGGATAAATTTCTTGCTTATTTCAATTATTTCTCAGAAAAAATACCACTAGTTTTAAAGAACCTGACTCCATCGGACAGCTGGTCCTGTTTCTTAATCCCACTTTGCATTGCTTCTGGCTAGATCTACTCACCAGAAGGTGTTGAATTAAAAGGACAACTTGAATCACAGTCTTGTCTTACTAAGGCTTTGTTCAGCAATATCTGTTTGTATTTCTACATCAAGCTTAGAAATAGACTAAATATGACAAGCATGCAACCACTCTCTAGGCTTGAATATGTTGAGGAAAACAGATCCTGGCTTTTGGTCAGTTATATTTTGTTTTTCCTTTAAGGATGGTGGACTGACTAATCTTGAGGAAAAGAACATGAGTAAACATGACGAAAAAGTCATTCATTTTGTCCTATTAATACTCTCAGAAGTAAATTGATTAAAAAATTCTGACTGAATGCTTAATATTTCTTACATGCTGCATATAACAGGAGACCCTGTTACTTTCCCTTGTCTTTGTTTTCCTTCTCTGTATTCTTTCTTATTTCCCCTTTTAATTTCCCATGCACTTTCTTTTTTAAAAATATAAGACCAGTTAGGTTCATCCCACTCATTTACAGTTTATGATTTCAAAGCTCTTCTGGCAACTTTTCCATATGATAAAAACATAAAGCCTGGTTGTGAAAATGTCTTATAAAAGCAGTGTAAACTGTTTTTTATGGGCCAGAAAAGGAGAGTCAGCCACCACCATAGCTAACGCTTGTTATATGAAATAAAACATGGGCATATGCTTGTTCGCTTAGCTCATTTCTTGGAGCCTCCCCTCTACTTCTAAATTATCAAGATTAAGCCACAAGTAAATTAAATTATCTATACCAATAGATGGGGATAGCATTTTTTTTCCATATGTTTATCTTTTCTTTGAATAGTTAAAATCAACTTTCAATCTTAATTATACTGATCTTACTGAGGTGGTACAAATAGAGATTTCATGGTCCCATATGTTGGATGCATATAGTAAGCCTGGGGGAGTTCAAATGACTTGTTCAAGAGAACCCAAGAGCGTTTGGAGTAGTCTAACTCCCGGAACAATGATTTTTCCATTTTGCCACATGGCTGTAGAAAACTGATACCTGATCTCAAGTATATTTTTCTAAATAAAGTGTAATCAACAGTCAGACACATGGTAAATGTATTTGGCTGCTGCTGTTACTCTGGTGTGCTATTATTTGGGGCTTATGAATAGGAAATGTAAAGTAATCTCACAAGGAATTTTATTCTAATGTTTTTTCAAAGAATGAAAGCTTTCTTTGAAGGGAGTTAGGATGACAAAAACCTGAGATTATTAGAAACCTGGTAGTAGATCTTTCCTTGGCAAGATTAAGGTGAGTTATTACCAGTAAGTGGTAAACAGGGTTCATTCATTTTCCTTTTGTAAGTTGAACTTCAGAGGAACGGTTGCCAAAGGCGTTGTGGCATATCATTCAGTCACAAGGCATTGGATTAAAGAAATATGGTCCGTTTCTAGCCTTTCCATCTACTATCCTACAACTAGTCCCTCTATCTGGACTAAACCTTAGATGTTTTGATTGTTAAAATTCTAATATAGGTACATGTTGAAGAAATTTAAAGCTTGTTATTTTTCTTCATTATGCTAGGCTGTTTTCCAAGAAACTATAGGCATTAAAATGCCTCTTCTATACATAATATCAAAATTCTTAATATATTATACAGTTTATGCTTGGCCATGTCAAACATTTTCTTCCCTGGAATAATAACCTTATTGACTGTGTGTGACACCTGTCTTATTATTTCTAGATACCAATTTTAGTAACTTGATTTAAAAAACCAGTATAATGAGTATTCAAGAAATAGACTCACAGGAGTGCGTGGGTGGGTCAGTTGGTTAAGTGTCCGACTCTTGACTTCGGCTCAGGTCATGATCTCAGGGTCCTAGGAACGAGCCCTGTGTTGGGCTCAGTGGGAGTCTGCTTGAGGATTCTCTCCTTCTCACTCTGCCTCCCCTCCAATCTCTCTCAAATAAATCTTTGAAAAATAAAGACTCACAAGTAAATGCTTTCTATTCTTTCTGGCTTCTTATGAATAAAGAACTTTTCTACTATAGATTCTATATGCTTTTTACAGAAAGAAATTGTCTCTCTCATGATAGATGTTCTCCCTTAAAGTATCTTTGTTGCCCAAATCCCAAAGGTATCATTTGACTTCCTTATGATTGCACTGTTTTTTCCCATTCATTAATGGGATAATGTAATCTTTACTTCCTAAGATATGGGACATTGACTTGTCATAATCAAAATATGTTTCATAACATATCATTGAAAATGAAATGAAGAATTTGGGGATGATAAAATCACTTCCTAAAGACAGCTTTATTTTGATGTTGGTGTGAGAAGTCTAGCAAGGACTTGCATACCCTAAATTTAAGATGGACAGAAGAATGAAGAAAGCATATATGGATGGAATTCTTCAAATATATTTTAATAGAGTGAGTATTTTTATTAAATTCATATAATAGAACTTGATGCACCTCATACTCAAAGATGTTTTCCATCTTTTACTGACATAATTTTTGTCCTAGGATATCTATATAAAGCAAAGTGGATATGTTTATTCATTTATAGAAAGGATTTTGGTAAAAATATATATATATATATTTTTTTTTCTGTTAAAGTGTGTTGTAAAGACCACATTCCTTATTTTGAAACCTAGATTCTAACTTCAAGTTTTCTTTATGATGCTGACTCCAGTGAATGCAGTGCTATATGTATTACTTAAATTTCTTAGAATTATAAGTAACAGGGTACACAGCTAAAAACAAACAAACAAAAAGCCCCACGATTGTAGCTAACTTTTAGAATGAAAGAAGTATGTGAAAAACCCAAGAATCCATATCCAGGAACCTCAGCTAGAAGCTTTCACAGACATTCTGTTTAAAATATTGTAATAAAATTGACACAGTTTTAAAGATTTTTAGAAATTTGACCCCTAAGTTACAAATGTCCAATTTCTAATGACAGAGATCAGCATGGCCCTTACACAAGGATGACCTGCCAATTCATGAAATGTTCCACATTTTTCTGAGATAATAAGCTTTCTACTGCCACCTGCAAACAGAGAGACTCTGAGGTTATGAGGAGGAGCAGAAAAATGCAAATGAGAGAAGGAGGAACCCAAGTAGCTTTGTGGCTTTCTGTCCAACTGTCTTGCCTTTAACCTGTGTCACACCATGCTGGTGTTTCCTCTTGTAGTACTCAACAGGTTCCACCACCAATGACATCCCTTTTCTCTCAGTCTTGGTGCTTCCTTCCCCTCAGAAAGCCTCTCCTTCTGTGTCACTCCTAGGAGTGAGAGGGTTCCCTTTCCCAGTGTTTTGTAGTCCTGTGGGGCTCACCTCAAAGTATTAAAAGTAGCTTTGTAATAAACAAACAAAAACACACAAATTTCCAATTTCTGAGGGAAAAAATCTGATTTTCCTGCTTGACTGTGGTGCCTACTTAAGCATGAAAGACAAGTTTCTGTATTACAGTTGTACGTATGTGTTAGTGAGGGTAGGGCAGCTTTTAATAAGAAACATTTCCAGAGAAGGGGTATGGTCAGTGTGAGCTTGGAAGCCCTTCCAAATGCTGAATAAGTCAAATCCAAACAACCTACGTTAAGGATTATTGTGGGTATTAAGAAGTGTGAGATCATATGAGTATGAGAGTCTGTCTTTGAAGAAATTATAATCTAATTTATTATGGCAGCATAATAATAAGATTGATGGAAAATAAGAACAAATTATTTAAATAATCACTTAATAACATAAAATAAAATAAAATAAAATAAAACCCCAAAGTGGAGCATACCTTATTGCTGTATAAATTATGCAGAGAGTAACAGGGAACAAGTCAGAAAGATTACTTTATGTAGAGTGACTAATGGAAGCTGTGTCGTTGACATGAGATATACATTGTTCTTTTAAAGCTGAGTCCTTCAAAAAGCAAAAATTTGTTCAGAAAGCATTTTATTTATTATGTTTTTAATGGAAGTATATTTGATAATATTAGTTTCAGATGTACAACATAGTGATCCCACATTTATATACATTGCTAAATGCTCACCATAAGTGTAGTTACCATCTGTCACCATACAGAATTATAATATTATTGACTATATTCCCTATGCTGTTCTTTCTATCCCTGTGGCTTACTTATTTTATAACTGGAAGTTTGTACCTCTTAATCCCCTTTACCTATATCACCAATCTCATCACCTCCCTCCCTTCTGGCAACCTTTAGTTTGTTCTCTATATTTATGAGTCTTTCTCTTTTTTATTGCTGTTTATCTTGTTTTTTAGAGACTACATATCAGTGAAGTCCAATGGTATTTGTCTTTCTGTGTCTGACCTATTTCACTTAGTGTAATATGCTCTAGGTTCATCCATGTCACAAAGGCAAGATTTCATTCTTTTTTTTATGGCTAAGTAATCATCCATTGTGTATATTATATATACTATATTTTGTTTATTGTTCTATCAGTGGTTGCTTCTACATCTAAATAACACTGTGATTAACTTTGGGATGCATATATCTTTTCAAATTAGTATTTTTGTTTTCTCCAGGTAAATATCAGGAAGTGGACTTACTGGATCAGATGTTATTTCTACTTTTAGTTTTTTAATGAACCAGCTAGTGTTTTCCAATTTACATTTCCAACAGTGCACAAAGGTTCTCTTTTCTCCGAATCTTTGGCAGCAGTTGTTATTTCTTGTCTTTTTGATACTGGTCATTCTAACTGGTGTGAGATGGTATTTCACTATGGCTTTGATTTGCATTTTAGGTGGAAGAAATGCACTGGTGGAATATGTATCATTCCTTTTCTTTGATAAAAACCATAACATTTTCTGTGGAAGTTACTAGGCTGGGAGACTTTATACTATGCTCATTTATGAATAGCTTCTGTTGGGGAGGAATATTTTTCCTTTACCTCGCTTGATTCTTTGGCTGATCTAATAGTCAGATTAACATAGGACAGATTAATATGATTAAAAACAAATTTAATTACATTCTTATGGGGCCCCACAGAGATAATGAGACACAAAGGCATATTGGGCAGTTGAGGTTTATATGCCATCCCGAGCTAAAATACGGGATAGAGACCTAGGGCTTTAAAGAGGAGGAAGGTAATTCAAAGGACAATAGAAAGAACAGAGTTTGGTAGTTAGATGTTTGCCCTGCCATACAAATAGGTCATTCAGAGCTCTCCCTCTGAGCAAGACCTCCTATATAAATTCCTTTAAATAGTGAAAGGAAGGGTAAAAGTTTTTCTTGCATCAGCTGGGTCTTGATTGCCATCAACTCAAATAATCCACATGCCTGAGTGGCATATTTTGGGGCCATATATTCTTGTTGCTCTTCACCTTATAGATTTTATTGTATATGATCTTCCAAGTTGGGTAAAGCTGTGTACGTATATTTGATTTATAAAACTATGATATAAAAAATAGGTTCAGGATAATTATCTTACTGTCTTAAGATTTTTGTGTTAATAATCTCCTTAGTTTTATATTTCTTTATTGGGCATTAAAAATAAAGTGGAAATTGGATACTGATGATAGGAATTTGATCATTTAGAAAGGTACCTGCTTTGTGTATTTTAATTATGTTAATTTTGTTATAGAGATATTTTCTCTCAGTTTTTGTCACTTTGCCCAAAGGAAGTAAGGTGTCTACATAGTACTTGATTTCTTTGTATATATGTGTATTTTTCTGGTAGTAGGGGTCTCTTCATATTGGGTTGTTGTTGCATGTGATATGTGCTATTTCTTAAAATATGTATTTACAAATAAGGTGATAATAGAGATAGCTAACATTTTTATCAGGCATATAATCATGTTTAGATAAAGACCAATAATTCTGTCCTGATAAAACAACAACTTTGTATCAGGCACTGTGCTAAGCTGACACCCACAAAGTACAAACTAATAGAGTCTACATAGTTCTGAAATTACATATATGTGTAGAAACATATTACCAATTGAAAAAAAATATTTTGTGCCATCTGACAAAAAGTTTTAACTACTCTGAAAAGTACCTTAACGGGCTTAAATCAACTATTGATGTTAAAGATGTAGACACATCTTAACATCAAACAAACATGAAATTAGTGAGGTATTTTAAAAACATACATTTGATTCTAGAAATTAGAAAACAGCATACATTTTAACAGTTTAAGGAGTGTTCTACTAAAGGGCTTATAAAAAACTATTTGTAGAAAAAAAAAGCCTATTGAATTTCCAAAGAAGTGTTTTATAAATGTTTACATTTTTTGAAATTTTTGGTATGAGACAGGAATCCCGAGAGGCAATAAAGGTTGTGGACTGGGCATATTTCTAAGTCTAAAGTAGTATACTTAGTAAATAGTTGAGACAAGTCATGTTGGGCATTACAAGTGCGCATCATATAGTAGTGTTCTAGAGATGTTGCATGGATTTTTTCAGTCAAGTAGGCAAACACCCTGACATGTTACCTTCTCCATTCTAACAGAAAAGCTTTCATTCTATCATTTGGCCACTTAAATAATTTAGAAAAAAATATTATCTAATGTAACTGAATATGTTCTTTGTATAGCTACAAACTGTTGTCTTGAGGAAAAATATTTCAAAGTTTTTTATTGTGATAGAGTAAGCAAACGACTACATTCTGCTGCATCCCCTGAAAAACATTTTGTAATGCCATATTTGAAGGTATTCACCAGGTTTCATCAGCCTTGTCACTGAGACATTCTCTGTAAAATCAAATCTATAGTCTCTTTACTGCAATAAGTTCTCAAATACTTAAACTATTACATTACTGTGTGACTTTTTTTTCCCCCTGAATAAACTACTTAATGTTCTTTGTCATTCTTCAAAAGCAACACAGGCCCTACGCACAACTCTAAGCTAGGTAAGGTTTACCCTGGGGCTCTCAGCCTTCTGGACAATTCTATCTGCCTGAGAGCGCATCAGTATCCTCCTGGCAGCTCTCTATGGAGACTGTTGTCAAGGAAGGATAGAAGTCTCTTCCCCAGGACAGTAAATGACTGTTAGCAATTTTAAGTATTGCCTTCCTGGCAATGATTATATATCCAGTCTAACGGAGATCAAAACCTTGAGTTTAAACATGAGTCTTTACGCTTTTGAGAATATAATATAATAATGTAATCAGGCATTTCTTCAGGGGGAAAAATGCACACAATTTTCCACAAAATTTTAGAGAAAAATAATATCTGGGCAAGCTATCCGAAGTATACATGTTAAAATGACACAATAAGATGAATAAACATGTTAGGGTATAATTTTTGATATCAGTGAGAATGATTTATCAGGTTTAGAATTTTCCTATTTATTTAAATCTTAAGACTCACATATATATATGCATTAAATACATGTATATATTTAAGTCTTAGGGGCACCTGGGTGGCTCAGATGGTTAAGGGTCTGCCTTTGGCTGAGGTCATGATTCCAGGGTCCTGGGATGGAGCCCCACACCGGGCTCCCTGCTCAGCAGGGAGTCTGCTTCTCCCTTTGCCTCTGCTGTCCCCCATGCTAGTGCTCTCTGCTGTTTGTGTCAAATAAATAACTAAAATTTAAAAAAATAAAAAAATAAATCTTAAAACTCCTTTTGACTTACCCATAATCTCTCAAGCAGTACTCCAAGATGGTTATCACATTCTTAGAAGGTGCTAACTGATCCAAATTAGAGTGCTATAAAACAGTTACCTTTCAGCTTTAAGACATTGTGATCCTTTGTAAGTACAAAATAATTAAGTGGAATAAGTATTTCATTTATTCTGGAAGCCATGTAAATTTCATTAAAAGAAATTTTTTTAAGCAGAAAAAAAATTTATATGTATCTAGATAGATATAGATATATCTAGTTGTATAGCATACATTGCCAATATTTGTGAATCCTATGTTGAAAAGGATATGCTGTCTTTATTGCTAAGTATGAACTACACAAAAGTTTTAAGTCAGTGGATAAAACTGAAGGTCCAGTGTTTGCTAACATCGAATTTTCACTTCATAGTCACTTTGCATCAGGAATGACTTCAGTATATTTACTAATATGTCAACAGTAAGATTTTCCTAAGGTGTTTCTATGTATAATTGATAATGCAATCAAGTAAAAAAACTATTCTACAGGGGACTCATAGTCCTAAAGTTATACATGAATTAAAGATAAAATCTGTGGTATCGTATTACTCTCTTTTCCATTCTCATCTGTCTATAATTCAGATTGCCTAACTAAACTTAAATACAAATATGAGAGAGTATTTGCAAAGTACTAAGCTGACAAATACAGAGTGCTGGCTATTATTTCTGTTTGGAAGTCAGAGATTTGAGCTATTCATTTTGTAGTCTGACAGTCATCAGTACAATTCCTTGAATTCCCAAAGCTTTTCATACAGCTTCCTCAAGGACGGCTATCATGTCTTAGCTACTGCAATGACAGATGGGATATAATGTGTCATGTGATGGATAACTCTGGAGCCATAGTACTTAATCCTTCTAATACTAATAGCTGCATTATCATAGAGATTTATGGGAATGTCAGTTTCAAGTTCCCAGTTCCATTCATGGGTTTTTAAAACTTCAGCTGCAAAAAACATGCATCCATCCCATTAATTCTAATTATCATGGTTCATCTTCTCAGCAGTTTTGCACTCCGGAACCTTTCAGTGCAAATTAACGTACCAAAAAAGTGTATTAATTAATATTTGTAGCTTTTAATTTCTGCAAGAGTGTTGTCTGGAAGCAGCTGGCAGTACAGGGCCGCTGCTATTGAATCTTTGCCAAACAAGTGCAGATGTAATTTTGTTATCTCTTGCTTAGTCATTTACGCAAATTAATTTGAACAATTAGCCTTTTACTGGTCCTTCATGAATCATGCAAAAGGGATCTGCCAAAAATTGCTAGTTGACAGAAAAGAATTGGTTAATGCTGTGCATTTTGTGGGAAGGTAATGCAGAGTGAAGCTCAACACTATTTTAGACTGTAGACAATTGCTTAAATATTCTATTGTAAGATTTACTTAGCACTCTAAAACTTGAGAATCCCCTTAATGAAGAGTAAACCTGCATAGTAGTGAAGGTTTATTTGATAGGATTCAAATATTTCATGAAATATCCAACCTGAAAATGTCTTAATCAAGTGTATATGCAAAATAAGAAATGAGTTTTCATCATGAAATAGAAATTAATTAACAAGTTTTTACTGTTTTTCAGGTCACAGATATTGCTATTTACTCAATACTTGTGTATATCTTTATGTAATTATCTGTTTACATATAATGTAGATATAAAATACATTTGTAGCCTCATTTGGTACCTTCTAATAATCCTCTGACCTTCTAAGAAGTTAGAGTTGAAGAGTATTTTAAAATTGTTAAATATGTAGTCATTAAATTTTGAAGACCAGGGTAAAAAAAGACTTTAAGTGAAGGATACATAATGAAATCACATCTGAATGAGTAGAGATCTGTTTTGTGGTCTTCATAGGAAGTTACCAGTATCTTAAAGGAAAACAAAACCAGAAAATAATAATTACAAAATTTATAATTCTTTTCCTTAGAAGTGCTCCAAACTACCTGCAATTTTATGTTTTTAGTTTAATTTTAATCTACTCTTTTCTTGCCATTTTTAATCACTGGAGATAAGGATATTTCATCTAATATTATATGATGGTGGTTGTACACTGTCATAATGTCAAATAAAAGCTCACTGAAAAATTAATCTTTCTTTACTTTGCATAGCATTAGCTTAGAAAGGGCCCAGGAAGTATTTCATGATATACATTCACATATATTGGAAGTTATGAGTGTACATATGTTTTAAATACACGTACATATGTTCACATGAACAGCATATTTATATTTGACTAAAATATGTCACTCCATCATCTTATTATTATTTAAATATAAATGAAAATTGTTACTCTCAGACCATCGCTTTTAGCAAAGAGAATTGAAAAAACAAATGAAATTCATTTAGATACCTGCCCCTGCATAGATCTTAAAAGTGAGTCTACTTGAGATAGTGCTAATGAATTTCTCCTGCAGAATATTTTTAAAATTCAAGTTATTGATCATTATGTGGATAATCATTGTAATCATAAAGATTAAAATCATGAATGTCTAAAACTGCAAAGTGATTTTTTTCAATGACATTTTTTTTGCTCCATAATGGAATTTAAATTTTCCCAAATATAATTTCCATAAATCTAACATTAATGGAAAAAATAAAATATTTGAAATATTTTAAATTGTCATTTGTAGAAAACCTTCTTTATCTCTATGTTGGTCTCAGTCATCTTTAAAGTAAAATGCCTTGGGGGATTTCAGTTGCATAAGTAGTGACAAGTCAAGCTCAATGTAAGAGAAATCCGTTGGATAGTTACATGACATTCAAAGTTTTAAAACACAAACAGTTATGTTTTTTTCTATTTGAAGAAGCAACATTTGCTCACTGTTAAAAATCTATAAACTATAATAAATATTGTAAAAATCACCTTTAATACCCCTTTTGCAAAACAACTGTAGTTAACATTTTGATTTATTTTATTCCTAACTTCTACATATTTTTTAAAATGTCACCATATTATAAGTAGTAATATACAATGTGAAAATCTTTCTTGCTATTAAAAATAATTATTAATATACTTTTAATAGATTTATAGTGTTGAAATTTCATTGCCCATTTTGCTAGTGCTACACATTTAGTTGTATCTTTTAGTTATAAATAATAAAGCAATGGACATCTTTAGTCATAAACTTTTCTTTTATTTCAGTCAAATTCTTTAGGTTTCATTCTCAGAAGTGGGACTGTTCCAATGATGTGAATACTATGACATTTAGTACACATTTCTTTATTTCTTTCCAAAATAGTCATACTTTTCCCTAGAAATAATAAAAAATTTAGATTACCACATCTCCAACAGCATCAAATGTTATCATCAAAATAATACAAAATTAATATAATAGGTTAAAAAAGGTAACATGCTTATTTGCTTACCTCTCATTATTAGTAAAGTTGAACATTTTCTTATACAGCATTTGATTCACAATTTTCTCACTTGTAAAATACTTATTAATATGAAGTTCAGTGATTATTTTTTGAGATTTAGTTGCAATGATTTGTTTAAAAGAGCTTTGTAAAATCCCATACAAATATAAGCTACAGTAATATATTGATGAATAACCTTTTCCTATAAATTCTGATTTTGTAACTAAATAACAATAATACTGTCATTTCAACTTAGCAGAAAAACAATAAGACCCTGTGCCTCCAGAATTAGGGGTTGCTCATTTCTTTGGCTAAAATCCTTTTTAGAGAATGTATTTTTCTTCTGTATTACTGGGTGAATCATTAGTCAATATAAATAATCAAAACTTAATTTACATTATAACAATATATATAAGATAGTCTGTAACTATAATTTTTCTAGCTCAAGCTATAAAAATTCAGTTGATTTTTAAATTTCATCTTATTTTCACTAGCTATAAATAATGCCATATAGTTACTTATTGTTTAAAGTCATCCTATAATTTATATTACATATAATAAAATTTCTTGGCTTTAATTAAATGAAAAATAACTTCCTCATATAGAAAATCAAAAATTATATGGAAAAATAAATCAACAAAATAATAATAGTTATTATTATTTTTACTAACTGGCCAAGGTAATTTAGTGATCATCTTTATCATTCCCTAAGCTGCTTGTGCATAGTCTGCATTATTGTCACAAACATACAATGTAATAAAATAGCTATCCAGATTTGTTTTAAAGAATTCTATGACTTGGTGTAATAATCATTTATGGTACTATATAAGCATTGAAGAAAAAAAAAAGAGGACAAAATACTTTCATTTTTCTTTGGCTTTGTAGATGAATTCTTATGTATGGAATGAGATGAGTCTATGTCATTATCTAGTTACAAAGGAATATGTATTTGATGTTGAAAATGCAGAATTAAGAAAATAAATATGACTCAGTCATCAAAACATAAGTACCGGTCATATGTGGATGATTATATGGACAGGGATTTTTTGCATTTGCATATATTTTAACAAAATAAACTGGCTTTTTTTCTACTTAATGTATGACACATATATCCCATACTAAAAAAAAAAAAAAGTTGTATAAACCTACTGTTATATTATTCAGTCATTTGGAAGAATGATCCATAATTTGTATAATCAGTTTTCTATTTTGAATATTTATGTTGCTCTAAATATTTGGTATTATGAACAACACTGTAACAAACAGATAAATCTTTGCATATATTCATTATTTTTTTGAAATTAATTTCTTAGTTGATTTTTATATTTTAAAGTATGTTTCAGCATGTGTCTTAATGAATACATTAGTGTTTTATAATAGTAATAACTCTTTGTTAGCAGTGAACACCAAGGAATTCAAATTTGTAATCATTCTTAAAAATAATTAATAGTATAAGATAGTTTATAGTATTTGGTTTGTTATCAAATCTACAACTAATGTCTTAGTAATGTGTGTCTAAACCAAGTTTGCTGTTTATTTCATTGCTGGGTAACTGACTAATCAGAAAAAAAAAAAAATTCCCCTCATATATACACACTGAGAGAGATGAAGCTAGTCTCTCTGTAATTGAAAGTATCAGTGGTAAACTTGGCTGGAGCTTGATTAATAGTATATTAAAATCAGAGTCTTCTTGGTGAGTGCTAGATAAGGAGTTTGGGGCAAATTATGTGGTTACTGGGAAGCCTTTAAATTTTAATCATGGAAGTACTTCAGTGTCATTAGAAACTGAAAGGACAATGGGGTCTGCTGGCAAGTTCTCTGAATTGTTGTGCTTTTCAGGCTCTCCTTCTGCCATGCTATTGAGAGCCAAGCATGGGCTGCAATCGAAAATCCTTTAGCTCCCCATGACTTTGATTGCTATTATTGTAATTTAATATTACACAGAATCTTAGAATAAAATAGTCCGTGGAAATGAGAAGAGATAATGCAGGAGGTGGGGGTGGGGGTGGGGAAAATTAAACTAGAACTCAAAATTAGTTCTGAAAATAGTTGAAAGCCAGTGAATTTTTCTTCAACCCACTGAAGCTGCAGTGAGAAAAGCAGGATATTAAAACTGTTTAACTTAAAAATAAGCAACAGGCATAAAATAAAGACAGAAAACTTTGTTCATTCTTGAAAATATCAAACTGTGTTTGACTAGTTGCAAGGTGAAAAATGCAATAGGAAGCAAAGGTGGGTATCCTAGACTCTGTGTGTTTTGACATTTCACATATAATACTTAGACAAAATATGAGACAGATAGGTTTATCCAAATAAAAATCCAACATACAATTGGCTATTATTAACATTTTTATATTAAAGTCATGCCATGAGGTTATTCAATGTTCAAGAGGCAAGTGGTCATTTTCACCTGTGTATGTGAATACTAGTCAGTGTGAGCCCTGGCTGCCTCAGTTTTGAACAGGATAAACAAGGAATAGAATCCTAAACTGTAAAGTAGCAATCTTAGAAATCACCTAATCTGATAACTTTTATTTTACCAATTAGCCAAAGGAAGAGTAGAGAAAGGACATTGTCTGATCAATATGACATAACTGGAACATACTGCCCCTTAGAGGATTTTTCAGTATAGTTTATAAGCTGGGGGATTCTGTATTATTTTGACTCCTTCTTAAGAAACAATTTTCAGTGATTTATGCAGCTATTTTCTAGTAAATGGCACAAAGGACTTGTGAGATTTGGAAAGAATTTTCTGAATAATTCTAAGAAACCAATGTGTTACTCTGCATTGATGGCTTGCATATGTCTTGTGTTCTGCACTGAGAGTTGTTTCAAGTTTTTGTAACTTCTTTAATGTATGTATATGAACTTTCCTCTTTTGTGAAAAAAACGAAGGCAAACCAATTAGGTTATTTATAATCCAATTATGAACAAAACACAGTCTATTCAAGCATAGATATAAGCCATTTTAAGCACTGAGGCTATAAATATATATCATAGAGTAGATTTCAGGAGAGTAGTCCTTACACAGGTATTTTCATTGTGATGTGATAAGCAGATTTGTAGAGGCACAAACAAGATTGAGTGGTGCTATGAAACTGATATACCATATAATTATTTCTTGATTATCTTGTGTTCATTTCTCTCCACACCTTTAAATCATTTAGTTTTTTGGTGTTGAAACAATCACGAATTTACAGAAAAGTTACAAGATTCGTACCGATGAGGGAACGGAAGGCAAGCTGAAGACAAAGCAGGAGCTGACACCCTGCACCCCCCCCCCCATGGGATGTATGTGACATTCCTCAGGCACTCCTGGCTGCCCTAAAGGACAAAGAAATAGTCCTTACTACCTACAGCCCATTGACAAGTCCTTGAAATAGGCAGGGTGACATTCCTCTAGTAACTCAGCTGCCTTGATGTTGATACTTTGCTAAGGGTTCAAGGCAGACCTAGTCTGACCCCCTCCCCTCTGCCAAGATCCTGTAAGTCTACTTTAAGGTATAAAAATTCCTTTGGAAACTTCCTTTATCTCTAACCCCCCAAGATACGTATTGGCAATCATCCCCCAAGCATATGGCCCACTGATATACATCTGAAGGGTCTCATGACTCAGGTTTTATTAGACGGTAGTAAATGACCTTTTCCCAACAGTAGCTAGCCCCCTCAAGGTCCTGGAAACCTTGCTTCCAAAATTCCTTAGAGACTTACGCTATCCCTGACCCCCTCCCAGCTTGAGGGTATATAATGGGCCATTCCTCACAACCCTGGGGCAGCAGCTCTTTCTGTCCATGGGTCCTGTCCCCGTGCTTTAATAAACCACCATTTTGCACCAAAGACGTCTCAAGAATTCGTTCTCGGTCATCGGCTCCGGACCCCACCCCGCTGAACCTCACCTGTACCTCATCATAATGGCACCCAACGTGAGGCATTGAGCTTTGGTGCAAAATTGGTGAGTACTTTCCCTTCTCTTCCTTCACTCTCCTTTCTGGGGCTCTTCAAGGAGTATGGTCTTATTGGAACACTTTCATGCCTACTGCTCAGGCTATAATCCTCTAGCCCATGGCTACTCTATGGGGAGGAGAAAGCCTGCCTTTTGGCTGGAAGTTAGTACCCTGGTCAGGATGGTAATAAGACCCAGAAACTTGATGCCCCCTCTTTACTGCTGTCCTTATACAAAGTTGTCTGTCTTGGGCATGGGACAGCCACCTAAGTGACTAGCAGGGCTGCCAATCTTAAGACTCCCGTGTGAGGTTTCCTCCTGATTGATCTAATGCGATCCCCTCCACATTGCTGGTCTAGCTGCTTCTGGCTGTGGGACCTCCACTCGGAGCCGGCCGAAACCAGTACCCAATTGAACTAAAACCCAACCTGGGACCGTTTCCCAGGGAAGTTGGCTGTAAGGACCACCTGTGTTGGAATGTCGCTTAGACCATGATGGATTTCTGTCTTTACTGTTTTCCGTCAATGTCCTCTACTAGTTATTTAGGCTACAAAATTCGGTAATTTCCTCTTGTTAAACTTTTCTAGTTTTCTCCATGGGTTAAAAACAGCTGGTTCTTCAAGGCAAGGTAAGGACTCTCCCTTGGGGTGCCTTCTAACCCATTGGAAACAATTCGGATTGCAAAATTTAGGAAAGCACTGAGCTCCTGTAACACTGCTCTGCCTCAGTGGGATCTATCAGTTAGATCTCTTCTGTAAGGAACCGAGCAGATGGACCAAGGGTACCTTCATTGCTCGTACCTAGGCCTTCACTGCTCTACACCAGGACCCCGACACAAGGGCCTCTTGCAGAATGTGTTTGCCCGAATGGGTCAGCTAGTAAACTCTCCTGACATATATTGGATGATAATTATGTAAATAGGCCTCCTCCTAGTTAACCCAGGTTGCTGGAGGAAACACAGGCCATCCCAAACAAAGGGGACTCGACTCTCTTCTCTCACTGTTCCTTCTAACAGATGTGGGGGCATCTCCCTCACTCATTTCCTGGGTTAATGGGTATAACTGGAGCCATCTGTGGTTAGTCTACCTCAGGACGGGGACCTGAAGGAATATTCCCAAGCAGCTGCCGAAACTCCCTTTGTTTCGGGGAAATTCCCTGTCTTCTCTGGCCCGACACGGACTGCCTATTCCCCCTTGTTGGTGGGAAAACGTGGCCTCTGCTCCTGTTGGAGCTGAAGCAGATGAGCTCTAAAACCGGGAACCCTTTCTCTGCCTTCTGGCAGCACTCTGCCTCTACTCTCTCCCCCTCGCCCTTCTTTCTGCACCACCTGGGTGCGGCCTGCACAACTGGCTTCTGTACCATCCTCGGTGCCTCCGGCACCACGGCTCCTCCTCCCCTCACCATCAAGGAGCGAAGAAGAGCACCCCCTGGACCTAACGTTACCCACTCCAGATTTCCCCACCAGTGTCTCATGTAAAAAAACTGAAAATGGGGTGGGCCCAGGTGGAACATAATTCAGTATTTAAACTAAGTCAAGTTTGTTGGTTTAATTAAGATAGACCTGTCTTTAAGTTATCAGCACTAAACGTGAAACTTTTATTCTATCGAGGTTTACTAAAGGTCAAAATTGTGTTACCTCTGTTGTGAGTTGTTAGTAAAAATATGAGTAAAATGATGGTTAATTTTCTGGCTTAACGTTTTCATGGGTAATTGTTAAAATAGCTTTCAAAGTCTTCGGTAACCTGAATCTTTATTGCTTGGATAGTAAATGCGATTGAATTCGTTGGACATCTAGGTCTTTTAAAATAGGATACATTGCTGAAGCATTGATTACTGGATGTAGGTTTGTGCTTTTGATTACTTATTGCAAAAAACTAAGGATATTTAAATCTGTTGGTTAACATGTTTTGTGTTTAATTGATTCATAAATTTGCCATCTAAAGAATTCTGGTGTAACAGTTCACAGTTGGTTACTACTTAGTTTTCACTAGAGACTAAGGTTTCAAAAAAAATGCGAAAAATACAATGAAGGCTGATGGAAATACGGGAAGCAACTCTGTATGTACAAAAGTAGGAGATATGTAAGGAGAATATGGAATGCATTTTTTTGTTGAAGGTAATATTGTCCTAAATAAGATGGTCTTTTGGAAAGATGGCATGGGATAAAATCTGAATGCAAAAGAAAGTTGTAGAAGGAATTTTAGGTGTGGTCAGAAACGACTAAGAGTGAAATGAATGGATTTTTAAGATACAGTGGTATCAGATCTATGTCTGCTTTCTCTCTGTTTAGAAAAAAAAAGTTTCTTGAATTGTTCATCTGTTCTGCATAAGAAAATATAAACAGTTTTCTCTTTGCCCAGAAAACAAAGTTTCTATGTTTTGTCATTAACAGGTCTTTGATTACTTAGTTAAAACTTCTCCGTATTAAGCTAAGTTTTGCGGACTATAGAACCCTACATATTTGCCTTCAAGTATCGTATTGTCACCTTGGTTAAATAAAAATAGAGTTTTGTAGTGATCCGTAATCCTATTCAGATTGTGCTATAATTTTAAGGTTTTAACAAACTTTACCAAGATTTAAATTGTACATGAAGTCTCTTTAACTCATTAGGCCTTTTTCTTTGGTGTGCTGAGTTACTCTGGAAACACTGTTAAACAAATGATAAGCCTTAGGTTACATTTGGGTAAATGCTGTAACTATTCTAGAGATAATATGCAATTCCTAAAGTTTTAATGTTTTGTTATAAGGTCATCACCACTCTTTTCTGGCTATCGAAGTGTTGTGTGTCACAGAAGGAACCTGACTTCCTTGCCAGCTATACTGTAAACTCATCAGTTACTAACCATGTCCCTTCTGCGTTTTTGTTATTTATAATTGTTCTTATTGTCTTGTAAAATGGGTTTCATCTTCAAAGAGATTCAAATAAAGGACTTTTTAGGACAGGTACAGGTATTCGATATCTTTATGGAATCCTAAAACTGAAATGGGTAAAAATTTCCAGAACTAACTAAAGCTGCATTCAAACTAAACAAGAATTAGTAACATGGGACTAAATTAACTAAAAGATTATAGTGTTGTGACTCTTGTTTAAAACATTACTGGTTCTCTAATGTTTACTCTTCCAGATTGAGGAAACTTTCTCTTAAGACATCAGTGATATACAGCAATAATAATAAAACAAATTAAAGCATTTAACTTTTCTCTCTACCTGAACCCTCTGAAAATAAAAAGGTCTCAGTATGTATTCTTTCTTCCATGGCAATCATAATCATTTGCATAAATTCAATAAGTATTGTTCTCCTTGTAACAGGACACCATTGGAAACACTGGTTATTTTACCATAAGGCTTTGACTGGAATGTCATATTTGAGAGACATGCACAGACTCAGATATGACCAAACAGCTTTCAGGAACTAAGGTTGACTTTATGAAACCTGGAGCCATAAAGCCCCTGGAAATGGCCTGATACCTTGCTTACAGAGTTCCCAGGGGCCTCACCAGGTGAGTAAAGAATGTCACTTCCTAGCAGGTGCCGGAACCTCAGGATACTTTGGGGACCTCGTGGAGAGGAATCTGCCTAAATCTACAGGTATTACAGGCATGACTGATGGCAAGTACTTAGCTTGGCTTCTGGCCTGGACAGGCTACTAAAAGTTCAACCTGGAGATTCCTTGTAAAAGTTCCAGCAAAGCAGATTCTAAAAGATCTATATGATCAATCACTATTCTTGCTGAATTTATGTAAATAATTAGGCCAAGTTTGTTAAAACTGGACTTGTTTTGCAAACAAATTAGTCCTGATTTGTTTATCTCTAGAAATGAGGGTTATTTTAGAGAGAAAAGTTATGTTTAAATAACCCACCTTTGTGGATGTTAAATTCTAGATCTGATTGTCCTTAAATGTTTGCTTAAGCTAGACAACTTGAGGTAAACTTAAGAGAAATAGCTTTTTCTATTCCTATACAATAGCTCATGTATAGATAGTCTTCATGCTTCTTATTCTATGGGACTAATAACAGAACCCCACGGGCATATATTTAATTATTTGAACAAATGGAAATGGGATAGATTCCCCAACGATTGTATAACTCGGCTATCACCTTGACCAATTCTATGTGGCTGGGATGATGAAATCATTCCCTAAAACCCAGAGCATACCCCACTCCATAGGGTTAACTATGGGCTTGTGGAGATAATGGATGACCCCACTTTCCTTGTGACTGGACTAGATGATGACTTGGGGATGCCTTTATCTCTTGACAAGTCTTCCCCCCCCCCCACTCACCAGTGATTCCTTGTTAAGATATTAAGGCTAGACCTCAAACAGAAGGCTTCTTAATGCTTTCATCCTGCACAGTTAATTTAGAAGCCACCTCTCTGGATGTACAATTATAAGGAGAGGCTTTAGCCGAGCATAGAACAGCCCTCCTGGTAAAAGGAACCTCAAAGCTCACTGTGGGGCAGTCCCTTACTATAATGACTTCACATCAGTTCTAAGAACAAAAGCCACCAATGGGTGATGGGAAGCCGACTTATTAAATACCAGGCTATGCTTATAGATATGCCTGAAATAATGCTTAAAACCTGTCAGACTTTAAACGCAGCTACCCTTAAGCCTGGACCATTGCACTTCTATAGAGCATAACTGTTCAGAGGTTATTGATCTTGTTTATTCTAGTCAACCAGATTTAAGATGTCCCTATTGAAAATACAGAGGATGATTGGTTCACCGATGGTAATAGTTTCATGGAAAAGAGGGGTAAGAAAAACTGGGTATGTTATAGTCAAGTCTAACTCAAGACTGTTGAGGTCAAAGCCCTGTCAGGAAACATGCCTGTCCCAAAGCAGAATTAATAGCTCCCACCCGTGCTTTGCAATTGGCAAAAGCCTTAAAAATATTTATACTGACTTCAAATATATTTCCCTCATCCTCCATGCTTATGGTGCCATTTGGCAAAAAAAGGGGATTATTATCAAGCCATAACTCCCCAATCAAATAGGGGCCTGAAATCATTGCATGTATGGCCCTCCAAAACCAAGTAGCCCTTGAAATCCTGACTGCAGTTTCAAGGAGACCCAGTATTATATGACTGGCTCCTGGCTGGGACCCAGTGGCTCTGCAACTTAACCTGTGTCCATAGCTTCCTCCTTGCTAGATAAGCCACTGTACTCTGGGTTTTGCCTGGATGCATGGGTGCATTATTAAAACCATTACCAACCCAGCCAACCTTCCAAATTTAAAACCATGGTGGACATGTTCTGTGTCTCACTGGTATGACCACTGAGCATCTATCTTTGTTACCTCTTTGAGACTAGAGAATGTTGTTTGACACATGGAAGTTCTCAATAAATACATGGTCAAAGCCCTAAGTGATACTTTGTAGAATAGAGTGATGTTAGATGTTTTTAACTGCTATACAAGGTGAAATATGTGATAGCATAAAAACAATGCTGTGTATACAGTCCAGATTACCACAAAATACTTCTGGGTTTCTAACTGACATAAATACTTAAATTGGCACTTTAAATGATCTCTTTCCTTTGGTGATTGTTTTAAACTCCTGGACTGGAGGAAGATTATCAAAGGTCAACTATCAAAGGTCTTTTATTCAGACCTCTCCTTCTCCTTATAATATTAACCTTGTTTTGTCATATCTGATGTCTCCCTGCCTATTGCCAAGACTCCTTCACTGCCATAACTTCCAGCTAACAGATAATCCCTTCTACTCAAGAAGATGTTGCCCACATTGGATTCAGTTGCCTCCCCTTTCATAACTCCCCTGTATGTTCCCCAACTGACCAATGTTGACCCATAGGTAGGGACATCTCTATGCCCCTATTCAGCAGGAAGAAGTTACAGAAGATGAGACCTTCCACCTTCAACAACCTTAAAGATTTAAGGGTCAAAATTGTTCAGGGGGGAAATGATGAGGGAACAGAAGGCAAGCTGAAGACAAAGCAGAAGCTGACAGCCTGCAAACCCTCCCCTTCCCCCCCCCCCCCCCCCCCGCCATGGGATGTATGTGACATTCCTCAGGCACTCCTGGCTGCCCTAAAGGACAAAGAAATAGTCCTTACTACTTACAGCCCATTGACAAGTCCTTGAAATAGGCAGGGTGACATTCCTCTAGGAATTCAGCTGCCTCAATGTTAATACTTTGCTAAGGGCAAAAGGCAGTCCTAGCCTGACCCCCCTCACCTCTACCAAGATCCTGTAAGTCTACTTTAAGGTATAAAAATTCCTTTGGAAACTTCCTTTATCTCTAACCCCCCAAGATACGTATTGGCAATCATCCCCCAAGCATATGGCCCACTGATATACATCTGAAGGGTCTCATGACTCAGGTTTTATTAGACGGTAGTAAATGACCTTTTCCCAACAGTAGCTAGCCCCCTCAAGGTCCTGGAAACCTTGCTTCCAAAATTCCTTAGAGACTTACGCTATCCCTGACCCCCTCCCAGCTTGAGGGTATATAATGGGCCATTCCTCACAACCCTAGGGCAGCAGCTCTTTCTGTCCATGGGTCCTGTCCCTGTGCTTTGACAAACCACCATTTTGCACCAAAGACGTCTCAAGAATTCTTTCTCGGTCGTCGGCTCTGGACCCCACCCCGCTGAACCTCACCTGTACCTCATCAGTACAAATAACTTTATTTTTGTTTCCTGCACCAGTTGAGTGTATATTGCTGCCCTCGTATTCCTTCATCCCTAAGTGTTTTAGTGTTTGTTTCCTACATGACAATAATACAGCCATCAAAAATCAAGAATTTAACACTGATGTATCACTTTCATTTAATTCTTAGAGGATCCAGGTCAAAGTCAAGTAGTGTTTTTGTTATTATATTTCCTTAGTCTCCTTCAGCCTAAAACATTTCCTTAATCTTTGACCTTCATGACCTTTTGAAGGTTACAAGCTAGTTATTTTGCAGAATGTCCTTCAATTTGGATTGGCTGTCATGATTAGATCCAGATGATACATCCTTAAAGGTAAAATCAAAGTCTTGGTGTTTTGATTACATTCTATCAAATGGCTCATGATTTTTTGTTTGTCCTGTGACTTATGATTTCATTTTATCGCCTAATCGAAGTATGTTTGCCAGGATTCCTGAACTAGGCATTGTATATGTGTTTCACCAGCGGTTTTGCACCGTTCTTCAGAGGATTCTTTACAGATCCTTTGAGTCCTCTGCATATTTTCACCTTAGGAATTAGTAAGTGTTTGTGGGAAGTACTGGTACTTTTAAACTATGTAATAAGCTCATGGAGCAGAGCAGGAGCTGCTTTATTTATTTATCCATTTATTTTTTATTTGCTTATCTTTTTATATCTGTATAGGTTCATGATTTCCTATTTTATTCAGTGGCTTCTAATTCATTACTATCACTTATTTTTATCTGAATGGTGGGAGTGAATCAAGAAGCCAATTTTTGTGTCCTGTCATTCTTGGAGTACTTTTTTCTTTTCTTTCTCTCTCTCTCTCTCTCTCTCTTTTTTTTTTTTTTTTGGTAAACCAAGGTTTCTTGGCTTACCTTGTAGTTTGCTTGAAAACAGCGATTTCTCCAAGGAACTCTGGTTCTTTTCAGTAGTGTGTGATATTTAGAATATCCAATTTCTTTATAATTCCTTATTGTATTGTTGTTCTCAGGCCCCATTAGCAGAGGAAACTAGAGAATATGTGTGCGTGGGTGCACCCAGGGATGCACATAGTACACATATGCTCTGTTGATACTTATTATTGATCTATATAAAACATGTATATTAGATTTATATTTTTATACATAGAGCTATATACATGTGTGCATGTATGACTGTGTATATGCATGTGCATATGTGTATTTCCACCAGTAATTCCAATTCCAGTACATTACCATAGGGTTTACTCTACTTTTTGTTTGTTTGTTCTTTTCTATATTTGTAAAAATGTCTTCTTCTGTGATGAGAACCTGCTTCCCATTATCCTCAACAAACTAATTTGATTAAACCTCTATACATATGCAAACTAGTGTCTCCACTGCATTTCTTCTCTGGCATGGACTCCCTGTTGACACAGCTTGGGCTTCAGTATTCAGTGAGGGACTTTTCTTATGTCAGCATATCCCCCTTTCCTACTTGGTATGTGACACCTCCCCTGGGGCTGCCCTTCCACACAGATGCCTTCCTTGTTCTGCTTAGGCACCAACAACTTTTCCTGGACTACTGCCTACCACTTCATTCCTCATACTCTGTCTCCATTTACTAACCCATAAATGTTTGTGCTGTAGGTAAAGGCTTTAGGACTAAGTTAAGAACGGAAAGGACAAGGGAAAGAAGGAAAGGAAGAGAGCAGAATAGAAAGAAAGAGGAAGAGAAAAAGCTTTACGTGTTCACCAACTCACCTACTTATTTGTGCTAATTATGATCATTCTGTTCACACTGTTCATTATTTTTTGTTCACACTAAGAGCTGTTAGAAGAATTTGGCTGACTGTGAGAGAGTGCTGAGTCTGTCTATGCCCTACAGAAATATGGGGTATAATGTTTTTAAAGGAAATAAAACAAGATAGATTAGGGGAAGTCACTGGAAGGCAAGAGAGCAGGTAAAGTCAAAAGTACATTAGATATTGTCACCTTGGGGCATAGCATGTGAAAATGTTTAGAGTTGAGAAAGAACATTGTTTTAGATGAAGGACAGAAATGGTGGTTTGTATTTTTTTTTTATTTAATAGTAACTAAGGAAGCTAGTCATCTAAATAATAGCAACCAATAATTTGAGTCCCACTTCCAGACTTTCGATTACTTATGACAGTAGTCTATAATGTTCCCCCAACTGCCCAATTTGACAGTCTCTTTAATTCTATAATTCTGAGTATCCATTAGCTGATTTAGAATGTCTAAATCCCAAATGTTTAGGATGTTTAAAAGTTATTATTTTTTTAAGTTTTTATTTTAATTGCAGGTAGTTAACATACAGTGTTATATTAGTGGACAGAATTTATTGACCCCAAAAAACAGGATGGCTAATTCCCAGATGCCTAGCCAATGAACTGTCAGAATTGTATGTGACTATATGTCTATGCAAAAGACACCTAGAATAGAAAGCTAAGAAATCCTTAGAATATAAAAAGTTACTGATGTGGAATGAACCCCTTCCCAGTTCTTGCTTCCACTAATTCAAAATTCCAGCTGCACAGAATGGTAAGATTGAGGTTGGCACTCTTAGGATTAAGCATATTTGAGAGAGCAATAGACAGCTTCAACCTTGATTTTAAATATCTCATGTAAGTAACGAAATGGTTTTATCATTAAACAATCAATAACATAGGCTGCTGGATTAAAGATGTAAATGCAAATTATAACAGTCTTAATCCACAGGCTAACACAGAACATTATTAGATTGTGATAATAAACAGGCATGTTGAATGTGTCTTTGATTTGGAAAGGTATTCCCTAAAGAAATGGCTCATGGAGGAGCAATGATCTCAGTCCAAATTTCCTATGGATGATACTTTGCCTGAACTGGTAATATTGCTGGCATTCTAGTATAGTATAATTATTATTTTGGTTAATATAGAGAGATCTTCATAGGATTCTAAACTTAAGAATATGAAATTTTGCAACAGTGTCTGCTGCGCTTTCCTAAGACTAGAGCCATCAGTTAACCACATCATAGAATTTTCATTTCCTTTTTTAAAAGATTTATTTATTTAGATAAAGAGAAAGGGAAAGAGAGAGAGGGAGAGTACGTGCAAGCAGTGGGAGGGGCAGAGGGAGAGAGAAATTCCCGAAGACAACTCCCCACTGAGCATGCAGCCCTATGCTGTGCTTGATCCCAAGGCCCTGAGATCATGACCTGAGCCGAAAAATCAAGAGTTGAGGGAGTCAGCCACTTAATTGACTGAGCCACCCACGCACCCTGAATTTTCATTTCTTATTGGCTCTAGCAGTATAACTGAAATAATTGAACCAACCATTTATTTCCTTTTTTGCCTTTTTTCTTTTTTTTCTTTTGGAATAGATACATTGGTATAAAAGCACTTGTGTGGATAAGTTTATGTATGATTTCCTTTGAGGAAGATTGAGTGTTTGTTTTGCAAACATTGTCCCATTTCCCCAAGCTAACCATTCTTTATTCTTGTTAGTGCTGCCCTTGAATCCTCACTCTTTCTTTGTTTCTTGTTATGTGATGCCGCTCATGACTCAGCAGGACCTTAGGAGAAAGTGTCAAAGGGTGCTGCAGTATAACTGGATTACCGGATGTGTGTGTGCTCTTGTGCACATACGGCATGTGAGTGTGATAGCCAAAGACAGATGTCAATAAAACACTCAACTTTTGAAATTGAGAAATGTAAGGGAAAAAAGAGATAGGAAGGCAAGCAAAGTTAAGACAAAACTGGGGAGTTGAATATATTTTAAGATGATTATGGGACATTCTAATGGAAATGCCCAGCGTGCTGATGTTGGACTCAGATAAAATGAGGAAGCACTCATTTTAACCTATTTTACACTTAATAATGTGTAGCACTTGGAGTTTTTGCATGTTGGGGAAAAAATGCAGCATCCTATTCGGTACCTGTATGCTTCTAGTTGAATTCAGAGTTAGGCCTCTTTGAAATATTAATTTTGCTTGTGGGTTTCACTGGGCAATGTGAAAGTGACTATTAATTCTTTTGAAGTTGACAAAGTTACACTTGGAAATTTGAAAGTTTTCAGACTTAATTGGCCATAGATAGTTGCAAACTTATTCCAATTATTTCAGTTAAGGAATGAAGTGTAGACCATATTAAAAACAAAATCAGGAAACGATTCTGATTAAGATGAAAGATCCATCACAAATTAAGAAATAAAAGTGTAATGCTAGTACTTCATGTTAGAGCAGACCATTTAAAAAATCATGAAGTGAAACATAAGAAGGCTAGAAAAGTTTGGAGTAGGCTAGATAAATTATTTGGAAGACTCTGTGTTAATCTGCCATAAGGGTAAGAATCAATTTGGCTGATAGGCAACGAGTGACTTGTGTTTGATATCTGAATTTTTCAATCAGCATTTTCTGAACATGGTTTCTCATTATGATAATGACTAAAGGATTAATTATCACCATGAGAACAGTGATAATGGCACTTTGAACTGTACTTGTCACCATATGACACAGACTATTACTTGTTTTTTGTATTTTAAGAAAGATATGTGCATTTGGAAGCATTTGATTCACTTGGTGAAAGTAATACTATTAAGTTGTTGAAGTTAAATGATGGGGAGACAACATTTTAAAAACACTACTTTCACACTGGCCATCCTTTTTACAGTTTTAATTGACCAGTTAAAACAGAGAATAATTAACAGAATCAGTGTAAATGCTTGTGTCAAATGCATAGTGCAATTAGAATATTTGCTGGTTTCTTCTAAAATTCTCCACTGTAGCAGATAGAATGTTGTAAGAAATAATATTGCTAATTACCTTTCCAAAACAATATCCTTCACTAGCTCAAGTGCAACAGATTAGATGTAAGCCATTTAATGAGAATGGCATAGCATACTGGATTTTAATTTTAGATTATTGGATACATGCATGGTAGGCAATGATATAATTGAGAAATGACTATGTTACTAATTGATACTAATGGAGGCAAAGTATAGATTTTTTGGTATCATCATTTTTATAGGGACTAGAAACAATGTTTATTAAAATAATCAAATTAATTACATAAATGAGTATATTTTCTTTGTTCTAGAGTGCTTTGTATTTGCCGTATTAAGAAAGGCTGCTGAGTTAAAAGGATAAAAAGTTCTGAAATACTGGGCACATTTAGTGAGCTAGCTGCCATTCTTTGATGTACCCTATGGCAGCACAATTAAGATAACCACTAGACAGTTTCAAGTGAATACTTCTCCTGAAACTGCATTTCTTACTTCGGTGAACTCTAGAGGAAGCTGTTTTAATGCCTGTGCACTTTCATTTCTTCACCTTTTTATTTGGGTAATTTTAGAGCCATAGTTTCTCAAACTCTTCTTACCTAGTCCAATAGTAAGAAATACATTTTACCATGCATACCAACGTATTTTCAGATACGTAACACAGAAAAAGGTTTCACTAAAAGTATTTTCTTAGATTTTATTTATTTATTTATTTATTTATTTATTTATTTATTTATTTATTTAAGAGAGAGAAATACAACAGGGAAAGAGCAGAGGGAGAAGGACAAGCAGACTCCATGCTGAACACAGAGCCTGACGTGGGGCTCTATACCAGGACCCTGGGATCACAAACTGAGCCGAAAGCAAGAGTTGGATGCTTAACTGACTGAGCCACCCAGGCGCCCCCACTAAAAGTCTTTTTTTACTACACAGTGTGCATGATCTTTTCTGTTTTGTCCCTTATCTATTTTATACTGTTCTTTAAAAAAATATGACCCACTAAATTGATGGATCACAGCCTGCAGTTGCAAAAGCCTGGTTACAGGACCTTGATATTAGCCCAAGGTGGCAAAGGACAAGTCTGAAGGAAGAGATAAATCAGGATTGCAACCACATAACTCTACATACAGTGCATAGCAAATGATGTAAGTAAATGAGAACTAATTAATAGGCTTTGAGAATAATGTTTCAGGGAAATATAAATATATTTCATACTCAATAAAAATCTTTTAAAATAGTAAAGTACCAAGGTAGGAAAATAAAAGTTATAATTCTGACACAAAAAGATAATAGTTGTTAATATTTTGAATATGAGTTTTTGGTAATTTTTCATGTATATGTGTGTAGAGATTCTTAGTAAAATACAATATGTATGCTATTTTATAGTCCACTTTTTCTCAAATATTATTTCACAGTATGATTTTTAATAGATACGAATCCTGATTGGGGAAAATCTCAGTTTGAATCCTGGAATAAGAGTGTCACAGACATCAAAAGTGTAATTGTTTAGCTGCCCTACCAAAGGCTGGCTGCTCCTTGGCTATATCAGATATTTATAGCTTCCTTTTCCAAATCATAAATGAGTTATTCCTTAAGAACTAGATTTGCTTTTCTGTTTTAAAGCTAGTAGGTGAAAAAGTTTGGAAGTACATGAGACACTTGGATATAAGATAAAGTGGAAGTGATTCAGCATAATATAAAAAATAATAAAAAGACTGGGTAAGTAGAGGGGGTTCACAAATATAAAGCTGAGCCCTTGACTTATTGAGGGAAAAGGAAGATTAAGTGATCTCAGATCATAACTCCTTTTCTGCATTGGAAACTTCCATAAACAGTTGTCACTGCAAATGGCCTTGGCCTCAGGATGCATTAATAATACCTGCTATAAGCCAATAGTGAATCCATTAATGGGTGTCCTCGATATAATTATTTTAAGTGACATATAATTAACTCATATCTTGTCTATACCTAATAGTACTCTTCAATTAACACGTGATGACTATATTAGTAAATCAAAGTTAAATGCTTACTGAAGACACTAAGTTTAGTGTGTTACTCCCTAAACCCTTCATGATTTATACATTTGTATCTCAGTAGTGATAAGTGTATATGTCCTTGGAGTGACAAACTTTGTCATTAAAAAACAACAACTCTGAGGTCTAAAAAGGCAAGGAATGATAGATTTAGTTTACTTCGTGGACTTAAGTATTCATTTTAAGCCCAGGAATTTTTCTCTACCAGGTGCAGTCCCAGTTGGTTCTGTTGGTTGTGCAGGATGGTTTCCAAGCTGTAGTCTTCCTCTGTTTAATTTTTGAGAACAGTTTTGTCTTCCTGAGTTAGAAATTTAGATGCTTCTTTCCATATTCAAATTTTTACTGCTGGAAATAGTTTTCAAGTTCTCAAGGAATCCACGGGCCATCTGTATACTATATCCATCATTCTGTAATTCAGTTTTGTTTATGCTGCTTTGAAATTGTTCACTTCCTATCTCCAATAGGTATAAATTCATTTATATCTGCAGATAGAGCATTGAAATTTGGCTTTAAATTTGAAGATAGGAAACCACTCCTTTAGTTGCACTTAAGGGTCAATAATATGTAGCTGCTAAAGGGATAGATTTTGGAAAGGGCTCCCTGAGTTTAGATTCTCCCAGCTCTGTCACTTACTGCCTACATGACACAGGCCTAGGCATTTCACCATTTTGTGCCTTCCTAATCTGCAAAAGATGGAACATAAAACTGTACCTGTATCGTAGGGTAAAGAACTAGATGAGTGAATTTATGTAACAAGCATTCACAGTAACATCGGGTAAATATTATCTATCTCTGTATTTGTCCTTAATGTCTAATAGCATACAAAGGATAGTCCTAGCTGTTGGATGAATGAATACATATTATAGCCAAAATAGCTCACAGACACCTTGTTTACCCAATTCCTTTATGTAAAATTGAAAAATAGAAGCAACTTACTTTGTATTCTCTAAAACACCTAGCATTTTATGGTACAAATGATATTTAATGAGTGGGATGTGGAGAATGAAATTAGCAATAAATGTTAGAAAATAAAGTGTACTCTATCCTAGAATAAAAGTCATTTGTAATGATTTAATATGTACAAGTTGCAGGAAAAGCATATCCTATAATGATCAAGGTCATCTCTCGTTCAGAAGTTGTTTTAAATATATATATTAAATTATATATATACATACATATATTTGCATATACATATGAACTATATCTTAAATTTTAGACTATATTTTTGAAGAGTAAATTAGAAGTATGTGACTGCTATGGACTTCAGGATTGTTCATATAAATGCAGTGCTATTCGAATATCTCCAAGACTTGTTCTCAGAATAAATTTATTCTGGCAGCGGATTAGAATCCAGAATGAAGACCTTTATATTCAAAGTAATTAGCAGTACTTAGTAGTATTAGCAGCTTGACCCTGAATTCTGTGGTCTCTTCCCTAGACTATGTATAGATGTTTGTGTCAAGCAGTGTCTAACCAGTGTACAAAAGATATTAAATTATAGGGAACACATAATAGAGGCTGTGGAGCGGCTTTGGCAGTAGAATGTGCATCTGGAAGTTGATGAGGGTGGGTGGAAGCTAAGAGGATACTGAACTTGACTCATGTACTTATCATAGTGTGGCAAGTTATAACTTGTTTCCCACTTCCTTAGGAATTCTTAGAAAATAAAATAAATATCCCCTATTGACTTTTAAATTTACAGAGTAGGAGACATGCCTCAGAGTAGAATCAAAATAATTGTGAAAAACTGAAGTCCACATCTATAGCTTGAACTTGGGTTGTTTTTCTCTAACCATTGATCCATTTCATATTAAGAAGAAGAAAGATCCCAGATCTCAGGAAGAATTACTTAAGTGAAAAACTGGAATTCATTGTTAAAACTTGGGATAAAATCTTCCCTTAAATGAAAAGCTTTTAAAAGTATATATATAACTGGAGTAGACAGCTAGATCTCTAGATGTAAATGTTATGAAATGATGGGTTCAGTAGAAGCTAACTTAACCTGGGAAGAAAGAATCTGAGGAGGCGAAGGTATGGAAACATGTCATTATCTTGTATGTTTCTATTGCAGTCACCAGTTTTTTCAGAAAAGAAATATAATGCATTTTAAATGATATATGTGAATTAGAATTGTATTATTTCTGAATATTATAAGCATAATGTTGCTTGCTTAGATGCTGCCTTTGGAAGTAATATTATGTTTAAAATGTGTGTCAAACTTTATTAAACCTCTTTTCACTTCATTCTCTTAGTTAAGTTACTGTGAATTTGACAAATCTGGAGCTAAAAGACAATGGAAGACTATTCATTGAAACACACTTAATTGAACTTCTGATTCAACAGCTATATTTCATTTCCCACACTTTCCTCTCTTCATTTTCTTATCTTCCTCGTGGCTATATTTTATCATTGTCTTTCTTGCCATAATTTATTCATTCCATTATTCCTTTCTGTTTCTTTCTTTTTTATTTTGCTTTCCCCTTCCTCTTCTCTCTTCAACAAGCCTGGGTCTTCATGGCCTGATCTTCTGCAACTCATGTGTTTCCTACACACAGGAATGCAAATAAAGTCTTAAAAAAAGAGAGGTGAACAAAAATCATATAGCTCTATTGTTGTTTGCTCTGTGCACAGCCTCATAGTCTGTTAATTAGGTGTTCAAATTAGCTGTAACCTGGGTGTTTATGTGCATGACTGGAGCCTTATTTATCCAAATTTGCTTAGAGCTGCATGCAGGCTAGAGAAATCAGGGATGGATTGTTTGTAGAGCCAAACGTCTCCATCGTTTCTCAGGCTTTTCTACACAGGAGAAAGATGCTGGTTATCGATTTGAATTTCCACCCATTGCAATTTTTATGTGACCCGACAAATACACATATTTAATATCATTATAAATGTTTTAAAGACAATGTTTCTGGAATAACTTTACTTGCAAGATTAGCAAATGCTTTTAGGACCACTAGTCTTATATATATTTTCACTCTCTTAAAAAGTATATTCTATCTAGAAAAGATCAAAATACTGAATCAAAGAATGACTCTTCAAACATATTAACTTAAATGCAATATAGTAAAATTTATAGCTATGAAATTTCTTTGCTGTTTCAAAGATATCTACATGGAAAATTATTAATCAAGGGACACTACAATGGACAAGCAACCATATCTTTCAGAAAGCATCCTTTCTCTATTTAAATGGGGTATTTTTTACGAGTTTTTGGGTCTCTCATGTTATGAGGCATTCTGTATTGGTGAGACCCTTTGACGATTGACATTTTTCTGTTATATTTTTGAAAGACTTCCCTTTCTAAACAGTTTTTGCAAACTAATGTTAATATATTTATCAAGTTTAAAGAAACTCTGAACTCTTCTGGAATTTGTAAAGAAATTTAGAGAATTAAATGTTTATAGGAAGCATACTTAGAGAAAAGATTTATTTAAATCAAATTTAGTTGCCTGAGTTACAGTGTTATTTATGTAGTGGCCAATACTTGCTTGGATTTTTAATTTTACCTTGATTCTTCTCATTTAAAGATCTCTATCTTTTTTTAAAGATATTATTTATTTATTTGACACAGTGAGCGAGAGAGAGAGAGGGAGAGAGAGCGAGAGCGCACAAACAGGGGGAGAGGCAGAGGGAAAGGGAGAGATAGACTCCCCACTGAGCAGGGAGCCCCATGAGGACTCCATCGCAGGACCCTGGATCATGACTGAGCCAAGGGCAGACGCTTAACTGACTAAGCCACCCAGGCACCCCTAAAGATCTCTATCTTTTAATTCTCTGACTTTCCTGTTTCTTCTACTGCCTACTTTTTTTTTTTTTAAGATTTATTTATTTATTTGAGAGAGAGCAGGGGGAGGGCAGAGGGTCAGAGAGACAGTCTTAAGCAGTACTGCTTCCATTTTTAATGAAAACATTTTAAAGTTCACGTGAAGGATTCTAAGTCCATTGAGTTCTTTATGAGGAATCTATTAACAGAGTTTTCTCACTCAAGATAGAAGATGTATATTGGAAAACAATTCTCTCCCACTTCTGTCCCATTAACCTTGCACAGGATGAGTCAAGGATATGGAACTACAGAGATGTCCTGATGTAGTTGAATTCTCAGTTCTCATTTGTCACACTGCACAAGTAGAAGTCAGCTAGAATGCTACGATCATTGTTGTCTTACTGCTTCCATTCCTCATCATTAATAGCGGTAATAGAGACTCTCTGGGAGGTATTAACAGCTTCATCTTTCTTGGATAAATCATCTTCCCTCTTTGTACTCTGGCCATCTTGCCTTCTTCAGTTTCTTCATGTCCTTTGTAACCTCAGGACCTTTGTACATACTGGTCTTTCTATCTGTGATAATTCCTGCTTGGCTTATATTGCATTAATCGCTATTCATTCCATAAATCTCAGCTTAAATGTGTGCTTCTTTTGAAGGACTCTCCTGACTGCCCAGATTTGATAGGTTTTCCAAATAAACATTCCTATAACAGAATGTATTCGTTCCTACCACTTACCACAATTGCAATGAATGAAAAAGTTAATTCTTTCTGTATATCTTTCTTTCACATCTGCTTTTGCTGCCAGTCTAAGCAGTCCATCATGGTAAGGACTGTCTTTGCCTTGGTGATAGCTGTCTTCCCTGGCGCCTAGCACAATTCCTGGAATATAGAAGTTACACCATGATTATTTATTGAGAGAAAGAGGGAAAAAAAAGATTTATGAAGAAATTGATTATTTTTCAGTTCCTTTCATCCACATTTAAGAAAATGGGTACATAGAAAATATTTTGAAAATGTCCATGAGCTAAATTCTTTTCCTAGAGTCATAATTAGCATATTTGAAGGAGGTGACAGGGTCATAAAGTTATGGGAAGATGGTGTAGCACCACAGACACCACATTGGTATAGAGCAATGCAGAGGAGAGTAACTCCTGGATCAAGGTTTTGGACACATGGAGCATCACAGAGGCAGTTATCAACATACAATATTTGAAATAGGACTTTGAGTTTGATCAACAACTGGCCTTTTTTTCATTCAACAATGAGAGCACAGTGTATGCAAAATACTCTAGAAAATCCTGCTGAGATAGAAAACCGAAGAAAAAATATCTTAACTGCCGGCAGTATATGGGGCAAAACAATAAGGAGGGGGAAAACGGCAAAATGAACTAAATGCAACATTAGAAGTATAGGCAGAGTTCTATGAGATTCCAGGCGCATCAGGAGCAGAGAGCAGATGTAGGAGGTAGGGAAATGCACAACACATATAAAAAATGGCAAAGAGGCCAATCGAGGACTGTTGTGAGGAACACTGAGTGCCAGCCATGCTAAGAAATTTTGAGGGCAAGAAATACATAATTCATGTTTGTTTAACTTTTGTTTTTGTTTCTTTTTCCACAGGTAACCTTGAAGTTAAGGTGGGGAATAAACCGAAACAAATGCGAGAATGAGACAGACAGTGGTAACAGTGAAGAGCCTATTGAAACAATTCAGGTACGATCAAATTATGCCTTGTGTTATTAATAGATCAGATGTGCAAAATAGGAAATATTCCTTGGATAATTGAAATGAATGCTTTCTTTTTTTAAGTTTTTTTTTTTTTAAAAAAACCTTTTTATTTGTAGATAGTATCAAACTTACAGAAAAGTTGTGAGAAAAAAAAATAGTATATGTATTCTGTTGTGTGTGATGAAAAGCCACAGGTATGATCGATTACTTTTAGGATAGAATCATATAGAATATACACAGTCATTTTTATTATAAAACCTCCTTATTGATGGCAGGTCAGGGAAATGTTTTGGCAATCTGTAGAAGGTATCTTACTGTGCATGTATGTTGTTCACTTGGCCAATATTTGCTCATTTGGGCTTTTTAAAAATGAAGACAATAACATTTTAAAAGTTAATAATTTTTATAATTACTGAAGAGACTGGGAGATACAGAAAGTATTAAGAATAAAATAGTATCACTTATAATCCTTCCACACAGAGGTATCCTCTTCTAATTGCTATTTATATTTTGGCATATTTTTTCAGTCATACATATATGAATATTTAATATACTTGCAATCATACTGGTGTACATCATAGAATCATATGATGTTATCTATTTTGTTTTCATTATCACTTTGTGAGATCATCCCCAAATTATAAGAATCCATTTAAATATCTCATTTTACTTTATTTTTTTTATTTATCTCATTTTAACTGTCAAAATTATTCAGAATTATTTTTGTATGAGAATTTGATTTTTTATTTTTGTATCTGGTCACTGAGATACTTCCAGATACTTTTGATAATGTGAAATAATCTTTGATGTACATCTTTATGTATAAATATTTTCTCAACTCTCTAATTTTTTAAATAAATTTCTTTTATTTATTTGAGAGAGAGAACAGGAGTGGTGGTGGGGTGGGGGGCAAAGGGAGAGGGAGAAGCAGACTCCCCACTGAGCAGGGAACCCGCCATGGCACTTGATCCTAGGTCCCTGAGATTGTAACCTGAGCTGAAGGCAGATGCTTAACAGCCTGAGCCACCCAGGTGCCCCCAAACTAAATTTCTGTAAATGGAATTCCTATATCAAATTAAATAAAACTTAAGAAAAAACCTCTCACTACATATTGCCTGAGTATTCTAGAAAGTCTATACCAGCATATAGGCCAAAACCAGAAGTTTACTTCATTGAAATTTTTATATTTTCCCTTTTATATTTATTTGACACTTAGCGTGTTGACCATTGTTTTGTGCTTATTGTCTGGTTCAATTTATTCTATGAATTGTTAGTTGATACCTTCTCGTATGTTATTTTCTTGGTATACTAGTGTTTTTATTGGCAGATTAAAGCCCATTTTATATTAAAAGTATTATCTCCTGGGGCACTACGTGGCTCAGTCATTAAGCAGCTGCCTTCAGCTCAGGGCGTGGTCCCAGAGTCCTGGGATCGAGCCCCACATCAGGCTCCTCGCTGAGAGCCTGCTTCTTCCTCTCCCACTCCCCCTGCCTGTGTTCCCTCTCTCACTGGCTGTCTCTCTCTTTCTCTCTGTCATATAAATAAATAAATAAAAATCTAAAAAAAAAAAAAAAGGAAAAAAAGAAAAAGTATTATCTCCTTTTTATAAGTGAACTTAGTACTGTTTTAACTTAAAAAAAGAATTTTGTTAAAGGGATGCCTGGGTGGCTCAGTTAAGCATATGACTTGGACTCGGGTCAGGATCTCAGGGTCCTAGGATGGAGCCCCACATCAGGCTCCCTGCTCAGTGGGGAGTCTGCTTGTCTCTCTGCCCCAGCCCACTTGTATTCTTTCTCTCTCAAATAGATAAAAAAAATCTTAAAAAAAAAAAAAAATCCAGTCTAGTAAAATTTCTAGAAATCATGCAAAGCCATTGACTGCTTATAATGATTTTTATAGTTGACAAATTGTCTTTTTGTAAATTGGATTCACAGTGTTCCACTTTATTTTGCATTCTTTGTGATAATTTAGAATGCACTTTCACCTATACCACAAGTTGACTATTGGGAGTCTGAATCCAATTACGACATGCAGAATAGTTTTAATTATCTTCAAGTCATGGCTGCCGAGACTTGTTGAAATTTAAGATCAGAGAATCTAATGTCTCCACATTTGGCTTTGACATTCCATGGGCATGAGAAGTGTTTTTGGTCTTGACCTCAGTGAGTTCAAGCAGTTAGGCTTTCTGTAGTTCCAGGGCAAAGATCCTCCATGCAGTTAGTAATTCAGTTTTGCCTTTTGTTCAAGTCCCTCCCTCCATGGAGTCCAGTCCTAACCCTATGCCTGTCAGATTCTTGTGTTTTCAACTGAATAACCATTTGCTCCTGAGGAGGACCATTCCTTTTTAGAAGAGGTATGCATGAGCTCATTTATTTGCCAGACTGTGCCAGATATTTTCTGTTTGCCCTCACCACCACCACCCACCTCATGCACTTTCTGTCCTTCTCTGCCTGGGGCTTATCTTATGGGTACTATCAGCAGGGCTTCCATTCCCTCGTTTCTATTTATTTTCAGCCAATGCGGAAATGGGAAAGAAAGGAAAGAGAGAGGTCAGGGCGTTTATTGTCCTGGCTAAACTCCACGTGAGATCACCTCTTTTAATTAAAGGTTGTCCCTCCTTGTGGGATGGCCTGTTGTATGTGATTCTTGTTCCCTACTGGTTTCAGGAAGTTTTTCCTCCCAGCATGGCTTCCATTTCAGTGTAGTAACAATGCCACTGATGCTAGTCCTAGAGTCCGTGAATACTCCTTAGCATTTAGTTATTACTTCATAATTACTACCTTCTAATTAGCTTTTCTTTTTTGTAATAAATTATATTTGTTATCTATTACTTGTAACAAATTACCACTAAACTTCGGAGCTTACAACAGTAATAAATGATTATTATGTCAGTGTTTCTGTGGGTCAGGAATTTAGGTGTGGTTTAACTGGGTAGGTTTGAGAAACATTTCTCTATGAGTCCCTCACATATCTGCATTTATTGAGAAAAAGACATTGGTTGCCTTAATTCTGACCTATCTTTTCAAGTATATTTGCAGAATGACTTGCCTTGGAAGACAGATAATTCTTTCTCTTACCTGAGCAAAGTATAGCCATCCTTAGTGACTGTGATAAAAGATTTGGGTTTCCTAAACTCAGAATTTCTGTGTGTAATACAATTCAATGTGTATTCAGGGTGAGAGGTGACTACATGAGGACATGAATACCATGAGGCAAAGATCATTGCAGGCCATTTTGGAATCTGACTACCATATAAATTGTTCTGAAAATATCCCAGTTTGTGTCTAATGTCTCTTTTCTGACTGAAACTTACTTATAGGTGCTCTTAGCTCCTGTAGGCTCATTGTATTTGAATTTGCTCTCTTTACTTTCTTAATGCACATACTCCTAGGGTCATTAATTCCATTTACAAGGAAATATCTAGTTACAATTTTTGAGTAATTTGGCCAAAAATCGCAATCAGTACGAGACTAAAGATACCCCAAATCTAATACTCCTTCCAATATTCAAAATAGTTTTTTGGATAGGAAATATATAAATGAATGGAGAGCAATAATTTTGAAATCTTCTTACGTAAATTGGATTAACATGTAGGCAAATGCTTACTTAAGTGGCATAATTGAAAGAATGTGTCTATCAAAATATCTTTCCCAGTCTCCTACCAGAATGTCTTTAAAGTGTCTATTGTAAAAGTAATTGTTGAAGAGTCATCCAGGGAAGTCTATATTTTGTCTTAAGGCATTGCATTTTATCAGAAGGGCAATGTATAATCTTGGTCTTTAGTTAATAGTTTTTAAATTGTTATTTAATAATTAACTTATTTATAATTAAGATCAGTCCCTAAACACATATTGCTACATAGCAGAAAGCACACACATACAAGCTTGATTTTATGGGACATAAAAGCTTGAGAAAGTCCAGAGACCCGTGTGGCTTTGTGCAGTGGGGATTTCAGACAATTTGATACTATATCTGAAGGTGCCTAAAGAAATGATAGTGACTATAAGAAATTCTGTACCCTTCACAAATTCAACTTGAGTTGACCCTAATAGCAGAAATGCACTAGTAATTCACTTTTTAATGAAAGAAAGATGAACAGTTGTACCATTATTGTGTAAACAAGCTTGAAGAGCTGTGAATTACTTCTTTTACAGAAAGTAAAGTATTAGGTGACTGCAACAGTGTGATATTGTGGTTAGGAGTATTCTGAGGTTAGAAATCTTATAAAAAGGGCAAGCCCCCACCAATTTTCAGTGAAAGTATATTTAGTTTTTGTCAGTGTTTTGAGCTGAAATATTAGTTTACATTTATCTTTATTTTAAACTTTTTTCATTCTTTCCTTTTAACTCATTCCTATAACAGTTCTGTTTTCTTCAGCTTCCTTGACAGAAAAAGCTATGGAGTTTTTCAAATCCAATAAGCAAGATTAGAAAGGAGACATCCCTCAACCAAACCTCCACTGAAAGACCTCAGATCTTTAGTGTATGGAAGGTCTTCAGAGCTATTAATTTGGTAAAGCGTCTGACAGCTTGGAGTGCTTTTATAGATGTCTGGGATGGGTGCTACATTTTGAGTGTAAAATACCTCTGCATTCTAAAGATACTTCAGCTCTTTACTGTGGGTCAGAGTATAAGTACACTCTTTCAAAGTATCTAAGGGGAGAGAGAGAAATGAACACAATTGTACACTGCATACTTGAATCCCTTGGGTGTGACATTGAAACACACTTTTGAATGATGCTCACATCTTGAGCTGCTCTTCAGGTTCAGTGTTCCACCTCTCTGATACTTATTTTGCGCTTTAGTGTGCATTATTTTATTAGCTCTCCAGATGTAAGACTGTGGGACAGACCTCAGTAAAGGGTAGAATCACAGGTGCTTTCCCAAAGTGCCCCTTTTGTTTCTTTCAGCCAGCTGATACTTCATCTTCCTTTGCCAGTTGCTAATTGTTTTGAGATTAAGCCAATTAGACTAATAAAACCTACTTTCCTTGGTTATGGCTTCTCCTTCCTCTCTCTTCTCCTGTCCTCCCTTTCCCTTCCCTCCTCACCCCTCTTTCTCTCCTCTTCTTCTTTCCCTCCTTCCCACCCCTTTCTTGCTAGGGATGAACAAGCGAAGCCCCAATTACTTTCAGAAGCCATCTTAACCCACTAGGAGAAACAGCCATAGGGTAATGGATCAGAGACATGAGAGAATTAAGCCCCATGATGATATTCTTAGGCCACTCTGCTTGTCCTGCTGGGACTTGCCCTAACTCTAGGGTAGGAAGAGTCAACCTCCTCATTACTGAAGCCATTCTGAATGGAGTTTCTTTTAGTTGCATCCGAAATCATCCACTCCGACACATGGAACATATGGAAAAAAGAGAGGTAAACAGAGGCTTGGCCTGAGTGGCCCTGCTTATCGGTCATCCTCCAGAACTGGGGTAGAGGTTGGAAAGGTGGGCGGTATTAAAAAGATTTTATATAAATATACATCTATGGCAGATTAAGAATTGTCTTCTAGGAGGTCACGTCAGGGCCATTCATTAGGCCCCTGCTCCCTCAGGGGGGTTCTTCTCTTATTAGTTTAATGTATTATGTTTCTGGATGAGATTTTGCTTGAAAAAATGTTCATAATCAAAGACTGAAAACTACTCTTTAGCAGTACATACTCATTCTGTCATGGGTCTGTGATAAACACAATGAGTGCCCCAGATACTGTTTATCATATGTCATCCATTTGGATCCATACCTGACTTCTTCCATCTATACCTGACTTCTAGCAAGGCCATCATGGTTTAGTGTTTCAGTTAGCCTGTCATCACCACCCTTTCCATGTGAGGATGAGGTAGAGGTACTGCTGTTCCGTCTGCTTGTCTTTCATTCTCCTCTCCAATGCCACTTAACAAGGAATATACAACTTTGCACCATTCAGTACAGATCTTCAACCTACATGCATTGTCAGGCTGTTTTTTCTTCCAGGGATGAATTTGGCTCTAAGATCTCAGTTTGCATTGTTCTGTTAAGGAAAAAAAAAATTTTTTTTTTGTATTTTTGTGATTATCAGATATTTGTCTTTTTTTTCTCGTTTTGAGTCCAAAAAGTTTGTTTGTTTACATATTTTTTGTGAGAGTAGGTGAATGGCAGTTGTTCATCCAATCAGAATATACTGATTGCCCTGTTTAAGTCAGCAAACTTTCTGCTTAAATAGAAAACAGTAGTTGTACCAGAAGCATCACCTTCAGAAAGAGAAAACAAAATGTCCTAATGCAGGATTTTTTTATGTATAACTCAATTGCTTTGGTAAAATATCTACTGGCAAAGCTGAACCTAAACAGCATTTCACATGCATCCTAAACAGCTTGCCCGAAGACTGAAGCATACTCTGGTTATATACTTTCTGAAATCTATCTATATTTTATTTTGTCTTGGAAAAAGATTAAAGAATAGAATTATATTAGAACTGGTGGAGGCATGATCCATGCCCCCTTGATTATATTGAAACATTAAAATGTCATCAGCATGTTAATTTTGTCATCTCAACTGCACGAGATTTATTCAGCACTTCTATCTATTACATTACTGTGGAAACACAATTTATTCTGATTGTGGAAATGTCATAGGCAGCAACTAAAAACATCTGGAATTCTTGGTTTAGAAAGAATGCCTGGTTTCAATAATGCTATTTCTAAATTAACTTTATGAAGAAGGCAGGAATCATGCATTTTTAAATTATTCAAATTGAAATATTCATTTGACTCACCAATTTTAACTGAGGAGGTCAAAAATTAAAAAAAAAAGAAAAACAAAATTTGTGGATAAAGAACTATTGTTTTTTAATGGTTGGGAAAAATAAAATGGTCTCCAACAAAAGTGTAGTTTCAGGAAAATATAGTAACCTGGCTTTTTTGTTTGTTTTTCCTCTTCATTATAGCAAGAAAAGCTTGACTAAGTCTGTGACACATCTAGAAAGTAGAAGCAAGGGAGAGAGATGGGTAATTAATTCCACGAAGACAAAAGACAGAATTGTCAGAATGGCACAAAGAAATATGAATTTTGCTTTTACACTTTACTTTCTCCTTTATAAAAATTGTACATAGAGTACATTTCTTTGCTACTACTGAGGTGAAAGCCATTCCCTTGTTAAGGACTTGTATACAAGGTGGGGAGGGAGGGAAGAAGCAAATGTTGGTTGATGATAATTTAGGGATTTTCTCAGTATGAATATCTGCAATTGGTTACCTCAGATACCTAAGTCCTGAAGCTCTGAAAACGGAAATTGATCCTGTTGGGTGGCAAAAATTGGGGCTGACCTTATGTGGGGTTATATTCTTCATTTCATTTACCTGACTGTTCATAATTTCACCAGCGAATTACTAATTCTAATTACTAATACTAATACAGTTACAAGGTGCTGCCCCAGACTTCGTGTAGAAAGTTTTGTAGTTATTTCCTAGAACTTGAAAGAGTCTAAGTTACAAAACACATCTTGTTGGAAAAGTTTCAGATAAGTGGATTATGGATCTGTAATAAATTCTTGAGTCCTCCTCCCTGCCTCTCATCCCCCATCAAAGCAGGTTGTTTCCAACTTGTGTGGGCTTGACTTAAAAATCTGCTGTGAGGCATTATTTGAAACACCTATGCTCGTGTCCTAGCTAAAATTCACCTTCATGTTTCACATCTAGTATAAAATTATTTTGGCAAACTCTATGGAAAATCAATATACTATTATGCTTATTAGTTATATGCAGCTGTTGCATTCCTGCTTTTTATTTTTAACACTCTTCTAATTTTGGAATATTTTAGATTTACAGAAAAGTTGCAAAGATAGTAGAGAGGAATCCCGTATACCATCACCATGTTTCCCTGTTGCTTTCCTGCTATTTTGAAGAAGCTGATATTACCAAAGTAGGGTGCTCAGATGTCTGATGATTGGTTAATCAAATTGCTCTTTTTAAAGGTGCCGTTGCTAGGCTCTGCGCATTGCTTATATTTATGATCTTTAATTCTTACAACAGGTAGTGAAGTGGGTATTACTTTTGCATGAAAGTTTAGAAGGGAAAAATGAAGATCCAAGGAAGGGAACCGACTGATCTTGGGGAACAGTTCTCCAATAACAGAATTAGTGTCTAACGCGGGACCTCAGTGTCTCCAAAACACGAGTTCTCTTCAAAGCACACCACTGTCTTCCACGCCGACCTTGTTGAGGGGCCCTGGTCAGCAGAATTGGTCTTCCTCCGGCAAGCTCACAATCGGTCTTCTAGCTGAAGCTACACCGTCTCTCACCTTACTCAGGGCTGCTCCTCGGAAGACTGTGGGAGATTTCGGAAGAGAGCCTGTGGAGTTTAGCAAGATAAGGAGCAGGGGAGAAAAACTTATTTTTGCTACTTTTGAGGTTCAGGAGTAAGGCCTTTCACAGCTTCTTCCTTTGTTTATGCAAAGGCAGTCCATTAGCATTGGCATGTGTTCTTTGTCTTCTAAGTGAAAAAGAGAAAGGATAGAGCTTTAGAGGCTGCTTTTTTAATGTTGTCTCCTTTTATCTGGAGGAACAAGCTGTAAAACACCCTTAGAAAACCACTTAAGAGGCTAAAAGGAAGAATGGTTATGAGACCCTTGGATTTTTGAAACACAGTAGCTTTGTTTATGTCACTCGAAGGCGTGGTGAAAACAGAAAAGGAGAAACTCTGCCCTGAAGCCGCTAGAGTAGAATTGAGGTAAATAAGCCTCTCCTCAGAGCTTCTCCCTCTCTGAATCTTAGAGTCACAGCTAGGCTCCCACACTCCTTTGGAGGGATGCCTGGAGGGCAAAAAGGACTGTGTATACGCTGGAACATTTTGAGTCAAAATTTTTCAATAAATATGCATTATACTTGGCTAAACAGTTCATAGTCATCATTAAATAACCCTCTTTTGAACTCCCAAAAGATCTCATATGAAAATGTCATACAGCAATTCCCGGATGGGCTATGCATAGTCATGATGTCATTAGAGTACATGCGCAATTAGCTTAGTAGTATTTATTTTATAGAAATTGAAAAGTATTCTTATAATATTTACAGAAAATAATCCACTTGAAATATCTCAAATAAATCTGTATTTTTTCCCTGTATTAATAATTAAAGCAACATTGATGAAAACAGGTGTTTCTCTGGCTCTGAGGCTCCTTCCATCTTGTGGCTCTGTATCTTCAAGACATGGTTTCCAGGTTCACCATGGAAGAGGAAAGATGTGAGGATCATATTAGGGAGGTCTTTAGAGGCCATTCTTGGATGTGGCTTATATCAATTCATCCTATGCTATGTTGACTAGAAGGGAATTGTGCTTTTTATGGGTATCCATAAAGAAAAAGAAACTGGTGTAGTGAAGAGCTCACTGGTCTCTACCATACTGATCAAGTTAAAATAAATGCTCATTTTGTTCAAATTTTTTTCCTGGCTCTTAATTCTGTTGAATAAAATCTCTTATTTTTTCCTCCACCCTTCATCCTAATTTCTTTCATCCTTTTTTTTCTCCCCCAATTTCTCTCCTAGCTTTCTCTTGCTTGACTCCAGTTTTCTTCTGTACTACCCCCCGTGTTATTGAGTTAGCCAGACAACCCTTTGTCCACTACCCACAGTAACCTCATTTCCTGGTTCTACCACGGCTGCCCCCCGCCCAGTCCTCCATACCTGTGTAACAAAACTAACATGAGTTTGTTCCTTAGTGACTCAAACAGATGGAAACTACACCAGGTAGAGTTACCTCACAAAGGAAACTTTATTTGCAGCATATAAGGAGATGACAGGAAATAACTTCAAAAGCTGTGACTCCCCAAGCAAGGGTGAATGGTTTCCTTTTATTTAGGGTTAGGCTGAGTATTTTGATAGGGAAGCTTGGCATCAGATGTAGACTGGCATAAGACTGCGCATGTGCCTTAAGGAAACATGCCTACACATACATTGTACTTTAAGTAAATGAGGCTGGTGCTCCTCCTTGGGCAGAGATTTTAGTATTATAATGAGGTAAAGGTAACTGTCGGTCACTGCATGGGCCACTTCGTGTTCCATCTGTGCAGGTGACTTGGGGGTGGTTAGCTCAAACTGGCCTGGGTAGGCAGGGCCTCCAGGCAGTCATTACTGCCTGAAGGGTGGTTTTGGTTTCCTTCACAGGGTTTATGTCCATAGGGTCTTTTACCTGAGTTAAGAGATAAGCTGGAAAGAATATCTTAAGGAAAAAATGTGGAACAAATGTCAGTGGGTACGAAGAGGTGAACAGTAAAGGTTGGGTCTTGGCGTTTAGCTGGTGACACCTAGGCAATCTAATCTGCTTTATCCACTTTTGTTCCACATGGAAAATACTACCATCACCACCAGCAACAACAACAGAAACTCATTAGTCCTTGTAAATCTGTTGCTAACCTCTGCCAAACACTAATAATGCTGTTTGGCTGTTAGTGATTTATGATCGATTTCCTTTTTTTTTTTCCTTTCTCTCTCTCTCTTTTTTTTTTTTTTCCTACATTTTTTTTCTTTTTCTTAAAGATCAAGTGGGGCTTGAACACATGACGCTGAGATCGAGAGTAACATGCTCTATCTATTGCGCTAGCCAAGTGCCCCTACTTTTTCATTTTGCATGGCAAATATTTCAAACTTTTATAATATACTTCATCTATTTATTACTACTGGCCAGAGCATCAGAAGGTTGAAAAATTAAAAACAAACAAACAAACAACAAATTACACGCCAAATTCCCCACATTCTACCTCTAACCAGGTATATTTGTGTGGCCTGCCTTGTTTCCCAGGACTCTTCTGCTCAGACTGCTCCTGGCCCTTACTTCTTTACTTCCTTCTTATCTCTCTGTTCTCCCTCTACTCTTCTCCCCATTCTGTATCTTATTCCTGCTGTGGAGGAAAAACTTTGCTTCATCTTTTAAAATGGACCTGAAGTATCACTGTTTTAGTCTGCTCTGGCTCCTGTAGCCAACTACTACAGACCAGGTGGCTTAAATAACGGAAATTCATTTTCTCAAGTTCTGGAGGTTGAGACGTCCCAAGATTACGGTGCCATCAAGGTAGGTTTTATTCTGAGGCTTCTTCTCTTAAATTGTAGGCAGCCACCATCTCACTGTGTGCTCATAGGATCTCTTCTCTGTGAGCCTGTGGAGAGAGAGAGAGAACAAGGTCCCTGGTGTCTCTTCTTCAAAGGATCAGAGCCCTACCTTTGTCATCTCATTTAACCTTAATTACTTCCTGAGAAGCTCTGTCTATAAATACAGCCACGTTAGGGGGCTGCCTCACCATTGCTTACCATTTCAGCATGATAACCATTTGACTGTAGCCACAGTAATGTGACCCTTGAAAACAATCTGTGTCATATTTTAGATTGTGTTAAAATTTCAACTTCATCGTATGAATTTTAGAGGGGCACATTCTTCCATAACACTTACCCTTACCATCACCTCCCAGTGATGCATCCTTTGAAATGACATAGGAAGAGTCTGTGCCCATATCAATTTGAATAGTGTGTTACACCGTCATCATACTTTTCAAGTGTATTTCTTATCCATCCTCTCTGGACCATGAACTAGATCGAAACAGAAATCATGTCTGAGTCTCCTTTGTGTCATGTTCAATAGCTAGCACTGAGTCTACGACTGAGGAGGCTCTCTATAACTATTTTTGATTGATCGATTGATCTACAAGATCCTGAAAGTCAACTAAATGATCAAAGAAAGATTATATATAGCTTAATAGAAAGAATGTTGCATTTAATTTTGAATATTTTGAAATCGATTCCCTATATAAGGCATGTATTAATTCTTCAATGGAATGTTTAATTCAGCTCAGTTCTACGATCATTTGGAGAAAATACCATTTTTAAGTACCAGCTTGAGTACATGTATAAATTCCTCAAGCACTAGAATGGAAAAGTTTGAGTACGTTCATTCCATTGATCTTGTATATCTCAGAAGGCTGCTAGCATAAAACTGCTATGAGAATTGGATGCTTATTGTGAATTGAGCACAGTATCTAGAGTTATAGCTATTTCTTTCAAGAGGTCTGGTTAGTTCAAGCGTTTGTTTTAAGGCCTTAAATCCTTATTCCTTTTTCATCATCATTTTAATCCTGGCCTGAATCAAGGTTTTTTTGTGGTTCTTTCTTTCCTTTCTTCCTTCCTTTCTTTCTTTCTTTCTTTCTTTCTTTCTTTCTTTCTTTCTTTCTTTCTTTCTTTCTTTCTTTTTCTTTCTTTCCCAATTACGTCTTAGAATTGTACATTAGACTTTTTTTTTTTTTTAGCTTGCTGTTTGTGATAATTCTTACTAGTTCATCAACTCCATAGTTGTCAGAAAGGCATTTTCGCATGAAATTTAATTTCTGCAGTGAAGGTTGAAAAATTATCTTGTCTCATCAATAAGGAAAACTCAACCACATTTCCCCCCCTGTTTTCTGTCAGGGCAAAATAATCTCTTGAATTATCTGTATAAAATATTTTTCATTGTTCTGGCAATGATCTGGCTGCATCCTTGGATAGGAAATTGGGCATGTGTGGCTAGGCATCCAGAGGAATATGTTTACCAATGAATTATCTTCCAAGGTTTTGACACCACCATCAGTTATGCCAGATGCAAATCATTTACTCTCTGTCAGTTCAAATACACAGTCTTGTTTGGATGGCTTAAATCTATGCTGGCACCAAAATACAGCAAGCAATATTGCTCAACTTTTGAGTTGAAAGCATAGACAAATGTATACAGCGCCAAAACATGGAAATAACACAATGTAGACTGAATTTTGCTAAGTGTTACTTAATGTTAGCATAGCATGAGATTGTCAAAGGAATAGTGACATTTCCTACTGATAAAAGGAAATGTTCTTCTACAATGGTAGATATAAATGTTTGACATGGAGTTTTAAGGTGACTCTCATGTTCTGTATGGCCCACAATCCTGCCAGATCTCATGAAGTCAAAAATGAAGCTCCTGGTAAATACCTCAGGGAAATGCCAAATTAAATTCTGAAATTTGGGGTCTTAATAATAATGACTTCAGTGCTGCAGTATTTCATAGAATTTAGCATCATGTCTATAGACCATGAACTGGTGGATTAATGGCCTTAAGAGTAAAAAAGATTTGACTAATTTTTCTCTATTCTTTCCTACTTCTGAATCAAGGCAGATCATGGTACAAAAATTTAGATTGTTAACTCATTAATTTTTTGGCTTTTGGCATAAAGACAGCTGAAGTAAACAAAGTTGACCAATATTTTGACTTACTGATAAGATACAATTTCTGTTCATATGAAATAATGGGAGAATTTAATAAAATATCGTAGTTCAGGACAGTGGGTTAAGGTCATACACAAATCATTGAGTTAGAAAACCCAGATTTGAATATTAGTTCCGCTATTTCATTGCAGTAGTGACTTTTCTAAGTCTCAGTTTTCTTATCCATAAAATAAGAAGGCTACTTCCTAACTTATAAAAATAATGCATTGATTTAAAATGTGAAGTATGTTTATATACATACTTAGGACAGCTGGCAATTGTTATCGACATACAAGTCAGAAGGACTTTAATTGAGCTGAATAATCAAGATAATCAACTGTTAAAAAAAAAAAGAAACTCTTCCTTTTCTTGGGTAGAATAAATCTTACCTTATTTAAAGTTTTCCTGGCTTCTTTGACTTTGGCCTTTACCTCCCAGTTAGATTTAAATTGGGCTAAGTAATCACATTCCTAGTTAAAATTTTTCTCAGAGTCAGTACTTAAAGAACATCCCCAGATCCAGCAATAAAGGAAAACACACATTTGTGCCAGGAAATATTTGTGCTACCTAGATCTTTAAATATGTTTTTGTATAAAGTGGTTACACAAAATAAATGACCATGGAATTATTTGAAAATCTACATATTTATGATTTAAGAGCACTTTGCTTTTCCTTGGTCAAGATAGTATTTTCACTATTGCTTATCAACCAAGACAGTGGTTCTCAACCAGAGGAGATGTTGCCCTCTGGAGGACATTGGTAATGTCTGGAGACATTTTTAACTTTTATGACTGTGGTGGGTGGAGGGGAATCACCAGCCTCTAGCGGGTAAGATCAGCAACTCCACTAAACATCCTACAATGCATAAGACATCCCCACAATAAAGAATTATCTGGTCCTGGGGCGCCTGGGTGGCACAGCGGTTAAGCGTCTGCCTTCAGCTCAGGGCGTGATCCCGGCGTTCTGGGATCGAGCCCCACATCAGGCTCCTCCGCTATGAGCCTGCTTCTTCCTCTCCCACTCCCCCTGCTTGTGTTCCCTCTCTCGCTGGCTGTCTCTCTCTCTGTCAAATAAATAAATAAAATCTTAAAAAAAAAAAAAAAGAATTATCTGGTCCTGTCAATGGTGCTGCTCTTGAGAAATCATTTCTGTCAGGTGTGTGTCATACAGAGGTGAATTCTCAAATTTCTGAAGTAGTAGAAGACTGATTTAGAAATGCTAGAATATATTTGAACACATTTTCAGCGTCATGCACAGGTAACACATTTCAGGAGGGAATCACACACAAATTTATCATTTCCTACAGACAACGAGCACGCAGCATGAGAGATTCAAGCATTCTAATTTGAGCACATGGGAGTGTGATATTTTATAACTTTATTATCCCTGGTAGGGGAGGAACTTCATATACCTGTTGATAGATTATTTTCTGCAATCAATTAAAACAGTTATCTTGGGTTACCCATAAATAGGTTTCACTTTTTAATACATATTTTTATTTGAACTAACAGAAAATATTTTCTAAATTGAGCCTTGACTCTCATCATTGTAATAAGTTAAAACTAGAGAGGATCACAAAATCCGTCTACCTCTTTTTTACAACTGAGAATATTGGGAGACAAAGAGGCTAAGCAACTTTCCCAAGGTACTAAAGTTTGTTGTGTGTAGTGTCGGGGCCATGTTTCTAGTCCAGTCAATTAATCATCGATATTTTCATTTTAATGCTATCATTCATTTTAAATACACTGAAGTTCATTGCCCATTTTTCAAAGAACTTTCTTGGTCCCCTCTTGCCTCCCTGACATAACTCCCACTTACATTTCTTTTTGTATGATATTTTTTTCTCCTGATTTCTTTCAGGTCAGTGAAGCCAACAGTATGAAACCTTTAATTTGATACCTTGCCCAAAAGCCTTTCCATGGGCTTTTATACCAAATCAGACTCCCCTAGATTTAAGAGGTGTGGAAAAGCTAGATTAAGCTGTCTCAGGCTGGCTAATCTTCTATTTGGTCAGAGTGTGAAGTGGTCTATGCTGCAGAGTTTTTCCATCACCAGAGGAAAAACTCTTCTCATTTATGCTGGTTTAACTTACAGGGATTTTAGTGATCCACAGAACAAGTGAAATTTAAGATACACATCTTAAGCTCAGTTTGTAAAGGCCTGCGCTTTCAATAACAAAACTCACAGTGACAGTGATGTATGGTTTTCTTTATGAGACCTGAAAACTGATGGATATGTGATCTTATAAATGCTTAGACAAACTAATGCACATAATTATATTTTCCATTTGAAGTCTATTGCTAGGCATTCTAATACAATATCATTAGTTGAAATGGCCACGATGATACAGCTTGGGCAGTTTGTCACGGTAATTACAGGGTGATTATTTTTGACTGGAATGAAGATTTCAGTTTTAGTATGGTGGCAAGCATCATCACAAATTACAGTCTTGGAAAATAATAATAAAAACTTTAAGATTTTAATGCATTCTGCAGCATTATTCCAAAATAATTTCTCATTAAGGAAAATGTCCATAAATTGGATAAATAAATTATTTTTAAAGTGATTAAAATATGGCTTTGCCAAAAGGATCCCACTTATCTCATTAATGGTTCCTATGTATAAAAATGTCGACATTAGATAAAATTTGAGTGTGGTAAATAAGGCTTATGTCATAATTAACGACCTTTGAAGAAAGGGTTTTTTTTTTTTTAAGCAGACACAAAAGTACGGCATTTATCTTCACTATTTTCAGAATGGTTGATTAAAGTAGACAGTGTCCTAACATCTGTATTGAAAACTATATTAATCAATTGATTAATCATGCAACATTAATCAAAAGCCTCCCTAAGTGTTTTAGTATCTGAGCAGCTCTTAGTATTTTCTATCAGATCCCTTTTAAGGTGTCCATTAAAAAGATTAAATTTGGGTGGTAAATACTGAGGGGTTGTGGAACTTGCGGCTTCTCACTGGAAGGTCACAGACACCGCTCATTAGTGCTACTTTTAATGGGATAAGAAGCAAAAGTTTTGAATATGTGACTAAATCAATTAATCAGTCGTGCACTTGACTCATTCCAGTAAGCAGTTTAGTATTTGCCGAATTGGCACCATGGTCATCTGGGTGATTTGTCCTCAGTGGGTTCACTTAAACCAAAGAACACTTTTTACTTAAGAGTTTAAATGGCAAAAGGTTTGAATGGCAAAAGACTGATGCAGCCACTGCTATTCAATATATTGGTTTGTAGAAACTAGTTAGAAGTCAGCCTTTATTATTAAGAATGTATTTAAATGATCCAGGTTGCCCTGTACAATGAGTGTAAAACTTCCTATTACTGGCGTGGATGGTTCACAATCAAATGAATTATTTCAGTGTTTAGTGAGATTGAATTGAACTTCATAGTACACTCTCAAGCTTACTAATCAGCTGTAAATTTCAACATTGGTGATTAATAATTGGTTAGTTCTTAGATTTCCAAACTCTTTTACATGTAAGATTAGTCAGGCAAATTTGTGCAATAAATATGGAGAATGACGACATCAAAAACAAACAGAAAATTAATATAGTGCAGATAAGGACAATTATAATAATCAACAATTTCGATAAATAAAGTGATTTGTCATATTCTCAGAAGGTGCCGCTCTATTATCTTTTGTGTCTCATATCTTTACAGTTTTTAAAAGGCAACAGTTTTCAATATATCTGTTTATTTTGATCACTTTACAATATAGGAAATGGTAGGCTCTGCAAACTCTTTTGATCTTACAGTCCTTTTGGTTTACTTGATGGAAATTTTCTTTCTACTATTGAATAAATGATCATAATGACATTCGATGAAATTAAATCTTGTCAATTTTTTCTGGATAACTTTGCCAGCTTTTCAAACAGAATCCAAACCTATAGACATTTAAAAGCATGGTATGGCCCATCTGTTCATCCCTGCTGTTGCTGGAGGAAAGATTCTGTAGACAAGACAGTTCCCCGAGTTTGTGCAAAGGACTTTATGATTTGGGCAATCTCTAGCTATTGCTGTTTTTCAACAAAATGATTAGGTGGTAGTTTTAAAATTTGCAAATATGTCCCGAAGCTTCAGCAATAGAAGCACATATCTAGATAACTAAATTTAATATATGCTGAATATCTTCAGTTTCAAAAGATGCTTCTTTTCTTCTCTGCCAGTTGCTCAGAGTGCAAACAGCTATTTTATTATATATGCTTCAGTGAGGCTCATCTGCAAAAGGATGATGATTGAGAGATAAAGGAATGCTTCGTCTCTGCATTCCTCTTTTGGATAAAGTTGTCAGCAGAAGAAAGGCATCTACTAAAAAACAGTTACCTCTATGATGAATTATGCGATCACACAAATTCTAAAAACAAAACAAAACAAAACAAAAAAACCTTTACATTTTTATTTAGCATTTGGTACTACAGAAAGAGAATTTAGAAATTCATTTTACTTCCCAAAGTTGGTCGACCAAGTGCATTACTTTCTTACTCTTCTCAGTTCTTTGTTATCAGCAGAATAGTGCTTAAAAGAAAGTTACAGAATAAATCTAATTATGATAAGGCATTATATAAAATTGGTTTCTGTTAGCATGCACAATCTACATTATAATTCCGCATGTGCATTTTGGTATGAAGTATCTGAATAATATTCTTAGTTGATTAATACTTAGAGCTATTCAGGTACACACCAAATGCTCTAAACCTTTATTTCAGTTCTTTGTTACCAAATAATTACATGAAAAAGAAACATGTCTAAAAATAATCAGAAATAGATTTGGTTATGTCTCTGTGTGTATATTGTTTCATATTTGAGTTATATTTTCATTTTGCTATTGACGTGAAGCTTGGTTGCCTTCAGCGGGGAAGGAAATATAATCTGCATAATTCCCATTAGTTCTTCATTGGGTAAATGCATTTTGATATTCTATAGTAGGTTGGTTTGTGGCTAATCATTTTTGTACTTAGCAGCAGGTGTTGCTACTATATTGAAAAAATAGTACACATTTTAGAAATTATGGGTATAATTTAGCCATAAAATACCTAAGTTTCAGTATCCATCAATTCATTAGATAAGTTCACTGGAAATAAAAAAATACAATTAGTTGCTAATAAGGCCATTGCTTCATTACCTGGGTTCACTTTTGTGCTATCAGAAAGTGTTTTAGAGAGATACTTATTTTTTGGTGTTGCTGTTATGGTATGATGGAACTACGTGATATCATATGTCCTGAAGAAACGTTATTTCCTTCAGAAAGCAACGTATGAAGCAATGTTATGTTGCTTTGGGGCAACTTTTTAGGGAGGGCACTATTATGAGCCCATGAAAGCTTTATAGGTTGGAAACATTTTGGTTTATGGGTTTTGGCTAAAGTTTAAATTGTAAACGTTCTTACATGAATGTCCATTTAAAAAGAGATTTCTCTAGTTTTCAAAGTGATAACCCCTCAATAGAATTCAAAAATTGTGTAATTCTATGATTGCAGGCATAAACTATTGGTGATTATGAGCGGAAACTCGTTTGTTCTTTATCCTACTCCTCAGACCTTTAGGAGGAGGATCTTGGAATATCACAGGATCACTTCTGTGACCTAATCTTTAAGGGAAGTGATAGGACAGATGTATTTGCCCCATTTTGTGAGGATCACGTGAGATAAAGGAATTAATATCACTTTGAAAACTGTCAATTATCAAAGAAATGTAAATTTATATTATTATTTTTAATAATTATTGTTTATTGTGTCATTGTGCTATTGATTAGGGCCTTTATGTCCTATTTAGAACACTACTCACTCAGCTGAAATCTGTTTCTGGAGTCCTGTTGCCGTATTTCTTCACAGCTTTTCTCTTTGATTTACTGATTATGTGGATTTGATCAAGTGACCCAACTTCTCTGTAACTCATTTTACTTGTTTGTAAAATAGATAATAATACCTAAATTATAAGGTTATTGGGAGGACTTAATGAGTTAATACAAAGAAAGCTCTGAGAACATGAGACACTCTTTCTCTGCTTTTGTTGTGCTGTTACCAGTATCTCGTGGGCCAGCCATAATGGAGCGACCACATTCACTTTCCATTCAAGTTTCTTGCGATGTAAGCTTGAGCCACCACAGGAGGGAAACTGCGAAAATGAGCTCCCCAAATGCTTTTTTTAAATATAGTTTTTATTTTTTTCTCCATAGTAATTAACTCTTTTTTCAGTAATAGAGGCCTCAAAAGACAAATGGAAATGTGAAGTGAAATATAGTGTTCCCTCTAAACATTCAGCCAGTAGATTTGTTTCCTGGGCAATAACTTACTGTATAATTAGGACAATTCTAAACATGTCTCATATCTATAAATGAAAGTGAGTGAACTTGTTCAATGAAAGGTTCGTTCTCATTAAAACCGTATTTATATAGACAAGGTAGTAGAACAAGAAAACTGGAATTTGGTTAAGGGATAATTCTGATTAAGTGTAGTGCCCTCATTACCTATTGACCTTTAGTCTATCCATAGATAGACCAGGATTACCTGATTTTCTGCTGAGATAGAAGTCTAGTTTACTATAGTACCCATTGAATTTATCGTCCCACTACTTAATTCTGCTAACATTCTCTGATCAGATACATTTTTTTTTTAAGTATGTTCCACACCTAGTCTGGGGCACAGCTACGTGGGGCTTGAACTCATGACCCTGAGGTAAAGACCTGAGAGAAAATCAAGAATCAGAGGCTTAACTGACTGAGCCATCCAGGTGCCCCAAATATATGCCTTTTCTTTTCACTGTGGTTCTTTATTTTCTTTTCATCTAAATGTCACAGTGATCTGAATTTCCTTTTTTTTTTTTTTTTTAAGATTTTATTTATTTATTTGACAGAGAGAGAGATAGCCAGCGAGAGAGGGAACACAGGCAGGGGGAGTGGGAGAGGAAGAAGCAGGCTCCCAGTGGAGGAGCCTGATGTGGGGCTCGATCCCAGGACTCTGGGATCACGCCCTGAGCCAAAGGCAGACGCTTAACGACTGAGCCATCCAGGCGCCCCCGATCTGAATTTTCTTAAGGCTGCAAATCAGGAATAATGGAACAATTACTTATGTTAAAGATATGTTTTCTCCTAAGCCAGTTTTTCTTTTCCTAAGAATTTGTATGTTGCATGTACTTGGGCCTGGAGAGGGCTGACAGTTCTCCTCTGGGAGTTATTTAAATTTCTCAGGAGTATAAAGAATCACATGCAGGGGCTCCTGGCTGACTTAGTCGGTAGAGCATGTGACTCTTGGTCTCAGGTAGTGAGTTCAAGCCCCATGTTGGGTGTAGAGCTTATTTGAAAATAAATATATAATAAATTAATTAACTAATTTCCTTTGATTCAGTGTAGTATTGTTTCTTTAAAAAAATCACATTATAACTTTCTACTGGAAAATAAGCCTAACTTGTATTTCCAGTTCTAAATAAGGGAATATCTTTTCTTTAAATTTTAATTAGGTTTATAGGCACCTGGCTGGCCCAGTTGGTAGACTGTGCAACTCTTGATCTCGGAGTTGTAAGCTCAAGCCCCACATTGAATATAGAGATTACTTAGAAATGAAATCTTTGGGACACCTGAGTGGCTCAGTTGGTTAAGCATCCACCTCTTGATTTCGGCTCAGGTCATGGTCTCAGGGTTGTAGAATTGAACCAAGCATTGGGATCCATGCCCAGTGGGGAGTCTGCTTGAGATTCTTTCTCTCCCTCTCCCTTTACCTTCCCCCTACTCTATCTTGAAAGAAAAAAAAAAAAAAAAAGAAAATCCTATTTTTTTTTATTTAGTGTCACTCTTGATAGTTCCCCAAATCTACCCAGTTAAAGAAAAAAGGAACACTTAGAACAGTGAACAATTGTAATTGATTGAGAGAGTTATGGCTACAGGCAAAAAGACAGGAAAACAACTAAGTTACTATACACTATCTCTATATTTTTCAACAATTAAGGAGAAAATCCTCATCTTTTTAGTGACTTGTAAATGCTTTCATTGCATCAAAGGTGAAGAGGAAAGAAGAAATTCTAAAATATTAATTATGTAATTAGATTGCAATATTTAGTTATTAGGCTTTATCTATTAAGATTTAGAAACAAAAGTGTTTAGAAAGCTATAGTCATAATAGCATAGGTTTACTTATTTATTCTAAATTCGGAAATATTTAAAAATATTTCTAAAATGTTCTTCATTGAGTTTGTAAACTCACAGCAAATTTCAGATATTTATAAACATTTTTTTTTTAAATCTCTGTGCCATCTCTACCCTCAGTTTGGAGAAAAGACCACTTATTTTAATTGTACTTTTTTAGCATAAAAATACCACCAGTTGTAAAAAGAGATTTGCTTTTTTTATTTAGAATACAAAAAAGTTTATTGAAACAAAAACAAGATAATTTTTTAAAATGCTAATTCTTAGAGATTTCTAAACAGGAATAAAGTTTGATCTCAATGACAAATATAATTCAGTTATAAATTATTTTTATTCCGTGAACATTTTTTCTTACCAGCATATTAGAAAAAAGTTATTATTTGTCATTGTTCAGTTGTGTGTTTCAAATATAAAGTATCTTCTTTAATTTTCCTAACAACCCTTATGATAGGAAGCAATATCTTCGTTTTACAGAGACTTAGAGTTGGCAGTTAGTTTTATTAACCACATACATATCATCTGATTCCAAAATCCTTGCTCTTGTCTCACTTAGCCATTATGCTATATTACAAAATAAACAGGCAAATGAATACACAAAGTATTGTGAAAATTTCATTTTCCTTAGAATACTCATTAGTTTTATTGTAGCTTTTTCCTGAGTGGAATTCTATTTGTGACTGTTTCCTCTTTTTGTACCAATTGTGTCACCTTGCCTTTAAATGCACTCAGTACATTCAGATTTACCTGTTAAGAGTTATATATATATATATATATATATATATATATATATATATATACACACACACACACACACACATATATATATACACACATATATATACACACATATATACATATATCTATATATATATCTGTTAGTTAAAAATAAAATTTACATATATGCTTCAGCCTAAGAGAAATTCTAAGGAAATATATGTGTTAGTAAGTCATTTTATTAAGCTAGATGTTTTGGTTATTAGGATTTTAAAAAATCCACGTACTCTGCCTGCTCTGTTTTTATGTACAATTGCAAATTAGATTTTATTCCTGTGTACTTTGATAGATACATTAAAGTGTCATTCTTGGATTTTTAAATTTGTTTGTTTGAATTACGATGAATACAAACCACAAATTAAATGAGATTATTATAGCTAAATTAGGTGTACAAAGACATTTAGTGGTAAACCTTAATTTCTCTTATCTACATTCCTTTACTACTACCTTAGTGAATTTGTTTTTAATTGGAACTATCAAATGACACTTGTGAAGAAATACCACTGTTTTAATTGCAGCCATGAGCCGACCTATGGCAGTGTCATCAGTTGAATCTTGTCCAGTTTTGATCCAAACTCAATCTATTAAACCCCTGAAAGTTTGCTTGTTAATTATTGCCAAGTAAAATTTTCATTTGCTCCAAAATTGCATGGTGAATATAGTTATTACAATTAAGTTTATATTAGAAATTGGCACTAGAGGGAGCTAAGTAATTGTATCATTTGTGTGTTTAGGACGAAATTGAACATTCATTTAAAAACTTGTATTTTTTTTTCAGAACCTGCTGATTTTACAAATATGGCAGCTATGCCTCAGCAAATTATAAGCAATAATGAATTAGTTAATTTTCTTTAGTGAAAACTGCTATGGTAAGATTATTAAATTACTGTATTTCTACTTAGTGAAAGTAGCTACCAGTCAGTAAATTAGGATTTCTAGGACTCTTTGGGGGAAAGGGATTATTACTATTATCCATGTTTATCATTATTTTGGCCCTAACAGAATTAAAATGCTCGTAGTACAATGTTGAAATACAATATTTTGTTCCCAAATTTATAGTTTGATAAGAAAATGGCTTTATTGAATAGGATCTCAGTGCAGATTAGAAAACAATTTTACTCTGATGGTATAATCTAGGAACTTAGTTGGTTTGATTACTTTGAAGGGCTGATTCAGATTAACAACAGTATTCTTCCCCAACAAACGGCACCTACCATGAGCTGTTAAAATTGTGCCATCTCCTCCTTTTATACTTATCTCCAAAATGAACAAAAGTCTGTGTAGGTATGGAAAGCTAAAAGCTGTGGGATGTTTTTATTTACATGAACTAAAGAGCTGAAAAATATTTAATTCCGTATATTTTGCGTGTTGAAGCGCTGGGAACACATTTGGAAACAGCTTGTATTAAGTCAATATTGTGGGGAGAAAATGGGACATTTTATCCTCCTCGGCACATTACTTAGGTAGTCACGGCCAAAAAGGCACACATTTTACATGTCCTTATGTGAGCTTGTCCTCTTACAGACAATGCATATGGGAATTGGTTCTTTTTTTTTCACAGGTCTTATGAGGGAAAAATATGGTTTGGATATTAAAATAAAATAAGGTTTCATTTACATACCATTCTACTTTGAACATATAGTGATGTTGAAAATATTGACATAAAACTCATGATTTTTTATGGTGAAATCCTTTTAGCTAATCTTTTGTTAGAGATTTGAATTGATAAACCAGTGTCCAAAGGGACGTTTCTTGCTCTTTTTCTAGTGGGCCAAATGAGGACACCCTCTGCCTTTATCACCTCTGCATAGGTTTAGTCTTAATACAAAAGTGAATCTCAGAGAAAATAAATGTACAAAATAGAAAAAATATATATATATAACCAGACAATGTATTATGTGATAAACCGCAGAATTGATTTCTTTCTGTTTGCTTCATTTACTTCTTTTATGAAAATGAAGCATCGCTTAAATTTTATATTTTATTCTTATGATTTGAAGAGCGTATTATCTATCTCAAAGGAATATCATAATTGAGGTTAGCTTTACAAAAGAGGTTAGCAAGTGGTATTTTATTTATTTATTTTTTAAGATTTATTAATTTATTTGAGAGAGAGAGAGAGAGCACACTGGAGCACAAGCTGGGGGGGAGGGACAGAGGGAAAGAATCTCAAGCAGACTCCTCACGCTGAAAATAAGAGTAGGAGGTTTAACTAACTGAGCCACCTAGGTCCCCCTAGCAAATGGTATTTTAAAGACAGGATTTAGGGGTGGGGGGGCAGGGGGTGGGGAAGAAGGCTCGTCTACTGTCTACTGAATACCTAGGCCACCTTTCAGATTTCTTAATTAGTGTTTGACAAACTTTAATGTACATGCTGATCACTTAAGGAGCTCTTAAAATGAAGATTCCATTTCAAAATACCTGGATTCTTCATTTTTAACAAGTTCCCTGTTACTAGCTGCCGGCCACACTTTGAATAGCAGCAGTCTTTTCTTTCTTTAATCCTGATGTGTGTTGCTCTGGCTTGAATAAGAATTAACAGCAAAAGGGAAGTCAGACACTAGAACAAAGTGATGACCCTGATACAGTAAAACCAAGATGTCAATTATAAGTGGTTTATGTCCTTCACGAGCCATGTTAGATGCCCGGCATTGACCACATATAAGAACGGTGATTATGCTGGCATGGGGCCATCTACAACCATTTACATTGTGTTCCTACAAACCTCCTTTGATCCCACAGTATAACAGATACCATAATGTTATATTTTTCCATATTTCAGTAGCTTTAAAATCTTTCTTATGAGTAGATAAATCCATTTCATAGGAGGTGTGTGAGGTCCAGGGAAACAGCATGGTGTAGCAAACAGAACTGTTTGCTTGGAAACAGATTCATCTGGATTCATATTCTAGTTCTGCCACTCATCAGTTACGTAGTTTTAAGAATTTTATTTAACGTTATTTCTTATTGGTAAAATGGAGATATCATACCTACTTCCTAGATTTGTTCTTTGCTTAAATTTTATAATTTGTTGGCTTTGATCACTGAACATCTAGAGTGTTGATATATTTTATTTAGCATCAGGATTTTATCATCAGGAAATATTCTGCTGAGTAAGGACCATCATTACTACAACTATTACCAACAAAATTGGATATTGGGCCACCAGTAGTGGAGTGTAGATGGAACGAAAAGTTTGGGAGATAGAAAAATGAGAGAAGACGTTAGAAAGGAGGATTGGGTCAGATAATACAAGGCCTTAGAACTCTGCTGGGGATTTTGTAATTTATTTTTTAAGCAATGGCAAACCGGTAGAGGGCTATGATATGAGGAGTAGTGGGAACAAAATAATATTTTCTTTTTTTTTATTTGAGAATGATTTATATGGGCATCAAGAATAGGTATTTCTTCTGTAATCCAGACTAAGAGATTATAGGGATGTGAGCCAAAATAGTGTAAATAGAGAGAAAGAGATATATTTATTTAATAATTATTCGGGAGTCAGATACATAAGGAATAGTAGCCTTGAGTCAGGATGTTTAAAGCCATCAAACACCCTAACTCAACAGACTTCAGGAAATCTGTTTCACAGCACAAGAAGTGCAACAGAGAGTGGTGTTAGCTTTTCTGCGACTCTTTTGGGTCTATTTACAAATTGTTGCACACCCAGCTGATCTCCAAAGACAGAATAAGGGCTATCTCTTCCTTGTGTCTCTTTTCTAAAATAAAAGAAATTTTCCTAGAAGCTCACCAGCCTCCTAGGTCTTGCTTAGAGTTGAATTCCAAGTGTAGTCCTAAACCAGTCTGGCAAGGGAAAGAGACCACTAGCAATGACTGAGACCATAAGGACTCTCTTCCTGGTGTGGGGAATAGAGGTGGCCTTTCCTGTAGTACAAGACTATTTGCAAAGAGTGGATTGCTCTTTTAGGAAGGCCTGGGGCTATGTTTGAGGGTGTGGTTGGGGAGAGGAAAGTGTGTGTGTGTGTGTGTATGTGTGTGTGTGTGTGTGTATGTGTGTGTGTGTGTGTGTGTCTGCTTTCAAAAGAGGAAAGTTACACTTACACACTAATAATTGATTATTTATAAATAAATATTTAATGTCTCTCTCTAGAGTATACTACAGGCATCTTGAGATTTGGGACTTTATTATCTTATATATTTTTAATTCATTATTGTATCCCTATCACCTTGAACAGTGTCAGGCACACTGGTGATTTTTAGGAAGAGTTTTTCTGGTAAACCGCTTTTGAAAGTCATATGGCATTCATATATACTACCTAATAGATTTCTTTACCCTCCTAGCAGCATTTCTTTAACTCACTAAACTCTAGCCACACCAAGCTTTATATACTCCTTTAGTCAAGCTCATGTTTTTCCAGAACTGAACAAGTGTGTGTGTTTCTCCTTTAGTTTTCCACTCACATGTCACGTCCTCAGAGAGGCCTTTTCTGATCATCTTACCTGAGTTATTTTCCCATCATGAATTATTTGTTATTTTATCTTAGCATCGTGAATATTCTCCTCAAATACTAATTTTAATAATTTTTAAATAGAAATAGTATATACAGATCTAGATACCTGTGGCTCTTCAGTGTCTATTTTCTGTGTTTTGTACCAGCATACCCAAGGCACTGCACATGTTTGCACTTTATACATAATTGCCCCACAAACAAACGTGGCTGAGGTCCTTGTTTCTAGATTGGGTGACTTGGGGAATGCTGTTAACTAATCTAGAAATTTGAGAAGAAGTGTTTTTTGTTTTGTTTTGTTTTATTTTGTTTTTCCCCAAGGGGAAATAATTAACTTGGGTAGTTGTACATTGAAATACCAGAAGGAAATTAAGGACGACTCCTGGACTTTGAAAAATTTGAGTCTATAGCACAGGAGAGAGTAAATGGAAATGGAAGTAGCAATCTGGATAACAGAATCTATGCTTTTATATAAGCATCTGCTTTTATATATATTTTAGATTATTTGAGTAAAACAAGTTGATGTGTTTTTCCACCCAGAGTGTCTTTTCAGTCTTACACATTATATTTAGTATTTATTTATTTGACTACATGAGTTTCTCAGAATTTTAATTCTATGAGTTTCATGAGGAGTTACCATGACATGGTCTGTAGGTTATGTTGAAAAGGAACAGAAAAGCTTAGATCTTGAATTTGGCGGCATTGTAATGACGATGTACAGGTGCTAAAGAATGATTTTCAAGAGGCTAAAAAGCATGAATTGTGAAAATATAGAAATAGCATATAGCAAAGATTATATTCAACCTATTAATTCAGGAGGTAACCAGCAAAATGTTGAAACTAGTTCTAAAACTATTTGAGATAAAGTAATGTTATAAATGTGCAAATTATATATAAAAGTGACTAATGTCTCTAAGGGAATTATACTTTGGGGTTTTCAGTTCCACCAGATAGCAACTATTTGCAACTCTTCTGAATCACAGTCTACAAGTTACTTTTGCCCCTAAAGAATTATCAAATAGACAATAGAAAATCAAGCTCAGCATTGCACCAAAAGAGCACATAGGGTGTATGTGTATGTGCATTGTTTATTTTCAAGCTTTGCAATAATTTTTCTGATAGGGTAAGGAGAAAAGTAGATTTCACTAAAAAAAAAAATAGTTCTGTGTGTGTATGTGTGTATCTTTGAGAAAGCTGTTAATGATGATTGTTTGCTGCTAACACTACCGTCAAAGCACTATAGTATGTGCTGCAATTTAGATTGTTGGAAGTTAATATATTTCTATAACTTAGGAAAAATAAGCAAACCAGACATATTTGAGCAAAGCAATTTTTAAAAACTTTTGGTGCCAAATGAAATGTGTCTATAGATTTAAACTTTAGGTAATATACATAATGTAAATTTTTCTAAAATAAATCTAAGATTGAGTATTTATAAAGGCATGTGGTCAAATCTATCTAGAAGCTCTCATAACATATCCTGACTTAATTTTCTTTTGGGATGAAAAAAGAAATTCAAAACAGGAGTTGCCTCCCTTAAAACACCAGCGATGACCCAGTGCCCATTTTGTTATTTCATTCAGTGTCCTCGATGCAGCTGAACTAGACTGTATCCTTAATGAGAGATTGGTGACACTCTAACAGGGTGACACAGCATCAATATCACATAACATAGTATGTCTAGAGTAATAGGTGTTATTTAGGGAGTGACATAATTCTGATACAACATATATCATTTAATCCATGCAATGCAAACTTTGTTAAGCTTTTTTTAAAATTTATTTATTTAAGATAGAGAGTGAGAGAGAGAGAGCATGAGCAGCGGACAGAAGGAGAGGGAGAAACAGGCTCCTTGTTGGGCAGGGAGCCCAATGTGGGGCTTGATCCCAGGACCCCGGAATCATGACCTGAGCAGAAGGCAGACTGTTAACTGACTGTGCCACCCAGGCACCCCCAGTGCGAACTTTGAAGAAGATAATATTTTACAGATAAAATCCAAAGTTTATAGAAATCGAATCATTGGCAGAAGCCTCCATAACCATTAAATGAGAGGCAGTTGTCTGTCCCAATATAACTGAAGCTGTGGTCTGATCTTTAAGCATGACTTTTCTTTTAGCCTTAAAATAATTGTTTTCTATGAATACTTTTTCTTCAGGGACCTCTGAGGATCAGTGGGTTATTTTTTCAGTAGCCATATGATTTTTCTTAAGGAGTTTAGTAAAAGTAATATTAATATTAATATAGCTACTACTATATGACTTTGCTTGTCATCTAATAGTTTTATCTTATGCAATTTTTAACAGTAGTTCCCTGCGGTAAGCATTATTATCCTAACTTTATGCTTTGGGAATCCAGAATTGCCCACTAAATGTCCAGACCTCTCTGACTCCCCTGGCCACATTTACCTCTATCAGGAACACTGCTCCTGTTCAGCATTTAAGAAGATCCATTTCAAAGGTAAACCTCTAGGGTGAATTCCAAAAGACTCCCTTTCCCTAGATCCCAGAACCATGCTTTAGTTTTTGTCCCTGTCCTTGCGATGGGACTTAGGGGATTGTTGCTTACTTCTTGGCAGTATTCTCTCCCCTCGTGGATGTCATCTTCATGGCTGCTGGCCTGGCCAGACTACATTTGTAGACCTGGATGGTACTCTTGATGGAAGATGGGAACTGATATCCTCTCTTGCTTTTCCCTATTAGTCTTCTTGTGCTATTGTTTACAGTTACCTTATAACTCCAATTTAAATTGTCCCATTACTGTTATATCTCCTCCTACTAAGAACATTTTTTAATTTCGGGCCAGAAAACATTTTAATGGTGCATCCAAGTGTGGTATTCAGAAAGTCTATCTTCAGAAGGATGGATACGTGGATACACATGCGGTAAAACAAATACCACAAAGTGTTAACAGATCTTTATGTTAAAGAATCTGTGTGAGTGCACACTGTAAAAATACTTCAACTTTTCTGTGTTTGAATACTTTCACAATAAAAAGCCTGAGAAAAAAATATCTACTGCCTGTGAACTTGCAGCTGATTTACTTTGTGTTGCCATCCTCTCTCTGATAGAATAGACACCCCATGAGGGCAGGAGTCTTTGTTTCTTCTGTTCAGAGATGTGTCTCAAATGTCTAAAACAGTGCCTGGCACATAGTAGACCCTTAATAAATATTTCCTTAGTGAAAAATTTTTCTGAGAAAAGCTGCAGTGAAGACTTAATGGTTGCTTGTGTAAGATGATTTCTTCAAGCTTTTGTATGGGACTCTTAGGATGTGATAAATGCCTTGGAGTGGGGGTGGGAGAGTATGTCAAGATCCTTCAAACAGATCTCAGCTCTGCAAATGGATCAAACAGGAATCTGAAGCTCAATTTTAAAATTTATTTTTTCCCTTTTGGGCTTTCCCATAGGAAGACTATACAAAACAGAACCACATGGGGACCTACCCATTCATAGACCACCAGGGGGTTCAGAAAACTTCGGCACTCCCCAAACATGTAGGAGAAATCCTCCATACCAGGAGGAAGCACAAGAATATTTGGGTTTCCAATGGTAGTGTTAATCTAAGAAAGATAGCTGGTAGAAGCAGCTACTTTTTTTCCTCCAGGAAATTATCCTGTCCTCAGAAGTAATAATGTTCCAACCTTAGGAAGATACAACTTATAAATTGGGAATTTTATCTGGAGAATGTGTGAGGGAGCAACTGCTCTTCTGGCTTCTATAAGCCATGCTTCTGACAATCACCAGGGAGAGAGATATAAGGTAACAAAAGCCACTTCTGTTCTAGAAGCAGCAAATAAGTGGGAAGAGAAGTCTGGCATGGACATGTGAGAGGGGTGCTGGCGTAAATCTGCCTCTTCTCAATGTTGCTTTCTTCAGGCATGCTAACAATATTCTCAGAAGTGTATGCAGGCTGGGCTCACTCTGGTACCTTCATTACCACTATTGGTGTCTGTGTCGTCTCTTGACTAGACTGCAAACTAGACTCATTTTTAAATATATTATTTTGGAAATTTCCAAACACAAAAATGAAGGGATTGGCATTTTTAAAAAATACCACAGAGAAAAATTATTAACCAAGTGTTTAGGCTACTATATTAAAACTATAACTTCTGTCTTATCAAATATTAAATAAAACCAGTCACCTATTCTTATCACCTCTTTCTCATCTGAAAATTGTACCACACTTCTATTTTTACGCTCATTAAATTATTTTCCTTTAATCTACATGTTCACAACCCTGTGCTTTAAACACTGGAATTTGCCCTTATAAACTAGCCAATTTCATTTCCTCAAATACTACCTCCTGCCATAAATCTAAATCACTGTCTGAATTTCAAGGTCTTTAAACTATCAAACAAGATTTTCTTCTTCATCTAGTTTGAGTTCCTTACTCCCTCATTAACACATTCATATCCATTTCTGCTCAGACTTTCAGTTCTATAATTTCTCTAACATGAAAGTTTCTTCCATTCCCTCCTCAGCCCTACAATCAGCCTCAGAACCCAACCTCACTTCCATCTAGTCTAAGCACACATTCCTGATCAGAGCTCACCTCACTTTGAATACCTAAGCACTCGTCTATGCTAAACATGATGGTATATCATACTATAGCTTATATTTGTTCCAATTTTTTTTAAGATTTTATTTTATTTATTTATTTGAGAGAGAGAGAACACTAGCGATGGGGTGGGGCAGCGGGAGAGGGAGAAACAGACTCCACCTGAGCAGGGAGCCTGATGTGGGGCTTGATCCCAAGACCAGGGGATCATGATCTGAGCCAGAGGCAGATGCTTAAGTGACTGAGCCACCCAGGCACCCCTGTTCCAGTGTTTTGGTATGTGATCACTTTGTGTTTTCTGTAGGAGTATCAAGTCAATGAGGTCAGGACACATGTCTTCTGAAGCTCCTACATCTGTGAGTCCTAATTCTGGCAGCCCATTAGACTCACAAGAGATCTTTGTGCTAAATAAATAAATAAATAAATAAATAAATAAATAAATAAAATACAGATATGCTATGTTAGATATATTCAAGATAGAGCCTGAGAATTATATTTTATAGTCTTCCAGGTGATTCATTTATATGTGTTTCAGTGTTGATTTATGGACCAACATTTGGGATCTCCTATTGCAGAGAATAATGGTCAGACTGAGCATATTAAAAAACATCTGATCCAGACATATTAATTTGCTAAATTCATAGGATCTGTGGTCAAGCATTAGGCATCTTTATAAGATTACCTGAAAGTGCAAACAGAAATAAAAAATGAAACTAATTCAAAATTCATCTATAATTACCTAATAACAATAATACTTTTTTGATGATACCCTGAAATAAGTCAACTATGATGCAGTTATTTTAAATCCTTCTTCTATTTAATGCATCTGGTTGAGTGGAAATCCATAGAAGATACTGTCATTAATTAACCACATAGATTTTGAACATCATCTTTAAGTCAGCAGTAAAATTGAGTATGTATATTACAGTTTTGTTCTGTTTGTTATAATCTTGCTATCTGGGAGAATGCTAGTTAAAGCATCACAGTACATAAATTTGGATCTTTAAAGCAGGAAGAGAAGGAAAGACAGTTCTGTCCCTTTGCTCATGCCAATCCCAAGAGGAGAGTGACATTGCAGGATTATTGGATCACAGTAACCAGTGAGCAGGATCAGTATATTCCAAAGGGCCACACATTTCCATGTTGCCCTCTTCTTTTTCTTACTTCCTTCATGCAGCTGGTTAAGTAAAATTGAGCAAGGGACTCTTGTTTGTGTTGTGGAACAGTAGATAAGTTCATGATCATCAGACCTTGGGCAATCTAATAATAAAATGAAAAACCTCTGTCATTTCTATGATTTTTTAAAAAGTATATAGCCCTGGCAGCAGCTTTTCTTCAGGAGAATTGATTGATAAAACAGAATTTAAGCCTCCTTTTATCATCCATCCAAATACGGCAAAAAGCCATTTTAACCTTATCATGTTCCTTTCCACCTTCTTGGATTCAGTAAGAGGTACTACATGTCAGATCTACCCATTCATGGCCCCAGACTCTTGACTATAATAATCAGGAAGTTCTGTCCAGGTGAGCGTATAAAGTCATGATAATAGTTGTAACATGGAACTTTATCGGGTTGACAAAATGATGTATTTTAAAAAATCGATCCTAAACTCTTCTGTCTCTCTGTCTTTCTCTTCACTTTTGTTCTGTTATGAATTTCTGCATCCTATCACTAAAGATCTGTTGATAATTCATCTCAGGAAAAAAGAGTATGTCAAGGTACAATTTAAATGGTCTTTTCTTTCATGCCATTCTATGGCATCTGGGCTGCAGTGCCTGCTTCTTGTTTTAAGGACCTTATTAATAATTGCAGAAACTGTCTTAGACTTTGCTTATTCACTTGCTCAAAGAATGGTCTTTCATTACTAGGTCTTTAATAGATTGATTTCTGTGCTACGTTTGCTTTCTTTTAATATTCTCTGCAAAATTGTGGCTTCCTCCATTACTAATGAAAGAAAATTGAGGAGAGCTGTTTTGGCTCTCTGTCTCTTTTTCTCCCAGGACATATCACTGTTCTATTTGCTACTCTATTCTCTTTGCCATTTATCAGAATTCTCCTTTGTGCTGTGGGAAAGGGAGGGTCATTTAAAAATCATTCTTTGGGAAGAATGTACTGCTGTTTGGGCATTGTCAGGACACTCTCCCTGTAAAACATTACAAATCTTATGGGCAGGAACTTAAGAGAGCTCATGGATATTATCACACCCAATGTTGTGAAGGGTAACAGTGCTCAGCAAATGCTTATTAAATGAATCAATGAATATATGAATGTGGTTCCTTGATATGACACTGAGAATTTTGTTTGCATATCTACCATAATATGTGATTCAATAAGAAAATATTGATGTTCAAAAATTGCTATCCTCTTAAAGCAGTGCCTTAATGAAAAAAAAAAGACCATAAAAATTCCACATACAGACTTGTTTAGCAATTTTAGAATAGTCCTTTGTGTTGCTAAAATTTTAGTGTCTGTTTCATCCGTTTTTTAGAAATTTGACCCCAGGATACCATAGAAAAAAGACTGTTCAAAGTTGTTTTTTTATTACCATTATGCCTTAAATCAAGAAAATATAGAATAATAACATGATTTTAAGAAACATGGCTTAATTTACAATCATTTACATTTTATTTTTTTGTAATATAAACCATATTATCAACGACATTACTCTAAACATTCCCCAGACTTGAGACTAATTTTAGTAGTTAAGGCTAAATCATTTTTTAATTGATATTTAAAGCTCAGAGGGAAAAAAAAAATCTATTGTGTACCTTCACCCACTGATAATTTCTGAAAACATTTGGTGCATATTTTCTAGAAATTTCCTTTTTCCAATTTAAGCTACATTTTAATATTTCTGCCTTTCATTTCATAAGAAGACATATTCTAACATTTGCATTACATGAAGATGCAATTCAGTGAGGGGTCAAATTCCTGTTGCTTATCAATGCATTAGCCTTCCTCAATTCTGTATGGTTGCAATCTCTAATAATTTTTAGGTTTTGTTCAGCGATTAATTTTGGCTATGTTCCACAAAGAATCACACAATGTGAGAATCAGAATAAACTTTTCTGAAGTTACTTTATTCACTTCTACTAATAACCTCATTTTATATAGGGGATAGTTGAGGGTCAGAGAAGTGAATTGATTTGTGCAATGTGACAACTAATTGGTTACAGAGTTGAGAATAGACTATATCATAAATGATTTTGATCTTATGATTATCTTATGATACTTAGAATTGGATTATAAATAATTGTTCAAAAGTCACTCATGTTTAATTTTTATTTGGTAGAAATTTGTCATTTACTGCAACATCAATGAAACTTCTGTGAATATACAGAGTCAAAAGAGAAATAAATCTAATGAATTTTTTTCTTTTGAAATACAATTGAATGTTATATTAAAGAAAGATTACTGTTGTTAGCTAATTCTGCAACTATATAGGCCAAAGAAATCTATAACAACAGAACTTTGAAGCATGAGTGATGTAGAAGAATTATGGATATTAATTCAGTCTTTCCATGTGGTGTTCAGTGAAATATTAAGCTTTAGAGTCTGTGTGGGAGTGTATCTAAATATAGTTGCTATTTTGCATTTATATTCTGCAGTTTCTCAGACATATTCATGGCAGAGAGGGGAAAAAAATAAATGTCTGCCATAAGGGCATGATTCCCGATAGGATGCCGAGAGGTCAGTTCTTCACAGCCAAAGCACAGTATAACTAGAATCAAGAGTTCCGCTGGTTCTCTTCTGATTTCGTCTTCCTAACTCTCCCATCTTGCTCTGGACTCTTCTGGGTAGCTTCAAAAGTATATTTTCCCAAAGATGCCGACTTCCGTGAAAAATTCTTGCACAGACTGTAACTAATTAGTTTAACTTAAAATTACAATTGATCCATTTTCTGGCAGCCTTGTCAACAACCTGGGGTGCTGATGGGGTAATAGAGATCAAAAGTTCTAGATTAGATATTAGAAACCCTTGAACCAAGTATTGGGACTTGACCCAAGGGTGTGTTTTTTGGACAGGTACACTGTCTTAAAGTTTGCAAATTTTTTAATGTTTTTAGGAAGATCTGTGTATTCTTTATTCTTTAGTTTATCAATCCCCGTTATCTTTCATAACTCAGCTTCACACTTTGATTCTATTTGCCTCCTATAACCCCTGCTTAAATGACCACATCCACTCAATGTTATATATCATAGAATCATAGAATTTCAGATATGGGAAGAATTTGAGATCATCCGGATTAAGCTCTTTATTTTTTTAGATAAGAAATGGATCCAGAGAGGTGAAGTGATTTATAGAAGGTGAAACATGACTAAGAGAAAAAAAAAAAAAAAAAAAAAAGAAGCAGCAGCAGCTAACATTTATAGTGAACCTGAAATACTAGGTATTGAACTGGACACTTAATTCATATCATCACATTTAATTCTGATACTCATAGATGAAAAAAATCATAGCTATGTTATATTCGCATAGTTAAGGAAAAATCAAAGCAGACTTGAAAGTCAAATACTGGTCAGCTTGACCCGAAGCACGTGGTCTTCCAAACAGAACCAAACTTCCATTCCTCTCTCAGTGAACTTTCAGCTATATCATATTGCCAATCAATTAGGCAAATGATTTAGGATAAATAATTATGCTTGTCATTTTAAAAATGCACCCATCTGATAAACTTGCCACATGTTTGCCTTGGGCGTTTTTGCTTAAAATGTAGGAACATTCCAGAAGGAATCCCTAACTGAGATGTATTTGATGCTCTGTTTTTATTTATTTATTTTTTTAAGGTTTTATTTATTCATTTGTGAGATGGTGCACAAGCAAGGGGTGGGGGCAGAGGAGAGAGAGAAGCAGACTCCTCACTGAGCTGGGAGCCTGATGCTTAATCCCAGGACCTGGAGATCATGACCTGAGCTGAAGGGAGACGCTTAACCATCTGAACCACCCAGGCGCCCCGATGTCCTGTGTTCTTATCCTGTCTCCCAATATGTCATCCAAAAGTAAAATATAAAAAGGCAGATATGTCATTTCTCTTTGTAATTTATTAGTTTGTGGATTCAGTATGAAATCACAGGTCTCCACTGCTTGAAAGCTACATGAGATATTCCTAATTTCCTCATCTTCCCAACTATCTTAACACATCTGGCTTCCTGGTGTACGTATTTGTCAGCCTAAGCTAAGTCATTGCTTACTCACACCAGCAACAGTTTCTACTTACACAAGTTTTCTCAGCATTCATACAGAACCATAACAATCCCTGAGGTGTTTTTTTTTTTTTGTTTTGGTTTGGTTTTTTTAACCTATGCTTCACACCATTTGATGCCATACAGCTTAATACAGAAAAACGAAGGCACATTTTAAAGATCTCTGTCTTTGTGGGTTTATGTGTTTCAGGAAGTTGTCAGGCAAAATGCATAGCAAATGATTTATTAAATATAAGAAAAAATGGAAGTCTACAGACCAACCATACCAGTCACCTTCTAAAATATTGAAATTTCCCTAGAAGTTATGTCTAGAAGGTTCATCAGAATCACTTATGAGTCATATTTATTATTTAATAAAATGGAGGAAAGACTTATTAGCTATTGGGTTTTGGAATGTATCCAGACAAAAGTGATGCTAGTTGGACTAGACTTGTGAAAGATCTATTAATGAGAGATTAATTGGTCATAGAACCACACACAGGAGGTGTATTATGAGGGTCTCAGGAGATGGATCAACTGGGATCATGATGCTTGATATGCAAAGGGAAAACAGAACAACCTGGATCACAATACATAAATATACAAACGGATTTTTTTAAAATAAAAAGCCCTGGCAAACTTGTTAGCTTAAATATAAAATTAAAGCTCTTGCCTGCAACTACTAAACATTCATAAATGCTTTTGGCAATGATAGCCTCACATCTTTTCACCTACATAGACACTCTGAGAAGACGGATACCTGGTTCAAAAATATGCATAATTATTTTGATATGTCACTGATATTTACTTCATGTACAGGAATCCCCCTTTATTCATGGGGGATGTGTTCCAAGATGCCCAGTACATGTCTGAAACTGCAATAGTACCTATATATACTGTGTTTTTTCCTAAATGTACATACCTATGAGGGAGTTTATTTTATAACTTAGGCACAGTAAGAGGTTAACAACAATAAAGAGAGAATAAAATAGTTATAGCAGTATACTGTAATAACAGTTTTGTGAATGTGGCCTCTCTCAAAATATCTTATTGTAGTATTATCTTCATGACAATATATAAATAAGTAATGTATAAATATAAGTAATATATAAAAAATAGATAGTAATATAGTATTATATTCAATCCTCTTCTTGTGATGATATGAGATGGCAAAACGCATATTATGAGATGAAGTGAGATGCACACATAGGCATTGTGATGTGAGTTTAAGTTACTATTGACCTTCTGACAATATGTCCAGAGGATCACCTACTTCCAGACAATGGTTGACCACAGGCAATTGAAACTGCAGAAATTGAAACTATGGATAAGGGGGACTACTGTAGTGTATATATATTTAAAAATTATGCATGCATAAATCTTTTGTATAAATCAACTTGGGATTTTAATGCAAGGAGTTCTAGAGTATGTATTTTTGTAATATAAATGGCCATATGCATGCGTGCATGCACGCGCACACACACAAGCACACACATGCTTAACTGATCTATCCTGCTTTGTAAATTAAGACTTTTAATGAGAGGTATTGTTGTCAGCGTCACGAGTAGGTGAATATGGTTATGAATATGGTGCCCCTTTGGCCGATACCCTTTGTCTTATCCTGGAATTCGTCTGCCCTCTCCTAATCATATGCATTAATAATTGGGCTGTTGTTTTCCCCCTCGAGTCTGTTTCAGACTTGATGGAAGGCTGCTACTTGCCTATGTTCTCTAGAGTAAGAGTATAAAGGAGAAATCCAAGAGACAGGCTTGAGGAAAAGTCAAATTTACATCTGAGTAGACTATCCACATGATTTCTCCTTCTGATGGAATCATGAACAAAAGACAATCTGGATAAAGCCCAGGTGGTTGGAAAATTGATACTGGTTAAGTGGGATGACCGAAAGTGAAAGGTAGAAGCGAGAACCAAGTAAAAATTTTGAATTCATAAAGGAGTAGCTTTGCAGCTTTTACAGAAATATCTCCATTCTCAGAGTAGTGTGGAAGTAGCTGTTAAAACTACTGGCCTAGGATAATTTATTCACAGTAGGGTAAGTCATTAGAAAGGTGAAGCATGCCACTAGATTGAAGATGGCAGATAGGTTTCATCCTGGCTGCCAAGTCTATTTGATTTGTAGTGGCTGCCTGGAGAGATGTGGACAAAAGGACTCTAAGACCTTATCTAAACCCAACAATTTAGTGTCCTGTGATTGATTAGTGATGTCTACATGGGCACAGAAATGTGAGTTATTGACATCATGTAATGTTTCTTTCATCCTGTACCAGATATCTCTCAATAATTGGACAGTTAAAAGGGTCCACATCTGACTAACAGAAGTTAGCTTATCATTTGAGCACCTTGATCAGGGTTTAACTAAACTCCAGAATCTTTATAGCTATGGCATTTGGTTGGTCTGAATGGTTTAAGATGATATTGTGGGATTTTCTCATATGTTCTTGAACATAACTTGGGAATACAAGTTTGCAGTACTTAAGAGCATGCTGACAGATTTTTGTTTGTTTGTTTGTTTTTAGTTTTTAGTTTCTCCAAACAACCCAAGTTAAAAAATGAGACACTGGAATTCAGGGTCAGAATTTAGATCAAAATAAGGAATACTAGCATGATGCAAACTTTTATTCTTTTATACAACGGGAATGTATCAGTTATGACTATCCTTAGGGTACCAGTCCTCTGAACCAGGCTTTAGCACTTGGGCACTGATAGTTCCTTTTCAGAATTCCAAAAGGCAGTTGAGTGTGATTTGTGAATTGTCAGTTTAGGACATTACTAGGGCAGCATATGTCTGCAAAGGGGCATCACAGTAGGGGTGAGCCTTAGAGGAAGAAAGACAAAACGGCAAGACTTGTTATATTGGGGCTAAGCCTGAGGAAAGGACTTTGAGGATCCTTTAAAGAATAGTGCCAAAGCCTGGATCACCCTGGAGATTGGGATATAAATGAACCGCTAACTAGAGAAATCTGGAGACCTCACTGTGGGAATACTTGATAAAATGAAGACAGGGAAGAGTATGCTTGGCCCACTCGATTTTCTTATACATGAGATTATGTAAGTGGAGTTTCAGGGTTTATCTGTAAACCAGGTTTTCCCTCTTAAAATTTGAAGTTTTATGGGAAAGGTATTAGATTAACTATTAGCAGACATTTATATCATACTATGAATGAGTCTATGAGATGTTTTCCTAAATATACATTTTTACAAATGGCAAGAAAGCAGCTATGGAGAAGCTAGGAAGGCAGAAGGCAGAAAGGTAAGTTGGGCAAAATGAAAGTTGGAAGTAGGAAGATCCATGAAGACACAAGCGAGATCTTAGATCAATGATTTCTTGACCAAGGAACTTATTACTGGATGCAGAGAACAGCTAAAAGCCCTCAAGAATAAGAGAAAATAGTGGTTGATGAAAATTATTGGTATGATTCTTAATAGGCCTTATTAGGTCTCCCAGAGGCTGCTCTTGGGTAGTGTATAAAAGTAGGGTTATCAGATAGTTCTAGTTGGCCAAGGACTTTCCTGATGTTAGTAATGAAGTTCCCTGTTCCAAGAATTCCCTTATTCCCAGGCAAACAAGGATAGTTGGTCATTCTCAGAGATGCAAAATGTAGCCCTTTTCTGGGTAGGGGGGAAGTAGTACTTTCAGAAAATGTTTTGACACCCGAAGATGATCTTTACTTGAAAAAGCATGGCAACAGTAGTATGGTCACACTTTCAGGCATCTGTGAAAGAAACCTGGGAAAGAACCTCTGTCGTCCCGCTCATTCCCATATTAGAAGGGGTGTATGTGTTCACTCACAGAGAGAAATTTGTTTCCAGTTTTCAAGCTCTAAATGGACAGCCTTTTGTTTTTGGTTAGCAACAACCAAAGCTAATATTTACAAAATCAGTGTATCTCCCTCCCTCAAGGAGCATCATGACTGAATATGATTAGGAGCTTGGTGATTTAAAATGCACATCTGATGCATGTTAACATACATGTGTTAGGGCTACTGTTTTTTATTGGAGGGACAGGAATCATTATTCTTCATTATACTTATTCTTTTATAAATCTTGAAGTGGATTTTTGGGTTTCAATTTGAGTGCAGTTTTCCATTTTGTATGGAAAGAAGAATAAAAGAAGAATCCAACTAGCCACCTCATATTGAACTTCACAACATTTTGTATTTGGCAAATTTCTTTCCTGTATCCTGGCTTTGGAATTTCATAAAAAATTTAAGTGATAACTCCAGTACCCTTACCAGAGAAAATCCCTACCAAATGTTATGTGGTGGAAGAGAACAAATAATAGGCTTAGGATTGGAATGCATAAAGAGTGAAAGAACAATGTCAAAAGTCACTTTTAGTCTTTAGGAAAAGTCATAGTAACCATTTTGTTTTTTTCAAAATAGTTGAAGTGAATAATTTAGGAAATGAAGTTCTCCAGTATTTGGCATTTTGAATTTAATTAGTATCAGTGAATGCATATATTGCTTTCAAGATGCTAAAAAAAAAAAAAATGGGGATTACCCACAGTAAATAAAAATAGATCAAGAATGTGGGGAACTAACTATAAGCATCATCAGTTTACTTGGAGATTTCCCAAGTACTTTCAATGATCAGTTTTTATCTTCTTTGAAATTACTTTAGTTATGGCTAGTTAGTATACTTAAATGAGCAGAAAAAAAGTTGTATTTTAATGTGGATGTGTGTGTTTGTGACTTCCCTTGTTTTAACTTAATAGGGGAGGACAGATACAGCCCTGGACAAGGTTTAATTATGGACTTTGTTGAGAATATCATGTGTTGTGTTTATTGATATTTAAGCCCTAACACACACTAGTCCAAATCCTTTGTTGAATATAAGTAGTAACTTTAAGACCTCTACTCTAAAAACTATAAAACACTTGTGAAAGAAATTGAAGATGACACAAACAAATGGAAAGATATTCCATGCTCATAGATTGGAAGAATTAATATTGTCAAAATGTCTATACTGCACAAAGCAGTGTGCAGATTTAGTGCAATCCCTATCAAAATACCAAGAGCATTTTTCACAGAACTAAGAGAAATAATACAAAATTTGTGTGGAATCACAGAAGATCCCAAATAGCCAAAGCAATCTTGAGGAAGAAGAACAAAGCTGGAGTTATCACAATCCAAGATTTCAAACTGTACTGCAAAGCTGTAGTAGTCAAAACAGTATGGTACTAGTGCAAAAATAGACACACAGGTCAATAGAACAGGGTAGAGAGCCCAGAAATAAACTAATGCTTATGTGATCAATTAATCTATGACAAAGGAGGCAAGAATACACTGTGGGGAAAAGGCAGTCTTCAATAAATGGTGCTGGGAAAACTGGATAGCTACATGCAAAAGAATGAAACTGGTCCACTTTAAAACACCATGCACAAAAATAAACTCAAAATGGATTAAAGACCTAAATGTGAGACTTGAAACCATAAAAATACTAGAAGATAAAACAAGTGGTACTTTCTCTGGTATTGTCTGTAACAACATTTTTCTAGATATGTCTCCTGAGGCAAGGAAAACAAACACAAAAATATACTTTGGGACTACATCAAAATAAAAAGCTTTTGCATGACCAAGAGAACCATCAACAAAGCAAAAAGGCAAACTACTGAGTGGGAGAAGATAATTACAAATGATATATCCAATAAGAAAGAGTTGAATATCCAGAATTGTAAAGAACTTATACAATTGCCCAACAAAAACAACAAAAAATTCTATTTAAAAATGGGCAGAGGACCTGAATAGACATTTTCCCAAAGAAGGCATGCAGATAACCAGCAGACACATGAAAAGACTCTCAGCATCATTAATCATGAGGGAAATGTGAATCAAAACCACAATGAGATATCACCTTATACTTGTCAGAGTGGCTAAAATCGAAAACACAAGAAATAACAGGTGTGGAGGAAAAAGAACCCCCCTGCACCATTAGTCTACCTCAGAAACCAAAACATTATATGGGAGGTGGAGGATAAGGGGTTGAGAAAGAAGACTGTGTATGTATTTGTCTTATTTCCCTATTTCTATCAACTTTTTATTAGTTTAATTACTAATACTGTACTTAGCACAAAGTTGTGTAATTAAGAAAGAGAAAATAAAATAAATTTAAAGATTTTTGGTGTAGAGTAATAAGCTTTTGACCATAGGCTATGAGTTTTAATCTCAATTCAAACTTTGTACCATGGTGGTATATAAGACACATTTCTCTAATCTTCAAAGATATAAATACATATATAAAATATTTGAAACAAATTGTTTCCAGTATTTGTTGGAAACAGCTTAAACTGTTCTTACAGTTTACCCACACTACCTCTATTTCCAAACCTTTTCTCCACTTCTTTCTTAACCACTCTTCAGCCATCTAGACACCCTGCCATTGCCAACATTTTCCAGACTTCTCTGCTTATGACATTTCTCTCATGAAAACGTCTTTTAGAGGGGACTGGCATTTTATCTTTCTTCCTCATATCTATCTTTCAAAATCTTGCATATCTAAGATGTGATGGGGTTTTAGAATATAAGTGAGGTTCAGTGGGGTGAGGTTCCGAGCCCATGACCAAGAAAGAATTCTTGAGACATTTTGGTGCAAAATGGTGGTTTATTAAAGCACAGAGACAGGACCCATTGGCAGAAAGAGCTCCTCCCCTGGGTTTGTAAGGTGTGGCTTATTATATAGTTGGGAGTTGGGGGAGGTAAGGAAAAGGGAGGTTTCAAAAGGATTTTCATATGTTAAAGAAGACTCACAGGATGTGGGAGGCCTTGCCATTGTCAAGTTAAGGTTGTTTTTCCCTCTAGCAAGGCATTAACATGAAGATAGTTGGGAGCTTTCTGGAGGAACAGTATGCTCTTGCCCACTTCATGTATCTGTCAATGGGCTGCAGGTTATAAGGACATTTAATTGTATCTACATTTCCTTCTGGAAGCCAGCATTGATAAAAATGCTTTGTTTTTGTAGATTGCTAAAATATTTGTAAACTGAGGGAGATTCATGTCTTGCAGGATTGTGATGTCTACAAGTTAACTATTTGTTTTTCCTTTCCTTAGCTTTAGGGCAGCCAGGAGTGCCTGATGAATGTCACATATATTCCATCTGGGGTCGGGGGGAGGGTTGTGGGTGTAAGCTTCTGCTTTGTCTTTTTCAGCTTGCCTTCTGTTCCCTTTTCACGTGGTAATTCCATGTCAGAAATAAAGCATCACAGAGCGCAGTTTTATCAGAAACATTGAAAACATCTCATTCCCCAATTGATATCTTCTGCTTGTAATGGTGAGACATGGGGCTTGACTCTAATCTGACCATCTCTAAAACTTTATTTCATAGATTATTTTAGTATGGCTGATTGTTAAGGGGAGTGTGATTGCATTTCGGGAAAACAGTGATGTTCCCCAACAGACATAAGACCTTGTCAAGGCTTCAGAAGGTAAAAAGCAGTTATTTTGTTCAGCTGCTATATAGGCTGTTCTCTGCTCTTTAAAAGTTTTGCAGGAAGTGAATTAATGTAATAGTTTTACAGTCTGTATAGTATAAAATAGACTCAGATTAAGCTAGCAGACTTGTTATTTGACAGTTTATAAAATATTTTAGTATCTTTTTGGCAGTAGCAGTTTGAATGTTGGCAAATGTACACATTGCTTGCAGTTTCAAAACCTTGTAATGAGTATTTTCCACTGTAATAGCAGAGAGCTGAAATTTGGATAAACCACTTAGACTTGTGAACTCTGACATGCATGGTAACAATGTCTTTGTAAAAGAATTTTGTCAAGTATTGGAGCTCCTACTAATAGCACATCCATCTTTCTGCACACCATAAATCTTAAGAAAATTTCTATTACTCTGCAATTTGTCTGGCTTATGCTATTTATTAGCCATTTTATTCTGCTGCTTTAAGAAGTAATGTGATGTTCATTTTATTGCTGGTTCAATAAATTGTTAATTATAATGCAGTGATTGCAGCTGACGTGATTTAAAAGCCACATTAGCACTATAGCATTAAGTTTTAACTATTTTACCCTTCAATTCCCTGTTTATACAACAGTAAAAGGAAAATAGCCTTAGACTAATTTAAAAAATGAAGGTACTTATATCTATTGATCACATGACACATTAGAAACTTTTTTTTTTTTAATAAAGGTTACACTTTTGTCTTGAAACGAGGGGGAGAAGGAGTGAATAATGCACAATAGAACACTTAAGAGAATAGCATATGATTCCAAGACAGGTAGAACACAAGTGAAGTTATCTATATTATGTTTATATATGTTAATATTATAGGTCTTGTATTAACTATTAAATAGAAACGCACATGGGTCATGCGAATTTTGTAAATATTTTCCTTTTGAAATTAAAAAAAAAGTTACTAACAATATGATAGGAGTGACTTGAAAAATATTTAGTTTTATACCCTAAATGGTAAACATGGAAAATAATTAGCAGCCTTATTCTATTTCTTTACAGGTTCAAAGTAACCTAGAACGTTCTTGCTTGCCTAAAGTACATGAATCCCAGCCCTATATTGTATATCCATAGAAATGTGTTAACTCACACTCTCCTAAACATGGAAACTGTGGCGTTTCCTATACCATACATGTTAGCTGTTCATTATGTACTGCTCAATATAATTTCAGAGTATAAATTCTGTCTTTTCATCAGAAGTATGGAATTTGCTGACTTCAGTTCACTGAAGTCAAGGATTTTGTTCTTTGCTTGTTTGCCCCCCATCCCAACTCCCTCAAGTATCCTGCAAAATCCCAAGCATTAATATAAACTCTTCAAATAAATATATTGGTTACAGAATCTTTCTGTCAGGCTGTATATGTACATTTTGAATGATGAAAAATCTATGAGATACCATTTCTATTACACTGGTGAGTCAGGGGCTCATGAACACGCCCATTAATGCCAGTAAATAAGTTTGACTTTCTTTTAATTTCGTGATTCAGTTTGCAAAACAGGGAAAGGGACAAGATGTTGGATGATTTGGTGTCTTTGTGCCTTTCTTGTAAACCACCTCCTCTGACTTGGTGTGAATTTGGGCAAATCAATGGAATTGTTCTATGATTGGGTTTTGAGATTGCTTTGTTGTATTCAATAGCTGCTAGGAGAGAAACTAGCGTGTGCCAGGCACCCAACTACATACTAAGAGTCCGTTTGTAGATACCCTTCTAAACTTTCCCTTTTAATGAATGTAGGCATGTCGATACTTACATGCCTTTGATTTTTCCCCTTGCATTAAAGCATTGATGCAACAATTTATAAATCATTATCTTGTGATTCCTGTAGCATCAGGGTTTCTTCCTTTTTAGTGCCTTATTAAAAAATTGTATAAAATGGATGGAATCTATATGTGATTATTTAAATGGAGAATTAGATAATTAACTATTTAGAGTGCCATAAAATACTAGAGATCGAAAAGGAGATTTAAATCTATTTAGTTTGTAATTCTCCTACTTCAGGATAAATTGAGATTTCAAACCATATAGGTCTTTAGTTCCACTTCCAAAACTCTGATTCAGAAGCTTGGGGTGAGACCCTGAGATCCGTATTTTCCTAGCTCTCCTACTAAAAGTCATTGATCTAGCTCATGTCTTCAATTTTGCTACACAGAAAAACTGAGACCCACATTAGGATTTTCTTCTTCAGTATGTGACAGACCTTCCCCACGCCTGGGCCCAGGCTGCCCTCCCTACTTAGAACGCTCTTTTCCTAGATTGTCCCAGGGCTGGCTCTTTCTTTTTCCTCATGTCATCTCCTCAGAGAGACTCCCTTCAGAGTGCTCCCTTTATTTGCTGCCTTTTAAAAATCTGTCCAAATTGATAATTATCTTGTTTAACTATTTTCTAGTCTCTCTGTCTTATGACAGTGTAAATTCTAGAAAGCAGGGTTCTTGGCCCCATTTTTTGTCATTATATCTCAGCACCTAGCATACTGGTCAGGCATAGCAGGCAGCTGAACATAGTGTGTAGAATGAATGAATGAATGAATGAATGAATGAATGCTTTGCTCAAGGTCAGAGAAATTATAGCAGTAGAGATAAGACTATAGGCTTTGTGTCCTCACCACCAGGGACATGATGCCTCCCCTTTTGCATCTCCTGTTGTTTTTTTACAGTTGGATAAGATTTTAAAAGTTCTGTGGTTCACAGTGTTTAATTTTTAGTTGGGAAATTGTTCTCCAGGTCACAGAGTTTAAAGTTTTGCCTAAAGGCATATGTAATTAGTGACTTAGTCAGGAACAGGAACTCAGGTACTATATCTGTTGATCCAGTGGTCTCTCTTTATAACTTAGCCTGCATTTTAAATAAATGTGTTGTTTTTACTAAATTTTTCAGATTTCCCCAATCTCTTTACTTTTGAATATTAAGTAAATTGCTTTTATCCATAGAGAGGGTATGTCTGGTAACACTAAGTCTAAGCATTTCTGTGTGTACATGACAGTTTGGGGAAAAAAAAGTGATTATGATCATACACACGTGGCCTGCATGTGCATAAGCCATGGTGCCCATTCCTGTCTTAAAAGGGGGAACCTCCATGCAGCTCTGGACAAAGTGAAGTGGTGGTTATTTCTCATCAGTGCATTACTCTTTGTAAAGAATTAGTGTCTCTGAATGTTCTGCAAATTCTGTATAACATCAACATAGATTCAGTCTTTCTTTTTTCAGTAATCCATTTTGAGAAGTCAACTACCCATTTAATAATTTGAATTTTTACGTTGACTTAGGAAGCCCTCATTTTAGGCAGTCTTTTAGTAGTATCTTCAGTGTAAAATCAATTTTCATGTGTTTTTGCACCTCTACGCAGGTTTTTCTGTTCATATTGGCCAAGTTATAATATTTCCAATTTCTTGTCTATGTAGCTTTGGGAAAAGGAGACAAAAGGTGGAAGAAAAGAACTTCCTCTCCTTTGTTCCTTTCTCACAACTCAAATCTGAGTTTTAAAATCTGTTTATTTGTTTATGGTCCCATTTAACTTGACCTAGTACACTCCAGGTCATGCAGCTGTCACAGCAAAACAAGCTTCCAGGGTTAACGTGCTAAGATTTTAGATATTTAATTCTAAAATTGAAAATAGTACACCAATGCAGGCAAGCAAGAAAACACTTCAAAATTCTTTCTTGGACAATTATTTCTTATAAAGCATTTGACTTAATATCAGGACAATATGTCTTAAAACCCTGGAAATCTGCATAGATTCCTGTATTATTTCATTAGTCCATTTCAGGAGTTTTTAAGCCATAGTGGCATATCTCACACTGATTTATTCCGATTCTGTATGGGTGGAACCCAAGTACTCATGTTTTTTAGAAGCTCCCCAATCGATTCTAGCAGGCTGTAAAAATTGAAAAACTACTAATCTCATTCTTTCAGGACACCATCCTACGGCTTTACCAGATTAGAACCTATGTTTTTCTCTTACATATAAAAGTTATATGATAGAGAATCTTTGAGAAAGTGTGACTTATGGAGGTCCAAAGTATTTTAAAATGTTGAAGGAACCATTTGCCAAGGAATTATAAAGAATCTTTAACTCCACAAACAATAGTTCTATGTTACATAAAACTTGATCAAAATATATCCCTTTGAGGTGAGCTTAAGGAACATGATGGGTATTATTCAGTTGATAGATATTCCCAAATTACTCTGAACAGGCTTCACATTATTTTTTCTAGCTTCTCTTAGCCTCACAAATGGCCGTGACTGCTGGGGAGGAGGGTAGGTGTGTCTCAAAGCTGTAACAGTGAATGTCCTACGGCTGTTCATTTGATCTGATTTCTATTTTTTTTTCTGAACTCTAACGTCATTTTTCTGTTTATGATTTAATCTCCTCTCCTAGGTGTGACATGTGTTATTATTTCACTGATTCTGATCTCCAGGTTCCCTCCTTAAGTGTAATACTTCAGCCCTCCTTCAAAATTGTTTGCACTATTTCCAGCTACTTAAGATAAATAACTCATTTGTTCTTATCTAGGCCTCAGAATCCTAAACCTTGGTAGAAACTTCTTGTTATTGCTAGCATTGTCATGTTTTTAAAGAACTATGACCATATCTGGGGCACATCACGAAATATTGATACTGGATACTTTGTCAGCTTTACATGTTACCCGGTTATTTTTTAGAATGATCATTTTCTCTTGCCTTATAGCTGACTGCATAATTTGCACTTCCTAGATTGCTATCTTAAAAATATTTCCATGCATTAATTTCTGTTTAATTGGAAGCAATATTTTCCTCTTTTTAAAAAATTATTTTATTTATTTTAGAGAGAAAGAAAGAGAGAGAACAGGAGTGGGGGGAAAGGGCAGGGGGAGAGGGAGAAAAAGAATCCTCAAACAGACTCTCTGATGAGTGCAGAGCTAGAGGTGGGTCTGGATCCCAAGACCCTGAGATCGTGCCCTGAGCAGAAATCAAGAGTTGTCCGCTTAACTGACTGGGCCACCCAGGCACCCCAGAAGGAATATTTTCTAAGAGAGGCAATCTGAGCTTTAAATTTTGGTTATGTTGGTAATTACTCTATATTACCTTGATAACTATTTCTCCCCTCAACCCTGTCACTTCTATACATGCTCAGAAATTAACCAGATCATTTCTTAGTTCTTTTGTTTACCTAGTAATAAGATTGCACCTTATTACCTAGTAATAAGGATACTATAGAAATCAGAGGGAGGCTTATTCATTCTTTCACTTTTATGACATTTCAGCTAAATGTCTCACAACATGTCAACTTCAATGTGTTCAACCCTGAAGTTTTGATTTATAATGTCTTCTTTGTGAAACCTTTACCTCTATCTCTACTTCCATAAATGACATCAATGTTCTACCTGTTGCTCAAGCTAGAACCGTAGTCATCATTCTTTATTCTTCTCTTGCATCTTATATTCAGTCAACCACATAGCCCTATTTAATCTCCAAAGTATGTCTAAATTCCAGGCACTTTTCTTGATTTCAACATCCATAATTTTTTCTTCGATATCATCAACTCTTACCTGTTAACTAACTCCACTTAATTTCTTGCTTTCTCCTCCTTCGCAATCATTCCCTTTTTAGTTTTATTTTTTATTTATTTATTTATAGAAGGGGCGTGCAAAGGGAGAGGGAGAGAGAGAGAACCTTAAGCAGGCGCCATGCCCAGAGTGGAGCCCAATGCGGGGCTCGTTCTCATAACCTAAGCTGAAACCAAGAGTCGAAGACTTAGCTGAGTCAGCCCCCCAGGCACCTCTCCATTCCGTTTTTAGTAACAAGAATGAGGTTTTAAGGTAGAAGATAAGGTTATGTTACTACAGTGCTTTGTGGAAACTAACCCCTCATCTTATTGCTCACTTTATCTTGAGTCATTCTCCCCACTGCATAACAGCATTTTCCCCACTTCTGTTCAGCACAAACATTGAAATCATTACCAATTTCAGTCCCCAACAAAGCTGTTTCTTCTCCTTGAAATGTATTTCTTTGTACTCTTTCACTAGGAAGCGATTTTCAGTTCTTTAAGATGATTTTGGCTAATGCGCATAGAATGGACTGTGGGGTGGGGGCAAATTCTAGGAGGAGAAATGGTGTTCTGAATAAGGGTGGTATCAGCAGAGATGAAAATAACTGAACAGATTACAACTTCAGAATGAATTCTAAAGCTAAAGTTGATAGGATTTGATAAGAATTACATATGTGAGAAAGAAAAGTATAAGAATAATTCCTAATTTCTTGGCAAAAGTGGGTGATAACATTCACTGAGAAAGGAAAACCTGAAGAAAAAGAGGTAGGTCTTGCTAGTGGGAAAGGAGGGGCAGCAAGCAATTGAAAACTCTTTTTGAGGAAAATCAACATTCAATTTGACTTATGGAATGTGGGAGATGTGGGTGAAGGAGAATTCTAGTCCAGTGTCTGACTCTCAGTAAGGTGCTGTGTCATGGAGGAAGTACTGAGCTAAGGGACTCTAGAAGAAGAGCAGTTCTGGGAACAAATGATAAATTAACCAGCTATTGAAAAATGGAACTGAAAAAGGAGAAGGTTAGAGCATAGTCTTGAGAGTTATTAGCTTATAGATACTAACTGAAGACCAGAAAATAGGCAATATTATCTAGAAAGCAAACAAGCTGAGGGTAAAACCTGAAGGATTGAGTTGAGAACAACCTATCAAACAAAATTATGACCCATGAAATACTAGAATTACTGCTGAGGACGTGACATAAAGGGACAGACAAAAGGAAAAAAAAAAACAAAAAACACAAAACCAACTTTTGAGGATAGGCTGTTAATGAAGTGAAGTGTCTTCCCTAAAGCATTTTTGCCCTGGGTAGGTTTTGAGAATTAGCAATACAAAAGATTTGATAAAAGGGTTTTCTTTCCTACAATATTGACAGATTAACGTTGGTATTTATAGACCATAGTGTTGTTAAGCATTGTTTCCTTTAAGTGGAAATGCCCTACAAATTCTGAATGGCATCTATATGGAAACAAGGTATTCTGACTCTTAATAGCTAATAAAAATGTTCATTAAAAAATATTGGCTGTTTAAATGAAGTACCTTAAGAGACAGATTTGGAGGTCAGCCATGTCTAAATAATAAATAACTTCCTGTTCTTCAAGAGTCCAATCTAATGAGGGAGAAGTGATAGCAACTACCTAAAAATAACTTGTAGTAACTTTTATAATAATAGTTATAGACGAATCGCTATCCGAAAAATAGGAAAAAAAAGATGCTTACTTCTGCTTTGGTAGGGAAAAGCAAGTTTGATTGGTGGAGATAATATTCTAGCTGATATTTGATGCACTGGCATATCCTCTATTTTGTTTTTGTTTTCCTACTTTTGTTTTAATGTTTTATTTAACTTCCACAGATACTTCATAATCTTTTGGGGTAGCAGTCTCCTTTAGAATCTGTTAAATCATACACCCTCTCTCCATAGAAAATAGACATTAGAGCTATTTATGAAATTTCAAATATTTAAGGACTTCCTGGACCAATATGATATTACAGAAATAAACGGAGACCTTCAATGTGTGGATCTAAATTTTTTTTTTATTATTAATTCTAGACTGGGAAGTCTAGAACATTGTATAAGAATGATATATAAATTGTTGTAATTTGCAGTATTCTTTTATCTTCTTATAGAAGCTCATCCCTATTGTTGTAATTTATACATCACTTCAGACTAATATTCTAAAAGGACCACTTTGATTATATCATGACACTCTCCTGTTTTATCCCTATTAATACATGAAGTCTGAAATTCTACATCTTTCTCTTATAGCTCACCATAATTTCTTCTTTTCCTATAACTCAAAGATTATTAAGTTTTGCTTGTCCCTATTCATTATCACTTTCATTGTAATTCATCAAACAGTTATTAATGCCAGGCATTGTGCTGCTATTGGAAATTAAGTAAGAAATAAGCCAGAAATTGTACCTGGTCTCAGAGAATATATTTTCTAGTAAATGATACAGAGTATGTTCTTGAAAAAACCTTGACAACTTGTTATTCTTCTAATTCCTTGATTCCACTATGCTACTATATGCCTGAAATGAGTTCTAACATGGACTCTCTCCATGCCGTTCTTCCCATGATTTCAAATTCTGAGTCTATTCAAGTTGTCTTCTTTGATTATTCCAAGTTGAACAAGGGCTCCTCTTCCTTACATCTTAGAGCTTTTTACTCTGCTTTTTACTTAGACCAATCAGTAACTATTGGTCAAGTCAATATTTTATAATTTTTCCAAAGCTTATCATATTATAATGTATAATTATAAAATTTGGAGAGTAAGAGTAGCATTTTATCCTGGTGTGCAGTAACTGTCTTTGGGTATTAAATGAATGAATGAATTTGTGAAAGTGAGCCAGTCAAAACTTTGCCACATTCAAAATCATGATCTATAAAAATTTCTACTAGAAAGTGAGTTCTTTGAGTGGAGACAGTATGGCACCCACTTCCATATTATCCTCATAACCTGGTACAGATGCTAAGTAAAGACCGAGTGAATAAATGAATAAATGAATGAATGAATAAATGAATCCTTTACTCTTGGAAAGATTTCTCTTGACAGTTTCTGCTTAACTAGATTTTTACTTGATGCTTCTATGAGAAAATATATTTTTCTTTTTGGAACTTCTTGTTCCATTCATGACACTTTTAAAAATAATCCTTCCAAATATATTTCTTCTTTCTTCCCTTTTTGGTTTATGAAGAGCAGAGAAGTGGAATGGGTGGAAGCTGTTTCTTTCCCAGCTTTAGTTCAAGCCTGAGGCAAAAAACCTCTTGGTCCAGCTGCAATCCAATCTGGTATCTCTAATATTTGTAATAAAACATTTACCACAAAGCAGTCAATTTTATGGAAAAAGTTAGTCATGTGTCTGCTCCCCTGGATCTTTATATGCCCCCCTCTCTTGTTCTCTACATTATATAAGATGAGACATGGAGTGGGAAGAAAGAATCCAGCTATTTCATTATAGTGCTAATATGCTTTCTGTAGAAAACATCTATCATGATAATTTAGGAAGGGATTGCTTTGTTGCCTTGATGTATTCTTCTTGGTCAGGGAGATGGTGTGTTCTTTCTTTCCCATGTCTTCCTCCACCCCCCATCACAGTCAATAAATTGGGCAGCTTGACTTTTTTTTTTTTCTAATGGGAAATTGGTTTGGAGAAATGTGGGAGTTTAGATGGTTATGAGAATTGCTTCAATGTGTAAAATGTGGAAGTGGAGTTTTCAAGAATGGATTATTGTAAGATTTTGACCCTCTACTTCTCTCTGCTAAAAGGGAAAAGCACAAAATAAAACATCTTGAAGATGTGCAGCCCTGCCAGGCTTGTTCAGTTAGGATAAACTAGCTTTTCCAAAAATGGAAAATAAAATTGGTATTGACTCTGTGAAGTTGTACTCTAACCCCTAGTTAAGGAACCCATTCCTAATAGAATTAAGCAACACTGTTACGTTTCATGTGTTCTGTCCAAAGGTAGAAACGAGGCACAGATGGAGTATTGAGAGGCAAATGAGACACACATGAGATTGGTTAAGTATAGGTAAGTGTAATATGTGCTAATGGATGATGAAAAATGAGACAGGCATCTGTTTATACCTGAAAATGTATTAGGAGGGGAGTAAAAGCTAAGAGTGGAGGTAAAAGTGAGGCTTGAGTGTGGGTATAAGCTAAGAGTGGAAGTTGTAGAGTCAGAGTACTAGGGTTCACATTCTGGCTCTTTGGTTATGGATTATCATGCACAATTAACCTGTCTGTGCCTCAGTTTCTTCTTCAGTGAAAGACAATACTACCATCTAACTCATGGGTTTTTACTGAGGATTAAATGAGAAACTACAAAAAGTTCATCAAGGTCAATGTGTTGGAGGAGTCCAAAGGTCAAAATTAATATTTTGTTTTGAGTAGAATATGGAGTACATAGAATGAAATGTGAACAGTTTCCTGAACTGTGAAACATGGCAGTCCTAAAAGTACTTAGCACAGTGCCTGCATGCAGTTTTGAGAAACAGGAGCAAAATTTAAAAGCTAGTAATACCAATAAATACTAATCTTACCTACATACTGTGTGCCAGGCAATGCACTAGATGTGAGAGATATAGTGATTAATATGATAGATACAGCTCCTGCTTTCATAGAGCTTATAGTTCTGCAGGGAAGACATATAATTTACAAAGTAACAGCATAAAATATGATATATTCTTCAATAGGATCTATGAGAGCAATTAAGATAAGTAGGGCATGATACACCTGCTGATAAAATAATGTTACTTCTAATTCTGCATTGCTCTCTATTCGTTAGATATAATTAAGGCTATAATGAGCAACGTTCGTAACAATTTTAGTGCCATAAAAATATTTTAGTTCAACCTATTTATTTTACAAAATTAAGGAGGTAAAGACCAGAAGTGACTTACCAATAGTGCACAGTTGGCAGAGGCATAACATTGTTCTTTCCACAGTACTGCATAACGGAAATAAAACAATTACTTATTTTTTATAATCAATATTTATAAGCATTTATAATTGGAACTTTCATACGCCTTACACTTCACTGCATTGAGCGCAAAAAGTTAAAAAGTTTTCCCAACTTTTTTAGAAACTAATGAATAAACAGAAGCAGAATCAGACCTATAAATACAGAGAACAAACTGGTGGTTGCCAGAGAGGAGGGAGTTGAGAGCATGGGCATTATGGGTGAAGGGGACTGGGAGATACAGGCTTCCAGATATGGAATGAATAAGTCATGGGGATAAAAGGCACGGCATAGGGAATATAGTCAGTAATATTGTAATAGGGTTGTATGGTGACAGATGGTAGCTACACTTGGGGTGAGTATGGCATAACTTACAGAGAAGTTGAATCACTGTGCTGTATATCTTAAACTAATGTAACATTGCGTCTCAACTACACAATTAAAAAATTTTAAAAGAAGATTGTCACATGTTACAAGAAAATGTCAAGCATTACAATATTCTCATTTGAAAATAAGATAAGCTAAGAAGTATATTTTAAGTATATTATAGATGATTTTTCTTCTTCTAAAGCCAGGAAAGTAAAATAATGAATTCTGATTTTGACATACTTAAAATATTGAAACTTAAAAAGAAAACTATGTGTGAGTTAAATTAGTCATGGAATAGACACATGCATAATTGGATTTCTATGAATTAAAAGTTAGACCCTAAAATATTACATCCTTATAAAATTGCCTTGAGGATAAGGTAGATAGAATTGACATATTACTCATAATAAGTAAAACATTAACAGAAATAGCAATTAATATCCTATGTTGCTTGGCTGTAAGAAGGCAGGTGGAGAAAGAGACAGAGAGAGAGAAGGAGGAGGTCAAGGATGAAGATGATGACTCTACAGAGAACAACCTTTATCTCAAGTTATTTCAGAGATAGTGTTATATTCTTTCTCTGCATTCAGTGCATTTTCCACTGCTAAGGATGCTGTGATTTTATCTAATGCAGTCGTCTTCCACTCCCTTCTGTGCTCTGGGAAGGGTCCTGTAGTGGACAAATAATTTGGGCCATGTCCAACAAAATGTGCAGGTCCCCCAGCCACGGTTAATTGGTGTGTAGGGGGAAGGGAACTAGACAAATGCAAATCCAATTTGATGCTCCCAGCAGTTTTTCAATTGACATATAATGTACTTATAGAGACATGCGCAGGTTTAAGTTTACAGTTCAATGAGTTTTGACAGTTGCACATACCATTTAATTCACACCTTACCAAAATATAGAATTTTTTTTTTAATCATCCAGAAAAATGCCTTTTGTGCTTTTCAGTCAATCCATTCCAAGCCTGCAAAAGAGACAACTAACTTTCTCATTCGGTCCACCACCAAATGCTTTTGCCCTTTTCTAGATCAGTTCTGACATGTTTCTAGATCATCTAAATTATCACATAATGGTTCCTCTATTTCTAGATCATCACCTAAATGAAAACATACTATATGTACTCTTGTGCCTGGCTTCTTTTACTCAGCATAAGCTTTTTGAGTTTTATCTATGGTGTTATATTTCCTTTTTATTTCTGAGTCTATATTACAAATAGTTTTTTTCTCCTGTTGAGAGACATTTTATGTTGTTTGTTGTTTCGGGCTTTTATAAATAAATCTACGAGTGTGAGTATCCTTTACAATCCTTTTGTGAACACGTTTTCCTTTACCTTGGGCAGACACAGAGTAATAGGATGGCTAGGGCAGGTGTATGAGTTACTTTTATTTATTTATTTATTTATTTATTTAAATTCAATTAGCCAAAGAAATGTGAAAAATAGAAATCTGACCGGCGAGAGACCAAGTGACGCTAGGAGGAGAAGTAGGAGAATTCGGATTTATTTTACGCCGGCGGACCTAGATGACCTCGTGTTCAAAATTCTGGGCCCCAGGCAATGGGGTTCTAAGGCTTTTATAGGGGACTGCAGGCAGTCAGGTTCCAAGGGCTATTCTGACTGCTGGTAGGTGGGTTTAAACTGGGGGAGTGGGGGCTGCTTTAGGCGGGAACAGTAGTGCAGGGAGCCTGTGGTGGGAAGCCTGTTTACAGAAGCAGAAAAGGCTGGTTATCTCTTGCTCTCAGTAGGGCTTCTGGTTATCTCTAGCTTATTGTTAGTAACTTTCCATCTTCTGGGGCCTCCAGGCCTGGGCCTGCTCTGGGCAATTTTCCTTTTCAGTACAGTACATCGTTAGTTTTTGATATAATGTTCAGTGATTCATTAGTTGAGTATATCACCAAATGCTCATGATATCACGTGCCCTCTTTAATGCCCATCACCCTGTTACCCCATCACACAACCCACCTCCCTTTCCACAGCCCTCAGTTTGTGTTCCGGAGTCAAGAGTCATGTGGTTTGTCTCCCTCTCTGATTTCTTCCCATTCAGTTTTCCCTCCTAAATTTAAATTTAATTAGCCAACATATAGAACATCATTAGTTTCAGATGTAGAGTTCAGTAATTCATCAGTTGCATATAATACCCAGTGTTTATCATGTCATGTGTCCTCCTTAATGCCAGTCACCCAGTTACCACATCCCTCCACCCACCATCCCTCCAGCAACCCTCAGTTTCTTTCCCATAGTTAAGAGTCTCTCATGGTTTGTCTCCCTCTGATTTCTACCCATTCCATTTTTTCCCTCCTTTCCCCTATGATCCTCTGTGCTATTTCTTATATTTTTCATATGAGTGAAAGCATATGATAATTGTTTTTTCTCTGACTGACTTATTTCGCTCCGCATAATAGCCTCCAGTTCCATCCATGTTGATGTAAATGGTAAGATTTCATCCTTTCTGAGGGCTGAGTAATAGTCTGGTGTGTGTGTGTGTGTGTGTGTGTGTGTGTGTGTGTGTGTATACACCACATCTTCTTTATCCATTCATCTATCAATGGACATCTCAGTTCTTTCCATAGTTTGGCTATTGTGGACATTGCTGCTATAAACATTGGGGTGCAAGTGCCCCTTCGAATCACTATGTTTGTATCTTTGGGGTAAATCCCTAGTAGTGCAATTGCTGGGTTATAGGGTAGCTCTATTTTTAGCTTCTTGGGGAACCTCCATACTGTTTTCCAGAGTGGCTCTACCAGCTTGCATTCCCATCAACAATGTAAGAGGGTTCCCCTTTCTCCACATCCCTGCCAAAATTTGTTGTTTCCTGACTTAATAATTTTAGTCATTCTGAGTGGTGTGAGGTGGTATCTCATTGTGGTTTTGATTTGTATTTCCCTAAGCATTTTTTCATGTGTCTGTTGGGCATTTGGATGTCCTCTTTGGAGAAATGTCTGTTTATGTCTTCTGCCCATTTCTTGACTGGATTATTTGCTTTTTGGGTGTTGAGTTTGATAAGTTCTTTATAGATCTTGGATACTAGCCTTTTATCTGGTAGGTCATTTGCAAATATCATCTCCCATTCCATAGGTTGCCTTTTAGTTTTGTTGACTGTTTCCTTTGCTGTGCAGAAAGTTTTTATCTTGAAGAAGTTCCAGTAGTTCATTTTTGCTTTTGTTTCCCTTGCCTTTGGAGACATGTCTAGCAAGAAGTCATCATGGCTGAGGTTGAGGAGCTTGCTGCCTGTGTTCTCCTCTAGGATTGTGATGGATTCCTGTCTCACATTTAGGTCTTTCATCCATTTTGAGTTTATCTTTGTGTATGGTGTAAGAAAATGGTCCAGTTTCATTCTTCTACATGTGGCTGTCCAGTTTTTGCAACACCATTTGTTGAAGAGACTTTTTTCTATTGGATATTCTTTCATGTTTTGTTGAAGATTAGTTGACTGTAGAGTTGAGGGTCCATTTCTGGGTTCATTATTTTGTTCCAATGATCTATGTGTCTGGTTTTGTGCCAGTACCATGCTGTCTTGATGATTACAGCTTTGTAATATAGCTTGAAGTCTGGCATTGTGATGCCACCAGCTTTGGTTTTCTTTTTCAATATTCCTCTGGCTATTCAGGGTCTTTTCTGGTTCCATACAAATTTTAGGATTATTTGTTCCAGGTCTGTGAAAAATGTTGATGGTATTTTGATAAGGATTGCATTGAATGTGTAGATTGCTCTTGGTAGTATAGACATTTTAGCAATATTTATTCTTCTAATCCATGGGCATGGAATGTCTTTCCATTTCTTTGTGTCTTCCTCAATTTCCTTTCATAAGTATTCTGTAGTTTTTAGAGTACAGATGATTTGCCTCTTTGGTTTGGTTTGTTCCTAGGTATCTTATGGTTTGGGGGGCAATTATAAATGGGAATGACTCCTTAATTTCTCTTTCTTCTGTCTCATTGTTAGTGTATAGAAATGCAACTGATTTCTGTGCATTGATTTTATATCCTGCTTTGTTGCTGAATTCCTGCATGAGTTCTAGCAATTTTGGGGTGTTGTCTTTTGGGTTTTCCACATATAAAGTATCATGTCATCTGCAAAAAGTGATAGTTTGACTTCTTCTTTGCCCATCTGAAGGCTTTTATTGCTTTTTGTTGTCTGATTGCTGAGGCAAGGACTTCTAGTACTATGTTGAACAACAGTGGTGAGAGTGGATATCCCCGCCGTGTTCCTGACCTTAGGGGAAAAGCTCTCAGTTTTTCCCCATTGAGAATGATATTTGCTGTGGGCTTTTTGCATATGGCTTTTATGATACTGAGGTATGTTCCCCCTATCCCTACACTGGTAGAGAGTTTTAAACAAGAAGGGATGCTATATTTTATCAAATGCCTTTTCTGCATCAACTGAGAGGATCATAGGGTTCTTGTCCTTTCTTTTGTTAATGTGATATATCACATTGATTGATTTGCAGATGTTGAACCACCCTAGCAGCACAGGAATAAATTCTACTTGGTGGTGGTGAATAATCCTTTTAATGTACTGTTGGGTCCTATTGGCTAGTATCTTGGTGAGAATTTTGGCATCCATGTTTATCAGGGATATTGGTCTGTAATTCCCCTTTTTGGTGGGGTCTTTATCTGGTTTTGCAATCAAGGTAATGCTGGCCTCATAGAAAGAGTTTGGAGGTTTTCCTTCCATTTCTTTTTTTGAAAGAGCTTCAGAAGAATAGGTATTCATTCTTTAAATGTTTGGTAGCATTCCCCTGGGGAGCCATCGCTCCCTGAACTCCTGTTTGTTGGGAGATTTTTGATTACTGCTTCAATTTCCTTGCTGGTTATCGGTCTGTTCAGGTTTTCTCTTTCTTCCTGTTTCAGTGTTGGTAGTTTATAGGTCTGTAGGAATGCATCCATTTCTTCCAGATTGCCTAATTTGTTGACATATAGATGTTCATAATGTGTTCTTATAATTGTTTGTATTTCTTTGGTGTTGGTTGTGATCTTTCCTTCATGATTTTATTTATTTGGGTCCTTTCTCTTTTCTTTTTGAGAAGTCTGGCCAGGGGTGTATCAATCTTATTAATTATTTCAAATAACCAGCTCCTAGTTTTGTTGATCTGTTCTACTGTTCTTTTGTTTTCTGTTTCATTTATATCTGCTCTGATCTTTATTAATTCTCTTCTCTTGATGGGTTTAGGCTTTATTGGCTGTTCTCTCTCCACCTCCTTTAGGCATATGGTTAGATTGTGTATTTGATACTTTTCTTATTTCTTGAGAAAGGCTTGTGTTGCTATATATTTCCCTCTTAGGACTGCCTTTGCTGCATCCCAAAGGTTTTGAACAGTTGTCTTTTCATTTTCATTTGCTTACATGAATTTTTAAAAATTCTTCTTTAATTTCCTGGTCGACCCATTCATTCTTTAGTAGGATGCTCTTTAACCTCCAAGTATTTGAGTTCCTTCCAAATTTTTCTCTTGTGATTTTGTTCAAGTTTCAAAGCATTGTGGTATGAAAATAATAGTTGGGAATAATCCCTGATTTGTGACCCAGTATGTGATCTATTCTGGAGAATGTTCCATGTATAGTCGAGAAGAAGAATATGTATTCTGTTGCTTTAGGATGGGATGCTCTGTGTATATCTGTGAAGTCCATTTGGTCCAATGTGTCATTCAAAGCCCTTGTTTCCTTGTTGATCTTTTGCTTAATGATCTGTCCATTGCAGTGAGTGGGGTGTTAAAGTCCCCTACTATTCTTGTATTATTATCAATGTGTTTCTTTAATTTTGTTATTAATTTGTTTATATAGTAGACTGCTTCTAAGTTAGGAGCATAAATATTTATAATTCTAAGATCTTCTAATTGGATAGACCCTTTAAGTATGGTATAGTGTCCCTCTTCATCCCTTACTACAGTCTTTGGTTTAAAATCCAGTTTGCCTGATATAAGGACTGCTACCCCAGCTTTCTTTTGATGTTCATTAGCATGATAAATGGTTCTCCCCCTGTTCATTTTCAATCTGGAGTGTTTGGTTCTAAAATGATTCTCTTGTAGACAGATATGGATGGGTCTTGCTTTTTTTAAAATCCAATCTGATAGACTGTGTCTTTTCATTGGAACACCTAGCCCATTTATATTCAGAGTAACTATTGAAAGATATGAATTTAGTGCCATTGCATTACCTGCAAAGTCTTTGTTTCTGTATATTGTCTCTGTTCCCTTCTGGTCTATGTTACTTTTGGGTTCTCTCTTCACTTACAAGATTCCCTTTAATATTTCCTGCAGAGCTGGTTTAGTGATCACCAGTTCTTTTAGTTTCTGTTTGTCCTGGAAGCTCTTTATCTCTCCTTCCATTCTGAATGACAGGCTTGCTGGATGAAGTATTCTGGGCTGTATGTTTTTGTCATTTAGTATCCTGAATATATCATGTCAGTCCTTTCTGGCATACTAGGTCTGTATGGATAAGTCTACTGCCAGTCTAATGTTTCTACCCTTGTAGATTATGGACCTCTTGTCTCAAGCTGCTTGCCTCTTGGACTTGAATGCCTGTTTCCTTTCCCAACTTAGGGAAGTTTTCAGCTATGATTTGCTCAAATATACCTTTTCTCTCTCTCTCTCTCTCTCTCTCTCTCTCTCTCTCTCTCATTCCTCTTCCTCTGGGATCCCAAAGATTCTAATATTGTTTTGCTTTATAGTATTGCTTATTTCTTGAAGCCTCCCCTTATGATCCAGTAATTGTTTTTCTCTTTTTCTCAGCTTCCTTACTTTCCATCATTTTGTCTTCTATGTCACTGACTCTCTCTTCTGCCTCATTTACCATAGCCATTAGAGTATCCATTTTAGACTGCATCTCAGTTAAAGCATTTTTAGTTTTGGCTTAATTAGATTTTTGTTCTTTTATTCCTGTAGTAAGGGATTCTCTAGTGTCTTTTATGCTTTTTTCAAGTCCAGCTAGTATCTTCAGATTGTAATTCTGAATTCTATTTCTGCCATCTTACTTATATCCATCTTGATTAAATCTATGGCAGAGAGTATTACCTCTGGTTCTTCCTTTTTCTGTGAATTTCTCCTTTTAGTCATTTTGTCCAGAGAAGAATAGATGAATGAGAGAACAAAATAAAAAAAAAATATATCAACCATGACCCCAGCTAAATATACACTAGACAAATCTGAAGAGATCAGAAACCAAAAAAGGAAAAAAGGGAAGGGGGAAGAGAGATTATTATCTAATGGGTGGACAAAACAGAGTGATACACTTGGTCCTGGGTGTATTTTAGTCTGTTTGTTAGAAGACACTAGATCCTAAAAATTGTAAAGAAAGAAAGAAAAAACAATATATATATATATATATATATATATATATATATATATATATATACAAAAATAAAATTGAATACAGTAAAAGGAAGCCAAAAATGAAGAATATGTCTATAAAATGTAAATGTAAAAATGAAAATTAAAGAAAGACTTAAAAAAGAGTTGATAAAATAAGAGACTAGTTGAAAAGGAAAAAAGAAAAAAAGAAAATTTTGAACTGGAAAACTAAAGAATCATGAGAAAGAACCTTGAATTCTATATACTGTTTTCCCCTAGCACAGGAGTTTTCCAGTTCTATGTGATCTATAAACTTGGTATTTGCCTGATGTTCCTGCTGGTCTTCTGGGGGAGGGGCCTGTTGGACTGATTCTCGGGCATGTTTGCCTGGGAGGCTACACTGCTCCTTGCCAGGGGTTCAGTCTCAGTGTAAGTTGCTTTCAGTTGCTGTATGTGGCTTTTGTTCCCTGAAGACTTTCACACTGCTTTTGAAGATGAAAAAAAAATGGGGGCGCTCTGATCTCCAGCCTCAAGCCGAAAGATAGCTGCCCCCACTCTTCAGTGTGCCCTTTGCTAAAAGCAGTCAGTCACTTTTGTGTGCAGCAAACTCTGCAGGCTCCAGAGGTGTGCACCCACGTTGATCCTCCCAGGGGAAGGAAAGGAGTCTACCAGAGGTTTTGCCACTTCCTGGGCCCCAGTTTTGAAAGCGGTCCTGGATCCTGCCAGGTTTGCAGTTTATGGCAACACCGAGTTGAGAGTCCACTCTCACTGGTCCACTCCTGGGCTAGCTGATTGTAGCTGGCTTCCCTGCTCCAATGCTTGGGAATTCTGCCACACTCAGGCACTGCTGTTCTTTCTGTGACCCCCAGCGATCCTGAGACCACACTGTCCCACCAGGATTCTGCCCCTGTGTGCCACCTGAGCACCTCTCAGGCAGGGATGTCCCTCATGGGAGCAGACTTCTTAATGTTCTGATTTTGCACTCTGAGGCTGTATAACTTGGGTAGCCAGCTTATGGAGGCTCCCTCCCTACTGCAGCTTATCTTACAGTATATCCTCTCAGATTCACTTGTCTTCACCTCCTACGTTTCAGAAAGTGGTTGCTTTTCTATTTGTAGAATTGCAGCAATTCTTTTCTTAGATCTCAGGTTGAATTCACAAAATAATTTGCTAGATATCTCGCTGAATTCATGGGACCAGATGAAACGAGGGTCCCCTACTCTTCTGCCATCTTCCCAATCGGTGTATGATTTACTTTAAGAGAACATGACAAATTTTCAAAGAGCATGTATCATTTTTATGCCCCCCAATCCTCATCAATTCTTGTGGTTGTCACTTTTTAAAAATTTTAGCTATTCCAGTGTAAGAGCAATAAACTGTCATTATGGTTTTAATATGCATATCACTGATGGTTAATGATGTTCAGTGCTTTTTCATGTGCTTTTTGACCAATTTTATATATACATATCATATATATGTATATGTATAATGTTTATGTATGTGTATAATATATAACATATGCCTTTGTTAAGCACTTGTTCAAGTTTTTGCCTTTATAATAATTCTTCCATTTCCTCCCTCTCATCCTTTGTTCTCTCATTATATATTTTCCTTTTACATATATTATGTACCTCACAGGGCAGTGTTATACTTGCTCTCAACAGTCAGTTAGCTTTGAATTAATTTAAGAAACTAGAGAAAAAAATACTTGTCTTTCGACTTAGCCATATATTTGTGCTTTTCATTTCTTTATGTTATACTTCGGTATAGTATTATTTCTCTTCAGTCTGAATTCCTATTCTTAGCATTTCTTACTGTGCTCATCTGATAGTGACATATTATTTCAGCTTTTATTTTTCTAGGTAAATGTTTTATTTGAAGTGCTTTCCTTTTTTGCTAAATTTATATATTTAGAATAATACTTTTTTTTCCTTCTAGCACTTTAAAGTTGTCATTCTATTTTCATCTACCTTGTATTGTTTCTTAATTTTTTTAAAAGATTTTTTACTTATTTATTCAACAGAGATAGAGACAGCCAGCAAGAGAGGGAACACAAGCAGGGGGAGTGGGAGAGGAAGAAGCAGGCTCATAGCAGAGGAGCCTGATGTGGGGCTCGATCCCATAACGCCGGGATCACACCCTGAGCCGAAGGCAGACGCTCAACCGCTGTGCCACCCAAGCGCCCCTCTTGCATTTTTTAAAAGATTTTATTTATTTATTTGACAGAGAGAGAGAGAGAGCACAAGCAGGGGGAGCTGCAGGGAGAGGGAGAAGCAGGCTCCTTGCTGAGCAGAGAGCCCAACCTGGGGCTTGATCCCAGGACCCTGGGATCATGAACTGAGCCAAAGGCAGATGGACACTTAACTGACTGAGCCACCCAGGCCCCCCAAGCTTGTATTTTTTCTGATGAAAAGTTGTTAATTTTCTTGTTGTTGTTTCCCTGTAAGTGATGTGTCTTTTATTTCCTCTTTGCTTTTAAGTTAGTTTTCTTTTTTATTGATTTTCAGAACTTCAGCATTCTATTCTTTGGTGTATTATTCCTTTTGATTATCCCTGTTATATTCATTAAGATTTTTTGGTCTGTGGGTTTATAGTTTTTATCAAATTAAAAACATTTCAACTATTATTTCTTTAAATATTTTTTCCTATTTAACTCTCTCTCTCTCCTCTCTTTTTGGTGTTTCAATTACATGGATTTTTAATTTGGCTTAGATTGCTAATTTTGTTAGTAGACTTGTTTATTTTGTCTTTTTAAGTTTGGATTGTTTCTTTTTTATAATTTAAAGGTACCCATTTTTATTCTGCAGCCAAACTTGATGTTAAGCTGATCCATTGACATTTTAATTATAGGTATTATAGTCTGAAGTTTTAGAATTTCCATTTTATTTGTTATAGTTTGTTTCTCTACTGATATTTGCTATTTTTTATTATGTTAGTAATTAACTTTAAATCATTGCACTTGTTTATAAGGACCATTTTAAATCCCTTATACTATAATTCCATTATCTCTGACTTTTCCAGTTTGATTTTTATTCAGTAATTTCCCTCCTGATTATTTGTCATATTTTTCTGTCCCATTTTATGTCTAGTGACTTTTGATTTGAAGTTGGACACTATGGATCCTATGTTATTGCGTGTTTGGATTGTCTTCCTTAATGAAGTACTAAATGTAATCACAGCATATAGTAAATCTACTTGCAGATCAGCTTGATCCTTTTGAGGCTTTTTTTTCTTTTTCTTTATCATATCAGAGTAGCCTTTCTCCTTGGTCTAAATTACTCCTGCTTCTAAGATGTGAAATTTCTGGGATCCCTACTGGAAGTCCAGAATGTGTAAGAAGGTCTGTTTGGCTGTTGGAATTACATGTTTCCGAACATGTGTGAACTCGATAAGTTACTCAGCTCACCATACTCTAACAGTTGTTTATTCTCCAGTGGTATTTCTTTTACTGTCATGAAAGTAGTAGTGGTTCTTGACTGGTCTTATGGAATTTTGCCCTGACTACTCAATGCTGAGTATATAGGCGGAGTTGTAAGGGCCGCCCTTTGCAGATTTCTGGAGCTCTTTCCCTTTAGAGCCCCCTTCTCTGAAGCGCACTGTCCCATAAAATCCAACCACCTCAGAAGCCCCAAATGCTGATCTTCGTCTTATCTCATTGATAAGTATAGGCTCTGTTGGTTCTTCTATCTTCTGTACCATGGCCCAGAGTCATTATGCAAAAAGCCAGGCCAGTTGTGGGGCTTATCCTCTTTATTTCGCTTTGCTGAAAAATCATAAACCTCCACTGCCCCTAAGAAAACTCTTTTAAATAATTATTTCATTTGTTTTGCCCAATTATGTAGTTTATGGCAGAAGGACTATTCTTTCATGGCTGAAAGTAGAAAATAAAATAGATATAGTGCTAATGGATTGATTTGATTGTTGGAAAAAAAGATATGCCCTTCCTTCCTTCCTTCCTTCCTTCCTTCCTTCCTTGCTTATTTCCTTCACTCATCTTGAACCTAGGTTAACATAGACCTAGAGGTGCTATTATCTATCTTATTGTCATATCAAGTTTGAGAATGACACAGCATGGAAGAAAACAGCCAAAATGCAAAAGGAGTCTGTGACCTGATTATTTTATTAAACTCAGCTCTACTTTTTTAAGATCTGTGGTCTAATAAATGACTGCATGTCTCAAGCAGATTTTAATCAGTACTTTTTAGTTTACTTGCAACCAAAAAAAATCTTGATACATCTTACAAAAGACAGTGTTTTCTACCAGTGCCCTATGTAAGGTTTACATTTCAATTACTATCAATTGAGTATGTACCATAGGTCAGGTGTTGTGATAGTAATTAGTGTCATTTATAATACTAGGCTACATGGATCATTTGATTTGATCCATTGTGGTAATTTGTATGATATTAAGCTTTATAATAATAAAAGTATTACTTAACTATTAATAAATGAATTTTATTTTCTAAAATGGATGGTTATAAAGTAATTAGGAAAACAAAGAAGTTGCAATTTAATGTTACATATCCATTTGGGACAATTTCTAATATACTTCCCCAATCACATTTAAAAATCTCAGTGTATCATTTTACCTTAGATTATTAGCATTGGCAAAGGAAATGAAGTCTTACACAGAGATACAAAAATCAGCACTTGTACAATCTATTACTTTGTTCATTATGGATAGCTTTAGTTTGATATGTGTGTATGTGTATATGTGTGTGTATATATATAACACATATATATTACATATAACATAATGCCTATATATGCATGTGTGTATATGGTTCCATTTAGATAGAATTTCCATGTCAATTTCCAGAAATTTCTTGTTCAGTGGATAGATAAGAGTTGTAAAACAGATATTTCAAGTAGAAAACAATGAAAGTCTAAAAGATCTTTAATACAACATGTCTTTATACTTGTATAAATGCAATTTGGAAGGATATACTTAAAACTATATTTAATATTTAGAATTAATCTACCTATAACATGAATCTGGAGTAAAAATCCAAGTAAGCAATGAAATTTTCATGGTAAATTATGATGCTAGGGGAAAACATAGGCATGTACTGGTTTAAGCATCTTAGGTGGCCTAGAATGTTCAAAAGCAAAAAAAAAAAAAAAAAAATCCACAGATAAGTAAAGACCAGGTTTCACTAGGAATGAAAAATAACTTATTCACTAGAAACATATTCAATACATCTTTTGTGTAGGCATAAGAAGCAGAAATAGGTTATTGAAATACATATGAATATAAATTGTATATTAGTTAGAAAGCCACCAAAAATTGTTTATGTGGTGAATACTTCGTTACCTTTCGATTTTCTGTTGCCTGTTTAGTTATTTACTTCTTACAGTTCCTACCTAAGGTGCTTTCTTAGGCACCCACAAGATGACATATGCCAATATCTCACACTAAATTTTAAAATTGACGTAGTCTTTTTTGTCCTTTATTAAAGAAATCTGGAAGAGAACTTTTGGTTTTTGTCCTTTCTGTGGAGTCAATAATTAATTGCTCTTTCCCTCTGAAATTACAAAGAAGGCACTCTATCACAATAGATATGTAGATTTCTACTATTAAAAATCACAAAGACATAGGAAAGAATAAGGGATTTTTTTTTAAAGATTTTATTTATTTATTGACAGAGAGAGAGACAGCCAGCGAGAGGGGAAACACAAGCAGGGGGAGTGGGAGAGGAATAAGCAGGCTCCCAGCGAGGAGCCTGATGCGGGGCTCGATCCCAGAATGCCGGAATCACGCCCTGAGCCCAAGGTAGACGCTTAACGACTGAGCCATCCAGGCACCCCTAAAATAAAGGATTTATTTTCAAATCAGCCACCTGATAAGTTTGGCATGGGAAATAATTGAGAAAGCTTTATTACTATAGCATGTTCATTACAGAAAACTCAGATTTATGTGAACATAAGATATGTTGAAATGTAAGCACCTTGTATCTTTTATGCCTACCAGAGAGACAATAGGGATAGAAAGTTTGGGGGTATAATTAGGCGTCAAAGAGTGTATGATTTATGCAGTGGTTTTCTTTAGCAGTTGTGAATTCAACCTGTGTTCCTTTCCTTTAAATCTAGAAGTTTTTGATTTATCCAGACAGTAAATATTTGAATGTCTACTATGTGAGAGATACTAGTTACTCCTTTATGAACAAAGCGGCATAGTGTCTTCTTGCTTCATGGAAATTTAGTCTAGTGAGAGAAATATGAACTGACAAAAAATAATTACAACCTATAGAAAGAGCTATGATAAAAACAAATAGGATTGACTAATATTTTATTGTATGTGTATACCACATTTTCTTTATCCATTTATCCATTGGTGGACATTTAGGTGGTTTTTACATCTTGGCTATTGTGAATAATAGTGCAGTGAATATGAAAGTGTTAATATCTCTTTGAAATTCTGATTTTCATGCTTTTGGGTACCCAGGAGTGTTATTGCTGAGTTATATAGTTATATAGTTCCATTCTTAATTCTTTAAGGGACTTCCATATTGTTTAAAAATAAGGAAATCTTTATGTGAAGCAACATGGATGAAACTTGAGGACAAATACTGCATTGTTCTACTTATATAAGGTACTTGAAATAGTCAAACAAATAAAAACAGAGAGTAGAATGATGGTTGCCAGGGATTGGAGGAGGGGGAAATGGGGAATTGTTAATCAATAGGTATAAAGTTCCAGTTACACAAGATGAGTAAGTTCTAGAGATCTGCTGTACAACCTTGGCCCACAGGTGACAGTACGTTATTAACATACACTTAACTGTCTGTTAAGAGACTAGATCTCATGGTAACTGTTCTTATCACAATAAAAATAATTTCTTAAGTTAAAAAAAAATCCCTGTTTTTTGGACAATAAGGTCATTAGAGAAGGCCTGAAAATAAAGTAATGTTAAATGAGCCTTATAAGATAAGGAATTACCTAGAAGGCAAAATTTAGGTTGGGGAGAGAGTTCTGGCAGAGGAGATACCATTTGCAAAACTTATGATAGAAATAACTTAGCATGTTAATTTGTGTTCCCAAGAAGCTGACCTTGAAAGAGGATTCACATGCAAGTGATTTAGTAAGGAAATGCTAAGAGAAACCAGTATGGGAATGACAAGGGCAGGAAAAGGAAGAGTCAAACATGGGTGGGATTTAAGCCTCAGCCCCATCTCAGCCTGATCCTGCTGCGGAGCCCTGCAGTATAAATTATAGTTAAGAACGATTACTACATGAGGCCATGGAACTGGTTTCCATTCTCCTGTACCAGTCAGTCATTGGTTAAGAACCTGTCCAGGGAATAAAAACTCCCAGGCATTTCCAGTGCTTTGCATATGCAGGAAAAAACAGCTTCAGTAAGTAGCCAAAGCAGTCTTCCAAAAGGAGCCACTGGTGTAAGAAGTTAGAAGCAACAGCCTCACAGCCTCTGTGCACACAGAAGCTAGAAGTGTCCACAGAAATGTTAAATGGGATTCAAGGGATCTGTATGGAGCCCCAACAGTAGCTTGCCATAGCTTGTTAGAGGCAATCTGTAAGGATGCTAGAGTGACTATCTTAGGCAGAGAGACAGAGATGTATGTAAGTTAAGTAGAAGGTAAAGAAGGGCCAGCCATGTAGGATTTAGCCGGTGATGGTATAGTGTTGGCATTTTATTCTGCAAACAAATGGGCACTAATTCAGAAGAATGACACGAACAGATTTATATTTCAAAAAACATCTGTAATTATTAGAGACTGGTTTAGAGGGACAAATAAGGGAGCCAGGGTTTTTTAATAATTGGAAAAGAGATGATGGTAACCTGGATTAAAGTGGTTGCAGTGAAGAAATAAAAAAGTGGGGATCCTTGATAAATATTTAGAAATGGAAAATTATTGGACTTAATAATGGATTGGATGTGAAAGTTAGGTAGAGGAGGAGTCCCTATGGAAGGTGTCAGAGATACAGTAATAACAGGATCTGACACAGGGAAAAACCCTTTGACAAGAGGAAAGTAACCAGATAAATGACCTTAGCCTTAAATCCTGAGGGTCTAACTTCTCCATTACCTCTGTGATTTCCAGGATACTGAAGAGCACAGATCAATTCTGTCAAGTTTGCAGAGTCCTAATCTTCTGGTTATTCACATAAATGTGAATTTAAAAATGTATATTGATCAATGACCATGTGTCAGGTTTATGAATACAAAAATGAATAAAGCACGACCCTTTTCCTCAAACATGTACATATCGCACATGTACACACCTGAATTAAAAATAAAGAAGATTCAGGAAACTTAGGATCAACACACTCTCTCTTAGAACACATGACCCTTTTTATTTCAAAAGTGATGACCTAGGCCAACACAGCCAGAGGAATTCAAGATCCAGCATTCATTCCTAAATCTCTCCAGTCACATGTCACATACCATGAATTCCCCATTTCTTCCTCCATAACTTAGACAGAATCATATTACAGAATATACAATTCGTGAGAACTCAAAATTAGTGATTTCACAATTTGTGATTGAAGTAATCTTACACACAACTATTGAGTATCCTCTAAGATTAGCTATATCCTAGGGGACACAAAGATACTGGAGTTACAAAATCAAATTAACTACTAACCTCGTGCATCAGGAACTTGCCATCTCCTTATGACTTCCAACCGCAATAGAGGGGATTACAGTATGGTGTGAAGAAGTGAGAGGGTAATCACAGGGTATGCTGCATTATATGAGTACTTACCCTTTGAGAATACTGGTGATGTGGGGTGTGTGGGGGAATTTGAACCAGAGGAAGCTACTTGGTTGAGACGGTGCTTTTTTTAAGACTAAAGGTTAAAGAAGAGTTTGATGGAAATTAATTTCCTAACTTCCATTCTCCTCTTTACTGGACTGAAAGAAGAGGATTGCAGAGTTTCAGGTATCAGAAAGCATGACCACTGCAGTATTAGAGATAGATTCCCTGCGACGGGGGTGGGCATGATGAGTAAGCTGGAGCTATGCAGCAAGAGTGTGTGCATTATGCTAGGTACATACATGGTAAGGAGTTTGGATTTCATGAGGGAATGGAGACACTAAAGAATTTTTAAGTAGAGATGTAGAATATCCCCTTATACTTCAGAACAGTTACTCTGACTAAAAAGGTATAACTTTAGGAGCTTTGAGGACAGTTAAGTAACTTCTGCAATAAGCAGTGGTAAGAAATTAATAAGGCTTGGCCAAGGTCAGTAGCCGAGCAAGTATAGAATCAGAGATACATCCATGAGACATTTAGGAGATAGTCTATAAAGTATAACAGTTCTTAAGTATGAGAGGTAAAGGAGATGAAGGTATTGAAGAGGTCTCCTGATTTTCAGAAAGAAATAACTGTTCTCATTCATCAAGATTGAGAATTCTTTGAATGAGCTTCTAGAATCTCAGTTAAAGAAAGTGTGCCCTGTTTTCAGTGTATTGATTTTTAAAGTCAGTTGTTGTGAAAAGGAAAATAGAAATATTCTGTAGCTTAATGAGTTACACTGGGCTGATCTCAGAAAAGAAGAGGTTGTAGACAGATTAGTGAGTCACCAGTGTATCTGTTGTAAGTGAAGTTATGAGCCAAAATAAGGCCACCCAGAGAAGGTATGTAAAGAGAACAAAAGAAGAGGGATGTGAGAAAGGAGACAAATGTGTAAAGAACTGAGAAGAAGGAAGCCATGCAAAGTTTGAGTAGAAGGCAGAGAGACAAAGAGAAAAGCAAAATACACCATAGTCATAGGGACCCTATGAGGAAAAGTATCTAGAAGGGAAGTGTGGTCAGTCAGGATTAAATATTGCAGGTGGGTTAACTAAGAAAGTAAAAGTGTTAGCTCCACCCCGCCCCTCCCACACATGGTATGTTGCAACAGATAATTAAAAAACATGTTGAGAAAGTTTTTAAGAAAATGGTTAGAGAAAAATTGAACTGAAGTGTGTTTGAAAATGTGTACAGATCTGACTCATTTGTTTGGCTCTGAAATACAGAAGATAAAGTGTGACCAGGTGTAGCATGATATCAAGGTAGTTTTCATTTATTTTTTAAGATTTTATTTATTTATTAGAGAGAGCTAGCACAAACATGGGGAGTGGGAGGCAGAGGGAGAGGGAGAAGCAGGCTTCCCACCGAGCAGGAAGCCCAGTGCGGGGCTCAATCCTAGGACCCTGGGATCATGACCTGAGCCGAAGGCAGACACTTAACCAACTGAGCCACCAAGGCACCCTGGTAGGTTTCATTTTTTAATATTTTTAAACAAGTTAGAGATGTGTACTTTTTTATATATTGAAGGGAACAAGTTACAAAAGAACAGACTCAAGTAATACAATTGGGAGGGATTAGTTATTACGTTGAGTTACTGGAGGAAGCGAGAGTATGTTATCCAGAACATAGGTGACAAGCTTACTGTGGGACTATGAGATGAAATGTCTGTTCACTGAAATATGGGGGAAAAGGAGGGTAACATGGGATTTTATGTGGAGACATGTATTTTTGGAACTGGAGGGAAGCAGTTTAAAAACATTCTCACCTAATGGCCTCTAAATTATCTGTCCAGAGTTGGATAGCAGTGGTCCTTAGAAAGGGAGCTTGAAAAGAGCTAAAGTTCTGAATGTATACCTATGGAGAATGGGAGAAGAAGCTAAGCAAAGAAAAGTTGAAGGATTTGCAAGCAACTCTGGGGGTCTCCCAAATCTGAGACTACCCATATGTAGTGAAGAGATCACCGTGGCTATGTGTCTTCCCTGCGAGCTAACCCACCGTTCATCCTTCTCTGGTGTGGGTGGGATGCTCCCCAACTGTGTGTATTCCACTGTCTTCACAACTTTCTCTGCTTGAAACTTCCTTGTTCAGTTCCACCCTGTTAGTAGCAAGCTTGACTTTCCATGCCTCTCCAAGTCAAAATAAACTGACTGAATAAGCAATCGGCGTTAGCAGGTTAATGATAGAGGGATGAAAGTGTTATTTGTTCTCCAATGGGCTGTTAAAGATGGTATATTACAAGTTGTCTACTTTAGGCTATCTATATTTAAAACACCGCCAAACTAAAACATTGAGGGAAAAGATGCAGTGGTTTAGATGGAAATAATCTGCTTTTTTTTTTTTTTCATTTTCAGGCAGTGTTAATACCTATTCTCTAGAGAATTGAGGTTTTTGGTCTGTGTGTAGGAAATGGCAAAAGCGGAGAAGCACAACACTCTACACTTTGGTGGCCACTCTCCCTTAACGAGTTTAATTGCCTCTTAGAACAGAAAATATTTTGGAAAAGCAGCACTTGTTTTCCTTTACAGATCATCATGGCAATTCACAAGTGTACAGTGAGCAAGTTGGCCATGAACAGCTCTGAAGGACGTACTGGCACCTACATGATGCCAGACATCTGGAGGCAAATTTTCATATGAAGAGTGGGTGGGGCTGTATATTTTGGAAACATAATGCTGAACATCTGGATATTTGGAAATCAACTCATTGCCTAGCTTTTTAATGTTCATAGAAATATTTTGTTTTTGGTAGACATAGTTGCAGACTCCTTACCCCTTAAAAGCAATATCATGATTTATATTTGTTTTCTCTATTAAATTTTGAAATCATACAGCACAATATTAGTTTACTATTTAGATAGCTAATTTAACATTTGATCACTCCTTCTCAAACTTTAATAGTACAATGAAATCAGCTGGATAACTTGTCTGTAAGTGTTCTGATTCAGAGTGCCCAGATTCTGCATTTCTAGGAAGCTCCTTGGTGATTGCAGTGCTGTTGGTCCTCACATCATTCATTCAGTGGCAAGTTTCTAGCCCTGTACTGTCCAGTATGATCCACTTGCCATATGTGGCTATTTCAACTTAAACTGGTTGAATTAAATAAGATTTAAAAATCAGTTCCTCAGTGCCACTAACCACTTTTCAAATGCTCAGTTGCCAATTATAGACAGTGCAAATATAAACTATTTTTGTCACACTGCAGAAAGTCCTATTGGGCAGTGTTGTTCTAGATACATTATTCCATAGCTTTGTGCATTCACGAGGACTTGGAAGCATTATTTGGAGTTTGCTTATAATTAGTCCCACTTAAAATCACAGAAACTTCTATAAAAGTGGAGTTCCAGGTTGAATACAACACAGCAGGTTGAAAACATTCTTTAGTAACTGTGGACACTGAGGTTTGCCTGAATTAGAATATTTTTAAAGTGACTAAAAGTTGCACTAAATTCCACTAGTATACTTAAATATAATTTGTGTAAAGATAATTATCACTAAAATGTTTCATACAGTATAGACCCAGAGGTGCAACAACATAAAATTGAATATGCAACTTGAAAAGTAAACCTGGGTATCAACCTTAAGATTTCAGTTCTCCCTTATAAGCCCCTTCTGGTCCTAGAAACACCTTAATGTAATTAAGAATATTTGCCAAATATAGACAGAAAATTTTTATGCACACATTCACAGATATTCTATTTGACATCTGCAAGTATAAACAATACTTCAGTTGTAAATTCATGAGTGTCAGAGCAATTGACCAATGATATTTTTTCTACTAGCTTTATGAAGTACAAATCATATTACACATACATTAGTGTCCTTTTGTTTCTCTCTTCTCTCACTCTGCTTCCACAATTTGTTGTAAAGTTTCACTGCAGCTTACCTCCTATGAAGGTAAGGTTTTTAGATAAGTCTCCTTGCTCTAAATTTTGCTTATGACTATATCGTATTTAAAATCACAGAAGAACTCCTGCAGAAGTAGATTTCAAGTTAGCATATGATATAAAAGATCATAGTTTTGAGAGCTAGCACAAATTAAATGGTAGCCCAGATCTATTTATATAAGCACACACTGATTATCTCTTAAATAGTTCCTCGTGAACATCATTATCAAAATAACATAGCCCGTGTAAGACAGTTGCACAATTCAGATTTCCCTGATAATTCTTTTCAGTGCCAACTATAAATTTTTTTATGAACTGTGAATAAGTTTGAAATATTCTTCATTCTTAAGATTCAAGTAAGCTTCAACTAAAATATTAGAAAACTTCAGCCTAAGACTGTTTTGACCTTTTCTCCTTTCCCTCTCAGTTTGGATTTTTGTTTTGGTTTGTTTTTGTGGTATTTGGTTGAGCATTGGGTCTTTACATTGGACACTTAACATGCCAAGGAAACTAATGATCTAAAACTATGAGAGAGATTTGAAAAAGATCAATCTGCCTATTTCTCATGTCTGCTTGAGAAGTCCTTTTATAGCCTTTAATTTTCCTTCTATACTTGCCTGGAGATTTAATCAGATGAGCCTGAACAGAATCCTGTTTTGTTCTTTGAAACGACATTTGGTGACAATTGGAATGTCCAGTCCAATATACTTAAAATTACCCACAGAGATAAAATTACCCACAGAGTTATATAGGTTTTTAGAAAATCTGGATTTTACACAAGTATATTTAATCTTTGTGATACAGACACTCAGCATTCAAGTGAAGCTTCAATGCCATGAGGTGGATTGGTCATTTTAATCCAGGCAATCAGTAGGTTGAGCTAAAATCCAAGCTTGAAGATGGTGACTGCATTGGTTCTTATGGAATTAAATGTGGCCCTTGGTCTAAGAACCTTGTGATGTATCCAAGTCAAGAAAGCTTCACCATCCTCTGAGTAGAATGAGTCCAGAGATCCTTAATTATAACTCGAGACTGAATCTAGGTGGTTGGAATCTCTGTATGCAGGTGGATGGGGAGTCGGACAGCAGGGTGATGGAAGATGGGCTTCAGCTGAACTCTGATTCTCTGATGTTGGAACTGACTGGGACTGAAGTGCTAGGGATAGGGAGTGAACTAGCTCTTGTTTTATCCTCTAAACTTATTTCCTGTTCCAGAAAAATCATCTTTTCAGCAGAGCTCACCTTGTTTTGATATCCAGTCCATTCAAGCTGCTGTGGTTGGTGTCTCTCAACTCTGATTCTGAAACCAGAGCCACATACGCTAGATTTGGGAAGGGGAGTGTCCGTGCCACCTTCCCCCACAGGATGATATTTAGATATCAGTTCTCAACAAACAGTGTTTCTAACATGTCTGGTTGCATCTGAGTGAATATGGTGCTCTGTCTTGTTTCCCAGAAGTGGAGGACTGATGGTCAGATTTAGACATTTGATTAAGATAAGACGTCATGCTAAGGGGTAGAGGAGTGAAGTCAGCTCACATGGGGGAACCAAAGCAGAAGAGCTTGTTTCATAGAAGGTAGACATATTCACTTACCCTTGGAAAATGAATTTGGGTTGGTGGATTGAAAAATATAAAAGTATGCAGGCAGGCAGGTAGACAGACAGACAGACAGACAGAAAAGTCCTGAAGACTGGCATAGGGCTTGTTAGAAATTCTTAAGTAAAATTAGAATCATGACAGTCTCATAATGTTAGGTCCCTGAATTTCCAAGAAGAACGGGTGCACATTTGTAATGTAAGTTGCTTCCCTATGTTGAGGTGTGGAAACTAAAGATCCTGCAGATTTTCAATTTTCAGGAATTTGGATTTATAGCAGCTGCAGCATAGTTCCCTGCCTCTTCCTGCAGCTTATACACCCTTAATAAATTGAATTTTAGTAGTTGAACAGGGTGAGTAAAATTGTAAGGTTAAAAAAAAAAAAACCAGTAAGTATTTTTTCATGTAATCTAATATTAAAATTCTATAAATTCTCAAGAAAAATTATAGCAACTGTAGAAATTTAGGCAGCCACCTATTAGTGAAAAATGAAGAACTGGATACAATGTAATATGGTTAATAATTTACACATTTTGAATTAAGGTCTGGCAGAAAAATCTAATGGAATTATATAAATGATGGTTTCATTTATTTTAAATTAAATTATTTTTAGATTTATGTTTTGACATTTTATTGACTTTAGATTTTTATCCTAGTTGTTGACATTAGATAGTTTTCCTAATATACCCTCCACCCCCCAGTAAGAGTAGAAGATTTGTTATTAAGGATACATTTTGGAGACCCTAAACCTTTTAAAAGTTATGTAGTCACTTCATTTTGGAAAAATACTTTTTGAATGTCATTTATGCTCTTTACTTAAGAAACACTTTGAAAAGCAGAAAATAGAATTATTTAGATGCGTATACATTTCTCCACATCCCTCAGTTTAGTTGTTAATATAGGATTATGGTGATCTTGGAACTCATTGTTCAAACTTGGATCCTTTGAGAACGATAAAAAAGGCATTGCTAGGACTAAGGGCATAAACTTGGACTGTGTTGGCCAACTGAAATATAGGGGTACCCTCTCCAAAAGATTGTTCTGAATATTCAACAGACTATGTGCATAAGTATTTTACCTTCTTTGCTGCTTACTTCAGGAGTAAGGGAGAAATAAACATTGTAGGGAGGAAAAGAAGTATTTAAAAAGCAAACAGTCTGATTTCTAGAAAAATTGGCTGGCAACTAAAATCATATTTTTTGACATTGCTCTTTTTTTTTTTTAAGATTTTTTATTTATTTATTCGACAGAGACAGAGACAGCCAGCGAGAGAGGGAACACAAGCAGGGGGAGTGGGAGAGGAAGAAGCAGGCTCATAGCGGAGGAGCCTGATGTGGGGCTCGATCCCATAATGCCGGGATCATGCCCTGAGCCGAAGGCAGACGCTTAACGACTGAGCCACCCAGGCGCCCCAAGACATTGCTCTTTTTTAATAAATGTTAGTAGGTAGTCTTTCTTCACATCAGAATAACAAGAGGTTCCCATTAAAGTTCAAGTCATACCCTGTTTTAGACTTTAAAAAGCAGAGTGACTAAGTTCGGGACCAAGGAGTTTCAGTGTCTATATACTCCCCAGGTGATATTCATGCATATTTAAGGACTGACTTAAGTAGAAGACAGAGATTTGTCCAACCTAAAATGTGTCTAAAATCAGAATCTGACTCCTTATATCACATAGTCCGTCAAGTTAAAAATTTTACCACTTTTACTGCAGTGCACATAGATGTGAATAATGACAATCCGACTAGACTTAGTGTAAAATTTTAAGGCATACTGAAGTTTTATTTCTAGATGATAACATTAGTACCCATCTAATGGAAGGGGGGGTTAACTGAATGAGGTCTTGCCACCAGAAAAGATAGACTTCATGCTCCTTACCCTTGCTCTTTCCCACGTGCACGAAGCCCTTAAGCTGGGCTAGCTAACTCAGAGTTGACTCACCTATTCTCCCTTTAGAGAACTGTAACATTTTACTTGGATTCAAGGCATATTGGCCAGGATTCCATTTGACTTTTCTCAATCTGAGTTTAAAAAGGATGCTACTTTCTGAAATAATAATGAATGCTGAAGATTGATGCCAAAGCATACAGATTGTTCTGGAAAGCAAGTAAAAGTTCAGTTGGGGATGGATAAGAAGAAAAGGTCAATAACAGGGGTAAAAAAAAATTACATTTAGCCCTCAATTCTTCCACATTTGCCAACTAAATGAACAGCTATGCTATCCCTTCACAGCATTCTTGTAAGCTCCCTCAAAGAACTCTATGAAGAGTGGGGTTATTAATACTCTTGAGCATGCCTGGACAAAATAGAGAACTGTTGAAACCTATCTTCTTCACTGTAGCCTCCCAGTTCCAGGTATGCATCTTTCAAGCTGTCCTTTATTACATGTTCTGCTCAGCTCTTTCATTCAGGCCTTTATGGGGTAGACACTGTACTATATACTGTCAAAGTTACAAAGAACAATATGCTATGGCTCTTCCCATGAAGGCTCTTACAGTCTGGTGTAAGCTGTAAGATTAGATACACATAAGCACATTCAGTCAGTTACACACATGAAAACAGTCCCACCTAGCAAAGTGTAAAAGTAAATCAGTATCATAGAAGCGGTCCAGATAGGATTTTGCTTCAGGGCCTCTAAAGGAGTGAGAAGCCCATCCAACTGAGAAGCCTGCAGAAGATCTCAAAGAGGAGAGAGGCGATAAATAGGAGTATTGAAAGACCGGTGGGATTTAAAGAGATGGAATGGGATTTAATTAGTGTATATTTAATTTTAATAAGGATTCTATCATCAAAGAAGAGTTTAAACTTAGTAGAATATCGAGAATTTACCACTAGGAGATTATTTGAGAGACCACTCAGCCTTTCCTATCTCCCAACAATCTCCCTAGGTGTGGTTCCTTTGCCTGGTTATCAAGTTACCCCTATCTGGATTTTGAGATCCACAGCCTCTTATGGTGAGTACCCTTTCACGTGTTTCTCGTATGGCAAGTATGGCATCTTCCTTGTATTTGGAAAATATTCATAATCATAATAAATCTATAATGATCTACTGTGAAAACATTTCTCAAACATTAATGTGCATACAATCTACAGGTGGACCTTATAAAAACTGCAAACTCTGATAGTAGATGTGGGATCATGCCTACAGGTATGCATTTCTAGCTAGTTGCCGTGGGAAACAGAGTCTGCTAGGCCACAGATCACATTTTGAATAGAAAATTCCCACACTTAAAATTTAAAACACCAAATCCTCATGGTGTTATCCTGTGCTTTTATTCAGTTTTTCACTTATGTGGTTCCCTGTTTTCCAATTAGCATTTAAATTCATTTGTGAAAGAGCCCATTCCTTATATTGCTCAAAAAAAAAAAATTGCTTGAGTGTTAAACACATGTAAAATTATCACATCCATATAAAAAAAAACACCTATCAAAAACCAGAATAATAATTTCAAAATAGTAAATATGAAAACAAGTTTGACAGATCAACCAGTTACCAGAACTTAGTGCTACTTTAAATTCTGATTTTTAATTATAACTTCTGCATTCTAATTCCCATGTTTCAAACAATGATCTCTTTTTTTTTATTAAGAGAAATAAAATTAGTACTATATCACACTTATGTACACACACAAAATTACTGATTCAAAGCAAGGTCATTATCTATATACATAAGTTAAAAAGAGGACTATAGAATCCTTACTCAAGGTTTGGATATTCTTAGTTTATACTTAATTCTACAAAGATAGATTTTGCTGTTCAAGATCACATTAGACTGATAACTACAGAGAGAGTGATGCTTTTATTAGCTGGAGAAATGACAGTGAAAACTAAGAGTTTTCAACGTGATGGGAAGAAGAGATGGGAAACTAAGAAAAGCAGGCCCTCACATCTTTAAAGCTGAACAGTTCAGTGTGATTTTATGTAGAGGCAAATGCTCTTCATAGTTCCATAGGCCCTGGGGTCTGCATTTTAATATACTCAGTTAAATAATTGGTATTAATGGGAACCAAGGGTACCAATAAAAAGTTGAAATATATTCAATGTTATTTCGGAGAAAATAAGAGATTTGTAGTAAAAATCTGTGTCTTAGTGTTCAACTAGCTTAAATTACCATTAAAAATATAAGCCTGTTTTATTTTGGTGGATGATTTTAATTTCAAATGCTTATTTTTGTTTTATGTTTAATAGTTATGCATTCCATTATCCAGAATTTGTCATTATGAAAGACAGCATAGGTTTAGGTGTAAAATACTAGTAAGTATTTGTAAAAAGAATTAAAGCAATTTGAATATTTTTTTTTTTCACTTTGGACTGGCCTTCCTTAAGGGCAGATATCTCTAATTTGTTAGATGGGATTTATTAATCACTGCCGAAGTATAATATGCTTTATAGAAATTACTTTGATATCGTATATACCAGTGGTACATATACCATGTACAATATAATCTAGAATTATTTCAATTAGTATTTCAATTAAATCTAGAAGTATTTCAATTAAAAAAAAATCAAACTTTAACAAAGCTGACAATACATGTGGAGTACCTTAAACATTCTATTATTTTTAATTCACCCAATAATCAAATTAAAGCACAATTACTCTAATTTTGCATTTGGCAAGCACATTGTCTCTTAGACCTTTGATTCTTACTATTCTTAATGTAAAACTTGGTTTATCAAATGCTTTGTTTCTGTATTCCATTTAGGGATTTATTTCATAAAGCAAGTTACAATTATATTTCAAAGAAAATTGAGTATCGGAACGGTTTAAGTGTGGGGGTAATTAAATAGATACCTAAATGTAGTTTGGGGCTATAACAGAGCTTGGAAACAATACCATAACCTTTAGGTAACAGAGATTTTTAAAGAAAATCTTCATGACAGCACAGAGTGAAAATTTCAACTTTCTTTTAACAATTTTCAATATTATCAACTCATTTCTCCTCAATTTGTACTTTGGTTCTTTTCAGTGTGCTGCATATTCTAAGGCCCAACCCTTCCCCCTGCGGGTGCTCAACATGCATCTGATGATGACACTTACAGTGATTGCCTTGTGGGGAGAAAGTGTTAATTTGTTCTGACATTCCCAGATTTCAATCTAATGAAATGAAAATGTAGGCTGGAGTGGGTTAAGCTCTTCTGGTGCTTTTCCTTCTTAGAACTAGGGTAGTTTCCTTTTGCATGATTGAAATCATGCCTATATCATCCCCTTAATGTCTGTAGTACAGTGCTTAATGGCTTCATCAGGATATATCACTTTCTTTGGCACCGAGCTGCCAGTGGAACACAAATCATTTAGAGAGAGAGATTGTTAGAGAAAGATAGGGTGCAGTGGCTGAAGGATCACAGTTAAAAGTAAAGAACATGCAGGAAAGCCTACAGTGTTTGGAAAATTAAGAAAAATTCACTGAAAGCACATTAAAAGTTTTAAGTTAAAGATGGAAAATAGAGGGAAATCTTTATATGACTATATTGATATCAATTTATAAATAGCATTACTGACAGAAATCTATATTTTTATTATTTATCTTATTATCTGTTATCACTGCTAAATATAAATGCCATGCAGCTGGAGATTTTTGTTTGTTTGTCCACTTCATATCTGTAGAAATCAGAACAGTACCTAGATCCCAGTAAATACTATTTGCTCAAAAAAAGGAATGAAGAGAATCCTGAAATCTATATAAAGAAAAAAAAGGGAAGAAACACCATGTCTTCAGATCATAAGTGCTTAACGTATATTGATTATTTTGTAAATACTTTGTAAAATGTAATTCTGAGAAATATGTCAGATTTCCAAGGTATAATAAATTATTTACTACCAAAATACAAATTTATAACTTACTACTAGTTTTAAAATACCTGTTGAAAAATAAGTAGTAATTGGCACTTGGAACACAAAATTATTTACACAATATGAAGCTATTAGCTCTGTCCATACTATCTAATTTTTATTAAAATCAACAAACCTTTATTTTATATTTTAATGTGTCAGGTCAAGAGTATACCCCATAATTCATTCATCCACGTAATAAATCAACATGATTGTCTTTCCAGAGTATAGTTTACCAAGGTAACTAAGAAGCAAAACAAACCAACAAAACCACACACAAAAAAACAAGGCTTTTGTCAGTAGAGAGCTGCCCATGTAGTGAGAAAATATAGCATTTATCATTTACATAAACCTGTAAGCAAATAGGCACAGTATGATGAGAAAGGGGTAATAATCTAAATTTGCCACAATTGCTGTTAGAGATCAAAGGGAGATAGAAATAATTTGCTTGTTGGATATCATGGAAGGCTTTGAAAGTAGAGAATCTTTGGTACTTCAGTTAATCTTAGAAGGATGAGTAGGGCTTATCACCTACACAGAATAGGGAACAATATGTTATGTAAAATGGGGGAGCAAATGGTGGCATCAGTATGTAGGGTATTTGATTTCAAAGCAAAAATGGGAGGTAAACTACATCGAGGTCTTCTATAGTCCAGTAGCATTCTGCAACTTACAGAGAGACATTGTTAAAAGAATGAAAATCTGGTGAACATATTTATGCTGACTCATTCAGAGGGTGTCTGTAATGGGTGCACAGAGGCCCTAAACTGTGGTGATTACAGTTATGGTGTGGGGGCGCCTGGGTGGCTCAGTCGTTAAGCATCTGCCTTCAGCTCAGGGCATGATCCCAGGGTCCTGGGATGGAGCCCCGCATCAGGCTTCTCCTCTGGGAGCCTGCTTCTTCCTCTCACACTCCCCCTGCTTGTTGTTCCGTCTCTCCCTGGCTGTCTCTCTTTCTGTCAAATAAATAAAGTCTTTTAATAAATAAATAAATAAAAATAAAATTATGGCATGGATGAGGGACAGGAATAAATAAATCAGAGATAAGTTTGAGAAAAACTGGTAATCAAGTAAAGAAAGGAAAAGGAGGAAAGTGTTTCTGAAATGTTCTGCTGAGAAAATGGTGCTACCAACCATCGAGATACAGACTAGAGAGAGAGAAGAGCACTTTTGGGGAGTGATAATTTGATCATTATTGTTCTTGAAGATAATGATGATTTAGGTGTCTTCACCTCGATTCAGGTTGAAGATTCAGGGATGGTAGTTGGGAATGAAAAACTAAAGATCAGAAGAGATTAGAAAGGAGAACATTGGGCGAGATGAGATGTGTGTTTGGAGGATTTTGGCTTTTATTGGTAATGAAGATCATGGAAATAAATGAGATTTTCTGGGAAAAAATGAAGAACAAGTAAAAGACAGGTTTAGGTATAAATTCTAAGAGGTACTTTCATTAAAGAAGCAGAGATGGAAAAGCATCCAGAGAAGAATATTAAAACGATAAAAGGTATGTGAAGAATAAAGAGAATTTTACTGAGCATCTAGTAAATGTGAATAAGCATATTCTCATTTAATCTAAACATCAGTCGTTCTTCCAGGACATAGTTTAATATTCTTACTTTACTCCCAAGAAAATGATGGCTCAAAGCAGATCAGTAATTTAGACAATCTCATTTAACCAGGAAGGGTTAGGATTGATATTAAAACCTGTATCTTGATGACTCCCAAACCCACACTTGTGGGACTCCAATTTAGAAGTCAGTTTGATACTCAATAAGCTAAAATTTGTCAAGTTTAAGAGTTTTATATTATTCATTTCTGGTGCTGGAAACTATTTTATCTGCACATCATTAAATAAAACAAAAACAATATTGAAAAGTCTTTTGAACAACAAATGTCTCTAAATACTGACCAAAATATTTGGGTCAGGTGTCGGTTATATCATATATATATATATATATATAAAAAATTATTCACTTTTCAGTTGGTGTTTATATATATATATATATAATTATTCACTTTTGAGTTGGTGTTTTTTCCACTCATCTCTCTTTATCTCTGGAAACTTCCAGACATTTCTCCAGATATATCATCAGAACAAATATGAGATTTTATTAGAAACCTGTTGGGGGAAAAACGTAATAGGGCTTGTAAATCTTCCTGAGACTTAATTGTATATTCAAAAGGAATGGTAATAGCAACATTACCTAATGGTGTTTAATACATATTTTATAATGCTTTTGCTTTTATTATAAATGATTAATAGGTGACAATGAAATCTGCCTTATAATGTCTCCTTCAGGTATGGCTTACACACAGTCCTACTTTATACCTTAGCTCTTTTCATAGTTAAGATGCCTCTGACTTGCTCACACTCTTATCATAGTTCTTGCTAAGTCAAAATTTTCATTTACATGTCAATATTCATTCAAATTCCCTAAATGAAACTATGTGCAAAGAGAAATGTTTCAGTTTTTTTCTTGGAAAAAATATTTATATGCAAAGTATTTTTGCAGTTTGATTATTTTATTATTTAAATAAGGGAAAATTATTATTTTTGTCAAGAATAAATAGTTGTTTTGGGACTTTTATATCCTTTTGTGCTAAAAAAAAAAAAGAGGAACTTGCTCATAAGCCAGGTGCTTGTTAAGACTTCGGTTTTTGCATCTACTCAAGTATTATTGAGGAAAATAAAGATGCTTATGCAATTTGTAAATGATCCTTGGGATAAAGCAGTGGATACTTTAAAAATGTAGAATAGACTAGGAATAGAATTAATGGCTGGTGAAACACAATTGACATCTTGCTCCAGTTCTTCACTGTGTATGATGTTACAATCATTGCAATTTCAAATGGACCTGATTTGAGACACAGAAAATGATGTCATGACAAGTAAGTAGCAGGGCAGATGAAGTCTTAACAGCTAAGGAGGCTGCTGTGATGCAAATCATTTTTCCAAGGGATGTTAAATATTTCTGAAGTTAACAATTGAAACGAAAATACACTGTCAATAAAAGGCAGATAAAATAAACACAGAAATCACATGCAGTCCTAGGAGAATTGTTTTTGAATAAAATGCTTTTCAAGGTCTTCACAAAGTTGTCAGTAGCTCTTTTAAAAATCAAGTCAATGCATTTGAGGCAATTGTTCATAACATACGACTGGTTGGTAAACGATTCTGAAACTCCATCCAGCTGTTAATTTTACATAGCTATTCACAAAGTGTGCAAGTATTACAATAAATAATACTTCCAAAACACTGTAACATGATAGGTTTCTTATAAAGCATTATGCTTCTCTGCATATTGAAATAGTTGCCCCCTTAACTTTTATGTTTCATTTATGGTGCATTTTTTTTTCAGTGCATTGATCGACATTATCACATAATGTTCACTGCCTATTGCTAGTGAATAATAGAGTGTTTATTAATAAAAAAGAACTGTTATTACAATTTTGGCAGGACACTGAATTGATTGAGTTCCTCCTTAAAGAAAGGAAGCTGAGGGGACTGCTTTTAAATAGAGCATTGAAATTGGATTAGGGAAAACTACCAGATAACCTCAAAAGAGACCAATTTTGGATTTATAGAATACAGAAGTTAGAGTAAAACAAGAAATAAGACAGGTATGTCCCTGTCTTTTGGAGCTACATTTCTAGTAGAGGGGACAGAGCAAAATTAAATAAGCGTGCATCAAAAATGAGGAAGATTAAAAATTGTAGAGATGGAGAACAGACTGCTGATTGCTAAGAGTTAAGAAGAGTGTGTGGAGTTGTGAGGGAGTAGGTATGACTAAAAAGAGGTATCCTGAAGGAGATCTTTATGGTGATGGAATAGTTCTGTATCTTGATAGCAGTGGTGGTTACATGCATCTATCTACACATGTAATAACATGGCATAGGGGTGCCTGGGTGGCTCAGTCGTTAAGCGTCTGCCTTTGGCTCAGGGCGTGATCCCTGCGTTACGGGATCGAGCCCCGCATCAGGCTCTTCCGCTGGGAGCCTGCTTCTTTCTCTCCCACTCCCCCTGCTTGTGTTCCCCCTCTCTCTGGCTGTCTCTCTCTCTCTCTCTGTCAAATAAATAAATAAAATCTTAGAAAAAAAAAGAAAAAACATGGCATAGAACTATACACACATTGTAGCAATGTCATGGTTTTGATATTATACTATAATTATATAAGATGTGCCCACTGAGAGAAAGTGGGTAGAGGAAACATGGGATGTCTCTGCACTGTTTTTATAACTTCTTGTGAATCTATAATTATTTCAAAATAAAAAGTTAAAGAATTGGTGGTTTGAGGATGGGTGGGTTGTTAGATACTTGATTAAGAGAATGTATCAAATTTTAACAATTGTATTTGACCATAAGTTATAATAGATGCAATGAAGGAAACAAAGACTGAGAGAATAACAGAAGGATCCTAATTAAGGTAGGATATTCGATGAAAACTCCTTTGAAGAAGTGACTCCAGGGTAGAGATGGAGTTATTCATGCAAGAGTCTCGTTCATTTTAGATCTTAGGATAACCATGTTCAAGGGAGGAAAGAACTGGTGGTTTCCAGCAGTGATACAAATACTAACATGGTGGAACTTAGTGAATGAGGGATAGAATGGAAAGGTAGATGCCTGATAATATAGGGTAAGCATCAGCAAACTTTTTTTGTAAAGGCCAAATAATGGACATTTTAGGCTTGATGAAGACATAGGGTCCCTGCCTGTTGGAACTACTCAGCTCTGCCTATATAGTGTGAAAATATCCCAGATGATACATAAATAAATGAGCACAGCTGTGTTTCATTATGATTTTATTTATAAAATGAGGTAGTTGGCTGGATTTATCCTGGGGACTGTAGTTTGATGACTTCTGATGTAGAATCTTGTAAAGTAAGATATTCAGATTTTGAGGCCAAGGAGAAATAACTGAGTGGTTCTATACAAGAGAATTAAGGTTACCTTTATATTTTGTGAAGAAGAAGGAGGTAGAGATGCAAAATATAAAGGGTAGTAATTTAGGTGATGAAGAAAGGGGATTCAGGGAAATTCACTTAAAAAAGTTTTAGAAAATCACCATCTTCTTTGTAAATGCCCACAAACTTCCTATTAACCTAATACATGTCTAACGTAATAGTCCTGTAGATGCAATAGTTGTGATACGAATAGGGTTGGAAGCAAGATTACCTGTGGTGAAAGCCTGACTAGGTCAGGTACCCGTCCGCCACTACACAGTTCATTGACCCACCCTTTACCAATTTATACTATTTAAAATCATCAGGAATGTGTTATTATTCTTTAGTAGTCATAATAATATTTTCCAATAAGATAGCCCTAGAAGCAGGATTTCTGTCTGATATTTCTGGGATTCACATAATATTCTTATTGCCGTTTAACAAATTTTTGGCTTGTGACGTTTCATGATTATGCTGTTTAATTACTTCACTATCTGTGTGTACTCTGATCTCTGGTATTTTCCTCTTTGATATTTTATAATTTTTCTAGGTCAATGAAGGTTTTATACTCTTTGAAGAAACTCAGGAGGAATACACTGAATCTGTTGATGTGTATAAGAATAATTTTAACATGGCACCTACAATTTAAAAGATGATTAGCTAACTGGGTGTTTTTTTTAGGATCACCTGGAAATATACACATATAATTGTACCGTAATATAGGAATTTAGTGTGTTTATTGCTAGAACCCCAAATGCATGATGACTTATTCTTCTTTTATGTTAGGTACAAGAGATTGGCTTTCGAACTTTACTTTTTTTTTTTTTCTGATTTGCCTTGTTTACTACAGATTTTTGAAGAGTAATATCTACATCTTCTAGCCTCTCTTTCAGGTAAGGTCTTAATATCATTAGGTCCTTCCAGTCGATGCACTCCCATGAGATTTTATTTTGTAACTGAGCAAAGTGGGAATATCCATTTGTTCAGCTCATACAATGTAATTCTGGAGCCAGCAGCATCATTAGCAACTTTGTGGTCCCCAAGTCACAGCTTAGGTAGTGTGTTCCTAGAGGCAAGAATTAAAGCTGAAGTCCTTGATTCTCTAGCTCCCTCACTGTGGCAGAAGTATCTGCTCTCCTTGGTGACCAGTTCAGCCATGATACTGTGGGAGTCATTTCCATAGGCTCGGGTTATAGTTTGTTCTTCTAGTTCTTGTGATTTTGTAAATACCTGATTGCCTGGATCTTACTCTTTTCTAAATAAAATAATAGCTACAGTATCTATGGACTCCGACACTGAACTTTGGTTGTTATACTATTTGATGCAGAAATGGTTGCAGATAAAAGCTCAAGGATGGGAATTTGGAATTACTTACCAGGTCTAGTTGGGCTTGAAGGCATTAGAGGGTAGGATACCAGCAGTTTACAATGCCCAGAGACAAAAGATAGTTAAATTAGTGTGTGTGGTCACCTATTAAAATTATGCCTTTGGAGGACCAAGTGACAGAGGCAATTAAAAATATGATTGGCAAAAGGACTCTAGGGATAGTGTGGTAGGTAGCCTACTTCTAATTGCACTGCCAAAAAACAAAGAAAGAAAGTGACATATTCAAATCTTTTGGTTTTGGAGAATATTAGAAACCCAGACTTTCTATGATTTCTCTAAAATAACTTCTTGTATCTTGCATTCCCAACATTGGTGTATTCAAAAATTAAACACAAAGCCTGATTCTACTGGTTACTGAAAAAAAAAAAAAAGGAGATTGAATTCACTCATCAAGTTTCATATGGGAAAAGTAAGCACAGTGCTTGGAAAGAGAGGCACCCCAAGAATTAGAGTAGTAACAACTTAAAGAATCCAGATACCTAAATGTATACTGAATCCAAAACTTGCCTGAAGTTTCTGTATCAGCAAATCTAGCAAATCCTCCTCTGTCTAATGAAGCTGGCCACACCTCACATGACTGTCTAATTCTGATTGTGCTTGTGCAGTACTTTATGACAAGATACAAGTTCTCCCCTTGTCACACCCCTATACCCCATTTGCCTCAGGATAGATAACTATAGTCGGCATTCTGTATGCCATAGGGTCAAATTTACTAACTAAGATGTTGGAAGAGAAAGCTTAGTCACCAAAGAACTGCAGACTGTGCTCATTTATATCAGAACAGAACAAGTGAATATGTGTAGAAGGAAATTGCCAAAGAGGGAAGAATTTACTTTTGGATTGGGCTGAATTTACTGCTATGGATTAAGTGTGCCTGCTCGTATGAAAACTGATTCTTGAAGGTAGCCTGTGATGAATGAAGTTGACATGCCTGAAATTCCATGATGTAATGTAGACAGAATTATGACAATGACTGTGAGCAGATTTATTCATTTGTGTTTAACTCCCTGCCTTCTTATGTTGTGCTCTGAGAGGACCTAGAGGACATTCCCTTCACCAAAGCATTGAGTGAGTAGACCACTGACATTCTTGAAAAGTGCTTGATCTTTTTAGGCTGAAGATGAAAGAAGGAAATTCAGATATTAATGGAAGATCCCTGATTTCAGTGAAAATGTTGGGATCTGAGGATGACAGAAGCTAAAAAACACTTAAGTATCTGAAGCCAGGTGGCGAACATTGCCCAACAAATTGGAGGGACAAAGTGGTAACAGAATTGCTTGACTCAAATGTGTCTTTAGTAATGGCTGACTGATTATGAAGCCCTTAATGAAAAAGGGAGGCAGCCACCTAAGGTACAGTTTGGGTAGTATAACAAAAGAACTCTAAATCTGGTAACCAGACACTTGACTTAAATCACAATAGCAAAAACACTCAAGTTCCAATTTTCAGTTTTAAGCTGTTTTATAAAGACAGAGATCTTTATATAAAGGAGAAATCAATTTCTTATGAAAAAGGATCCTAAAATAAGTTTGAAGCCATTTTACCAGTATGATTATGCACTAAAGACAGTAAAGCACCACTAATGATTATTGGTCACTGTCTCTAAAATGAGGCTAAGTCTTGGGGATCCATAACATCACTGTAGTCCAGCAGTAGAGTGGGGATCTGTAGGGAAAAAATGGGCATAATAAATGATATCTGGCCAAAGTTTGTTCCATAGTGAGTTCACTGAGTCCTCAAACCCACCCATGGTTTTTACTCTGGTTCTTATATTATATGATTAAAATATCCTCACCAACTATCAGAATCCCTACATTGGTTTTCACCCAAGAAATGAGGACTGTCATGATAGGAATTGTGAACTTGGGGTCCTGGAGTTTAGCTTCCTTATCAAAGTATCACATTCCTGGGGAACTCCAGAGTCAGTGCCACCAACAGATCCTTGAAAAACACAGTGGTGCAGTCCCTTTCATGTTTCCTTTTAATTGGACTGCTTATCTCACACAGGAGACAAATGGATCTTAGAAAAGTAGATTATCATACCTTTAATAAGGTGTAACCACAAATAAACCAATTGTTTCAGGTGACATTTCAGTGTTAGAGTAAATGAGCACAGCTCCTGGCACTAAGTATGTAGCTACTGATTACTAATTATGTAGCTGTTGATTTTTCTAATCCAGTAGGCATAGAATAACAGAAAAGTGTTTGCTTCCTCCTAGTAGAGACAGCAGTACACCTTCATTATATTTCTTACTGTCTGTCAGGACCATAATTTAATTCTGAGAGACCTCGATAAAATCTTACCATCAAGGGCATCATGTAAATTTACTGTATGATATCATGTTGATAGGACCTGGTAAGCAGTAAGTTGCACATATCTTTGATGCCTCAGTGAGACATTTTTTGCTATAGGGTGGGAGATAGACCCTATGAAAATTAAGGGATATGCCACTTTTGTGAGATTTCTAACATCTAATGGGCTAGGTCATATTGGAATACCTATTACAAAAAGAAAAATAGGTTGCTGAATTTTATATACCTTCCCTCTAAGGAAGAAGCATAGTGCTTGCTAGATTTTGGAGAGACATTTTGTCAGCTTTAAAACTGCCATCTCTGAGTAGAGCACTGACTAAGGAAGGTCATCTAGCTGACCTAGGCTGTAGTCCAAGTAGCACTGTCATTTAGCCCTTAAGATTTATCAGAACCAGTGTTACATGAATGTTTATAGCACACTTGAATGCTATTCTGAACCTGTAGCAAGTCTAGGTAAGAGAACAATTTCAAATCCCGAAAATTTATAGCAAACTATGTCTTCTTTGTAAAATACTGTTCTTGTTTTCAGAGACAGTTCCTGCTTGATACTCAGTTCTGATAGGGGTTTAACTGGCAGTGCTATAAGACACTAAATAGCCATGTTATAAACCTAAGCTATTTGTCATGAATGGATGCTATGTTTCATTAATCCATAAAGTTAAGGCATGTCTACCCAAAGTTCATCAAGTGAAAATGGTTCATAGAGTGACTATACATCTCAATTTGCCCAAGATAGTCTCAGTTTATGCTTATTGTCCAAGCATTTCATCCTGTTTACCATTCTAGCATTGAGAAGAGTCTTCATTTGACTGATACATTATATAGTTATCGAAAGCTACAAGTGAGTTACATGAGTAAGTGGATCATTTCCTAGTTTATCTACTCTTATTCTACCGCTTACTCTGCCTCAATCTATATCACTGAGTTTGTAAGACCAGTTAACTGAGAAAGGGAAAAATTGAGACCATTTTTATGATAGTTCTGAACTATCGTATTGGCATATGTAAGAAGTAGACTAATGTAACATTTCAGACTAAAACATTTTTCTCTTAATTATTGATACCTAAACCAAAAGAGCTTAGTGGTGTGGCCTTGGAAAGCCAAAAACAGTTAGGTGTGATAATGCTTAGAGCCATTCCTGCTTCCACCACTTCCTCAGTCACTGGAGGCTACTCCTTTTAGACTATACCAGTGGGCCCCATTGCTCTGTGCTTTTGGGTTGTGTTTGGCCAATGGGGAGCACAAGGAGGAAATCAGAAGGAGAGGAGAAGGAGGTCAAGGATATTTCCTAGTTCCCTTCCTGCAGGCTGACCATTGGGCAGCTGTATCCTTAGCCTTCTGTGGAAAGTCCCTCCTTTGTTCAGTTTTCTAGTAAAAATTCCCTGTCCTTGCCCTTTCTGGGCTAAGGGTGGGAGTCTGTCCCTGCCATCATTCTTGTAGTTTCCCTAAACTCTGACCATACACTTGTCAATAGACTATTTATTAAACACTCTTCAAATGATCCAATTTGAGTGTCTTTCTCCTGTTGGTACCCTGATTAGCTACGTAAAAAGAAAGACAAAAACCTAGCTTCAGAGGTACTAAGGAATTGGCCAATGAGAGGGAAACATGCATATTCACAAAAGCAAGACATAGTCAACCAAGCTTGGGCATGGCCAGCAAATGAGGAGAGGAGAGTAGGATGTGAAAATAAGTATTTCAATGGCAAATTTAAAGCAAACCACTTACACCTGTCCCTGTCTTCAGGCTAAAGCTCAGGAGATGAATCTGTAGGTCGGTTGAGTATCATCAGGTATAAGGTTAGGTAGATTAAGCAAACTCTCATCTTACACATAGAACTTTCCGTTTTATATATGCTTTAAAATGAAGTAAGACACAAGAGTTATATGACCCCCAAAATTCCCTTTGCCTTTCTCAAGACAATAAATCAGCAGTTTTCAGTTGTATTTACAATTTGCTCTAAGATGTATAGACTTTTTTTCCCCCCAGACTGAAGTATCCTTTAACGGATACCCTTCTCCTCACCTCTTTTTCTTATACATATGTTTTAGATATCTTAGAAATAGGAAAACGGAAAATTTATATGACTTTGTAGTAATCACTTTACAATTCAGGTTAGGAATTTCTTAGCAATAACTTCCATTTATTTTCATCTCCTTTTATCACAGTTGCTGACCTATTCTTGATAAAAGGTTTATCTATTACTCTGATGTTAAAAACATACAAGTGTGTAACTAATACATTCATATGTATATTTTTAAATTAGTTTTCTGTGATATAATTTTCTTTGGTCTTGAGTCCAGGAATCCCCAAGGCCATGCTGATATTGTTAGTATTTGTATCTAGTAATCACATAAAATTAATTTAATTTTACTACTAATATTTAAATTAGAAGACTGAGCTGTATTTCCGCTATGGATATAGTTGTCACATAAATGAATAATAGAGTCTCAAGTAATTGATCTGAGATTAAGAAAGTAATAGGCAAAGAATATTCATTTAGAGTAAATATATTTGCTGTTTTATTCTTGGAAAAGGCAGCATGGTGTTACAAGTGAATTTGTAGTTCAATTATTTCTTCCTTCTCTGCTTAACTTTAAGAAGAGAATTGAGAGAAGAAAGACGAAGGTGGAAGGAGGAAGTGAAGGAAGAAGGAAAAAGAGAAAGGGAGAGTGGGATAAAATTTTTCCTTAAAGTCTACTTTTTAAAGAATATTCAAAACATACTGTGTTCACTCTCCACACACACACATACACACAGTCCAGAAACATTCAATCTTTGATTGTTGGTGAAATAAGGCAATAAAATATTTAAAAACTTTTGGCTACATAACAATTGCTTAATTTCAAAAAAATAAAACAAGGAAAGAAAAGAAAAGCTAACTTCAGAATTTTTAAGAAGTCAGGGGGTTCTTTTTAAAGTGTAAATAAGATGCTCTCTTCCCAGCAATGAATGAGAAGACATCTTTGTTAAACTACTGATTGCTTTAATCTCATATTTGCCATTTTATTCCTTTTGGAAAGTATAGTCAGTGCAATTTACAAGGTTTTATCCACCTTGATATGTACTTTGATTGACACCATCAACCATGTATCCTTCCATAAGTCCCATTAAAACTTGAGTTATAAATTGTTTTTTCTGTCTTACACTTATTTCTCAAGTATTAGTGTTCTTTCTCATTTTCCATAATGAAATATTTGAGATTAGACTGGGAAAGAAAAGCATAAATGAACACATTTCTAAAGTAAGTTGAATTCTGAATAAGGAAAGCTTTTAGGCAAGATAAAGAACTGAAAGTAGCAGGTGATTTTAAATAAGCTCTTCAGTGTCCTGAAAAATATAAAGTACAAAAAACAAGGGTGATAGAATGGATAGAATGAGCTTTGAAATTACTTCAAATCCAGTACAGAAAAATTTTTTAAGACATCAAAAACATTTCATAAGAAATCTCTCTTGCACTCTCTCGTGCTTGCACACTAGTGTGCATGCTCCATCTCACACACACACACACACACATACACGCACACACACGAGTGTGAGCTATGAATGTCCCTTTCATGATGCTGTATATGTCTGGATCTGTGTCCACAAACCGGGATATTATCTATTAGGCGACCTGTTAACTTTTCATAAATGGTTGACCCAGTGATTGAGACAATCTCCATAATTTGTTATGAAAGACAACTTTTGGAATATAAATAAAAGTGCTAAATATCTAAAAACAAAAACTGGTTTTATGAAAAATACAATAGGAAGTAGTGTGCCACTTAAAATAAGGAATAAAATGAACTTCTTTAAAATAAAATGTCTCTAATTCTTTCAGAAATTAAATATAATTTGTACTGATCTGAACAAGCCACATAATTTTCCATTTTGAAGCTAGTAGGTTGTGAGTATTGAATTGGATGGTCTTTAATGTCTCCCTCAGGTTTAGTGTATACATGTCATACACTATATATGAAGAAAAAATGTTTATATATACGAAGGATAGAAGGATAGCACTAGGAGACAGGCTCTATCCTTATGAGATAATTGAGACTAATCAAAGTTATTTACAAATACTCTGATTACCCTCTTTCTGGGTATATCAGAATTATTCTTCCCTGATTTCCTCTGAATATAGATGAAGCTATACAACTTGCTTTGGTAAAAGTGGTATGTGTCATTACTAGCAGGAAGTTTTATACCTAACTTGTGTGATTCATCAAGTTCCCTTTTCTTCATAATGAGAAGCATGTAAGAATGTACTGAGTGAGGTTTGCCTTCTGTCTGAACCCTTGAGTAAATATGATGAGCTGATGTATGTTGCATATGTAACAGAGTGAGAAATAAAATTAAGCTACTAAAATTCATTACTAAACCCTCACTGGACCTTACTAGTATAGATTCTAATAGAATTAGACCACCATTATCAACTATCCATTTGTTTCAGCAGTCTGAGGAGGAAAGCATCCCCAAATCATTGGTTCTCCTTGACACAACAAAGGCTCTGGTCCCATAATCCTCTCCTCTTGCACTGATCTTCAGCTCTTCACTTCCTATCAGTGTCAGTATCCAATCTCTTACTGAGTCTTTTTAGGTCCTCTTACGCCATAGCTCTCATATTAGACTCAATGAAATATAAAATCTGAGAAGGAAGAGGACTTCTTTCTCTTCACAGCTGTTTCTTCAGGCTCTAGAGTAGTGCTGACACATAACAGGCATGCAATATTTATTATATAGATTCATAAGACAAAAATTATTTTTTAAACAGATACAACATTGCTGGTCTCTATTTCCCAAGTGGCATGCTGCACCTCTTACTATGCCAGGTAGTAGTAAGTACCCAATAAATATTTTATGAATGAATGGATGAAAGAACCTGCTTTCCTGTCTATAGCATCTATCTCCTTTATCGTCTTTATTTACTTGCTTATTTATTATTCATTTATTCATTCAACACATATTAATTGAATGACTTCTATTCCCAAGATCTGTTCTCATTGTTAGGAATGAAGATATAGTTTCTCACCATAGAAGGAAAATGTTCCCACTTTTAGCCTGCAAATTATAATTGGGAGTATAGAGAGACACATTAAACCTATAAATTACTACATGTGAAGATAATTTTAGACAATGATAAGGGATCCCCCCAAATTAAAATAAGGTAAAATAATTGATTGGTCATAGAAGACTTGAGAAAATTACTTTTGAACTGGAACTCAAATAAATGATTAGTGTGATTTCTTCCTCTCCTCAAAAGTTTCTGATCTTCCTTCCTTACCTCTTGAAAGGAGGAAAAAAAATCAAACATGATATTTAAAACCTTCTACCATCTGTACTGTGTTTCTAGGATTAACCTTGGCTTTTCCTGTCAGCATCTCATTGTTCTAAACACTCACTGCCCATCAGAATCACCTGGGAAACTTTTTGTCTTATAATAAATAAATCATACTTTAATGATATAAGTTTTTATTTTATAAACAAAAAAATTAAATGGGATACACAACAATGATTCCATTGAACTTGAAGTTAAGATTGCCACCAAACCACTTTGGGCTCCTCATGGCTCTGACTCAGCAGGCAAGAAAGGAAGTTATAGTGTTGGCTGGGGTGATTACTTTGGGTTACTAGGGGGGAATTGAACTACTACTCCTCAGTGAAGATTAATTTGGGTTACCAGGGGGGACTTGAACTACTACTCCTCAGGGAGACTATTCTAGAACACAAGAGATCTCTTAAGGCCTCTGAGTAGTACCATGCCCTGTGATTAAGGTCAATGAAAAACTACAACGACCAAGTCCCGGAGGTAATAGTAATGGCCCAGACCCTTCAGAAGGAAGGTTTGGTTCACCCCACTGAGTAAAGAACCATGACTAGCTAAGGTATTGCTCAAGGCAAGAATACAGAATGGGTAGTAGAAGAAGGTAATTATAAATACTAGATACAACCATGTGATTAGTTATGGAAACAAGGACTGTAATTGTCCTAAGGATTTCTTTCTTATTTTTTTATGAATATATTTGTGTGTGTGTGCACATGTGTGTTTAGCAACTCTTTTTGTTTTCTTTCCTCTCTTAATCTCTTATCATGTAACATAAGGTATATTGGCTTTATATTAGTGTGTAAGTGTTGTTAATTTTATATCATAGTCTATGTTATGGGATATCAGAAGAAGAAACATCAAACAAAGATTTTACCTCCTCTCCTCAGGGAGAGATTAGTGCATTTTTGGTTGCATGCAGGATAGTTGTTTCATGTTAGGTGGAATTACGATCTTCATTTTTCCTTATTTGGAGAGTTAGTAAGGTTTAAGGAGATGTGTATGACTGCCAAGTAGATTTACAATGGTTAATTTTATGTCAACGTTCCTGGGCTCAGGGATGCCCGGAGAGCTGGTAAAACATTATTTCTGGGTGTGTCTGTAAGGGTGTTTCTGGAGGAGATTAACATTTTAATTGGTAGCCTGAGTAAAGACGATTATGGGGGTGGGCATTCTCCAATCCACTGAGGGCCTGAATAGAACAAAAAGGTGGAGGAAGGGCGATTTCTCTTTCTACTTGAGATGAGACACTTACCTTCTCTGGCTCTCAGACAACATGTATTAGGGCTTTTGGTTCTGGGACCTTTGGACTCAGACTGGGACTTACACCATCTGCCTTCTTCATCTCAGCCCTTAGGGCTCAGACTGAATTACACCATGAATTTTCCTAGTTCTCCAGCTTGTGGATGGCATAATCACATGAGCCAGTCCTGTAATAGATCACCTCTTATCTATATCTACATCTATATCTACCTTCTGTTGCTTCTGATTTCTCACAAGAACCCTAATATACTTTCCTAGAACACTTATCCAAATCCATTCTAGAGTTGTTATATCTAGTTGGCTTTATGCCTTATCCCAGTATGAGTTTCACTTACAAAGACACCAGGAATCTTCCATAGCACTTAGTATTAAGAAACCTCAAACTAAGGTGACTAACCATTTCTGCTGCCCAGTAATATCCTGGTTGTAGTACTGAACTTCTGGAATTCTGGTAAGTGGTGTTCCTCCTACTCCACACTCATTAGATGCTTAGAAAAGGTTTAGGAAATGCGAGTTAAATATATTTCTTCAAACATGTTTGAATGTAAAACTGGCAGTACAGCAGACTTTTTAAAATACATGAAGTAATATATTTTATTTTTGTTCCTTCCCCAGTACAGTAATGTAAATAATTACCCAAAACTTGTTGGAAGGCTATCTACAGAAAATTCCCTATATTTAAATAGAAGACAAGATGGTTTAACCATATACAACAAATATTTCTCTTCCCTCCAAAAGCATTTATTGTAAAATCTAACATTATTACAAGCACTCTTCATTTTTATTAACATGGATCTTATCTAGATGCTGAAACACAAGCTGGATAAAAACTGTATTTGTTAGAATTTTGTTATTTTCAAATTAAAAATAAATAAGCTCCCTTAAGATAGTTTTGTCAATTCTTTCTTTCTTTCTTTTTTTTAAGGTTTTTATTTATTTATTTGACAGAGATAGAGACAGCCAGAGAGAGAGAGAACACAAGCAGGGGGAGTGGGAGAGGAAGAAGCAGGCTTCTAGCGGAGGAGCCTGATGTGGGGCTCGATCCCAGAACGCTGGGAACACGCCCTGAGCCGAAAGCAGACGCTTAACAACTGCACCACCCAGGCGCCCCTTGTAAATTATTTCTAAGAAATATTACACTAAAGACTTTAAAAAAAAAAAAAACCTCTATGTCAAAGTTTTCTTCTACTTAGAAAAATAAACTCATTATCCTTTTCTGGTCTATTGAATTATCCAGATATCTAACTTTCAAATATTGTGCAATCCTATGTTCAATTTCAAGCTAATATTGCTTCAGATCTTGCAACAATCCTCACCAAAACATGCATTAATAAACTGTACCAGGGATTCCACCCACATGTCACAAGCCATTTGTTTTCCAGTTGCATGGTTTTATCACTTTTTAAGGATTTGTCACATATCCTAAAAGACCATGCAATTAATCTTATGTAGATTTACTGAATTAGCCTGTAAAAATGTAACAAATCATTAAATTGAAATACAAACTCAAAGCATTTGAAAATAAATCTATCATATTGCATTAAAAACCCTAAAGTGTGAATGGCAGGAAACAGAGTACAGGAAGAATGGAAGGCATTTCCCATTTTAGAGAGGGAAGAAAATAAGTGTGAAACATGTGGACTCCCTAAGACTGAAAAGGGAAGATTTTGTTGTTGGTTAAAATTTGAGCCTTAACTCTGGCTTATAGAATATGGCACTTTGAGAGTTACATGGGGTAAGAGAGAGGTCAGTGTTGTTTCCCAATCTTAGACCATACTCCATCTAACTTTATTCTCACTGCCTCCCTAGTTTCAATAAGACGTTCTCACTGATATTTTGTTTCAGTGCTGATATATGTATGTACATATGTACTGTTTAATTGATGCACCTTTCCCAAGACCCCTTAATTTTTCCGTGGAAAAAAAGTTGTGTAAAAGTAAATATTTACATCACCAATAAGCTTTGTTTAGGGCAGGGTTTCTCAATCTTGGTGACTAGTGACATTTCGTGTCTGATAGTTCTTTTTTGTGGACGGCTGTCCTACACACTGTACAATGTTTAACAGCATCTCTGGTCTCTGCCTGCTAAATCTTAGTAGCACTCCACAAAACGTCTCTAGAAATTGCCATATATCCTTGGGTAGAGGGGAGAGAACAAAGTCATACGTGGTTCAGCACCACTGGGTTAGATCAGTTGCAATGTTATATTATTGGAAATATATGCTAGAATCAGTTCGATTTAGTTTTCTGTGTATTTAAAAATTGTAACAGAGTTATCTGTGGGAAGCTGTTATAAAGAAATACAGCCACATCATCTTTTCTAATCATTTAGAAGTGCTAGAAATCATCTTCATACAATTTTGATTATTGATACAGTATCTAACTTTTATGGCCCAGCAGGTAAAATAAGCTATTCAGTTGGGATGGAATATGGGAGACTAGTTATTTATTGTTTACCCTAAGTAGGACTCTCTTTCTAGCAAAAATTTATCGAACTCCATTAAAAGTAAAACTGTGCAGAGTCCCCACAAATCCATAGAATCCTTTAAATTCTGTTGTGCAGTGGTCTTCTATGAATTTGTCTCGATACTAAATGATATACTCGAAACTTCTTTTAGCTTATATCTCAAAGATTCTACTTTTTCCTGCTTGCAACATACTCTAAACTTTTGAGAGAAAGTTTATTTTTTCAGTTTCTTTTCACAATGTTTTATAACCATGAATTTTATCATTTTATTGCTCAAAAATTGTAATGGCCTGACTATTACAGAATATTGAATTGATTTTAAAAATGAGTATGATGAAACTAAAAAAAAAAAGATCATAGTTTCATCGAGGCCTTCTTTTAAACACTTAATGTTACATTTCTTTATACTTAAAGTGCTACCTTTATGTATGGTGGAAAGATAGTAGAAATCAAGTGTTAGTGGCTTAGTGTAATATCTTCACAACCTCTTGGATGACAAGATAGCTCTGAAAAGGGGAGCTGGAATGGGGTAAGTCCTTTATAACCCTTTCCAAGGTTTAATTTTGTTCCTGTTTTCAAGAACAAGGCACTTACAATTTCTGCATTATCTATTAGTATAAATAAAACAAGAAAAATGTCTGTATATAAAAAGTAATCTTAGGTATGATCTTTTTTTTAAAGATATTAATGAGGCTGGATCCGGTCTTTTGAGAACTCTAATAGTATAGCATATAGCATATGGGATGAGGTTTTTATAATATCCATTATGCTCAGTATTTTGACTCACTTAATTAAACTAGTAATTTCTTATCTAACTAAAGTCACCTTTGTGTCTTCATATTTAAAACCATGTTTTTATTGCCATTTGGTTGTTTTCTGGTTGTTTTTGTAATTCTTCCATTTCTTTCTTCCCTTGCTCTCTTTCTTTGTGATTAATGAGTTTCTATAGTGTTATGTTGGCTTTCTCTCCCTCTCTCCCTCTCTCTCTCTCGCTTTTCTTTTCTCTCTCTCTTTTTTTCTTTTTTGGTGGTGGATTTATTATAAGTTTTGGGTTTGTGCTTACTATGAGGTTCATATATAACATCCTAAGTGTATAGCAGTCTGTTGATGGCCATTTAAGTTCAAACACATTATTTAAAAAAATCAACTTTTCAAAAACTCCTTCTTTCATGTTTCATGTATATGCTGTTATATTTTACATCTTATTCACGATTTTCTTATAGGTAATTTTGGACTTAACGGGTATTATGCTAAGTGAAATAAGTTAGACTGAGAAAGACGAATAGTATGTGATTTCACTCATATGTGGAATCCAAAAACCAAAAGAAATGAATAAAGAAATACACAAAAAACAGATTGGACTTATAAATACAGAGAGTAAACTGATGATTGGCAGAGGGGCGGGGGTGGGAGAATGAGCCAGATGGGTGAAGGGAAGAGAGAGATACAGGTTTCCAGTTATGGAATGGATAAGTCATGAGAATAAAAGTTATAGCATAGGGAATATAGTCAGTGATATTTTATTAGTTTTGTATGGTGGCAAATGGTAGCTACACTTGTGGTGAGCATAGTGTAACATATGGAGATGTGGAATCACTATGTTGTACACCCGAAAGTAATGTAACATTGTGTGTCAACTATACCTAAATAAAAAAATAATAATAAAATAAAAAATAAAACCAGGTTTTTAATCAGATTCACATAATTATAAAAAATAATTGTTTATTAACTGAAAAATTATGATTTACAGTGCTGTAAAGCATATTGCTAATCACCTGTCATATCAGAGTACTTGGAAACATTCACATATCCAAGACTGGTTACAAAAAAGCCAATCCACAATGAATCTGTGAATTTTCTCAATGACAAAAAACATACACACATATTCATATATACACATATGTATAAACATAGAAATACAAATACATCTAATGTGTGCATCTATTGTTCTGCATCTATTCTATATTTGCATTTACTTATCATTTATACCAAATGAGAGACAGGAGAGTGGAGAAGGGAGAGACAAACTGGTTTAAAAGAGTAAAAGGTTCTGGGGCGCCTGGGTGGCACAGCGGTTAAGCGTCTGCCTTAGGCTCAGGGCGTGATCCCGGCGTTCCGGGATCGAGCCCCACATCAGGCTCCTCCACTATGAGCCTGCTTCTTCCTCTCCCACTCCCCCTGCTTGTGTTCCCTCTCTCGCTGGCTGTCTCTGTCTGTCAAATAAATAAATAAAATATTAAAAAAAAAAAAAAAGAGTAAAAGGTTCTGGTACAGAATTTATTCACCAAGAGTTTTCTTTAACTTTAGTCCTTAGAGTTCCGTAGAGTAAAAGTTTCCTTGATCATTATAACTTAAAGAAGTGCTACATTATATTTATCCATGTATATTCAAGAATCATTTTCTTCCCCTAATTGACAACTTTTGGCTTTCTAGAAAAGTGGTGTTTTGTAGAACAAACTTGGGGAAGTGTTTGCTTCCATCCTTATTTGATTGGAATATCACCATATTTTTCTGTTAGTCTATATGGATTAAGATGGTCTTGGATTTTGGAATAAAAAACCTGGGCTTTAGTTCTCTATTTGCAACATGATTGACTTTTTTATGACACATTTTTTTGAGGATGTCCAGGAAATCGGATACTATTTGTGAAAGCCTTTTTATAATCTTTAAAGTGCTGTACCAGTGTTAATTCTTACTAGCTATTATCAAGCTCAACCTAAGAGCCTCTAAAACGTTACCTATATCACTCAGATTTCTTAAACTATATAATGACATATTCCTTAATTCCCTTCTGTTAATGCTTTGGCCTCCCTCTTGCAAAATAGCAAGAAACAGTTAAACGTTCCAATTCCTAAGAGATTGAGCACTTCTACAAACAACAGTCAGAATAGGGAAAAAAGAAAATTAACGGTTTTCTGCTAATGACTCATATTAGGCCTCTTTGGTGGTCTAAAGCAATGGATTACATCTTTTTATCATTTCTTCCATCTGCCTGTCACAGGACTACTAGGGTGATTGCTAGTTTTGTTGTTAAAAATGTCACCCCCGTTTTTTCAGAATCTTTAAAAGTAAACACAGGAAAAGTGGTGTATACCTGTCATTTAGATCAAATAAAACAAAGGTCGATGGAAATACATTTCTCGTTTGAAGAGGCTCCCCTGCTGATTTTGTTTATCAGAAAATGGCAAGTTTTTGTTCCTAATGGACTCAAATTTAAATAAAATCTGACCCTGGAAATAAAAGCAGCCATTATGACGAAATAAAATTATATACTTTGGAGGAGAAATTGAATTAGAATGCTGGCTTTCTTTGGTTAAATTCTTTTACATAAGGAAATGAGCAAGAGGGAGAAAACTGTTGGATAAAGTGAGCATTTTAAAAATCAATAATTGCTTCTAATTTTCTTTTAAAAACTTTGTTCCAGACTTCATAGAGTATCATGAATTACACTGAAATTTGTATATTTACTTCATACAAGAGTTTAAAGCCAAAAGGGCAACTGATTTGCATTTTGGTAGTTCTTCACAGCAAATAAAATTCTTGGAAGAACCAAGATTTTGATGTCTTAAGTCTAATTATTTTTAAAAAACTAGAGCCATTTAATGATCAAAGAATATTGGCAAAAACATACTTGAAAAATGAAGAAAATTGTATAGACCTTATAAGATCACATTTGATTTTAACTAAAAATCATCTTAGAGTTAAAAAAGAAAGAGGCTCTGACATTCATGTCATTTCAGTAGGGTTTATCTTAAAAGTTTGATGGGGAGCTTCTCAGGATCACCACCCCTCTTCTTGGCCTGCTTGTTCTGAGAAAATGTATGTTTATTTTAGTCGTGCTTAGAAGAGTAGTCCTGCATTGATGAAATTTAATACAGTAAGACATGTTTTATATTGAAATTCTTTTTTTTTAAACAGTTATTTTTTTTTAAAGATTTTATTTATTTATTCGACAGAGATAGAGACAGCCAGCGAGAGAGGGAACACAAGCAGGGGAAGTGGGAGAGGAAGAAGCAGGCTCATAGCAGAGGAGCCTGATGTGGGGCTCGATCCCTTAATGCCGGGATCACACCCTGAGCCGAAGGCAGACGCCCAACCGCTGTGCCACCCAGGCGCCCCTATATTGAAATTCTTTATTTCATTCTGGAAAAAAAAAAAAAAAAGCCAAAGTGAATATTTGCACTTTGAATAGGTTTGCTTGTCTCTTAGAAAAGTTAAATATTTATTATAGTTATTTTGGAGAAAATAGGAGTAATACAGTCATGACTTCTGCAGTTAATGGAGAGCTTAAAAGAATAGTACAAAGACTTCCTTTCTTTTTAGGCTAAAAAACTAATATTTGGCCACATTAAATTATTTATTGAGGGCCACCTTTACAATTTTGACACGGTTCACAATAAAATCAAGAACATGTAGTGGAAAGAAACAGTCTTTGTAATAGGACAGGTCTGGGAACTGAACTCCCCTATTTATTAGCTGTGCCATTTTGGACATGATGCCCATCTCCTCAGAATCTCAGCCTCTTTTTACAATGTTTTCCCATAAAGTTGTGTTGAGGTTTCAATGAGATAATGTTTTAAAAATTACATGGCCTGAGTGGCTTAGTTAGTTAAGTGTCCTCCTCTTGGTTTTGCCTCAGGTCAGGATCTCATGGACTGTGAAATCCAGCCCTGTACTCAGTGGGGAGGCTGCTTGAAGATTATCTCCCTCTGCATGTCCCCTCCCCTCAGACATGCTCTCTCTCTCAAATAAATAAATAAATCTTTTAAAAAATTACCTGGCACATAATAGATGCTTAATGGAGTCATTGAACAAATATTCATGGAGCAAATAAAAGGTATCAGTCTTTTCTAGGCGATGAGTCTATTGTAGAGGAAAAAATAAAATCAACTTTGTTTCTACTCTCATGGAATTTATCTTCTTGTGGTTTGGCTGAGCTCAGACAAAACATTAAAAATAGATAATTTTAGAGTCAGAAAAGCACTAGTAAGGCCATGGAACTGAATGTAGTGATAGTCAGCATAGTATAGGGAAAGGGAGGCTACCTTCCTGGTGGCGGTCAGGAAGATGGCTCTCAGATGGAGATTCATATGTGAGACATGAATGGTAGAAGGTATTAATTGAATTTGAATTGAGCATGATTTGGAAGAAGGAGCCATGGTAATCATTCTTATTTTCATAGACTTTAGATCTATTAATTCCCAAGACAATGTCATCCATCATTCCATTGTGCCCTTATAAAGGAGTACTAAAGGAATGTTTATGAGTATTTATACATTCAGTACTTGTTTTGAATATTTTTGAGATAACTCAGGCAGTACTTGAAATTAGGGAAAACAACATTTTTATGACCTGTAAATTCACTATATTTAATTACTATAATTAGATGAATAAGATTTGATGATATGGGCAGTAAGGACTTTTGAGTCCTCACCCAAAGGCATACTTTGGCCTCTGGGAGGATAGATTACAAAAGACACTTAAATAAAGTTACCAAAAATAATAATAATAATAATAAAACAAAAAACCATTTGTGGGATGCCTGGGTGGCTCAGTCAGTTAAGCGTCTGCCTTCACTCAGGTCATGATCCCAGGGTCCTCACATCGGACTCCTTGCTCAACAGGGAACCTGCTTCTCCCTCTGCCTGCTGCTGCCCTTGCTTGTGCTCTCTCTTTCTTTCTCTGACAAATAAAATCTTTCAAAAAAATCCATTTGCATTATATAGGAAGTATTTCAAAGGCAAGGAGTATTAAAACACTGCATAGTTTCTTTGTATTTTCAAGGATTCAATTGATAGCATGTGTTTGTGTCTTGCTTAGGAAGATCCAGAAACCACCTAGACAGGCTGGAGTCCAAAATAAACTCCCGAGAAAGTTTAGAATCAGGTATTTTTGTATACCAGCCCACATCATTTTTGGAGTTCATGCTGCCCCAACCTGCTTTATTCCTATATCCTAAGGGATACAGTGATTGGCAATCATTGGAATGTTTCCAAGGGTTGCATCTGGTTCTGCAAGAATCTTCAAATCCTTATTTTTGCATGGCAGAGAGAGAGAGACTGCTAAATAGGGTATCCTGAACTGAGGAAATGGCTTGAGAAGCAAGGAAACCGATTATGCCCCATTGTTTCCTGCCGAGAAGAAATTACACAGTTCTGGGAGAATAGGCAATCTTTGTTCTAGCACAATGAAGGATTTAGTTATGATTTTATGATTTTTTAATCCCAAGAGTTTTGTTTACAAAATGCAGGAAAAAAAATTCACTCCAAACTCCATGGAATGTATTCCATCTGCTTCAGAGGAAGAACATATACTTCTAGTCCACAAGACTAAATGTTTACTAGCATAAGAAACGAGCCTCCTCACCTCCGTGACCAGAGTTGTTTGATGATTTTAATCTGTAGCTTGTGAATGCCTTAGGAGCCACAGAAAACACCACCGCTAATCCAATTAGCTAATGCCTGAAATGCTTTCCCTGCGGATTCCGCCGGTTTCCAAAGTACTTTCTCAAAATCCAGTATTTCATTTACTTGTGCATCAGTCATTTCTCTTTGTGTGCATCCAAACTGGGTATGCTCAGATCGATTCAAAATGGACCATCTTTCTCTTTCCACTCTGACTCATATGACCCATTCTTAATGATTAGATTCCTAGGGCCAACATTTTAAAGGCCCACCCTTCTGTGTGTTCAGTTAACACATTTTCAAATGCCAATTGGCATATGTGTCTTCCTGTGGGGTAATTAGGCATGCAAATGTAGTAATTGCACATGCAAATTTTCCAGCCCAAAAAGAATGGGAGTTTTCAAAACTCGGTCCTAGAGTGGTCTCTCAATGTCTCTCTGGAAACTCCCTTCATTTGAAGCCAAGACTCAGGATGGGGTCCCAATTAATGTTAATCTTCAGCTACCTCTGTGACTTTAGCCCACATTTCTATATTTCAGAATTTTAATCTTTTTTCCCTAATTTTAAGATGTGTACTTTTCTCCATCCTCTACATTGAGAACCCTCCTGTATAAACCATATGCAGCTGAAACATTGGTAGTCAAGATTTGTAACAGGTGCATGTTTTTTAAGCTCTCTAAGGGATTGCTAGGTGAGTTTAAGGAAAGTAACTCTGCAGTGAGTATCAAGAGACCAGAGTTAACATCCTAGCCCCACTACGAGTTCTGTGACCTTGAACAAGAGCCCCTAATCTGAGTTCTAGTTTTCTTGTTGTGGTAGGGGGAGTTTTATGGTTGTCTTATTCTGTTTTACATTACCTTGCAGTTCCCTTAACATTTAAAAAATTCTATGAACTGTAAAAATGTCATGTTTTTCTGGTCATTTTTCTTTAAACACAGGGAGCTGAGATTGCTTTGCAACACATTGAGATAGCCTCTAAGTGGCTGTGGTACTTAGGCTCTTGAAGCATTTAAAACACTTTTCCATTCAAGCATCATCTTCTAATCACAGATTCTATCCGTCTTGCTGTTCTGTGGGGTTTTACTGGTTTGGTTCTTAAATGGTTGTGCTAGAGAAGAACCTTCATGTAAGGTTTTGGTGAGCCAATTGGTAACTGTGCTTAGATGTCACATAGATACCGGACCCGACAGGGCCTTAAGACTCATTTGATCGAGGGGCACCTGGGTGGCTCGGTTAAGCATCTGCCTGAAGCTCAGGTCCTGATCTCAGGGTCCGGGGATGGAGTCCTACATCCAGCCCCCTGCTCAGCAGGGAGTCTGCTTCTCCCTCTCCCTTTGTGTGTCCTTTCTCTCTCTCTCTCAAATAAATAAATAAACAAACACATCTTTAAAGAAAAAAAAAATCTTTGATCCCAATTCATTATTTTGCAAAAAGATATCAAGGGCTCAGTTACCTAGTTAATTATTTCCCTCTCTCTCTCTCTCTCTTTTTAATTTACTTGTTCTTATCTTAGAAGGCAACTTCTCCTAAAGCTCATTTTTCTTTTGGGGAATTAGGAATTGTTCCCTGTGTTTGTGTTTATTGCTTCAGCCCAAATATAGATTTTAAGCCATTTTGTCCTATTGTGTCTCCTTCACAATTATTAGCTGCAAAAAATTATTCTATTCTAGGTTAGAGCTGCCTAAATATGCTGCCTTTACCAAGATTACAGCCTGTATCATAAATATATTTGTAATATCAATTCAGAAACTGTGTTATTTTAACGTACATAAATTTTCATTGCAGTGAACACTCAAATCTCTCATGTTAATAGTCCATTTGAATTTAACTTTTGGAAAGCACTTTTTGTTTGGTAAAAGATTTTATTTATAAGAGAAAGAGAGAGAGTGGGTGAGTAGGGGGAGAGGTAGAGGGAGAGAGAGAATTCCAAGCGGACTCCCCACTGAGGGCACAGCCAAACCAGGGGCTCCATCCCAGGACCCTGAGATCATGACCTGAGATGATATCAAGTCAGACACTTAACCGACTGAGCCACCCAGGTGCCACTGAAAAGTACTTGTTAAATTTTATTTTAAAAAATGTGTTTAAGATATTAGACATCTCTATTTTGAACATTCAGGGATATTTACATTAATGTCATTCTAAAGTTTTGTCCTGATGTAAAATGCTGCTCTGGTATATGCTTATAGGATGTGAACAACTCACTCTATAGTAGCTATTTCTATCATACTTGTTCAAAACTCAAGTCATCTAATTGAAGGTCTTTTGTTGCAAACCTCTAGCTAACTCTGGTGAATTAAGTGGTTAGAAGAATAGTGGGTAATCTGAGAGATACAAGGTGTAGAAAATGTCACCAAGACCAGCAGCTTCCCCTCTTGGGGGTTATAAGATCTCAACTTCTCTCTGCATATCACTTTCATTGTCCCCTCTCTTCTGTATTTTTATTTATAGTCCCATAATCACGACTTATATGAAGAGTATTTTTCAGGATTTTGCACACAATGCCTTTTGTGCTCTAGTCCTTCATTTTCTCCCTGTCTCATCATTGTAATTTTCCGGCTTGCCTTCTCTACTCCTGTTACCCTGGCCTTCTCACTGATATTCCTGAAACATGCCAAGCTGACATTGTTGAGAGTTCCCTCTGCCTGGAGCTCTTTCCATTTGTGTGTTTGCTTGGATAAACCTTTCTTATATGCTTCAAAGTCTTTGCCCAAATGTCACCTTTCCAAATTAAAACTGTGACTTGCCTCGTCTCTGCCCCAGTAATCATGATCCCCCTTTGCCAGTTTGTATTTTCTTTACTTTGTAGGATTTATCACTTTCTTATATATATTATATTATGTCTTATTTATTAAGTTTATTGCTTATCATCTGTGTCTCTAACCAGATCATAAGCCCCCAGAGTTGGTTCTATATCTCTTTTATATGTTGATGTTTCCCAATTGGTTAGAAGAGTACCTACCACTCTCAGTAAATGTTTGCTAAATTAATGAATAAATGATGCTACTTCTTTATTTAACTCCAGAGAAACTTAGAAATTCAGAACACTAGCACTGTCATCTCAGTTTAAATTATCAATTGAAAAGTATACTTTGCCAAGACAGTAGCTTTTTTTTTCTTGACCACTTGTGGTCACATTTGTTGAGGCCAATATAACTGCATTCCCTGGCCCAGGTCCCATGCGGATTTTGTAGGCAAGGAATATTCTTTGAGAAGTAGGTTGTAAGGAAGAGAAGATCTCTCCCCGCACCCGCCAATTCCTCTTCTGTCAAATCTCTGCTGTACTAGTTTATTTCTGCTGACACATAAAGAGATTATATTTGATTTAAGATATTAAAATTTGGGATGAGGATTCCTCAAATTAGTGTTTATTTTATTTTTTAAGATTTTATTTATTTATTTGTCAGAGAGAGAGAGAGAGTGCGTGCGCACAAGCAGGGGGAACAGCAGGCAAAGGGAAAAAGCAGGCTCCCTGCTGAGCAGAGAGCCCGACATGGGGCTCAATCGTAGGACCCTGGGATCATGACCTGAGCCGAAGGCAGATGCTTAACCAACTGAACTACCCAGGTGTCCCTAGTGTTTTATTTTAATGAAAGAACGAAACAACCTATTAAAAATGCTGAGATGAATCAGGTGCAGTAATATGTATATTGTATTGGATTCTCTCTAAAAATGTTTCTAAATATCTTCAAATAATATTCGATTAGAAATTGAGAACTCTAGGTTCTAAGCTTTGTTTCATCACATTGTGTGACCTTGTATAAATCCTGTCACTTTGTTGGCTCTTGATTTTTTGCAAATGTAAAATGTGACTGTTAGACTAGATGATCTTATCATTCTACATATGATTCTGTGATTTATATCGTTCCTACAAAAGAAGAAACTAATTAATTCAGGCAATTTTATGAGCTAAAGAAATGAACCAAATAATTTGTTTGTTGACCTCTAACTTGTTAGATATCTATTTCCAAAATGAGAGTTGTCATCCATCATCATCATTTTGTTATATGATAAAATAAAACATAACAATGGTGCCATTTGGAGAACTGGTCAAATGCTAATTTGAGTAGTAGTAACCTTACTACGGCGTCCTCATATTTAGGTAATTGGCTTCGTTGCATTTGGCATTGAACACAGTTAACTGAACAAATGCATGTAGAGTAAAATGGAAGAGGAAATAAGCATTGAAAAAGGAGATACATACATTCTTAAATTTCTAAAGTAATCTTATCCAACATGGCTGCTGAATATAAATATCGATGAATATATGTTTCTCCAGCTGGATTCTAATGTCTTAAGACTTTTTCTGACTTTAATCCAGAACATCTCCCTCAAGTGTGTCATTCACAGAAAGTGTCAATAACAAGTTTATAATTTAGTGATGAAATAACATTTTTTGAAGTAATCATAACTCTAAATAGGCTCACTCTATTCCTGGACCCTTAATAATTGTCAAATAGATTACTTGTGTGTATCTTTACATTCTTTTACTCAGTCTTCCGTTGAATATTTATTAAAGCCTGTCTTTAAGTACTAAGCATCAGAGAAAACTGCATGAATAATACAGAATTCTTGCCTTTAGAGGATTTCTATTCCAATAGGTAGGTTTGAATTGTAAACAAATGTTAACACTAGATATACATAAACAAATTTCTGGGAACATTGAAGAGGGCATGGATAATTAAAATTAATCATTTACCAAACAGAGGAGATGATGCTTTCTTAGAGTTAACAATATGGGTGAAAGAAGCAAGGGCTGGATAACCTTAGGCTGAGGGGAGGGCTGTTTGGAGGTGCTGACACTGAGCAGGTTCAGTGCTCAGTATTTCAGTGTGCGGAGTTTATAGTATGCATGGCAGGGTTGGAGGGAAGAGGGAAGAGGCACCCACTGACAAGAGAGGAGTAAGCAGAGGCTTTATGATGAACTTGCAGAAGAAGGGAAATTATAATCAGTGGGTTAGCTTCTTCATATTTGAATTTTAAAACTTTCACTTGGGTAAGATGTGAAGAATGTCCATTTGGAGCATTCACAGACCAGCTAAAGATATTAACAAACCCAAGCGTTATTCACTAAAACGCTAGTTGAAACCAGTGTGCTTTAAAAAAAAAAAAAAAAAAGTTCTGAACAAGTCTGTCATCATCCTGCTACAATCCCTGTACATTCATAGTTTATGCTTAATTATTTAAGTTGATTTTGCTAGTCTGTGTTTCTTAAAACTAATAAATCATTATTGTAATTAATAGAATATAATAACTCTTCATAAAGCTTTAAAGTATATATATCATTTTCATCACCATACCTATCATGTCTCATAATATGACCAAAAAAAGCCTAAAAATACCTTTTTATTATCTTATTACTAGAATTCCTACTCTCGATTCTTTCTTACCGGCTGATGTCGACAGCAGAGTGATTACCTCCTACTTTATGTGACTCAAATTAAATTGCAGAACAAAAGTGAAAAAGAGTCAGACCTACCATCCATCTGAACAAAAGCTCCAAAGGAGTTCTGGGTGCTCCTCAGGAGAATCTAGGGGAAATGCTCGAGTAGGTTTGCATTAAGCTATAGTAGCGTACTCTCACAAATTTAAAATCGTAAAAAGCAAACATGCAAACAAAATTCAGGCACATAGTCACACCGCGACATTTCTGTCTGGCTTGGCGACCTTTAGTAATTGCTAGTGATGAAAATGATGGTGCTTTTGTTGTTGATGATGATGGTGGTGGTGGTGGCAATAATGATGGAGATGGTATTGCCTTCCTAATGACAAAATGCGACCTCTCTGATTCATTTTGGGTACGTGTCTTCTTCAGAATCCATTTTCGTGAGCCCCCGTGAGCGTGCTCAAGCCGTCACGTAGCCAATTATGACAACCTTTTTCCTTGAACCAGAATTGTAGCTGGAACAACGTAATACAAAAATACCAATTAAATGCTTCCAACTTTTAAACCCAGTGTACATTGTCGCAGGTTACTATTTTTTTATGATTTCTTAATTTGCACCTAGCATAAGTGGTACATACACAGTCAAGTTAATATTACCTCCTGCAAGGCCAGATATTTCCCACTGAGTGTATTTCCCATCCAGAATATGTGTGAGTATGCCTGTGTGTGCACTTGCATGTTGGTTTTAGTTTGGTAATTCTTTTAATATCTTTATTTCTCTCCTATTGGAGAAGATACTTGTTGGAATCAAGCACTGTTAACAAACATGAGACCCCCCAAGGAGCCTGAAGTGGTTTGGCGCAAAAAAAATAAAATAAAATAAAATAAAATAAAATAAAATAAAATAAAATAAAATTCCCAGCTTGCTGTTCAGTGGGACATTGCCAAGCCAACATAGCTCTAATTGCATCTTTCCACTGGTTTACCCTATCCACCACTTCTCCCTTCTTCCCAATAGTCTTTTGTGTGTACTGAAAAAAAAAATGTTATTATAATGAGTACTGTATGTTTTCAATGAGTTTCAGTGGATTCGGTAGCCAAAAAGATGTAGATTTTTTATTAGCAGTAGCTTTCCAATGGAGATAATATTTATAGAATAGGCATGCTTGTTTGTATTTTCAAAGATAAATAAAATGAATAATATCCAAACATGATAATCAACGTGTCATTTTCCTAGTACATTGGCATTTAGCATGAATGCTTGCTACATACTTATTCTGTAAGGAGTAAAGGATAGGCATTAGTACCAACTCCCTGGGGAATGGTATTTTCAGCATTATTTCAATATGAACAATCTTCTTTTGTTTATAGCAGGTATAATGTAACCGTAGGAGGAAAATGAAAAATTGCAAATGAATGCAAAGTTTTCGTCAAACCCTTTGGCATGAGAATAGTTCTGTACCTTTTTTTTTTTTTTTTTTTTGCTGTCATTTCATTCTCTGGGTAATAGAATATGTTGGAAGGTGAATTCTTTAGCATTTCTTTTATCTTCTACATTCGTCAAGAGCTTTTAGTACTTGTTCAGTACTTAATCTGTTCCTGTTTTTTCTTGAGAAGCATGCATGATGCCTGCCCACTCACGATTTTTCAGACTCACCTATACGTGCATGTTCAAATTCTCTGAGATAGAATGAGGACTTGAGGTTCCTGATTTCCTAGGTTTGTGACTTTGGTTAGAGCAAAGTACGCTGAGCTTCTGTATGGCATATGGAAAGGAGTTCTTGCTCACCAACTCTGCCCTAGTTGAAGATTCAGATTCTGCCACTTCTTAGCTGGTTGACCTTCAGAATATTATAAGCCTTTATAAACTTCAGTCTGTGCATTTGCAAAATGGGAATATGCCTCTTCTGATTGTTGTGAGGCTCGATGGACGTGCTGTAAGTGCAGGAGTTTCACCCAACAATCTCGGTACGTGCTACATCTCTGTACTCTTCAACCCTTCATCCATGTCTGCTTGATACAGGGCTTACGTGACCTTGTGTTAGTGTTGGTGTTATTATCAAAGGTAACATTTAGGATCTTTTGATATTCTGTCTCTAGGTAAATTATTGTGCAAAGCAGATTTGCCATGGCATCTTTTAAATCTTTAACAAGTAGCAGTGTGGGGAAAGGGAAGGAGTGGAGGGTTCTGTTTTACAGTGTTAGCTGATATTTGTCATGTGAATGTACACACCGCGGTCAATTCAAGCTATTACGGTAACATCACTGAATGCAAAGCTGGTGGAGATGCACAGTAGCCCATCATTATACGTATTTCCACCATATAGATAAAATAGATGGAAATAATCTTAAGACAAATAATAGCGAAATATAGTAAAATAGCTAGAAATCGATGAGTTGTGAATATTTATTACCTTTGTTGTTAATATAAATCATTTAATTGAATGTTTATATAATTCAGTTAATAATGGTGATGTTTAAAAATTGGCTTACAAAATTCCTGAAAATTTCCCTTTCTGCTCTCACAGGCCAGTGCCAGCAGGCTTCATTATACCTCTGTGTGTTTGCCAGCAAGTCTCAGTCCTTTGAAGTTAGCTATATGAGATAGAATTAAAGCCAAGCTTTCCTCTAAGGATAGAGTGCACTGACACATAGGATAAGTAAATCATTCACGTGTGCAAATAGTCAAGTAAATGTAAGTGGCATGATGCTAAGTACTGAGAGTTTGTGTGTGGAAACAATGACACCCTTGGGAAATCACTACCTCTCAACCAATTAGCTGAGGACAGATCCCACTGGCCAGAGTGCATCCCCAGAGAACTGGCCTTCCTGCCAAGACCCTTATAGAATATTCTGCCCATTCTGCCCTGGAAGAGTTTGAGGGCAGAATGTACAGCTCATTTATTTAAATTGGTCTGTCTCTAAGGGGTTATGTTTTAGGATGGTGGCTCTTGAAGATGGTGTTTGAGTTCATTGTTTTAATGAGTTTAATTTTTCATTATTTGTACCTCTGAAAGTTATTTTGCTTATTGATCTGTTTGTTTTGCCTTAAATTGCGCTTGTATGTGTATTTATCATGAAGATTATACCTGTTTATGTATCAATAAATGCAGCCTAAATAAGCAATTAAAAAATACATATCAACATGAGAATAAATCGTGTTTGGGTGTCCAAGAAATAAGTGCTGGATAAAGTCATTTAAGCAATTCTATTTTTCAGAGGATGAGGTGTTGGCTTTCATTACTTAATTCTTCTGAGACATTTTCCTAGACCATAGTGGACAGACAGGCAAGCCACCTGTCTTCCATGATGGTGTTGCTTATCCTATAGAAAGGCAATTTATCTTTTTCTGGGTGTAAGTTTCACCTCCCAGGGTTTCAAACTATATCCAGACCAAGATAATTGATGACCTTATTATCACTATTTGAGCTCTGCTGGTGGCATGCTGAGACCTATTTCCTTGAGGCAGAAACCTAATGACCCACCCCTTCTATCCTGAACTCCAGTGGAGATTTCAATCTCTGTAAATCATAATGAAAAAAAATAAGTTACGAAATGATATTCTAAGAAAGAAATATACATTTGCATATACCCATTTGTTTGACTGGTAAACAGTAGCAGATCACTTTAATGGGATTCTAAAGCCTGACTTTTATATTCTGCTGTATTTCCGTTCCACGTGTTTTGAATTTCTTTAAAGCACACAGAGCTCCTTTCAGTTAAATCTAAAAAAAAAAAAAAAAAAGTGTACACCAAATTCCCATAATTTTTACTGACTCCTTCTGATCACAGCTACTGTGGCCATATTTTTACCAGATAAATTTACCAGGTTAAAGATGACAGACTATTTTATAGCATAGAAGACATTTTATTTTATTTTTTTTAATCTCAAGGAATCTTTGAGATTACTTAATACCTTGTTCTCAATGTGTATGTGATAAAATTGAGATTTATAAGAGATTCAACATTCCAGCCGAGATCATAAAACTTTAGTAAAAAATCTGAAATTTGAACAAATCTCTTTATTATACTGTCCTCCTTTACACTGCTTCTTCAAATTTCTTCCTCTAATGGGACCTTCATAGGCACTGTTCCTTCTTTCTGCAATACTTCTTCATCTGGCTGCTTCTCACACTGAAGTCCTATCTGGAGGGCTCTAGCACATTATTCTACATTCCTGCCCCTAATATTTTTTTCTCATGATACTCATCACCGTTCTGATTGCTTTTCTGTTGCACTTGCTTGATAAGCTGTTTATTGTCTTACCATTATCCACTGTAAGCTTCATAGCAACGAGCCAATATCTGGTTACAAAGGGAGGCAGGCAGGGGCGCCTGGGTGGCTCAGTCAGTTAAGTGTGTCTGCCTTCAGCTCAGGTCATGATCCCAGGGTCCTGGGATTGAGTCTCGCATCGGGCTCCCTGCTTAGTGGGGAGTCTGCTTCTCCCTCTACCCTTCCTCCCTGCTTGTGATATCTCTCTCTCAAATACATAAATAAAATCTTGAAAAGAAACCCAAAAAACTAAAAACAAAAAAACAAAACACAAAAAAACAAAGGGAGGCAGGCAGGGAAGAAGGGAAGGAGGAAGAAAAGAAGGAATAAAAGAAAAGGAAGGAAGGAAGAGAAGAGGAATGGACAAAAGAGAAAGGAAGGAGGGAAGGAAGAAGAAAGGGAGGGAGGGAGGAAGGAAGGGGAAAGGGAAAGGGAAAGGGAAAGGGAAAGGGAAAGGGAAAGGGAAAGGGAAAGAAAGAAAGAAAGAAAGAAAGAAAGAAAGAAAGAAAGAAAGAAAGAAAGAAAGGGAGGGAAAGAAAGAAAGAAAAAAGAAAAAAGAAAGAAAAAAACTGTAACTTTCCCATCACACTACTATGTAAGAATCAATTAGATACATTTCTACAAGTAGGGGATGTCTAAGGAAGGTTTTTCATATTTATTTATTTAATTTTAAACAGTTTACTTATTTCTGAGAGAGAGAAGCAGACTCCCCACTGAGCAGGGAACCTGCTGGGGATCTTGATCCCAGAACTCAATCCTGGGACTCCAGGATCATGACCTGAGCTGAAGGCAGATGCTTAACAGACTGAAACACCCAGGCACCCTAGGAAAGTTTTTTTAAATGATTATTTTTAAACTGGTTGACTTTAGTAATATAATTACCTACATTAAAGATGACACTGCCTTGCAAATACAGTCTCTTTCTCTTCTTCCATCAAGGACATTCCTAACCTATTAATAAGAGATTTTATTCCTAAACCACACTTGAACTAGAGTCAGTCTCAAAACAGAACTCGAGGCAGTCATTCTAAATAGGTTTGCAAAAATCGTTTGCCATTTTAGGTCTATATGATATGACTAAATTGTTTTGTTTTTTTGGTTTTGGTTTTTGTCTTTTCTTTTTTAGTAAGATGATCAACTATGATGTGGATACAAAGATTTGGAGATCTTCATATCTTTTGGATATCTTCAGTAGTACTCATTAATGATATAAATAAAATGTATTTGGAAACATTGAATAAATAACCATTAACCATACTTAATCATGTATTTATTCCATTTATCTATGCATCCTATTATAGGGTGGGATGGAAGAAAACTCTAATGCAGGCAATTGTAAACTAATTTTAGAAAGTTTGAAATTATAGTAACCTGAATCTCTTTCTCAAACACATATGGACGTATACAATCCGGTTGAGTACTTTGCTATTATAGACCTATGTTTTTCTGAATAAGCAAAAACATTGGGCAGGTAATATTTTTCTTCGATGCTTCACTTTCCCCTTTTTTAAACAGAAACTTTTGTAAGATTTGTGCTTTCTCTTCCTTCTTTCATACTCTTAGTGGAATTTAAGAAAATCTTCCTAGAACCGAGCTAAGAGTAGTACTACATTTGCCATCCATGGTTTCCACTAAAACACCTTTTGGAGGTACTACTCTCTTATTGACAATTTTTGTTTCCTTAAATAATGCTATATGGTTGTATGATCCATTCTTAGGTGGTTATTTCATCTTTTTTAATTTTAGTTTTCTGTTTTTAATTTTTTTAAATTTTTTACTGTTAAATATACCATTTTACAAAGGAAAGTATATAGCATGATCCTGTAGAATAATTAATCATAAACATACAAATGAATAAATAAAAAATAAATGGGTTTTTATGTGCTCAGTACCCAGATTTATAAATAGGAAATTACCAAGACTTTCTGCATCCCTTCCTCAGTCCCACTTATCACTTTCTGCATCTGTGCTAATTAATACCCTGCATTCTTTATAATTTTACCACATTTATACATATTAAAAACAACGTGCTTATTTTCAGTCAGCTTTATCAAGGCATATTTCCCAGTTTCAGTTGATACTTCGCTGAGTTTTGATTGGTATACTCAATATATTACACTATGTCAGGCTGTAGAATTTTTCTTTCACCATGAGAAGTTTTCTTGAGCCTCTCTGTCAACAATCCTCTGCTCCCACGTGGACTCTGGCAACCTTTGATTAACTTTCTGTCATTCTAGTTTTGCCATGTCTAGAAGATCATATGCATGGACTAATTCAGGATGTGGCCTTCCATGTCTGGCTTCTTTTGCTTAATGTAACACCTCTGAGATTTATTCAAACTGTGTTTATCAGCAGTTCATTTTTTAAAGTGTTCAGTATTATTCCACTGTATGGATATACTATTCATTTTTTCCATTTTCCTATTCATGAATTGATAGACAACTTTGATTATTTCAGCTTAGCTATTATGAATAAAGATGCTATGAATATTTTCACACTATTTGTTGTATGAACATATGTTTTTATTCCTCTTGGGTAAATACCTAGGAGGGGTTTTGCTGAGTAGCACGGCAAATATAAGATTAACTTAAAAACAAAACAAAACAAAAAAAACCCCACAAATTGTTTTCCAAAGTGTTTGTACCATTTTGCCTTCTGTCAACAATGTATAAGTGTTTCAGTTATTCCAAATTCTTGGCAGCAGTTAGCATTATCTTAGTAATCTTTTTTATTTTAACGTTCTAGTGGGTTTGTAGTGATATCTAATTGATATTTTAATTTCATTTTATCAACTAGTACTCATGACGTTTAGCATATTTTATGATTTTTTGTATAATTTATATATTTACTTTATAAAGTCAAATCTTTTGTTCATTTTATTTTTAGCCATGTTGTTTGTCTTTTTATTACTGAGTTTTAGGAGTTTTTTAAAAAATATATTCAGGATAAAAGTGTTTTATCAGTTACGTGTTATGCAGTTATTTTCCCCCAGTCTTTTCCTTGCCTTCTCATATTCTCAATAGTATCTTTAAAATAGCAGAAGTTTTGGGGCGCCTGGGTAGCGCAGTCGTTGGGCGTCTGCCTTCCGCTCAGGGCGTGATCCCGGCGTTTCGGGATCGAGTCCCACATCGGGCTCCTCCGCTGGGAGCCTGCTTCTTGCTCTCCCACTCCCCTGCTGTGTTCCCTCTCTCGCTGGCTGTCTCTCTGTCACATAAATAAATAAAATCTTTAAAAAAAAAAATTAAAAAAAAATAAAATAGCAGAAGTTTTTTTTTTTACTTTTGAGAAAGTCCTGTTTGGCTTTTTTTCTTCTTATGGTTAATGATTTTTTATCTTATCTTGGAAATATTTGCTTTCTCTGAGGTTACAATTATTCTTCTGTTTTCTTCTAGAAGTTATATAGGTTTAGTGTTTATGTTTAGATCCATGATTCATTTGAAGTAATTCTTTTATGTGGTTCTCAAGGTAAAGGTCAAGGTTTATTTCCTTTGCCCATATGGATATCCAGTTCTTCTAAGCACTCTTGATTTCCCTTTTTTCTTTGAATTTACTATCATTTTTCCATTGAATTCCTTGGATCCTTTTTCAGAAATATCCAGATTCTGTCTTCTATTTCAATGATTTATATGTTTATTTGTATACTATACCACCTTAACTTGATTATTATCTCTTTATAGTAATTTTGTAAATGAAATACTCCAAATTTATTCTTCATTTTTGGACTGTTCTAGATCCTTTGCGTTTTCATGTTAATTTTAGAGTAAGTTTTAAAATTTCTACCAAAAATATCCTGTATGGATATGATTGGGATAATATCGAATCTATAGATTGGTTTTTATGGTAGTAAAATATAAAATTATAAAATTAACCACTTTATGTCTGCATTCAGTGATATTAAATATATTCACATTGTTGTACAATCATCCCTACCATCCATCTCTGGAAATTTTTCATCTTCCCAAACTGAAATTCTATGTTCATTTAACAATAGCTGTCCATTCTTTCTTCCCCCAGACTCTGGCAACCACCATTCTACTTTCTGTTTCTGTTCATTTGAATATTCTACATACCTCATTTAAGTGAAACCATACAATATTTGTACTTTTATGTCTGACTGATTTCACATGGAATGATGTCTTCAAGGTTAATCCATGTTGCAACACACTTTTTTAAGACTAGTATTCCATTATATGTCTATACCATATTTTGTTTATCCATTCATCCATCAATGAACTTTTGGGTTATTTCTACCCTTTGGCTATTGTGAATATGCCGCTGTTAACATGGGTGTACAAATATTTGTTTGAGTCCTTGCTTTAAATTATCTTGGGTAGTTATCCAGGAATTGAATTGTTGGGTTATATGGTAATTTTATGTTTAAATTTTTAAAGAAAACTCCATTTTGTTACCCACAGTGGCTATAGTATTTTACACTTCCACCAGCAATACAGAAGGGTTCCAATTTCTCCACATCCTACCCAAACTTATTTCTTGTTTCTCCTAATAAAAGTCATCCTATGCAGTGTGAAGTGATATCTCACTGTGGTTTAGATACACATTTCCATAATGATTTGTGATGTTGAATTCCCAACAAAAGTCTAGGAACAGATGGATTCGTGGGCAAATCCTACCAAATGTTTAAAGAAAAGTTAATACTTATCTTTCTCAGAGTATTCCAAATAATAGGAGAGGAAAGAATGTTTCCAAATTTATTCTACAGGGCCAGATTTTCCTGATGCCAAAACTAGACAAAAACACTACACACACACACAAAAAGAATATTAGAGCCCAATACCCTTATGAACATAGATGCAAAAATCCTGAATAAAATATTAGCCAAATGAATTCAACAATATATTAAAGGAACATATACCACAATCAAGTAAGATTTATTCCAGGGATGCAAGAATGGTTCAGTATCTGCAAATGAATCAATGTGACATACCACATTAAATGAAGGAAAAAATCAGATGATCATCTCAAGAGATACAAAAACAAAAACAAAAACAAAACATGCAACAAAATTTAACGTCCATTTGTGGTAAAAACTCTCAACGAAGTGGGTACAGAGGGAACGTACCTCGACATAATAAAGGCCATATATGACAAACCCTTAGATAACATCATATTCAATGGTGAAAAGCTGAAAGCTTTTCCTATGAAATCAGGAACAAGACAGGGATGTCTACTCTCACCACTTCTGTTCAACATAGTATTGGAAGTCCTCACCACAGCAGTCAAACAAGAAAAACAAATAAAAAAAAGCATACAAATTGGTAAGGAAGGAGTAAAACTGTCACTATTTGTGGATGACATATAATACATATAAAAAACCTTAAAGACTCCACAAAAATTTTTGAATTAATGAATGGATTCGGTTAAGTTGAAGGATAAAAAAGATGAATATATAGAAATTATTCAAGTTTCTATACACTAATAATAAACTATCAGAAAGAGAAATTTTAAAAAAAGTTCCATTTACAAATAACATCAGAAAGAATAAAATACCAAAAGAATAAATTTAACCAAAGATGGGGAAGACCTGTACTCTGAAAACTATAAGACACTGATGAAAGAAATTGAAGATGACACAAATTGGAAAGATATACCATGTTTGTGGTTTGGAGGAAATTTTATTATTAAAATATCCATACTGCCCAAAGCAATCTACAGATTCAGTGCAATCCCTATCAAAATACCAATAGCATTTTTCTCAGAACTAGAATAAAGAATCCTAAAATTTGTGTGGAAGCACAGAAGACCCCAAATAGCCAAAGAAGTCTTGAGAAAGAACAAATCTCCCGGATTTCAAGATATACCACAAAACTGTAGTAATCAAAACAGTATGGTACTGGCAAAAAACAAACAAAAAAACAGACACATAGATAAATGTTTAGATCCATGGAGAACCTAGAAAAATAAACCATGTTTATATATTCAATTAATCTATGACAAAAATAGCAAGAATATACAATGGGGAAAAGACAGTTGCTCTATAAATGGTGTTGGAAAAACAACTACATGCAAAAGAATGAAATTGGACCATGTTTTCTTACCATATACAAAAACAGACTCAAAATGGATTATAGACTTGAATGTGGGACTTGAAATCATAAAACTCCTAGAAGAAATAGGCAGTGAACTTTTGAATATCAGTCTTAGGCAGTGGATATGTCTCCTCAGGCAAGAGCAACACAAGGAAAAATAACCAATTGCAACTAGAGCAAACTTTTGCCCAGAGAGGGAAACCATTGACAAAATGAAAAGGCCACCTACTGAGTGGCAGAAGATATTTGCATATGATATATCCAAAATATATAAAGAACTCTTATAACTCAATATGGAAAGGAAGAGAAGGGAAGGGGAGGGGAGGGGAAGGGGGGCAAGGGAAGGGCAGGGAGTGAGTTAAAAAGTGGGTAGGGGATCTGAATAGACATTTTTTTAAGGAAGACCTACAGATGGACAACAGACAAATGAAAAGATGCTCAACATCACTAATCATCAGGGAAATGCCAATCAAAACCACGATGAATGGCTCACACCACTCGAATGGCTATTATCAAAAAGACAAGAAATAACAAATATTGATAAGGTTATAGAGAAAAGGGAACCCTTGTGCATTGTGGATAGGAATGTAAATTGGTGCAGCCACTATGGAAAACATTATGGAGGTTCCTCAAAAAATTAAAAATAGAAATACTACATGATCTAGCAAATCCACTTCTGGGTATCTATCTGAAGAATATGAAAACATTAAGTTGACAAGATCTATGCACCTCTGTGTTCACTGCATTATTTGTAATAGCCAAGATATGGAAGCAACCTAGATGTCCATCAGTAGATGTATGCATAAAGAAAATGTGGTGTATAAATATACAAGGGAGGGGCACCTGGCTCAGTCAGTTAAGAGTCTCTCTTTGGCTCAGGTCATGATCTCAGGGCCCTTGATCAAGGCCCACATTGGGCTTCTGGCTCAATGGGGAGTCTGCTTCTCCCTCCCCCTCTGTCCCTCCACCCTGCTCGTACTCTCTCTCTCTTTCATGCTATCTCTCTCTGAAATAAATAAAATCTTTTTTAAAAAAGAAAAAATAGGGGAGCCTGTGTAGCTCAGTTGTTAAGCGTCTGCCTTTGGCTCAGGGCGTGATCCCAGTGTTCTGGGATCGAGCCCTGTATCGGGCTCCCTGCTCGGCTGGGAGCCTGCTTCTTCCTCTCCCATTCCCTCTGCTTGTGTTCCCTCTCTCTGGCTGTCTCTCTCTGTCAAATAAATAAATAAAATCTTTATACATACATACAAGGGAATATTACTCAGCATTAAAAAGGGTAAAATCTTGCCATTTGCCACAACATGGATGGGCATAGCGTATATTATGCTATGTGAAATAATCAGACTGAGAAAGACAAATACCATGTGATTTTGCTTATATATGGAATCTAAAAAACAAAACAAATGAAAAAACAACAACAAAAAAAACCAGAAACAGATACATAAATACAGATATCAAACTGGTTGTTGTCAGAGGGATGCGGGGATGTGAAATAGTTAAAGGAGATTAAGAAGTATAAATTTCTACTTATAAAATAGTCATGGACATGTAAAGTAAACATAGGAAATATTGTCAATAATATTGTAATAACTATGTATGGTGACAGATGATAACATGGTGGTTGTTTTGTAATGTATATAAATGTCAAATTACTGGGGCGCCTGGGTGGATCAGTCATTAAGCGACTGCCTTCAGCTCAGGTCACAATCCCAGGGTCCTGGGATTGAGCCCCATTTTGGGCTCCCTGCTAGGCAGGAAGCCTGCTTCTCCCTCTACCACTTCCCCTGCTTGTGTTCTCTCTCTCGCTGTCTCTCTCTGTCAAATAAATAAATAAAATCTTTAAAAAAAATTACTATGTTGTACACCTGAAACATAATATTGTCTGTCAACTACAATAAAAAAATCTGTCAATTGATCTGTCTATATGGCTATTCAAATTACTTGTTTCTTCCTTAGTGAGGTTTGATAATTTATGTATTTCAAGGAGTTTCCATTCCATGTAAGTTATCAAATTTATTGTATAAAATTTTATATATTATTTGTTTAATAACTTTGAAATTTCCTGGATCCATAGTGATAACACATCTTTCATTCCTGATATTTTGTTTCCTTTTTCTTTTCTGAATTCATTCATCTGGCTAGATGTTTATCATTTTCATTGGTAAGTGCCCTCCTTAATACCCATCGCCCATTTAAACCATCCCCCCACCCACCTCCCTTCCAGCAACCCCCAGTTTATTCTCTATTGTTAAGAATCTGTTTTATGGTTTTACTTTCTTTTTTTACCCCTATGTTCATCTGTTTTGTTTCTTAAATTCCACATATGAATAAAATCATATGGTCTTTGTCCTTCTTTGACCAATTTTTCTTAGCATGATACTCTCTAGCTCTATCCACATCTTTGCAAATGGCAATGTATATGTATATATACATACCACTTCTTTATCCATTCATCAGTCAATGGACATTTGGGTTCTTTCCATAATTTGGTTATTCTTGATAATGCTGCTGCAAACATTGGGGTGCATGTGTCCCTTTGAATCAGTACTTTTGTATCCCTTGGGTAAATACTTAGTAGTGTAATTGCCGAATTGTAGGGTAGTTCTATGTTTAACTTTTTGAGGAAACTTCATACTGTTTTCCAGAGTGGCTGCACCAGTTTGCATTCCCACCAACAGTATAAGAGGGTTCCCCTTTTTCTTCATCCTCGCCAACACCTGTTGTTTCCTGTGTTGTTAATTTTAGCCGTTCTGACAGGTGTGAGGTGATATCTCACTGTAGTTTTGATCTGTATTTCCCTGCTGATGAGTGATGTGAGCATCGTCTCATGCCCCTGTTAGCAATCTGTATGTCTTCTGCCATTTCTTAACTGAATTGTTCTTTGGGTGTTCAGTTTGATAAGTTCTTTATCGATTTTAGATACTAATCCTTTATCAGAGATGTCATTTCCAAATATCTTCTCTCATTCCAAAGGTTGCCTTTTAGGAAACCATCAGAATCCTAGAGGAGTACATAGGCAATGATCTCTTTGACATTGACCATAGCACCTTCTTCTAGATACATCTCTACAGGCAAGAGAAACAAAAGCAAAAATGAACTATTGGGACTTCAAGATAAAATGCTTCTGCACAGCAAAAGAAACAAACAACAAAACTAAAAGGCAAACCTGCTATCTTTATTTTTAATGTGCTCCTTCTTTTCTAACTTTTTAAGATGGAAGCTCAGATTGTTGCTTTTAGAAGTTCTCATTTTTTAATGTAAGCATTGTATTAAGGGTTTAATGTGTCCCCACTACCATCCCTGCACAATTCATTCGCTGAAATTCTAAACCCCAGTACTTTAGAATGTGACTGTATTTGGAGATAGGGCCTTTAAAGTGGTTATTAAGATAAAATGAAATCATATGGGTAGACCCAAATCCAATATAACTGGTGCCCTAATAAGAGGAAATTGGAACACAGGCATTTTGATATTGTGATTTATAATAAGAATATATATTTAATCTTCATTCCTGTTCCCGGCACAGAGCTCCTAAAATTCTTGGAATTTCCTGTGATGAGAGTGATAAAGGATTCCTTTGTTGTTAATGAGGTGATTTTTGGAAAACACCTAAGGATGGGGGCTGGTTAGTACGTGTACCAACGATGATAGGAAAGGGTTGGAACTTTTAGTCTCACCTTCCTGACATCCAAGCATGGGAGAGAGGCTGGAGATTGAGTTCAATCACCAATGACCAATGAGTTAATCAGTCATGTCTGTGTAATGAAGCTTCTATGAACCCCCCCAAAATCAGGGTTTGGAGAGCTTCAGAGTTTGTGAACATGTGGAAATTTGGGGAGAATAGCACATCCAGAAAGAATATGTGAAGCTCCTCATTCTTTTCTCATACATTCCCTATGCATCTCTTATATCTGGCTATTCCTGAGTTGTATCCTTTTATAATAAACTGGTAATCTAGTTAGTAAAATGTTTCTCTGAGTTCATTGAGCTGATCTATGAAACCTAAGGAGGGGGTCACTGAAATTTCCAGTCTATAGCCAATCTGTCAGAAGCACATGTGACAGCCTGGACTTGCAATTGGTTTCTGAAGGGAGGGAGGAAGGGAGGGGGCAGTCTTCTAGGATTGAGCCCTTACCTTGTGGGATCTGACACTATCTCTAGGTGGTGTCAGAATTTTGTTGAATTGTAGGACAGTTAGTTGGTTTCCAAGAATTGCTTGGTGGTAGGGGAAAAAAAAATCATACACTGTAATTCGTGTCAGAGTAGTAGACATGCACAGAGGGAAGACCATGAAAACATGAAGATGGCCATCTACAAACCAAAGAGAGAGGTCTCGAAAGGAACCAACTCTGTCAGCCCCTTGATCTCAGACTTCTAGCCTCCAAAACTGTGTGAAAGTACCTTGTTTAAGCCACTGAGTCTGCGGTACTTAAGGCAGCCCTAGCGAACTAATTGTTTTAATTCAGTCTGCTCATTTTGATATATTATGTCTTTATTTTAATTTAAAGTATTTAATTTCCTTATTTGACACTTGGTTTGTTTAGAAGTACATTATACAATTGTCATATATTTGTGGATTGTCATAACATCTTTTTAAAATTGATTTTAAATGCTCTGCTCTCCCCTCCCCTCTCCTCTTTTCTTTTTGTGTTCAGTGTGGTTAGGGAGCATACATCATATGCCTTGCTTTATGTCCCAGAATATGGTTTATCTCTCTCAATATTCCATGTTTATGTGTTAATAATGTGTGTTCTGCTGTTGTGGGTCTAGTGTTCTAAAATGTCAATTAGGTCAAGTTGATTGATACATTGTACAAAGTTTCTCTATTATTACTTGATTTTTGACTGCATGTTCTACCACTTCCTGGGAAAAGAGTGCTGAAATCTCAAACTATAATTATCAATTATAGTCCTTGTGTTCTGTGAGTTTTTGCTTCATGTTTTTTTGACTCTAATATTAAAGTGCATATAAAAGTAGGATTGTTATGTCTTTTTTATGAATTGATCCCTTTTTCATTATGATAAGTTCTTTACTATCATTAATATTTTTTGCTTGAAACTTACTTTTCTAATATTATGATAGACTTTTCAGCTTTCTTTTGACTACTAGTCATGTGGTATTTTTTTTCCAACCTGTTATTTTTAACAAATATTACTATTAAGTACATCTTTGTATATATTTTGTATAAACTTTGTATATAGCTACATAGGTTAGTCTCTTTTTTATTTAATCTGAAAGTTTCTGTCCTTCATTTGAAATATTTAAATAATTTTTGTTTAATGCATTTGTTGATATGGTTATATTTAAATCTACCATTTTGTTATTTGTTTTCTATTTACACAATATATTCTTTCTTCCTTTTCCTTCTTTTGGATTATTTGAGTGTTTTATGATTACATATTATCTCCACTATTGGATTATTGTCTCTGCCTCCTTGTATGGTTTCAGTGGTACCCTAGATTTCAGTAGATTTGACAAGACCAATTCTCAAATTTTAGTTTCTTTTAAACTATCATACCACTGCTATCATACCACTTTACAAAGAGTGTTAAAAACTTTAACAATGTACCTCCCTTTTATTCCTCCTCTCTTTTGTGTTTTTGTCATATAACATATTTTCCTATAGATGTTATAATACTTAAAATACGTTGCTATTATTTTTGTTAAGTTAAATCGTTAATTATCTTTCACAGAGATTAAAATGAAAGTAAGTGTTTTGCATGTGTTACCACTTACTTGCCATGCGTGGTCCTCTTATTTCTTATGTAGAGTCACATTTCCATCTGATATCATTTTCCTTTTGCTCAAAGAATTCCCTTTAGACATTTCTTACAGTTCAATAAGCTGGTGATGAATCCTCTCAGCTTTTCTTTTCTGAAAAAGAATTCATTTTGTCTTCACTTTTGATAGTTTGTTAAGTATAGAATTCTAGTTTGACAGTTGTTCATTCCACCCCTGTCCCCAGTATTTAAATATGTTACTCCATTACATTTAGCCAGACAGTTTCAGAAAACAAGTCTGCTGGTTTTTTATCTTTTTCATGTGTATATGATGTGTCTTTTTTCTCTGGATGCTTTTAAGATTTTCTCTGTGTCACTGTACATAGGAATTTGATTTTCGATATGTCTTTAGATGGTTTTCTTTTTATTTATTCTACTTGAATTTTGATGAGATTTTTGGATATGCTGATTTCTGGTTTTCATCAAATTTCCAACAATTGCAATGATTATTTCTTCAAATATCCTTTATCTGCCATTCATCGTCCTGGGACTCCAGTTATACATGTATTAAATTAGTTCTTTTTGGATCTCAGAATAATGTTGCCCTGCCATGATCTCATCCTTACCCTTGGAACCTGTGAATATGTTACCTTACATGGTAAAAGGAACTTTGCAGATATGATTGTGTTAAGGACATTGAGATGGAAAGATTGTCCTAGATTACCTGAGTGGGCCAGATTTCACATAGATCCTTCAAAACAGAGAACCTTTCTTGGCTTGGTCAAAGAAAAAGATGTGACCATTAAAGAGGGTCAGAAAGATATGACATGAGCGCTCAACCCACTGTTGATAGCTTACAAATGGAAGAAAGAGGCCATAACCCAAGGTATATGGATGATTTCTAGGAAATAGAAAAGGCAAGGAAACAGATTCTACTCTAAAGCCTTTAGAGGTAGGTAGCTCTGCCTGCATCTTAACTGTAGCCCAGTGAGACCAGCATTTTACTTCTAATCCACAAACTTTTTTTTTTTTTAAAGATTTTATTTATTTATTCAACAGAGATAGAGACAGCCAGTGAGAGAGGGAACAAAAGCAGGGGGAGTGGGAGAGGAAGAAGCAGGCTCATAGCGGAGGAGCCTGATGTGGGGCTCGATCCCGTAACGCCAGGACCATGCCCTGAGCCGAAGGCAGACGCTTAACCGCTGTGCCTCCCAGGCGCCCCCTAATCCACAAACTTTAAGATAACAAATTCACGTTGTTTAAGCCACTACATTTGTGATAATTTGTATTGCAGCAATAGAAAACCAGTGCAGTCCTTACAGATCTCTAATGTCTTGTTTATTCTCTTTCAGTGTTTGGTTTCCTCTGTTTCATTTTGAATAATTTCTACGATTATATCAAATTCAAATTTACTCTTCTTTCCTTCTGCAGCAACTAAACCTCTGTTAATCCCATCCAGCGGGTTTTCTACTTAATATATTTATTTTCATCTTTAGTTGAGCATTTTGTATTTTGTTCTCTCTCCTCTTTATATCCATGTTGTCCTTACATCTTCTTATAACCTTTACGATAGTGGTTAAGATTCTTGTCTCCTTATTCTATCCTCTCTCTAATCTCTGGGTCTGTTTTTATTAACTTTTTTTTTTTCCTGCTTCTTCATATGCCTAGTAATAGTTTTTTAGATGCCAGGCATTCTAAAATTTATATTGTTGAATGCCGATGTTTGTAATATTCCTTTAAAGAGTGTTACTTAAGTTTTGTTCTTGCATGCAGTTAACTTACTAATGGATCAGTTTGAATCTTTCAGGTCTTCTTTTTTAAGCTTTACTACGGAAAGGATAGTGCAGCATTTATTCTGGAGCTAATTTAGCTGTTAGTGGAAAATGCTTCTAAGGATTCTAGCCAATGTTTAATTTTTTGATGAGGTTTCACCATTCTGTCTAGTAATAACTTGAAGTGTCCCTAGCCTTTCTTGGGTGCCAAGAATCTCTATGTCTATCTTAATCTTGTGGGGTTTTGTACCACACATGTCCAGTTTAGTTCAGAGCCAAAGACACTCAATGAGATCCTTCTGAACATTTCAGGAGCTCTGCTGCTCTTTAGTTTCATTACTTCCAGTATTTTCTCTGTAACGTTTTCTTCTCAGCCCCTCTGAATCCTAGGTCTGTTTTCCTCGGTGAGACTACCAGGCTCGGTATGGTTTTCTCCTTCTGTGATATGGTCTGAAAGCTGAATCTTGTTAGTAGCCTGGGGTATTTGTATGGTTCACCTTGTTTGTTGCCTTTTCCTAAGCAATCATAGTTCTTTGCAGCCTCTTTTCAAATATCTGTGGAGAAGAGTTCCATATATTTTATACTGCTTTTAGTTTTTATGATGGAATGATTGCAGTTAATAATTTATGGGCAGAAGTGGAAATCTGTCTTTTTTTGTCTTTGTTTGAACATTAAATAAATAAAATCATACTATATGTATTCTTTTGCTATTTCTTCTCACCCAGTATTATATTTAGAGATTTATATATGTTGCTGTATGTGACTGTAGTTTATCTATTTCTCTATCATATTTTATGGTATGACTAAATCAATAGTTATCTATTATTCTGTTGATGGTCTCCTCTTCCTTGCTATTTAAAAATACCATTATGAACATTCTTAAACATGTCTTCTAGTACACTGAGCAAGAATTTCTTTATGGTACACATGTAGCAATAAATTAGAAAGAACCAAGAATATCATTCTTCCACTTTACTAAGTATGGCTAATTGTTTTCCAAAATGGTAGTTTCAACTTACACTTCCACTCGTTTGATTAGTCCAACTTTTGAACTTTTGATAATGTGGTACTTTGAAAGGGTTTGTTATTGTAGTTTTAATTTGCATATCTTTGATAATGACATTAAGCACCTTTCTATATATTTATTGAATACTTTTTCCTCTTGAATGAAATGTCTTTTTATATTTTTGCCCATTTTCCTAATGGGTAGAATTATTTTTTTATTAATATAGGAGAGTGACCTGCATACTAACCTTTATTGTTTGGTATGGCAAATATCTGCTCATTTAAAGAAGTATCTATTTATGTAAATTTTGATAAATAGGAACGCTTATCTATAATTATTGGGTTTTGTGTCTTGCTCGAGAAATTAGCTCAAGGTCATAAGTATGCCATATATATATATATATATATATATATATATATATATATAAAATGAAACAGTCCTTCTACATGTAAGTTTTTGATTCATCTAGAGTAGATTTTTACAAGGTAGGGGTTTATTTGCATTTTTCCATTTTGCATTATTTTTATCCGTGATCTGCAATTGCAACCTTATTACATTATGTGTGTACATATGTACATACATATATGTACATCTATGTATATGTATGTACACATATATACAAATGCATATATAAATAGTGTATGAGTTTATATATTAATAATTTTGTTCAGTTTTCTAAACCTGCATTAATATTGAACTCTCTTATTAACAGTTTTATACAACTGTTAAATCTCGTGGGTCAAATTTCCCTTCTTGTGTATTTTGGTTACTCCTGGGTTTTTCTCTTTTATATTAAACTTAGAAAAAAAGAATCTATAAAGCTTAAAGAAAATACTCTGAATTTTGTCTGGAATTGTACATGATCTGTAGGTTAAATTAGGGAAAATTTACCTTTTTTCAGTAAACTTCTTATCCAATATATTAGGTTCCTTAATATGTTTTAGTATTTTTTACATAAAAGTGTATGATATCTTTTATGAAATTTGTACAAGGTATTTTATAGGTTTTCAAGCTATTATAAATAGTAACTTTAACAGCTGACATTAGGTTACGTTTATTTGTTACAGAAAAGTCAAAATAATACTTCTAAATAAGATATAAATGTATTTCTTTTACATTTTAAAGAAGTATAGAGATAAATTTTCTGGAACATAGTTCTTCTAATTACAAAATTTTATCCTCATGGTCCAAGATGATTGCTAGAGCTCCAGCCTTCAGGTCCCCATTCCAGCTAGTACAATGGAAGCCAAATCGAAGAAAGAGAAATTCTTCCCCTTAAGACCAGTGCTCAGAAGTTGCACAAACACTTCTGATTATGAAACCACTTAAAAGCATAAAGTTGAACAAAAATCAAAACGGCTGCACTAATGCTTCGTGGAAACTCAATTTTAAAGTAACCTTTTTCCTTTCTTCCACAAACCTCGCCTTCTCCCTTCTTAGCCTTTTGTTTCAGGAATCCTGTAGCACCCTAAAGACTTGACAAAGGAGGCTGGCAACAAGTTCATAATTCCTATCAAAACCAGCTAGATCCTGTATTTCCCTGTAAAGTCCCCAGCTCCTCTGGCAGGCTTGCAGTTTTTTGAAGGCCATTGCCTGCTGTAGCCTCCTTTGCCCTACAAAGCAATCAAACTATTGTTCCTCTTTATCCCAAACTCTGTCTTCATGTTATATTTTGGCTCCGAAGCATGGAGATCAGCTTTTGACAACAATTATATCTCATTAGATAAAACTTGGTCGGAAGTGACTGGGGAATACATTTGTCCAGAAAGTTCCATGACTAACTAAAAATTATGCATTCCATTACTGCTGAAGACTAAATGTTTGTGATGCCTTAACATTTTTATGTTGCAATCCTAACCCCCAACGTGATGGAATTAGGAGATGGGACCTTTGAGAGATGATTACATCATGAGGGTGGAGCCCCCATGGAGAAGACTAGTACCTTTATAAAATGCTGCAGAGAGCTCCTTTGCCCCTTCCACTGTGTGTGGTCACAGCAAGATGGCTGTCTATAAACCAGGAAATGGGTCCTCACCAGATGTTGAATCTGTCGGCACCTTGATCTTGGACTTCACAGCCTTCAGAACTGTGAGGAAAGAGTGTCTGTTGTTTGGAAGCCACCCCGTCTATAGTATTTTATTATAGCAGCCCAAATAGACTAAGAGAATTACTAAAGAAGGGAGGGACAGTGTATAAATCCAACAGTCCCTTTCTTTTGATTTTTCTTTTAACTGAACTATCTAATTGTTGGAGAATTATTCTACTCTAGGAAGAGCAGCCAGCCAATGAGTGATGGAAATCAGTCTCAGTGCCAGGCTACCTTACCCCATGGGCTTGAGGTCCATGTTCACCAACCCCCAGAGTTTCTCAGCAGAATTTAAACATCTTTCTTCATAATGCATGCTTTAGTGACTGCCTTCTGTGCCCTGTGCCAGCTTTGCTCTCTCCTACCAGTGTTTCCTGAGGTCATATTCCAAACTATTCTCTCTCCTTTCTCAATGAATATAAGTATATTTTCAATATAAATATATATAGTATACACACAAACTGTCTACTGGAAAATAATCTTTAAAGCTTAATTTTAGGAATAAAGAATAACAAACTTTCTTTAATTAATTTCTTCGTAGAGTGCTCAAAACAAAGGACGTTAACATCCAGAAGATTTTAGTAATCATGGCTAGAGTGATGCTGGCAATTTAGAGCAGAGAGCGTTCTGCTCATTAATGTACTCATAGCAGAAAACAGCCATCTTTTCACACAGGCCTGTTTTGTAGCTCCCTGGCTTCTCCTGTGGCTTTGTTAAACACAGGACTCTTAAATGGGCTTATTGACTTTTTCCAATCCATATTAGCATACCTCTCTTCTAAATAGCTGGTAGTAGGGACTTGCTGCATTCCATTGTTAGCAACACTTACAAAATCAGTAATAGAACAGTGGGAGTAAAATCACAGAGGGGTATAAAAGCTAGCACACTAAAATATTAAAGTCCAGCTGTGAAAAGCTTTCCATGATATTTTTTCCATATCAAAATGTGTTTTAAACACTTTTTGAGTATTATAATAATTAACTATAGCAGCTTTGTAAGCAGTTCTTTTGTAAGAGAAAAACCTACCATCACTTAGAGGTTACTAGTTTTTGACATTGAGCTCGTAAGTGGATAATTGTATTTATTGAGAGGTGATGCTCACTTGACCACTCGGTGTTTTGGTTTGGGCCAGGGGGAAACAAGGCAGGTGAAGTGTTTTTATTTATAATGTAACAGATATTGCTATTGTGACTCCATTTCTCAGGCGTAGTTGGTTAACTAAATCTTTATTCCAGAAACTGTAATGTTCTTCTCTTCCTTGTTCTTGGAAAATTAAAAGCTTCTACCTTAAAGAAGTGAATGATACATTATCCACTCGCTCTAAATTGAACCCATTTGGAGCTATTTGCATCTTGTAGAACCTACAGCTGAGTGCTGTGCTCAGAGGTGTAATGAGTGGTTGTCACAACACACTGGAGGTGGCCCCATAACAAAATGATCCCCTGTCAATCCCCTCACAGGAAATGCTTTGGCAACCTGTAATTCGGCCCCAGTATTAACATCCTGCCTGGGTTTTGTTAAATGGCACTTTCTAGGAAGTAGATCTGGGGAACTTGTGTTTAATAATGTTTTAAGAGGAATATTTGATGGAAGTTTTAGAAAGCATCACATGGGGTTAACAGTGATTTGTCATTTGTTTCTAATTAAAGGACCTAATCTCTTATCACTGAAGCAGTTGTTTTTTTATACTAAAGGCACAGATGTGAATGGAAACATATTAATGAGATGTCATACTACATAGTCATTTAGTGTTTTGTTTAACTTAAACATAGCAGAAAATGTGTGTCTAAGTAGACACATGTAATGACATCCTGATAGAATTATAATTTCCTGCATTTGCATAATCTTCAGTAAAATTCACACTAGGTTCACCTTGCATTGCTAATTTCATTTCCCAAATCTGCATTTTTAGAAAATTAAAGAAAAGTCAGACTTAAAGTACTATGGGAGTAGAAAGAGCTTATTGTTAGGTTCCTTCAAATTAAAACTGGAATTGTAATTTAAATATTTGAGTGCCAGGTGTTCTAAAAAGTGACAGGAACCATTCAAGTCGACAGGAAGTTTTGCATTTCTTGAAGCTATTTAAAATCCTCTAGGCTAAATCATCCCAGGAGTTTGGCAGATCTTCGGTCTGAGCTAGAGCTGCAATGTGACTTCTGCGTCTGGGAAATCCTGTTTGCCTGATCAAGTGCCCTGGTGTGCCCAGTTCCAGGATTCCATGAGCTATAACCTCCAAGAGTCAGTCAGGTAATTGGGCAATGAGAGAAGCAGCAGGAGCAACCGTATTTAACTACCCCCTGATGTGTACCACATGACTCTCCATTAGCCCAGCAAGACAGCTCTGGATATGGGTTAAAATCAGGTGATCTCAAAATAGTTTGGGATTGTGGAAAGACATTGAAATTAGACATCTCCCTCAGATTCTTAGTGTGATTGCCAGTAGGAAAACCGAATTATTCCAAGGCCTTGGTTCAAAGGTACTTTAGAAACTATCTTCTAAGCTCTGCCTACCTAGCATATTATGCTTCAGAGATCTCATTTATATATATAAATATACACATATTTATATATATATTGAACTTGATCATGAGCCAGACATTGCTGGGAACAAAATGATGTATCTCATACATAACAACGGTTTTTTTACATGCATGTTACTTTGTACTAACACAAATGAAACAAAAGGGTTTTTTGTTTTGTTTTTTTGTTTGTTTGTTTTCTCCACAAAGATAAAAAGCAATCAATGAACTTTTTTTCCCCCCCAAACCCTGTTGTTCCTAGAATTTTTCTCAAGTTCACCTAAGATCTGACATCATAGTAGCTTTAATGCTCTTACGTGGCCACACATATGTACTCATCTACATCCAGTTAGACACAAAATAACCTATCAGATAAAAGGGGAATGAATTTTTCAATTTTAAATTGTGAAATATATATGAAGTGCTCACTACAGTTGAATTAATTTCTTAAACTGTCATAGCCAACAGAGATAATTCAAATATTCACATGAATGTTTCTGAAGTTTCTGTTGCATAGCAACACTACATAGAAATTTTATATAAATGGAGATTATTCAATCCCATCTGAGAGATTCCAATTCAGAAATTTTGAGTCTTGACTGAGATTCTGCGTTTTTCACAGGCTCCAAAGATTATTATGAGTTGGCACATGACGAGGTCTGAAATATTCTGTTTGGTTATCAACTTTTGTATTAAAATCGTTTGGTGCAGACTCAGTGTAAACTTTATGTTGACAACGCTCGTTTGTTTATTCACATACACAGATTGAGGGCTAGTATACTTTTTTGTTTAATGAATTATGTAAGGTTCAAGTTTACCTCTGAAGTTCTCAGAAGGCAGGTAATTTTTTTTTTTTGGTGACTTCCCTATGCATTTTCCCATTTTGTTTTCTGTAGGCAAGCCTCACACACATACTATCTCCATGGAACAAAAGCGCTCCTTAATATCAGAAAACATTAACTTGAAAAGCAAAAGCAACATTTTGTGGATGACAGTTGTGGAAAATCTTGACCCCTATGAATATATTTATTTATTCTTTGGATGTATAATTAAAGGTAATGATATCTTAGCTATATTTGTGGGAACATCACAATTTTAAATTTGTTTTTACTATTTTTATTTTTTAATTGAAATTATTGATAAAATTATAAATTCACATGCATTTTTAAGAAATTACACAGCAAGATCCTGAATATGCTTTATCCAGTCCCCTTAATGGTACCTTCTTACAAGATTATAGCAACATACTACAGTCAGGAATTTGATACTGGTATAATACACTGGTGTTCAGATTTTCCCAATTTGTGTCTGTGTCATATTTTTTAATAGTATCTCATTTTAGATAGATAGATAGATAGATAGATAGATAGATAGATAGATAGATAGATGATAGATATAGTACTTTGGCACTTTGTACTACTTCTCTATCTTTTGTTAAAGATAATGTTGAAATCCATTTATATATCTCATATATGCACTCCCCTTCCTTTCCTTCCAGAGGTAAACATAATCCCATATTCAATATTTTAATATTCTACTACATATATAGTTAGGAACATTGAAAGTTTTGCAAGTGTCAAACTCTAAATAAGGTGTTATAAAAGTACCTATAGAATTCTGTATGTAAGCATACCTTATGTATGTACCTTATTTGATATTTGAAGTTATTTCTGTTTTACTGTGATTACAGCAGAGGCTGCAGTAGACACTCCCATCCATGGGTAGATGTCAGAGAGTTTCTCTGAATGTATGAACAGTAGTGGACTTGTCATATAATATGTGTCACACATCTTTAACTTTCCTGAATATTTCTAAATATGTGCATTTATACTCAGTAGGAGTATAATTGAGTTCCTGTTTGTCTACATCATTGCATTGTCTAACTTTTAAATTCTTTGCCAATCACATAGGCTCTGTACTCATGCATTAAAACCCTCAATTTCTACCTTTGTGAAATGAAAAGAATAATAAAATCTACTTCACAAGTTGTGTTTAGGTTTCAATGTGGAAATCCATGTGAAAGCACTTAGCAGTGTCTCACACTCAAAAGGAATTCCAAGTTTTATATCAAAATATGAAAAAATGCAAAGTATTCTGCTTTAAACTGGGGTAGATCAGAATGTCTTCTTAGGTGATATCATTGGTGGTGCGTAATTACAGCTCCTTGCATTGGGGTTGATGGTTGAACATGGTATTTTAATAACAGCAAACTCCAGAAAACAGCACTGATTCTGACTGATCTGGAATCCTAACCAAACAGTACTCCTTCAACACCCCCCCCCACCAAAATCAACAAAACAAAACAAATCTGTGATTTAGTTCTTACCTTAGGAGACATGAGACTATCAGGATTATAAAAATGTAAAGATCTTGTGAGCACCTAGGAAACTGCATTCAGATGGATGCAAAGACCAGAATGAATGAATGAGTTATGATGTTACCCTGATATTGTACAACCCCCCCACATCTAGAGAACATTTCAAGGACTTATTTTCCGGGGGGGGGGGGGGCGGCAAAGTAGGATTGATCTACAGCAACATTTATGGCTATCCAGGATTGCTTTCATGTCCTTAGCAGTGTGTATGTCCATTGAAGAGAGAAATGAACTTCTAGGAGAATGAACGGATGGCTTTGAACATAAGGTTGGTGACTGTTTGATTATAGCACAGATGAGTAGAATGATTAGGAATTTCATGTATTTTCAATGATGAACAATAACGTCTTTGCTCAGGAATTAGCGGACTTCATCTGAAAACATTTACCTGGAGTCAGTTAGCAGACACATGTGTAGGCTGGCAATATACAATTACTGTTAAGAGAATGGCCTCTGAAATCAGAAAGCCTTGTTAGCTACCAACTGTGTGATCTTGGGGAAGTTATGTAACCTCCCCTCTGAGTTTTCTCATCTTTAACGATATTTACAACATGAGTTTATTATGAGAATCAAGTAAGATATTTTAAAAACAAAAACGTACACGTGATAAATTCTAACATATCTGCCAGAAGGTTGTCTCTTAAGGGGAATGTCTACACTGTACGACACTGTACTACAATTTCACTCTATACGACATAATTCTGTGGTGACGTGAAAGTGACAAAAACTTCAGAATAACTTGACCAGTTGTGAGAGACTAAGTATGGGAGAATGGATAAAGTGGAATTTTATGAATTCAAAATGTAGTGGCCTCAGAAATAATGTAACAAAGGGAACATTCTGCCAGCTATCCCCATCTCCAAGCCCTACTCATCACGAAGTGATCAGTCAGATTCTTGGAAGGAAATTAAAGGTATCCAGGACAGGGGTTTTAAGGAGATTATCGAAGGAGCTGTATCTGGAGGTATGAGTAGGGTTAAAGGAATCCACAGAGAATGGGGGAACAGGAACCCAGGGAGTAATGAGAGTGAGAAGCTGTAGCTATCACTGGGCTGGAAGTGATGTGGGGCAGGGACTGGTGTTTCCTGAGCTTGGGAAGAGCTAGAACCTTGAGACAGGAAAGTTCTGACTTCCTCAAGAACTCCATGTGTATAAAAGTCACCTTGGGTTACTGTTAAAGGGCAGATCCTAATTCTGTCACTCTGCAGTGGGGCCCAGATCCTACAGTTTTAACAAGACCTCAGGTGATTTTGATGCTATCTGTCACATCCTTAGGCCATGCTGTAAGAAGCAAGGGCATTGAGAAACTTATCACTGCCACATCTAGGGTATCCAATCAAAGAAGTATCTGAAAAAGAAGTACCCCTTAGTTTCCTTGGGTAAATTGGATTCAGAGTATTAGATTGAAAGTCCTTTTTCTTTATATAAAGTATATTCTAAGACTCATTAAACTAAAACTGAAATAACATTTAGGAAAGCAAGCAGAACATAAAGAAAAAGATGATTTCAAATGCAGCCTTGAGCCATTAGGCTAAGCTTCCTTTCTTCAAGACTCACTACAATTAGACTTATAGAAAGAATGGGAAATATATGCACCACAATACTGTAGTGTCTATTTCTGGATAATGGAACACAAGTGATTTTTATTTTCTTCTAGTTTAGATCATTTTGCACTGTTTTTGTACTCAGCATGTATTGTAATTATTGCAGAAACAATGTAAAATACAAAAATGGACAAATACAAAGTATGTGATAATGTTTAAATTCAAAAGTAACTTCCTATATAGTTCTGTAAGTTGACAGATACCTCTAATATTTCAAGGGAAATATATAAAACATAAACCACTTTATCAGCCATATGTGCAAAAAGCCTTTATAGCATCATAGTAAAATAAACTTTTGTATTATCAAATAAATTGTTGAAGTTGAGATTGAAAGTTTCAGTAGCACTTCTCAGAGCTGTCAATGAAATAAGTATTTCAGAGAAAATGAGCTACTGGATAAACAAACACAATGTACCTCTAGTTACGGAGGATTTTTCACCTGATCAGGCAGACATGGGTATTATTATATCTACAGGATAGAGGAGGAAAAGATTATCAGCTATTAATACATGTACAAAGAAAAAGCTCTTTTCTCCCCAGCTGTGGGATTGTCCCAAAACTCAACATTTGGCACTCTGCTCTTCTCATCCCTTCACTCAAGTAAAGCAGCACTTCTTACTGACTTAAGTCACTCCTGTATAGCTGACATCCAGAACTCTAACTTTTGCTTTGATGTAACTTCCAAGTGTCCTTACATTTCTGAGAAGTTTTATATAGTTCTTCTGTTAATGTCTACTGTTGAAAAAGAGAAGAGTTGGGGACGGCCAAGAAAACAGAAGTAAAAAAAAAAAAATCCTCAAAGAAAGATGCAAATTTAGCTACTATTTTTCTAGATCTTGTATGGGGAAATAAGCATAAGTGAGATTAAATCTGTATAAATGCACAAGAATCAGAGAATAATTCTCAATGGCAGTGTCTTCAAAGGCTTGAGAGAAAATGATTTTAAACTTAGGATCTCGTATGTAGTCAAACTAACATTAAATGGCACAGCAAAACAGACATTTCCAGAAATGTGAAGATTTAGATAATTTCGTTGTATGAGGTTATACCTGAAAGAAAGTCTAAAGGTGATACTTGGACAAAATAATAAAAATAATAGTAAGGTAAATAAAGTATAGAGTAAGGTAAATAAAGTATATATAATAGTAAGGTAAATAAAGTATAGAGAGCACAAGAAAGGGTCAGGAAAAAAACTAGAAGTGAGTAAATAAATAACTAAAACTAATGTTTTTGGTGCATAATGATAAAATGATGAATTTTCTAAAAGTAAAACTCTTTGAATTAAATATAAGTGTAGCAAGTGGAGAAAGGAAAATGAAAATAGGTTAATGAGGTACTTCCATTATGGGAAGAGAGAAGGTAAGGAAAAGATGAAGATAGTGAGTAATTTAGATTCTTGTAAGTCCCTTGTTCCTGCTACTCTTGAGCATTGTTTTGGAAGTTCAACATCAAGAAGACAAATTAGGATAACAAAGTGATAAAGGAAAATGACGCCATCATTATTTCTGGATGATACAGTAATATTTCTAGACGATATAGCAAATTCCCTAGGTAATGAGATAATTAACATAAAAACAGCAGGAAGGGATGAGAAAGTTCAAGAAGATATCTGATACAAGATCAACGTTTAAATTAGTAGCTTTCCTAAACATCAAGAATGTACAGATAGAAAATACTAAAGGAAAAAGTGAATTCATATACAAAGAAATAACAAAACCAAAAAACCAAAATCTGTAAAAAAGCTAAATATATAAAATAAATATGAAAACAAATGTTCAAATTCTCAATTTAAAAAATGACAAAATATCTTTACAGTTATAAAAGAAAACCAAATAAATGGAGAAAACACACCCATGTTCCTAGGTAGGAACTTATATTAGTATGGAAAGGGCTTTTTTTGTAAAAGCAAAAATCCTCTTCAGATTTCTTTCCGTTAACAAACACAGGCACTAATGTAGGTCTTTCCTAAAAGTGAAGTAGTGTGAGGTAAATTTTCAGAAAGTGAGGAAATACTTTCCATTTTCTGGCACTTTTGCTATGAAAGGTTTCATAGGAACTCTCTACTTTCAAATAGAGGAGGAAACCTGTAATATGAACCAACTAAGCAGCTTACGTTTCAAGATTGACAGCTTACTAATCAGTACCCAGGTCTCAGTGTCTGAGATTCAAAGCTCTCATGTCCTAAACGCTGACCATCCCATTTATTCCCTGCCTTCAAGATACACCCTAGAATCATTCAAGACCATGCACGAAAACCTTATAGATACTGTCCTCCTGTGTCAAGGTAGCATTCTTCTTCATTTGCTAATCTTCTCTTTGTTTCACCAGCAGGTGTTTCTGGTAGTCCTTTGGGGTGTTAACAGCAGACACCTGGCCATTGCATCACTAGGAAATGTTTGATGTGAACTGATGTCTGGGGAGATTGTATTGCCTGTGGAATGGAGCTAATAGTATCATTATTATTTCAGCAACAAGTCATCTTTCCTAGCTGTAGACACCGGAAAGACTTCCTTCCTTCCTTTCAAGTAGCATCTACCACTTCATAGGTCTCTACCTCATTTGCCTAATTATGTAATAATACACTAATAAATAGCATGGTGCCATTACAGTTGGTGTACCAAAAACCAAATAAATCACTTCATAGCAAATTTTGTACCTATTATATAGTTCTGTATTTTCATCTCTTATCCCCAAATCTCCAGGATCTCAGTTGTTTGATGATTGGTTTCATTTTGTGCTATTTCTAAGAATTTCTTCACAGGAAGGTGTGATTCCATGCCAGATATTAGTTGAGAAGAAATTACAAGCTAAGACAGCATGGTGTCAGGTACCCAGGAAAATGTTTTTGTTTTTGTTTTTCCTATTCCTTTCCTGATAAAGGACAGCTTAGCACTTATGCCTGTAGGTACCCCAACTTGAGGAAATAATAAGATGAAAGTTGGAGTCAACCATACTATTTTTCTGTCAGGCTGCCCCCCCACCCCTGGGTCTCTACCCAGCATATAGGAACTCTAGAAGTTCTCATTGTCTCTAAATTAATTGTTGGGTTGTCCACAGGGACCTCTTATGTTACTCTAGAAACTGCTCTTTCTGACAGCATATGGAATTTTTTTTTCCCCCTTTTTTCCTCTAGTGGCCCGTTGTGACAATGCTTCCATTAACTGCCAGTAACTAAAGGGATCACACCAATATCTGCATGTTTCCACTGACGCTGCTTAAGCTCATAGAGGCCAAATGAAGGCTGCTACTGCCTAAGGCCCGAATCATGGAAACCTGGGCTAATAACACACATTTTTTGTCCTGAAGAGATTATCTCCAGAATAGCTGCTCCCAGGCAGGGAAACTGTTGTCATCATCTGTATCTCACTCACTTGCCGTGGTCACCTTTGCTTTAGCCATTAGCGCTTCTACCAGTGCTGAGACAGCACTCTCGGTGTTCATGGGAATTCTAGAGAAAGGAGTCTTATTCATTGACTCTACCTCTCTCTCAAGAGTCAGGCCTGAGTTCCTAGGAGATGGACCAGGGGAGATAGGGGTGAGCCATGTCATTTCTGAACTCAGTCACTCCTGGAGGACACAGCCTTTTTTTTGAGCTAGCTCTATTCCCTTTTCCTTTAAGGTGTTTCCTCCTCATACCCACACATCCAACAGTCCATCCACATAGGTCAAAGGAACCCATTTGACCTGTTGTTCAGATAAATGTAGATATTCTTGAATTCTAAAATTATGTAATATTCAAACTGATTTCTCTGTTAAAAAAAAAAGAGGGCGAGAGTAAATTTAGGAAATGACTTTTGTTCTATCTGCTTTGTATTTCAGAAACTGATTTCAAAATAAGTACTAAAAGAAAAAGAAAAAAAGAGGAAGAAACACACATACACAAATACTAGCATCATGCTGAAATAGTAAAAAAAAATGATGATTGTACATATATCAGTTTTATAGTAGAATTTACAAAATGGTGAGAAGAAAGCAGCAACGAGGCATTCTGCCAGCGGGCTGCACAGCGCTGCCCTCTGCATGCCCGTGGCTCTGTACAGCAAAGCCTTGGGAAAGAGAATGGTGGGGTCTAATGTTAGCAGCGGTGGAGCAGCCCCCTAGGGAAGGCCTGTATGGATAACACAATCATAACTGCAGGGTGGACACAAGAGGTTACGTGGCTGTTAGCTGCATTCAAGAAATCAATTAGGTAGGCCACAGAGAGAAGTTTAAACTGGAAAAAGAGTTGTTTGATAGTTTAGTAGATAAACTCACTAGGAAACTTGAAGTGGAGGACTGAAGGAAAAATGCTATTAAAAATTCTGGGAGGAAATGAGTCAGATGTTGAAAGACATTTATTGTTTATGTCAAAAGGGTTTGAGGATGCTGTTTTTTAAAATAGTAAAAATGATGAATTAGGAATTAAGAAAAGACAGAGATATGAAACCAAATTTTCTTTCTTTGAGGGCAGTCATTCTCTGGTTTTTAGAAGTGCAATTCTTGAGTAAGAATTTCTCTAAGCTGGGTCTGGGGAGGGTGGAGGAAGTGCTCGCAAGGATCATTGCCAACTTCTGAAAAGCATACAGATGGATGGCACTGGAGTCTGGAAATGTAGAACTGACTGAAGAGTTTTGGCTTCCCTTGAGCTTCTATTGCTTCATCTGTAAAGGAGCACCTAACTTTCAGGTTTGTTTTGAAAGTAAACAGTGTTTGTAAAACTGCATAAAATCACCTGGTGCTGATTTTTATTTAAAAACAAGTATGCACAAAAACATATGGATTTTTAATTATTTTATTTTCCCAAGTCAGTACTCAACAAATTTCAAACCACAGGAAAGTTGAAACAATGGTATAAGGAACACATATAAACTTTTCACCAGAATTGTTCAGTTGTTAACATTTTGCGTGTGGATCTTCCTTTCACCCTATCATGTCATCCCAAAAGTACCTTAGCGTGCATCTCCTCAGAACAAGAATATTCTATATAACTACGTATATTAAAATAGGAAATTTACTGTTGATTCTGTTACATTTTCTAAGTTGCACCCCATGCTCCATTTCCTCCCAGTATCTAATCCTGTCCTTTGTAATAGTTTTTGTTGTTCTTTGCATTTTCAAATTTTTTGTTTTGTTTTTATTCAAAGATGCAATTGAAAATCACACATTGCATTTACTGATTTCCAGCATTTTCTAAATTAATAACATTGATATTTCAAGGCTCCAGATGTAATATCTCTCAATTTGGATTTAGTCTGATTGTCTATAACATTTCAGACACGGTGGATTTGTAAATATTATGAAAATATCTCCTCTGTATTTAAAACAAACAAGGTAGATACCTTATGTTCCCTTCCCTCTGGTTAATATCTTGTCTATAACATTTCTCCACATCTGGGATTTCTATGAGCCTGGTTACGTAGCCCCCTCCCTGTCCCTCCCTACCCAGCCTCACCTGTCCCTTACTCAGAGATACTAGACACTGGAATGAAGATATTTTCTACCTACAGAGGATGAAATCGTTTTCAAGATTTATCCTTCTAAAATAAATACATCTGTAAGTTCTTCAGTATTTTTAATAACGATTCAAAGTGTTGGTGGTAGAGATGAGTGAGGTTGCCAGCTGCATTCCTATTTCAGCCTCCTTTGCGGTGGGTAGTGCTGTGTTCATGACTCAGAAACACAACTTTCCCAACCCCACTTTCTTCAATTACAGGAAACTGGAGCCTGTTTTATATTTTCACGACTGACTGGAAGTCCCACTAATGTCAACACCGTGTCCCCACTCAACTCCTCCCATCTCCCTCTCCCTCTCTCTCTCTCTTTCTGTCACACACACACACACACACACACACACACACACACACACACACTCCTTAGAAAATGATAAGATGGGGGCACCTGGGTGGTGCAATCAGGTAAGCGTTGGACTCTTGGTTTTGGCTCAGGGTCATGAGGTGAGTCTGCTTGTTTCTCTCTCCCTCTCCCTCTGACCCTCTCCTCCCTGCATTAACTCACTCACTCTCTGTCTCTCTCTCTCTCTAAAATAAATATATCTTTTAAAAAAAGAAAATAATAAGATAGTTCACATCATTTCTATGTTCTGATAAACTTGTATATTTTCTGCTGGTTAATGGAAAATCTTGTAAATTCCTCAATTGTTTTTCTTAAAACCATTGTTGGGCATCTGGGTGGCTTAGTCAGTTGAGCCTCCAACCCTTGATCTCAGTTCAGGTCTCCATATCAGGGCTGTGAATTCAAGCCCTGCATTGGGCTCCAGGCTGGGTATGGAGCTACTTAAAAAAAAAAAAAAAAAAAAAGAGGGGCGCTTGGTGGCTCAGTTGGTTAAGCGACTGCCTCTGGCTTGGGTCGTGATTGCAGGGTCCTGGGATTGAGCCCCGCATCGGACTCCCTGCTCAGCGGGGAGCCTGCTTCTCCCTCTTCTTCTGCCACTCCCCCTGCTTGTGGTCTCCAGCTCTCTCTCTGTCAAATAAATAAATAAAAATCTTAAAAAAAAAATTGCCAACAAGTGCTTCCTGTCGTTGGTAATTTGCCAGTTGTTTTTTCATCTTTTTCCTGTCCCTACTCTGTCAAACAAACTAATATTAAATCAAATGCACATCCAAAAGTAAATTAAATAGTGTATATCTATATGTATTTATATATATTTGAAATTATAGAATATTCCTCATTTATTGGTGGGTTATTTTGTAAAGAAAATTTGAGTATATTAATAGCAAAACTAAAAAATTAATAACGAGTGGATAATTTTTAGGTTTTTTTTTTTGGTGGAGGTATCATAGACATAACATATTAATTTAAGGTGTACCACATAATAATTCAATATTTGTACATTTTATGAAATGATTACCATAGTAAGACTAGTTAACATCCATCATCCTACATAGTTAACAATATTTTTTTGATGAGAACTTTTAAAATCTACTCTTTCAGCAACTTTCAAATATATAATACAGTATTATTAAATATAGTTACCATACTGTACATTACATCCACATGACTTATTTTATAACTAGAATTTTGTATCTTTTAACCACCAATTTTGCCCCCCTTCCATTATCAATGACTAAATAATATTCCATTGCTTATATGTACCACATTCTTTATCCATTCATCCACTGGTGGATATTTAGGTTGTTTCCATGTCTTAGCGAATTGTTTTCTTTAGAAATAGCTCTCAAATTAATCCATTCCTCTCCATCTCCACTATCACCACTTTTTTTTTTCAAGCTTCTATAATATCTCACTTATTCACTAGCAGCCTGCTTCTACAGTCTCCTCTCCAGTCCATTTTCAATAGTACTGGCCATCTTTTTGGAATAAAATCTAATTATCTAAAAACCCATCTCCCCATGTCCATCTTAGAGCACTTTAATGGATTTATCTCATTTCTTTTGATATAAAAATAGAAATTCTTAATTGCGGCCTGCAGTTTTCAACATTCTAGGATCCTCCCTACCCTCTCCAGCCTTATCTCATACTGTTTGTCCCAAGTACCTGCCCTTCTTCCAGTTTCTTGATTTAGATCTTGCTCTCTCCTGCTATAGGGGTTTTACGCATATTATTTTATCTTCCGAAAATACACTCCATTCCCTCCTCCCTCCCACTGTCATTTGGATAAATGATCTCTAAAATTGTTGTTTATTTTTTAAATGGGTGCATCTTTAAGATTTAATTTAACTAATTAATTAATGAGGGAATTAGTAAGATATAACTAGTTCAAAAGAGATTTCGAAGAACACATTATATACACACATATATGTATATATTTATGTATTGAGGAATGCTGAAATGAATTTATGAATTGATGTGAATCTGATCAGTATCTGCAGGGCAACAATTAATTGTACTCCACTGAATGAAATCTGTTTGTCTTTCTATGGATATGAATTATTTGCATTACTCTTTGTTTTCTACAATTTACCAAATTATAAAATGACTCAAACACTATGAAAAGTGGACATAATCTGTACGTATGCTCTGAACATGATTTCTAGTGATCTTTAATGCCTCTTTCAAAGTCTCACAGTTTTCTTGACCAATTCCCCTATTCCGATCATAAACTCTCAAAGATTATTCCTTGAGGTAATAAAATTAAGATATTGAGATTACTAAAGCCATAAATTCTCTCTGGAAGTTTTTATAAGGAATCTCACATTTTTTAAAGCCTGTATAATTTACTCTCCCAAGCCCAAGAAACTCCACTAGATTTTACCAGCTGTACTTTAAATTTTGATGGATGCCTCCCTTTGCAATGCCTCCAAATTTGCTAATATTCATGGTTTACCATGAAGTGACTTTTTTTTTTTTAAACTCTGTAAATCTGGGTCCATTTCAGACCAGGTACCAGGTCAACCAGGTACCATGTCAATTTCCTGAAAGGACTTTGTTGGCATTGACCCCAAACATAAACTAATCTTATTTCCTGAGGTGCCTTGTCCTGGGGGCACCTGGGTCTCAGTCAGTTAAGGTTCTAACTCTTGATCTCAACTCCAGTCTTGATCTCAGGGTCCTGAATTCAAGACCTGTGTTGGGCTCTGTGCTGGGTGTGGAGCCTAGTTAAGAAAAAATTAAATGAATATAATTCTCAAATATAAAATTCCAGATACGGTCTTGGTTGTACAATTGATTCTCTCAATTATGTCCTGGTAAATGTAGGACAGATTCTTATTGACCCTAAATTACTATATTGCCAATATAATAAAAAGTAAGAAGATTTAGTAAGAAATTCTGGAGATCGGTGACAATCAGATATAATTTTTAAATATTTTAGTTTATAAAAGCATAAGTGTGGGTTCAAGATCATTTAAGCAGAAAGAGAAAAGGTATTCTTTTGTATCCAGGAAAAGATGGCATTAAAACATCAACCATATTCCAGACAGATAATCACAATAAAATGTCCCTCATCAACTTGCTTGCTGTTAGGTACTTGAGCCTTCTTCTGATGGATCTTTGGTTAGCAGTGTCTCCTTCTGTACTAAAATGAGTTCTGAAAAGTGTCAGTCCACTGATACAGTGTAAAAGTTTTATTGCTGATGTGAACTCAGAAGCCTTGTTTGGAGAATTTATTCTTTGAAGTATTAAAAGTTTGAAGTGCCTAGTCCACTCATTTCCCAAAAGCTCTGAGACTATCTTTGTTTGAAGACACAACTCCAACCTAAAGCATCTACCAGAGCCTTCATGTAAGTACTAAGTTAAGATCTCATTGTAGATGACAGAGAGTTAATGGCTGTGGTTTATTAGTGTAATCCAAAATACCAGAATGGAGAAGAGACCATGGTTCTCTTTCAAGGTAGAGAATATTTTAGAAGAATTTTGATTTGTCTTTCTGCAAGTAAAGCATAGTATAGCCAGCAATAACACTGGCACATCTCCAGGGAATTCTTATGAATTTGTGAAATACATACAATTTGTAAAATACATATATTAACAACAATTATACAAAAATTTAACATAGGCAAATGGATGATCTCTTCTGATTTGACAGATTTTCCCATATAACACTGAAAATAGTAGCACAGCAAACAAACCTAATTACTGCTAGCATTTCTCTTTTTTATAAGGTAAAAGAACAAATACCTTGCAATTTTCCAGTGGACTTTCTGGGAAATTTCAAAGAAAATTGTAGGCATTAAAGTTATGCTGAAATTTTTATTTTTAAATTTCATTGTTTGTTTGTTTATTTATTATTTTTTAGTGGGGGGAGGAGCAGAGGCAGATATCAATCTTAAACAGGCTCCATGCCCAGCGCAGAGCCTGACACAGGGCTTGAGTTCACAACCCTGAGGTCATGACCTGAGCTGAAATCAAGAATCGGATGCTTAACCGACTGAGCCACACAGGCGCCCCCAAAACTATTATTATTTTTTTTCCATATTTAAGATTTGACTTGAGGAAGGCAAACTCAAAATATCTGTCAGAAGATATTTGGGCACTTATTAAGATAGTATCATTGGTGCCTGAAGAAGACAGTACCTGGCTACCTATTTAATCACATTGACAAGAAAATATTTAACAAAATAATCATGGATGGTAACATGATTATAAAGAACCCTAAAACTTCCATAAATAGGGAAACTTTCTTTCTTTAATAGCCAAGGGCATAATTAATTCAACATAAAGCACAGAAAAGTATTCTGATAAAATATGGGATCTTTGCTTTTGAGGCAGATTAGGTGAAGTAGATAAAAATAACTTCACATAGTAGTCAAAGTCAATCAGTAAACCAAGGATGTAAACCTATAAGATTAAGTGAACCTTGACAAAATTTTGACATCTTTGTCATTTTTTTACTTAGTAGGTATTATATACCAAGGCAAATAAAATTTGTTTTCCAGGCTTTCTTTTTCATTCGTCTCTTTCATAATCTAAAGTAAATTGGCATTTTACTTGTGAGAACAGTGGTTCCTTGCTCTGGAGTCTGAGAGGTGAAAATTATTTGCAAAACAATACCATGATGTTTTATGTTAACAGGCAGTGCGTTCATCATTGTTATTTATAATGATTCCGTAAATATAGATTTTAATGTTTTCTGTTTTAATATCTAATAAGTTAAATCTTGAAAGTGATAATTCCCATACATGGAAGCCCTTTGGGATCCTTAAAAAGTTTTAAGAATTTTGGTCCAGTTTTTGACCCAGTTTTAGGATGAAACTATTCTTTCTCTTTGTAAAACAAAAACACACACATGCAGTTTGATTTCTTGGTCATTATTGCTGTTAGGATATCTTCAACCACTTCTATGAATTATTACTTTTAACCAGTGTAAATAACTTGCTATTTCAGAATCAGGGCACAGATTCTTGAGAATGTCTGGCAAGTGACAGCATTTTAGCAGACCAACAGAGATCATGAGCACACATCATGCCTTTCTACAGTTACACACAGTAGGTTCTCCTGCTAAAAGTGTCAAATATGAATGCTTGCATTATCCTGAACAAAAGCTACAGCCTCTCTAGAGCATATAAAAGTAAAAAGCAAAATAGTATATAAACTTAAAATTTTGCTTAGTGATCAATGTTCCAGTGTTCTATCTTAGAAATTATTTAGCTATTTAGGTAATTTAGTTAAAAGAATAGACTCAGGAAATCCATTTAACTGGGTGTGTATCTGCAATTCACTGAAAGTGAATCAATGAATGTACTTTCTCTGCTAACTTTATTATGTGTGCAAGTGCCATAAAACAAGAGCCAGAAAACCTGATACAAGCCTAGGGCCAATATCATTGATTAGGGCTTGCTCTCGAGTTTAGGCTTTAGAGAAAAATGACCTAGGATCATATCCTTGCTCTACCACTTAGTAGCATAGAGGATATGATGCCAGGTTTTCCAATCTATAAAATAGTTGTTGTGCTTATTAAATGAGTTAATTTTGTAAAATTGCTTAGAACAGTATTTGACCCATAGTAAATGCTCAATAAAAGTTAGTTTTCATCATCGTCATCATCTTTAACAGCATCAGCAGCAATATCCAAATTATCAATAGCAATAATAGATACTTTAGAAAAAATTTTTAAAAAGCAAGTCCATACTCTGTTAGAAACGAATTATCACTTAATCAAACCATTTTAAGGGTGAAAACATGGAAATCAGAAGATTAAAAAGATATACCGTAATTATAGAACTTGTTAGAGAGGACACTACCTGCAGCATATCAGTGTGGGATCATATTTGCCAAAGGCCAAGATTTCCAATAAAATACTTAATTTTGGTATTAGAACATTGGATATTCTAGCTCTGTAAGTTATCCAGTGCATGGCCAACTGGGCTGGGTGACACAAGTTTAGAAAGGGGATTTTTCAAGGTAGTTTCTCTTTCCTTCCTTCCTTCCTTCCTTCCTTCCTTCCTTCCTTCCTTCCTTCCTTCCTTCCTTCCTTTTCTTTCTTTCTTTCTTTCTTTCTTTCTTTCTTTCTTTCTTTCTTTCTTTCTTTCTTTCTTTCTTTCTTTCTCTCTCTCTCTCTCTCTCTCTCTCTCTCTCTCTCTCTCTCTTTCTTTCTTTCTTTCTTTCTTTCTTTCTTTCTTTCTTAAAAAGAAAACATAGTTACTGGAAAACATTTGTAAAATGCAAGAAGATATGTAAAGAACACCATAAAAATAACTCAATTTACAATCTTCCAACCTTGAGATAACCACTCCAAACATGCCAGTGTTTATTTTATTTAAATCTATCCTTTGATTATTATTTTTCCCCCACAAAACTATTGTTAGGAAATTCAAAGTCCATTTGTTTAATAAAAGGAAGAGTTGGGAGGAGAATACCTAGCTATTTTGTTTAATACTAAATTCTTGGCATTTTCATTGGAGTTTCTCATATTTCAGATGTGATTAAGCTGACTTTGCTTCTTTAGCATTCGTTAGGGCATAATGGCCCACAGTTTGTGTTTTGATTCTTGATTTATTACTTCACTGTTGCAATTACCTTAGCTTTATAGGTGTATACCTCTTTTCATTGAAACACATCACACCATACACATACACAAATACATTTTATTTTTCTTTTATGTAGATTGTAGGTTTAGTTTGTCAAGATCCACAAAATAGGCCATTAAGATTACAGTTTCTATCACATTGAAACTATAAATCTTGAAAATTATTATTTTTTATATATTTTTTCTAAGATTTAGGAAAATCTGGATTCTATTTTCTATTAAAATATACTTGTTGGTATCTTTACAAAAGGTTGTTTGTTATAAAAACATATTGGTACTATGCAAACATTATTAAAATTATTCTGGGAATAGTTTTATTTATTAAATTTTGCTACTTTAGCATCATTTTTTTCCAGCTATTACCACCTGACTAGTTACTTTTGCTATGAGAAAAGTCACTGAAAAAAAAAAAACAACACAAGTTTTCATCATTCTTTCCAATATTTCTACTTCTTATTTCTATTTCATGATTTGTTCCTATGATCAGAATTTCCAAATCATAAATCTGTTTGCTTTTGGTTTTAGAGTTTCACCAATCAGTAGAGTATAGGCTACGGATTTCAGATAAAACTTATGCCCAGTATATCATAGTGTTTTGTTGTTGCTGTTAAGATTTTATTTTCGATTTCTATTTATTTAATTTTTTTTTAGAAAGAGAAAGAGAGGTAGGGAGAGAGCATGTGCACAAACTGGGGGGAAGAGCAGAAGGAGGAGAAGAGAGAGAATCGTAAGCAGGCTCCACACCCAGCACAGAGCCCTACAACCCGATTCCACAACCCCAAGATCAACCTGAGCAGAAATCAAGATTCAGAAGCCCAACTGAATGAGCCACCTAGGCACCCTATCATAGTGTTTCTTTTTTCGAGCATTGGTTTTAAATTTTATCATATTTTAAACATATATTAATATGTGCTTTCCTTTGTGTCTCTTGTTGTAGTGTATAATTAGTGATCAATTTCTTATTAAAATTCTGTTCTTGGAATATATTCATTTTGATTGTTATGGATGATGAGAAATAAGTGATAGAAAGGAGGAATCTTTGAGAGCCACGTGAGTTAACACATTTTTTTTTTTTTTAAAGGGAAGCATGTCTTTCCAACCCAGTTGCACAGAGGAAAGATTTTTAAGCTAGGAGTCTTGTTTTCTAACCAGATTCTCTGACTCTTGGGACGTAGCCAGATGTGGAAGCCTAATTGCTATAACCACAAAACCCACAAAAAGAGATTTTAGGCAGATAGCGAAGACTTTGGTGTATGAAGTCAATGCTGAGCATTTGTCCCTGAATTTTTCAAAGTGCTTCGAAAGCCAAAAATATTAGTAGTTGTGACTCAAGAATAATAAATGCATATTTGTTACATGAAGAAGAAATAGACTATAAAACAACTTTTAAACTCTTGCTTTTTCCCTGGCTGTTCATCTACACATAATTTTGCCGAAAGTAGGTTATCAAAATGAAACATTTAAAAATAAATGAATATAATTTATATTAATCTTTCATTTGCCTTTTAAGCCATACCTACATTTATCTATTTGATCTAACGTGCTTTAATTCATATTATTTCTCAATCACTGCCAGCAGTAGAAACAGATTATATAGTAGCTCAGGCAGAAATACAATGAGGGCATTTTAATTAGATTTGGTGTTGTGGTGGCGTGGTTGGGCCAGAGTAGAGCTGCGGTGGGGGGGAGAGGAGAGGGATGGTATTCTAATCTTAATAGAAAGTGTTTTGGACATGATAGCCCTTTTACTTTTCTCCTATGTTCCCCTACTTTATTCTCTCCAAGGCAAGAAAATCTCTATTATATGCCTTCAAATATTTTTAAGACATGATTTTATAATAGCCCACTTCTGAGTTTTAGTTAAGATTAATACTTTAATTTTTATAGCAGGAATTGTTTATGCAGCTTAAAGCATACACTATTCTTGTTTCTTGCATCTACAAGTTAGCTTTTAAAAAATATGCATGCTTACATTTAAGCAGTGTTTTGTAATTAATGAAATATCTTCTTTGGATTTAGAGCTAAAAAGTGTCAAGTATTTAGATATCTAAAAAGTCTTTAGAGATCATCTAGCCCAACTTTACCTATGTTCCCATAGCAGAAAGAACCAGAATTAAGGTACCCTGCTCTGTGTGTGGGCCTTTTAACCATCTCATTCATATGTACTTGGTCTTCTGCCATGTGATGATGCAATTTCACCACAAACAAATAAGGTGGTATGTGTACTTACATTGATAGAGTCTGATGCACTGAGCAAAGGTCAGTAATTGCAAATGTTGACCCCCATCACCTAAAATACTACATGCCTGTCTCTTAGGTATTTGAGAAAGCTCTCTGCTACTTCATCAGTACTAAGTGGTACCAGTTGCTTTTAGGAATTGATACAGGCATTTAGGAGCAGTAGATACGCTGCCCTATTAAGGATAGACATGAATTTGATGATGTATTTTAATTTCTTAAAAAATTAAATGTGGAAAAAAAACATATTGTACATTTTTCATGTTTTAAGGATCCCCTCAAACTCAATCAGATTGTGACATATAATAGTTGTAATCTTCTTATTTAGATGTATATGGTTGTATTAAGTCCATTAAAAAAGAAGTTAAGAGTATAATATGACCTAATGTATATAAAATATTAACTCAAATAAGGCATTCAAAAAATAGGTTTTCCATCCTAGTTTTCCTAGTTTAATTACTATTATTATTATTAATTTACACACTAAGTGTTAAACTTTTAAAAACATTTTCTCCTTTTTTACCTGGAATGAGGAACTAGAAAAGACTGTGGGTTTTCCTTTCATTGAAAATTTAAGGTCGATTCTGCAATTTTCTGTGAAATACCCAAGGGCTTAAAATCTCTCTAAGTGCTCAAAGAATGCTCAGAGGGTTTGGACACTCAAAGGATACTCAAAGAATTTGGAATCTCTTACTCTTTTACAGACAGAAGGTGGGGGTGGGGGTGGGGATGAGTTTACTATCAGAGCTCCACTGTCTTTATAGAGAGATATGTTTCCATTATTTGATAAACATAATAAAATATGCCACTGGGGAAAAAACAGCTTCTTTGGTTAAGTTTAATGGGCTAGTTCTTCAATTCAGAATACGTTATGACTCTCACCAGCTGTAGCACCTTAAGGAAGGAATATCCATCCCTTTTTCCTTCAGCTGTGCTTTACAACATCCAGAGTAAAGGTGAGAATGGACATCCCTGTCTTGTTCCTGACCATAAAGGAAAATCTCTGGTTTGTTTTTTTTTTTTTCCCCATTGAGGATGATATTAGCTGTGGGAGTTTCATGTATGGCCTTTATGATGTTGAGGTATATTCCCAATCCCTACATTGTTGAGGGTTTTTATCAAGAATGAATGCTATATTTTGTAAAATCCTTTTCCAGCATCTATCAAGAGGATCATATGGTTCTTATCCTTTCTTTTATCAATGTGGTGCATCACATTGATTGATCTGTGAATATGGAGCCACTCTTGCAGCACAAGAATAAATCCCACTTAATCTTGGTGAATAATTATTTTAATGTACCGTTGGATTTGATTTGCTAGTATTTTGTTGAAAATTTTTGCATCCATGTTCATCAGAGATATTGGCCTGTAATTCTCCTTTTTACTGTGTCTCTGTCTGGTTTTAGGAGCCAAGGTAACGCTGGCCTCATAGAAGTTGTTTGGAGGTTTTTCTTCCATTTCTATTTTTAGGACACTTTGAGAAGAATAGGTGTTAACTCTTCTTTAAATGTTTGGTAGAATTCCCCTGGGAAGCTATCTGGCCCTAGACTTTTGTTTGTTGGAAGATTTTTTATTACCGATTCAGTTTCTTTGCTGGATATCAGTCTGTTCAAATTTTCTGTTTTTTCTTATTTCAGTTTTGGTAGTTTATATGTTCCTAAGAATCTATCTATTTTTTCCAGATTGCCCAATTTTTTGCATATAATTTTTCATAATATTCTCTTACAATTTTTTGTATTTCTGTGGTGTTGGTTGTGATCTCTCTCATTCATGGTTTTATTTATGTGGTCCTTTCTCTTTTTGGTAAATCTGGCTATGGTTGTATCAATATTACTAATCCTTTCAAAGAATGAACTCCTAATTTCATTGATCTGTTCTACTGGGGTTTTTTGTTTTTATATGATTTATTTCTGCACTAATATTTATTATTTCCCTTCTTCTGCTGGCTTTAGGCTTCATTTGCTATTCTTTTTCTATCTCCTTTAAGTGTAAGGTTTGGATACGTATTTGAGGTTTTTGTTGCTCCCTGAGGTAGGCCTGTACTGCTATATACTTCCCTCTTACGACTGCCTTTGCTGCATCCGAAAGGTTTTGGACCATTGTGTTTTCATTTTCATTTATTTCCACATATTTTAAATTTTTTTTTCTTTAATTTCCTGTTTAACCCATTCATTTTTGTAGGATGTTCTGTAACCTCCATGTGTTTGTGGTCTTGCCAAGGTTTTCTTGTGGTTGACTTCAAGTTTTGTAACATTGTAGTTGGAAAATATGCATGGTATGATCTCAGTCTTTTTGTATTTATTGAGGCCTAGTTCGTGACCCAGTATGTAATCTATTCTGGAGAATGTCCCACGTGCACTCGAAAAGAATGTGTATTCACTGCTTTAAGATGAAATGTTCTGAATATATCTGTTAAGTTCATCTGGTCCAGTGTGTTGTTCACAGCCATTGTTTCCTTGTTGATTTTCTGCTTAGATGATCTGCCCATTGCTGTAAGTGGGGTGTTAAAGTCCCCTACTATTATTGTATTATTATCACTGAGTTGCCTTATGTTCGTTATTAACTGTTTTATATATTTGGGGGCTAGATGGAGCTAGAGTGTATTATGCTAAGTGAAATAAGTCAGTCAAAGACAAATACCATATGATTTCACTCATATGTGGAATTTAAGAAACAAAACAGATGAATATTGGGGAAGGGGAAAAAAAAGAGAGAGGGAGTCAAGCCATAACAGACTTTTAACTATACAGAACAAACTGAGGATTGCTGGAGGGAAGGTAGGTGTGGGATGGGCTAATGGGTGATGGGTATTAAGGATGAGCACTGAGTGTGTGTGTGTGTGTGTGTGTGTGTGTGTGTGTGTGTGTTTATCTATAATGGAATATTATTCAGCCATCAAAAAGAACAAAATCTTGCCATTTGCAACGACATGGATGGAACTAGAGTGTATTATGCTAAGTGAAATAAGTCAATCAGAGAAAAATAAATATCATATGATTTCACTTGTGGAATTTAAACAAATTTAAGAAACAGAACAGATGAACATAGGGGAAGGGAAGGAAAAATAAAATAAGATAAAAACAGAGAGGGAGGCAAATCATAAGAGACTCTTAACAATAGAGAACAAAGTGAGGGTTGATGGAGGGGCAGTGGGGGGATGGGCTAAATGGGTGATGCATATTAAGGAGGGCAGTTGTTAGGATGAGCACTGGGTGTTCTATGTAAGTGATGAATCACTGAATTCTACTCCTGAAACTAATATTACACTATCTGTTAACTAGCTATAATTTAAATAAAAACTTGACAGATAAAAACAGTGAAAATGCTTAGCAATGTATTGATTCTCTTCCTCTTAATTTTTAACCCGTTAATTAATCTTTGTGTCTGTTTTTACCATAGAACCTGCAATATTATGATTACTCAAAAACATTAAACTGCACAGAGACAATATCAATGTGTGGTCAGAGTATCTAAATGGACTTCCCTTTTAATAAAAAGCCAATATTTATGTTTAAAAAACATGAACACAAAGTGAAAGTGAACATGTTTGTATCTGAATTGCTACAGAGGTAGAACAATTCTGATTGTACTATAAACAATATTTCATAAAAGTTTTCAAGCTCTTTTTCAAATTACATATTTGCATCTTTAAGACAGATGCCATCTATATTAATTTTCCTCCTATTATCTTGTGTGAAATCATATTTTTGTTTAAAATGTGTTTTGTTTTTATTTATTACTAAAGATAGGCAAGGAAAAAAGAAGGAACTTGAAATATTATGATTGTTGCTATCCTCCTTCTATCTGAAACACATGAATTAAGGTGTCTCACAATTATTTTTCCGAGGTCTATGATTAAAAAGATCTACATTTTAATCTTTTCACATCAGTTAGCGTTTATTTATACAGTATTTTTCAAATTTCTCATCACTTCTCTCTTCCTCTTAAAATTAAAAAAATTGCTAGTAACTGGAAATAGGGCACAGATATCCAGGAAATGTAATTTGGCAATAAATGCTGTTTTGAAGTACACTGCATGGTTTGTGGATAAATATTTCTTTAATGCATGTAATTACTGGATCAGCAGAATAAATGTGGTCATGTCCTTGTAATTAATACATTGTCAAAAGTTCATTTAAGTATAATAATTTTAGTGGGAAAATGCTGTCTATGTGTTTCCTGCAATAATTTGTTAAATTAAGTGCAATAAATATAAAATTACTCTTAGAAATATATTTATTCTTTTCAAGTTCTTTTTCACTAGGTGTCACATATGCTTTAAGAAACACCTCCACACATCCCCTTTATCCTAGCCCTTACCCCATCAATTAAAAATTCTCAAGAAAGAGTATAGACACTAAATATCACAACTCACTTTTTTAAAAAAAAAATTAATTTCAGCCTTGGAATATTGTAACATACCATATATTAGAGCTTAGGTTGAAAATATTCCATCACTAATTATGCAAACTGCCAAATGGTCTTGCCCTTATTAGAGAATACTAGTAAAGCATGGCTGTTTCCTTCTGCACTCAGTGAACATTTATCTGTGGAGGATGGAGTCACAGCAACACAGAATTCTAGCACTGGAATGATTCTTAGCAATCGCCCCATGCAACCCTTTCATTTTATAGTCTTGTCACATTTTCCAAGCCCTCCACAGAAGGATCCTGGGCTCTGCTAAGTGAGATAGCTGTGGGCACTCAAGGAGGACATGATAAATTAAAGGTGCTTTCTTTATAATGTTATGGCCAAAGGGCTGCAGGGAAATATGGTTTACATCACCTGACATTTTACCTGTGTTGGGCATGTAGCTGAAAGTTTTATAAATAAAGTGTAGTGAGGAAACAAGAGATACTCAACAGGGTTGGGAATAAAATGCACTGTGAGGTAGACATTGCTTAAAGTGGTATACAGCTAGCAAAGACCTTCTTCTTCCTGCTTTACCAAACTAATTGATATAAGAGAGACAAAAGATACACAATTTTAAATGTGTGGTAGAGGGTAGAACAGGTAGAAGAGAGAATGGACATTTGCTATGTCAATGACCATGTGTTGGTAAACTTTGCCCATTTGAAAAATATGCAGAAACTATGGCTCTAGATTAGAATTTCAAATACTATATAGTTTCAGTCAGTTTTTCTATGGATTTCTATGGGCCTTCTAATCACCTTGCTATTCCAAAATCTAGTCTACTTCAGAGAACATAGCACCTTTGCGATTAAACCCAGTTCTTCCTATTTTAATGATTTCCCTTTCCATATAATAGACTACCTGTGCTCAATAATTCTTCCAAAGTACCACCAACTCAAATTTACCATGTGTACTTGATGTTGACTAAAGAGTGTTTAGTAGGAAAGAGTTGTAAGAACTTAGTGAAGTGAAAAAATATCCTTAAAATCCAATATTAGGCATTGTAACACCTGGAAATATAGTACAGTTTCCTATCTAGGAAAACATCTCACTGATTATATCTTTTTATAACTCTGGCCTCTTCACATAAAACTTGGGCTCTTCATTCTCACTCAGTTTCTTTCAACATCTTCCTTCACCCTTACTCCCTTTCTGTCCTCAGCTGCTTGTAGGGATATTCTTCTCCTATGATGCTCTAGAGTTAATCAGTTCTCTCTTTATATTTCCCTCTTCTCCAAGATCACAAGGCAATGGGCCCATCTCACACACTGAAGAGACATCCAGCAAGTTGCCTAAACAGGAAGCCATATCTTTTATGTAAATTATGCTACTTTCTAATTATACAAAACAGCACAATATATTCTTGTACTTTTTTTTTTTCCTTCTTCCCACTGAAATTTTTTATTCAAGTAACCATAGGAAACATATAAAATGAGGGCAGGAGGGAAACCTTCACAATACTTTGGAATTTAAATACTTCACAATACTAGGAATCTAAAATCTAGTTGTGAAAAAACCTGATGAATAGATAGATAGATAAATAGATAGCTACCTAGCTGAGAAAGAGAAAATAACCAGGCTTTTATAAACAAATAACTATGAAGTAATGTGTTATAATATGAATATATGAATGTTCAGAGAGTAAGGAATTCAGAATTCACAGGCTGAGTTGGTAGAACTTTTTGGAAGTTTTGGTGGATAGTCACAGCCCCTGGCCTTGGGCCAGTAGTGTTGTTTTTAAATAGATCCACTGAACTGAGGCAGTTTAACCTCAAATCCTATTAAAGCAGTGTTTAGGGCTCCTCACTTGCATGGATCCCTGGTACTGATAGTGGCATGGGCAATGTGCCGTGTGGTCATTTATTTGCATACATGGTCAAAGTAGAGTATTGTAACTTTTATTTGTTAAAACCGCTGTCTATCCCTTCTCCGATTTCCTCTCTGTTGTACTTCCCATTCATCCAATGGTGGTGAAGTAGCCATAGGCCATTTGGGGATCTTGCTCTGGGGAAGTTTTGGGTGAAGATAATTAATTTGGGTTTAGTGGGTTATGTTTGTGTTTCAAAGATGTGTTTCTGTAAGGTTGCCAGATAAAATTCAGGACACTAGTTAAATTTGAATTTTAGAATAACAACAGATTAGGTTTTTAGTATATGTCCAAAAAACATGATCTGTTGTTCACATGAAATTTAAGTTATCTTGTCATTCTGTATTTTGGTTTGCTAAATCTTGCTGTCATACACTTCTGTGTTTGGTTTCTGCTAGTCATCCTGGTTCAGAAATGCCACCAGATATGCTCTTCATCCACTGTGCCTACTCTGCATGCCTCAGGACCCAAAGGGTGTACACTCAGAGGTGACATTGCAAAATGATGAAGGCTTGTGCTTACCTGACACTGAAAGAATATAGGTAGTGGAAGAGAAACAAGTTTCAGAATTTCCAAAATCAGAAGCTATTCCATTGACATTTTCCCCTCAAATCTACAGCTCATATTAAAAAAAAAAAAAGACAGAAATTTCCCCAAATTTGACAACAGCCCTAGAAGTTCACATGCTCTTACCAATAATGAGTTGTGATTCTGAAAGTAACTTTTCTAAACTGCTAATTTTTTAAAAAAAGGTCAAATATAATAGAGGAAAAATTTAATTATCTCTTCATTGTATAAAAATAATAGAATACTTAAGAAATTATAGTTATGTAAAGAGATGATGAAAGAAAGTACCAACCAAAAATATAGGGGGAAAACATTACAGAGATGGGCCAGAAGTCAATTGGTAAAAGTATTATTTTTCAAAATGTTGTGTTATTTACCATATTCAATATCTTTTTAAAAATGGCATTTTGGCGTGCTTTGTCATTCTAAATAAATATTTAGGTATTCATAATTTTGTGCCTTTTTTCTTAAAGAGGGTTCCCAAAGCTCTAAAGGCTTTAGACTTGGTGTGATGTCTTGAGAAGCATCCAGAGAGTCATAGAGTTGTTTTCATACTGTATTTATTTGGTCTGTTTCTTGGACTTGATTCTTTTCAGTTTTAAGAAAATGAGCAGCTATGGTTTTTAGTCAGTTATCAGCTACTGTGGGAATGATGATTGGGAATTATCTATGGTGTCAGATTACCTGTGTTAAAGCCATGCCCTTTCCTCTTTTTACTTTTATGACCTCAGGTAAATTGCTTGACTCTTTCTGCCTCAGGGGAATAAATAAGATTATTGCTCGGACTAGGTGAAAGGAGACATACGATACACTTAGAAGAATAGTTGACACATAGTTTAAAGTTTCAATAAATCTTGAACGATGTTATTACTGTTATTATCAGTGTTATCATTAGGCCAAAAATTCACCATATTTAATTCATTAAAAAGCAATAGGTATAAATCGGAGAATGTTAGGTCACAGTCTCACGGATCATTTAAAAGTTATTTCATAATGGGGTGCCTGGGTGGCCCAGTCTAAGCATCTGACCCTTAGTTTGGGCTCAGGTCATGATCTTAGGATTGTGGGATCCATCCCCGAGTCCTTGGCTCCACACTCAGCACGCAGTCTGCTTGTACCTCTCCCTCCCCCTGCACATGCTTTCTCTCTTTCAAATAAATAAATTAAAAAATAAGGGCGCCTGGATGGCTCAGTCAGTTAAGTGTCCGACTCTTGATTTCGGCTCAGGTCATGATCTCAGGGGCCTGGGATCGAGCCTCATGTTGGCCTCTGTGCTCAGTGCAGTCTGCTTGCCCCTCTCCCTCTGCTCCTCCCCCAGCTCATGCTCTCTCTCTCTCTAAAATAAATAAGTAAAATCTTTAAAAACAGATTAATGAATATGTTAATTAATTTAAAAAAGTATTTCATGAGAGCATTTACATAAATAAAGACAGGCTTTAATAATGTAACAAATAGGAAAATGTGTGTCCTCAAGTATCCCTGCCATGCAGCACCAAATAAGACACACCATCCTGAAATTTATAGGGTTATGTTCATATGTATTTGGTCTGTCATCTGGATTTGGGGTTCTTCGAGTTTTAGAAAAAAGACCAACCATGATTTTGAAGTAGTTACCAACTACTTATGCTCAAAAGGTAAAAGTTCTGTAAAAGAAGATTTTCTTCTCAATATAAAGGAGAAAAAATAATCAGCATATGATTCCTTCACAGTGTCAAAGTGATTCAAAATAAAATAATAACATTGAAAGTCACATTTGCTCAGGTCCCACTAATACTGCATCCACAATTGGGCCATATAATCAACTTGATTTTCACAAGGAAAGGCAGAAATTGTCCCTCAATCCTTATAATCTTGGGTATGTTGTGCAGTTATGGGAAATGAAATACTTGCTAACGCTGAACAATGCTCATAAACTTCTCTGACATCCATTAATTTAGTGTCATGATTTGATGATAAGCATTCAACATAGAATCAAGTGTAGGGGCGCCTGAGTGGCACAGCGGTTAAGCGCCTGCCTTCGGCTCAGGGCGTGATCCTGGCGTTATGGGATCGAGCCCCACATCAGGCTCTTCAGCTATGAGCCTGCTTCTTCCTCTCCCGCTCCCCCTGCTTGTGTTCCCTCTCTCGCTGGCTGTCTCTATCTCTGTCGAATAAATAAATAAAATCTTAAAAAAAAAATAGAATCAAGTGTATATTTGAAGCAAAGGAAAAGTAGTCACTTTACATATAAGGAAATTATCAGAGATATTGAATAAAAACACAATAAGTTTGTATGAGATTGAGTATGTGGTATGGACTGAATGTGTCTACCTGAAATTCCTGTGTGAAGCCCTAACTACCAGTATGACGGAGATGGGGTCTTTGGGAGAGGCCATGAGGGTGGGGGCCCCTCATAAGAAGATGTATATGAGGACACAGTGAGAAGCTGGTCATCTGCAAGCCAGAAAGAGGGCCCTGACCAGGGAACTGAATGAGCTAGCACCTTGATCCTGGACTTCCCAGCCTCTAGAACTATCAGAGATAAATTCTGTTCTTTAAACCACCCAGTGTTGTTACGGCAGTCAGAGCTGAATAGGACAGTATGCATTGAAAATTATCCTCTGTTAATTTAGGAGAACTCCTCGTTGGCTTCATTAAACTCTGAGATGATGTCGTTCTTTGTGATGATAACCTGTGCTAGATTTCCCTGCAGTGTGCTCTCTCCCATCACCTTGCTCCAGGGATGCTCTTCCCCTTAGCATAGCATTTGTCCAAGTCAAATGTAATTACATACTCTGTTGCCCCACTGGATTCTGAGATCTTTTAGGTCCCAAGTTCCCTAAGTCCCTTCTGCCTACTACCATGTTTTGCTCAAATTATGCTTTCAGTAATGTTTAACTAAAAGCATGAGATGGGGATACATATGTTTTACTTTCCTAACATTTCACTTGGCTACTTTCATATCTTCTGACTGCCAATTTGGGTTACATTATAATTATAGGAGTAATTCACATTGGACCTTTCCACTGTTATTTAAAGTCCTCAATCCCATTTTGAATGAGAACCTCATGCCTCGGGTTTTATAGAATGCATATCTAATACATAAGTATATCAAATAAAGATGCAATGTATGTGAGGCACAACTAAGTATTAAACGTGGAAGAACACAGTAGAACCTTGATCTTCGCGTCTCAGAATATGGTCCCAAATTTCCAGTAAAGTTACGGAGAGTGGAATGTTACCAGGAAAATGTATTTCCTCCTTAAGTCTATATTTCACTTTTCTAAGTGTTTACTTCCCTGGATCACCACCCTTCTTAAACACATATTGAAGGAGCACAGAGTTCTTTACTGAATTCCAAACATCATCAGCACGGGGACAAATGCTTAACTAAGGCTCACATCTATCATTCTGGTTGGTACATATGGTAATTTTCTCTAAATTGGCTGGTTTTCTCAGGCTACTGTATCATCCTGAGATATTAAGTTTTTAAATTGGCTCTTCCCACCTCTTTTAAAGTTAGATGGCTGATTGCTGTCACATAATTTAATGATCTAGTCCAATCTATACAATGACTGTGTAACATGGGCAAGATAATTGTAGATGAATTGCATGCCATTAATCAGTTGGCTTTTTGTTCTTACACGTTCCATTGCTTATCATTCAAGGAAGAAAATTGTCCTTTGACAGGGGTCCCATTGCAGCCTTTTTACTGTCCAATAACATCAAGGCTGAGATTTCAAAAGATAAATGAGAATGATATAAATGGGGAGGGAGAGGACTTAGTTAAAAGGCCTGTTTATCTAGGAATTATTTCTGGAGAAATTAAAAATTTGCCTGTATTGTTTGGGGATAGGTCGTATAAGGCTTATATATTTTGAAACGTAGAAATAATTTAAGTAAAATAGATTTTCTCATTTGAGATTCATCAATTTATGCAAGAGACTACCCTTCATTGAGAAAAGGATAACACCAAAATTCCAACTCTTGGTAAGCACCCCATTCCCCACCCCCAATAAACAATGGCTGTATTGGCAGTGGAGCTCTACCCTAACTGATAGCCTAGTCCCTCTATCCATTGTCATCGTACTTTACCCCTCACGGGTGGGAAACATGCCTTTCCAATCATCGTACTCCCACAATTATCTAGAAGTTATTAGATGCTCAATTAATGTTTCTTTAACTAACCCAATCTATATTTGATCTGCTACTAAGGAGTTATTACTAGGGAAATAAATCAACACGAACCGTCTGGTGGGGAGAGTCAACACAGTGAAGAAAATAGTGACATTTCCAATTGTGTAGAAGATGTATTTAGCCATTTGAATGCAAAGTAAAGTTCCATCATGTAATGGTTAGCACTCTGGACTCTGAATGCAAAGTAAAGGCCCCACTCATACTCAACGTGCATTATGGAGTTTTAATAATTTTATTTAATCTTTAAAGATGATGACAAAATCAAATCAGATTTCAAAATAATCTTTTATTAAACATTATATCTATGTCATTCTATTTACATACATGTGTATATTACCTATATGAGCAAGTATTAACCCTAGACTTTATGAGTTAAATATCTGATTAAACCACTTGTAGTAAATTACTCCTCTGATGCATCTCAATGAAGGGGCCAGGAAAGGGGATGGACTTTACTTGTCTCATAGACAGATTTTCTTGATGTTGCACCAAATGTTCTTAAATGTACTTTCTGTTCTTCTTTGAATGTTTCCACTTGTATCCTCTGGGGTAAAGATGTTTCTATGGGAATGACTGCCAGTCAGGAAAGCGTGCTTCTTGTTGATAACTTGAAGGCAAACTCTTACTGTTGTGAGGAGACTGATGGCCCCAACAGTTATGGAAGCAAAGTTAAAAATCTAGAGGAAAACATTTTTATGAGGTTATTTCAGTGTCAATGTAAAATATTTATTTCTTTTAAACAGAAAATATGTGAACAAAGAAGATCTTACACATGGTATTTATTTTATTAAAGTGATTAATTAAAGTTTTTAGGTAGAAAGAACAGCAAAAAAATAAATAAAACAATTTCTCCAGTCTTTTCTAATTGCATCTTCACCTATACAAATCTTTGCTTATTCATAACTCCTATTGCTTTCTCTTCAAACTTTCATTTTCGTATAAGCTATAAGATGGCACCCCTTGATGAAAAGCAGATGTTTTTTTGTTGCTTCTTTTTCTTTTTAAAAGTGTTTGGATTTTTTTCAGTACAATGCATAACGCTAACTCTTTTTAATAAGCAAGAACATAGCCATGACACTTAAGCGAAAACAGGGCAGAGAGGCTGGCAGTCATATAAGGAGAGCTTCATCAAACACCAGGACATACGAATGTGTAAGAATGAATGATCAGAAGTGGGCTTTAAATCAATTTTATCTTCACCATTTTAACATCAAGAAGAGTTGTTAGTTGTAAACCAATTGTTATGCAACTTAATGAACTAATTAGGAAAATCAGTTGCAATAATAGTATTGGTGCAAACTGATCTGAATATAAAAAGTAGAATTAGAATTCTAACACAAAACTTTTCCAACTAGAGAGACTGCATAATACTGCTGATAAGATCTGTTCTTTGTAAAATTAATCATAGGCAGGTCTTCATTTACTGTATTTGATTTCTATAATCCATTCTTCTCTAATTGTCATACACCACATTTTATACTTGTGTTATTTCTGCTGTGTGTATATGTCTTGTGGTCTGCCAGGATGGTCTAGTTAATTTCTTAAATGGTGTTGCGTAAACTGGCTCCAGTACTATTTTTCTGATTCCTTTGCTTCCTTTAGTGAATGAATGGCTGTCATCCAGAGATATAAAATACCAAGAGCTCTGCTCAAAGACCACACTTGGACTGGTAAGAGTGCTACTGCTGCCTGTTTGAATCACAGAAAGAGCTAGAGCATTCTGGAGCAAATTCACAAATAATAGAGGAGAGTCATATGAATATCGCTTAGACCTTTTTTTTTTTTTAAGATTTTATTTATTTGACAGAGACAGCCAGCGAGAGAGGGAACACAAGCAGGCGGAGCGGGAGAGGAAGAAGCAGGCTCCTAGGAAGGAGCCTGACGTGGGGCTCGATCCCAGAACGCCGGGATCACGCCCTGAGCCGAAGGCAGACGCTTAACGACTGCGCCACCCAGGCACCCCCGCTTAGACCATTTTTAACATGGGATTTCCCAAAGATGGAGTCATAAACTCCAGAAGATATATGTCAGTTGTCACTCCTATCTTTTGTTCCCTACATTGAGCGTTTTTAATATAAACGAAATATTTTCCTCAGAGGTGACTGGGTAATTGTTTTGATGGTTACATAATTTCATATCTTAGTGATGAAATATTTATACATGCAACTCAAGTTATCTGTTATAAAAGGAAACTATTTAACCATAGTGGACTAATGGTACATAGGGAAAATGGGTGTCAAAAGGAAATTTATTATATCTTCCAAGTACTGCTTTCTGTGATAAAATACAATTTGTATGGTTGCAAAGTAGCATTGTTTATTTTTCCAGTCAAAAAGTCACTGTCAAAAGTATGTTTGGGGAGGAAAAAATGGCCTTGAAACAAATGTATCACAGGGAATATCTAGGTTGTTAAAAAAAAAAACAAAAACAAACCTAGGGCAGCATGTTAAAAATGAACATTTCCAATACAATTTGTCACCCATGCATAAATCTTGCTGACATTTTCAGTCACTTTAATAGCCTGCCCATTTTATAAATCAGTATGAACTTGCACAGTTGCAAAAAGTGTGTATTTTGAACATCTCATTTGCATACTTTACCAAAAGCCAATGAGGCAGTGGGAGCAGCACTGGTGATCATAATACGTGTTTGGGGAAAGGCAGAGAAATCACTAATGGCTTTGCCTTTAGGGATTTCTGTACTCCATAGGGGACGAAAATGAGAAATATTTTTCAAACAGCAGGGGTAAAGGTTTTAAAACTAGAAACACATGGAGTGATAAAGATGTTAGTGCCACAGGGCGCATAGCAGGAAAAATTTACAATGTAAAAACTGTAATTTCAGCATTAGGAAGTAATAATCGTGTTTCATCATTGTTATTAAAGCATGACCCTTAAAGTCACATAAATTAGATATAAGTTTCGAGAGAAGTTTATTAATCTTCAGCAGGAAAATATTAGGAAAGTTTATTATCAGATAAGATTTTCAGGGGAAGACATGTTCTTTTGATTGTGTGTGTGCGTGTGTGTGTGCGCGTGTGTGTTTCAAGGAAGTGTGTATCATTTCAAAGAGTAAATAAAACTTTGCTCACTGTTATCCAATGAGTATCAATAATGTGTACAGACGGATTGTTCTTATTCTTTTAAATTAGCAATTTGAGGAGATAACGTGATATGCAAAGAATGGAGACCTACCCATCCAGAATATTTCTACTTGTCCAGGATAGAAGAATAGATGGAAACTAAAGCATACTTTGAATACAGAATGTTTCTTAGATGACAGTGATGGTAAAACAATGTTGTTAACATAATTAAATAAATTAGTAAAAAAATTTAGGCTTCTTTGAATATTGGAAAAATTTATGTAACTTACAGATGAAGTTTTATGAGTAGCTCTGTGACAAAATCGGTGAAAAGCTACAGCTGAGAGAGGGACAAAAGGCTCATAATTATCAGTGGACATTAATGAGAAAAAAATGGTTTTATATAAGAAGATAATTTATTTGGTGGTGAATATGTTGATTTGGAACTGAACATGTAGATTATGGGCAAAATATTTTTACCAATTAAGACTTTTTTCAAAAGTCTGACTTTAGAAGTTGTGAACTAAACCTGTATCTTTGCATAATCATTTAGGTAAAACTCAGTTTTGCCAAGTTAAGGGGAAAAAACTTGTTTGTGGATTAATTGTTCAATTTTCTTCTCATACTCTGTTTTAACATTTATGGAATAGGATGATGAATTGTAAAACACAAAATTTATACAAGATAATTTTAGGATAACAAATATTCCTCAAATATATTATAAACTTAGACAAACCAAATTTGTATTAATACATCAGAAATACAGATTTTTTATACAAATAAAAATTGTTTGTAAAAATAAAAAGAAAATATAAATAAGCATAAAAAGTAACTGTTTTCTATGACACAAATATAGCCACTTTTAACATTCTCATCTGCATTATTCCAGAATTCTAATTATATATAAAATATATATAATCTTATCATTTTTGTTTATACAAACTATTATAGAAATATACTTTTTAAAATGTACGAGTATTATTATTTTTTGGTACATACAATAAATGAGCTATATATCAGCAAAGTATGGCCAAGTAGAAAGCATGCAGAATTTGTTAGACTGAAAATTTAGCATCATCTGCAATTACATTAATTGAATGCAAGAGTCTTCCAATAAGATACTAAGCTTGTGTAATACACCCCATCTTAATAATAAGTCTGCCACTGATTTATTTAAAAATGCCTTCTCATTCATAGATATTGCTTATATTATTCTGTAGTGACTAATTACTTTAAGTGTTTTGTGATATATTCAAAATGCTTTTCAGATGGATGAAGGTGATATCTATCCTCTTTCAAAAGCAGTAGCCATCAATACCAGTAAGTTGACTGAAAGTCCATCTTCCATTGCAGAATCATTAAGTAAATATTTTTTATTGTGTTTGTTAATTTGCTGCAAGGAAAACAAAAGGAGACCCAGTGCCAGGATATTCTTGAGAGACAAGATGAAGAAACTACAAGGGTTGAGAAAATAACCATTCTCATTGTGCTCAGGCTCTTTCTAACTAGATGGAATATAGATGTAGGAACTAGATTGCAGTAGAAAGAAACAGAGTGAAACTGAGTTGTTCAGTGTTTCAAAGGAAAGGGACATGGTACAGTCTGTATTATACATAGAGTGAGATAGAAATAATGAGAGCAGAAGAAAGTCAGTGAACCCAGATAACTGTGGTGCTTCGATGCTAAGTCATTGGAAAAATAAATCATAATTAAACCAGCACACGAAGAGCACTGGGAAGTTGTAAATGGCAAGCATAGAGTAAGTTCAGACTTTTGCCCATGTGTAAGGCAAGCAGAATTGGAAAATAAACAGAAATAACAAAGAATGAATTCTATGCTTTAAAAATAAGTAGATGGAATTCTTTCCCTTGAGAAATCTTATGTTATTCTGAAATCAGGTATATTCTTTCTATTTAATATATATTATACTATTTCAATGAAATGTTCATTCTCTTTAGCAAAGAGTGAGATCTTAAGTTTGGAGAAATTCGTGTTAGAGAAAATAAATATCCAGATACCACCCGATAGAGTGAAAGCTGTTCTAATGCATTAGTCAGCTTTTGCTAGGTTACGTGGTAGTAACAAATCACCATCAGATTTACATGTGTGTTTTTTTTTACCATATCACATGTTCTTCAAATTTGTATTTTATGTGGCTCTAACGTATATTCATTCTGGGTTCCAGATCGAAAGATCGCTATGAAACAATATGGCTCTTAAATCATTCTGTCAAATCTCCTCACATTTCATTAGCCAGAGAAAGTCCCATGGCAAACCTGGTGTCTATGCCATAACCCTGCAGCATCCCTTACCAAGTTTCTGTAAATGGCTGGAAAATGGGATGCAATGTACAACGCTTTCATGGGGGATAGAGGATAATTTGGGGACAATAATGAAATAATGAAATTTGTTATATTTATAAATACAATAATATAATTTGCCATATTGGTAAATGTTGAAATCAGAGTATGTATCTAACTGCAATAATTTCCTGCCCTCTTCAATTAGATTTTTGGAATGTAGTTTTATTCTAACCATGAAATTGGTTGGAAGGGGGAAGATACAGCAGGGTTGGGGAGATCAGAAAGCAGTGCTGATAATTTCAATAACAAAACAGAAAGGTGAAACCAAAAGAAGTCACCAAGGAGGGGGTAGGAGGGAGGCTTTTCAGGCTCACTTTGTTCTCTAACGGGAATCTTTGATGTAAAGAGTGGAGTTCTTTGTATGTGGTGCGGTTGTCCAGGATAAGCTATGCTTTTTTTTCATGGTAATTGAGTTGCACCTGGGATGTAACTGCCCAGTCCAACAACTCAATTTCCAGTTTCTCTTCAGTTAAATCTGGCCATTTGACTTAGGTCTCTTCAATGGAATATTTGTGGGTGTGATGTGTGCCACTTCCATGTCTTTTTCCATAAAAAATTTCTGCATGTGCTCCTTCTTGCTCCCCCCACCTTCCCTGAAGATGGGAAGTGATGATTACTCCATCATTGCAAATCACATGTTGAAGTTGGAAGAGCTACTGTAGCCTGTTGTCTGTGAATGGGACCCAGTCCCATCACCCTTTCCTAAGCCCTCCCAGGAATTCCTGCCCTGCACCGTTATGTGAAAGAGAAAGAAAATTTTATTATGTTTGAGCTACTGTGCTATGTATTTATTATAGGAGTTTACTTTTCCTAATACATTCTCCTTCTTCTAATAAAGTTTCTTCTTGGTCATTATAGATATTTTCCATAGAACATGCATTCTCTGTTTCTTGCCTGCTCAAAAAACCTTCAATGAGGTCCTGTTGCCTACAGAGTAAATTAAGAATTCTTTGGCTCACTTTTCACAGCTCTTATCAAATGTTCTACCTTCTTGCCACTTCCCTACTGTACATATACTACAGATAACAAAGACTTGCTTCATTTCTCTAATACTACACATTTTTCAGCTTCTGTGTCTTTGATTATTCTGTTCTTATTTCCAGTAAAGCACCACATGTTTTCTGAAAAACTATTGATTCTTTAATCTGCCATATCCAGCGCATACTGTTCTCTCAATCCAAACATTAAGAATTACTTGCTGTGCCAATGATTTTTTTTATTAGCATATACCATGTATCACAGAAATTAGTCTAAGTATGATTTTTTTCTGTAGTAGGCCATTTATTCCTATGAAAGAGAGGTTGTCAGGGCACCTGGGTGACTCAGGTAAGCATCGGACTCTTGGTTTCAGCTCAGGTCATGATGTGAGGGTCCTGAGATTGAGTCTCATGTCAGGGGGCTGAAGGCTCAGCCGGGCGTCTGCTTCTTTCCCTTTCCTTCTGCCCCCCATCCCCTATTTGTGATCTCTCTCTCTTTCTTTCTATATAAAATAAATTTTTAAAATCTTTTTAAAAAAGAGGGATTTTTTTCTCTTCAGCTGAGTATTCTCATCACAGTTTCCAGCTTTCAACAAGTACTTATGTCTTTTTTTTTTTTTTTTTTTTGAAAGAGAGAGCAAGCACAGGTATGCACGCAGTGGTGGGGAGGGACAGAGGGAGCAGGAGAGAGAGAATCTTAGTCAGGCTCCACACCCAGCGTGGAGCCCAAATGGGTCTCCATCTCACAACTCTGAGATCATGATCTGAGCCAAAATCAAGAGTTGATCACCTAATTGACTGAACCACCCAGGTGCCCCAGTACTTGTGTCTTTTAATTGTAAAGACTATATTGAAAGGAAATTGAGTAAAATTGATTGGTGTATCCTATGCTGTCCATGGGTAATATTTTGTCTCAGAGATTCAATTAAAGCCCCAAGAGATATAATTATACAGAATTGACTTATATTGAGTCAGGAAGGAAGGGAGACTCAGGAGACAAGTTGACCAAAGTAAAGCCATTTTGGGTTTAGGCTGACCCTTAACCTGTAAGTCAGCAGATCATAAAAAGTGTCACAAGATCAGACTTGAGGAAAACTACAGGAACCCACTCCCTCTGGCAGTCAAAGCCACAAAGGCTGGACATTCTTAAAATTGCTCCCTCTGAATAATTCCACAACCCTAAGACAATGGCAAAACTAAGTCCCCAATGTGAATGATAAATCCGAAGTTAAAGAGTAAGCTCCTCCCTATATAGTTAGCTAATTCAAAACAACAACAAACGTATAGAACCCTTTGTTAGAGGCAAAGAGGAGTCCCCTTTCCATCTGGGAGGAGAGACTGCTACTTTGTCTGTGAAATAGCTCCTTTGTTACTTCTATACTTAATAAATCTTTGTCTCGTATGCTGGGCTTGTTCTTGAAGTCTTTGTAATGCAAAGCCATGAATCCTCTTGGCAAGGAGCCTGAGGCCCTCCCTCTCAAAGACCTTGGCCTGTCCTATATCAATATTGCATTGATTGGTAAAGATGACTATAGGATGTAGTATGAATTAGAATATTATCTTAAATTTTGAAAGACTAGGTTTTGCACAATTAAATGTCTTCTGTTGTTAAGAATTTGGCCCCGTCTTCAAGCTATGGATACTATGTTTTGAAGCAAAAGGGAACATATCAATACTGGGAGTGGGGAACTCCATCAATGAAAGGGAGAGTTTATGTATTAAATATTGGTCTCTCTATTGTCATATAAATTTTACTTTCTCAACTCAAGTCAAATATCTCAATGATTTTGTGAGTTCATATGTGGGTCCTGAAAGATTTGGACCTCAGAATTTATTTGGTATATATGTCAAAGTGATCTAAGTTATGATTTGTTAAGGATATTAATTCTCTTTTTCAAATAACTTAAGCTGTTATTCTGTAATTCCTTTCGGTTTTCAGTATCTTACTTTTACTTGTAGATTTCTTTAGAGTGTTCATTTTTTTTCTGTATAGCGACTTATAAAGTAGATAATGCAATATTGTAGAAAAAAGAAGAGCCTCACTCACAATTATTTCTATAATTGTGGTTACAGAAAGCTATGACAAAAGAAAAATTAGATATAACTTGTGAAAAAGTTGGGTTGTTTTTAACAGAAGTCTTTTTATTGTACATGAATTATTACAAAAAACTGAAGTTTGTTTACTCCCAGTTTTCTCAAAAGTAACCAATCAGCATCTTTTACAGAATATTAAGATAAGCAAAAAATCGTGTAATGACTCTGATTATTCAGGAAAATAACAGAGTAGGAACAAACTTGTAATTACTTAATGGTAATGGGTTTTTCAAAATTGAGATTTCCAAACTGAGATTACAAATGGCAATAACAGAGTTATCTGACTCTCGAGTTAAAAGTAAGCTAAAATATCACACATCTTAAAGTTTATGCGATTCAGTCACAAGTTGTCAATATGGATTTGAATTGTCAATCCTGATGTTGGCTCTGTTCAGTTAATTTTGTTAAGATATGTGAATAAAGGCAGAACACTCTATAATAAAATTTGCACGAGTAATTCTGGACTAATTTATTAAATACAATGGGCAGAAGGCCCTGAATTTTATGGATCATCTATCTAAGAATCCATAATTGATTCTGTTTCTGTGGAGCACATAACTGGCTACCTGCAGATGATTATTTAAGGAGAAAGCTATACTTTTTGAATACGTCATTGGCATGTATCCTATACTAGTATTTCTGAAAACAAATTTTATTATCCAACTCTGGTTCAATTGAATAATTAATAGATTCATTAAAATATATTAAATATAAAATATATATCCATAATATCTCAGGTTTTGTTTTTGTTTTTGTTTTATAAATAACATGACCTTTTTATGGTACGAATCCCAAATCATTAGTCAGAAAGAAGAACAATGAGTTTGACTGGGTATTTACCCCAAAGATACAGACGTAGTGAAGAGAAGGGCCATATGCACCCCAATGTTCATAGCAGCAATGTCCACAATAGCTAAATTGTGGAAGGAGCCGAGATGCCCTTCAACAGATGACTGGATTAAGAAGTTGTGGTCCATATATACGATGGAATATTACTCAGCTATCAGAAAGAACGAGTTCTCAACATTTGCTACAACATGGACAGCACTGGAGGAGATAATGCTAAGTGAAATAAGTCAAGCAGAGAAAGACAACTATCATATGATTTCTCTCATCTATGGAACATAAGAACTAGGATGATCGGTAGGGGAAGAAAGGGATAAAGAAAGGGGGGGTAATCAGAAGGGGGAATGAAACATGAGAGACTATGGACTATGAGAAACAAACTGAGGACTTCAGAGGGGAGGGGGGTGGGGGAATGGGATAGACCGGTGATGGGTAGTAAGGAGGGCACGTATTGCATGGTGCACTGGGTGTTATACACAACTAATGAATCATCGAGCCTTGCATCGGAAACCGGGGATGTACTGTATGGTGACTAACATAATATAATAAAAAATCATTTAAAAAAAAAAAAAAAAAAAAGAACAATGAGTTTGTATTTATTGGCTACAGTCTCAACTCCTGGGTCAGTAAAAAGCTTTGGGTTACTTCTGATAACAACTGCCTCAGCCTTTAAGGATAGATACATATCCATAAATACTTAGCATCTAAAAAAATTCTAAGGAGGAATGTACTGCTCCCTCAGCATCTTCATAGGAAACAAATGGCACATTCAAATTAAGATTATTAACTAACAAAGAGATTAATTCTAAGAATCAAGCAGAATTTAGGTAATTCACATGGGATAGTGGGTAATGTGAATTTAGTCAGGCGCATGGGTGGCTCTACACCACTGAGGCTTTAAAGAGCAAGAGGCCAGGTTGTTCGCCAAACCTGCAGACAGAGAAGGGGCTATCCTGGGGGTAAACACCTCACAGGGGCTAAAATACACCACCTCTTGTGATCCTGCAAAGCACTCCCCCTGCGCTTCCCTCTGCCACCCAATCTCCATAACCCAACAGATGAAACAACTAGAGGCCTGAGGAGAAATGAGCTCACGAAAGTCTGTCTGTAAGGTCAGCCTCAGAGGACAGGATGAATTAGGCAGAGGGAGGATGGGAGAAAAAAAAACCATCTAGCCCAATGATTATACTTTTTTATGGATGAGGAAACCAGAAAAGTCATGGCTGGTAAATGGCAGAGCTACGATTCAAAGCTAGGTTGGCCCGATTCGGAGCCTTGCCGACTTGGCAGCAATGTCTGGTGAATGGCATCTGCTGTCGAAGGACTCACAGTATTGTAAAGGCTAACCTACACGGAAGAGAGGAATGCAGTGCGATCAGTATCACCATGTCAGGTAGGTTTCCCAGTCTGTGGCCCTGGCTGTCCTTTGTCCCCTCAAAGGTGCAAAAGGAGGAACCACCGGTACTTTTATCTAGGGATGGGTATAGAATTGGCCCTGCCCAGGTGACAATTATGAGAGGGCATCAGAGGAGCATCCCCTCACGGAGTAAGTGTGGCAGGGTTCGTTTAAATTGGTTGTTGCAGCAAGTCAAGCTTCTGGGTTCCATACCTTCTCTATCTGTGACCTTTGTCTAGAAACGTATTTTTTGTTTTGGCATTTGGGAGAATTCCTGGAGGCTACGAACATTTTAATTTCAGGATCTTTAGAGTGTTGCTGTTGTTATTATTGTTACTGTCTTTGAAGATCCAGCTAGTGTGAACTTTATCTCTGTTGATCATACTCACGCTTCTATTCTAAATCTAGGATTGCCATAAAAATACAAATCTTGTCAGATGGCAAAACTTAAAATGATTAGAAAGTACTTTGGAAAAGACGAAGGCTGCTCTTTCTTCTTAGCCCTGCATGTGTGGAAATATTCTGTAAAACTCCAGTGTCAGCATCCAAACATAAAGGACGCCACTGTGCATTCACAAAACCCCTTATATTATACTATGGGATCATTTTCAACCGTTGTCACTGTGCGACAAAGGACAGCTTAATAACTCTGGTCTAAACTCTGTGATTACATACACTCAGATGCTAATTTGATATAATTGAGTGTGCTCTTTTGTTTGATTCTACATTCAGTTTATGTTTAATACGGGAAGACTGTATTTAGTAGTGGTTATCAAGGGTACAATAAGCCCCACAGGTGTTCCCCCAGAATCAAGCTTCTAAGTCACCTTTTCCATTAGCTGCTAACATTGTTAATGTCTGAGGCAGCTGGTGTGGGAATGAGAGATCTGTAGTTCCTTTACTTGGGACAAGATTCATTTAATCCAGATCTGAATGCTCTATTTCTATGGCACATCTGTTTGAGTGGCACAATGTATGCATTTTTTTTTTTTTACTTCTTAAACATTTTCAGTTTTATAAGATTATCTATAAAAAGATGCCTGATCATTTCTTGGTCTTCTCCTATGAATCATTCAATTAATAAACCCCATAAACATAAGATTCAGATATACTTTGGCACCAAAGGTGTGGTGTTTTGAGTTGCATTAATTCTGAATGCTTCTATTTTTTTCTTAATTTGTTTTGAGAGTCACAGTTTGTCTGCAATTTCACTATCGTAGCAGGAGGTAACAGTAAAACTTAATCTATTACAAGTACTATAATCATTGTTTAAATACCTTCTTTCAAGAGTATCACCCAGCACCTACGTTTTTGTTTGATTTCTCGGTATTTATTCATCTTTCCTCATAAACATAAGAACATAAGATTTCAACTTGATATATTCTTAAAAGGGCAAATACCTATTCATTATATAAATAGGTGAACACATACACACATACACACACCTTGCCTAGAAACTTTGAACTTAGTATTAATACTTTTCCTAATGAATTTTGAAAACATGCATTATGGTAGATTGTGTTTTTATTTGAAACTTCTTATTTATCTCTGAACAAACAGGCACATAGACTTCAGCCCATTTCGGGAGTTTGGTCGTGTGACACTTTAGCCAATCAAGGTGATCAGAATTGACAGCCATCATGTCTGAGAAGAAGGTTTAAGAAGTATTAGATGGGTCGTTTCATTTTCTTTCTGCCCATGAGAATGGCATATCCTAGATATGGCTGCGCCTTTAGATTGCTCCTTTCATCCTAGATGAAAAAGACAAGTAAAGCAGAGATCATCTCCACCTTCAATGCAATGCCAGCAAGAAATAAATCTTAACGTTGTGAACCATATACAGTTTGTTGTAATTGTTACCACGACATACCTAGGAAAAGATAACTAACTGATAAGAAATCGGTACCTGTAAATAGAATGCAGTCATAGCAGAAGTCCCAAAACGTATGGCATTTGCTTCAGGGCTGTGGAGTGGAGGTTTGGGAACCCTCAGGAGTGACAGGAAAAAATGGACAGACTTTAAATCGAATGGTGGTATATTTGGTAAATCTCTCTTATGATAAGTTGAAAGACTTACTTAACAAACTCGTAGCTTTAGATGAGGAGGTTAGGAAACAAAATGTGACTGATGGGACTTGGTTGCTCTTGATGGCATTAAAGAAGATTAAAAGAAAGACATGAACTTAGGAAATAAAAGTTAAAAAATAATGGAAGGAACACGTGGATCTAGAAATTTCTCAAATTGCACGATTGAAAGATACAACTATTTATTTTCTTCAACCACTAAAAATAAAATTGACAAGTTCTTTGAATAACAAAGATTTACTGAAGTTTGGCCTAGGGCAAAAATGGAATCATGGAGGCTACTGACTTGCCTTAGCTAAACTCCATGACAAGATTAAATTGGCTCTCAGATTTTTTTTTTTTAATTTGGACAAAATGGCTTACAGGAAAAACAAAGAAACAAACAAAAAAGCAAATAGTATTGTCTTTTCTGCTGAAACCTGATAATCATAAGTATTATATCTAGGTGAGAAAAAGATGCATTTCAAAAAGAATTACAGACATGTTTACTGGAACATGGAGCTTATTAAAATCATACAGATGAAGATTTGAGAGGTTTGTACTGCCAAATAACTCCTAGACTGGACCAAAAACCACAAATATAACAAAATAAAACAGTGAAATGTGAGAGTTAAAATGACGTTGAGCTCCCTTCTATGGACAAGATGCATCTGCTAACACTAATAAGGCCCCCAAGGAGGGTATAAATTTAATAGTTTCTTTAGATGTGTCCAGGGAAAATGAAATGTAAGGATCTATCTGAGAAGGAGCCATAACCAAGAGAACCTGGTGATATAATCAGAAAGCAGAAATGAAGTGTAATTCTGGAAGATTCTTTACCCCTAAAGTAGATGGGCACTCCAAATATCTTCCAGGAATAATTTCAGGTTTGCTATGGACCAATTATTTTATGCCTCCCATTCTTCTTCTTTTCTGATTCAGGCTTTATTGAAATTAACACGTCCCTGTGCCACTACTAAATGTTTGGTGTTGTAGGGTGCAGATAACTTGTTTTTGTAGTTCACATATCTTTGGATCAACAGTAGCCATACTTGGGGTGCCTGGGTGACTCAGTCGTTAAGCATCTGCCTTCGGCTCAGGACATGATCCCAGGGTCCTGGGATCGAGCCTCGCATTGGGCTCCTTGCTCAGCGGGAAGCCTGCTTCTCTCTCCCACTCCCCCTGCTGGTGTTCCCTCTTTTCCTGTGTCTCTCTCTGTCCAATAAAAATAAATAAAATCTTAAACAACAACAACAACAACAACAACAACAACAAAAACCAGTAGCCATACTCATGATGTACAGACAAGCATAAGACCCTAGACTTGAGTCCAATATTATGATTGGTTGGGACTTTTTGAGATGCCTTCTTTGGGAAAGAATGCATTTATTTTGTATGCAGATGGAAAGCAAGAGAATATGTTACTAAGAGGATGAGATGTAACAGACTGTATGTATTGTTACCATTTATTCATGTTCCTTCAGTAAGAGGATCCTGCACACCCTCCTATTGCCAAGTGAATGAAGGTGAATCTTTCTGGGAGGCATTTACTTCTGTGACCCACTGATGTGAGGCATAGCCATGTGATTTAATTTTGCCAATGTGATAAAGGCTGAAATGTCCACACCATATCTGAGTGGAAATTTATGAGCCATGAAGTGGGTCAACCATTCTCTTTTACCTTCGTCATCAGTGTAGTATGTCCCAGAATCCAGCTGCTCCTTCAGCCTGGATCCTGTAATAAAGGCAGAGAAGCAAAGAAGAGCCACATCCGACACACACACAGCAAACATAACAACAGTGAGAAACAGACTTTGATTATTACAAGATACTGAGCTTTGAAGGGGCCACCTACTATGGCTATGTGTTACATGCATATTTTAACTCTTTTTTCATTTCCTCTTTTTCTTGGTAAGAGTATAAAAGGATAATAAAGGCATTTTCCAGTGAGATGTTAAGGAAAAAAAGCTAGGTATCGCCTGTGTCATTTGGAAGTATAATAGGGCAAGTAGCAGGGAAAAGAGAGATATGGCCTTTGGTTTCTTAATTCCACAGTTTAAGACACAGGAGAGAATGTTTAAGTGAAGCTCCAAAGAGGAGGTTCCATCCTTTTAATTTTTAGATAATCATTGTGTCACTCAACTCTCATCGACATTGATATACATACTTATAACTATATTGAAATGCAACCACTTTCTTGACCGAGGGATGCGTTCCTTCACTTTTCATGTTTTCTTCAAAACAGTCTCAGCTAATGTTAAGATTTCTTGCTTTATGAGTTGTCCATACGATTCATCTTTGGCATTTTAGAAGCTCATGCGTTTTGCAAAGCAGCCTTCTTTCTATTTTCACCTTTTGATATTGTGGTTTATAATGAGGTTAGCTCATCTACCATACTGAGCTTGACACAAAGAAAAGTAGAATAAAATACTGGTCTTCAAATCTAAAGATTCAAATTGTACTATTGCAACATTACTCAAGAATGTACATTAGGAAAAATTGTCAGAGGCTTTTAAGGTGTCAGAAAGGGCAAGATCTGCATTGATAAATTATGAGAATTTTTTCTCTTTTTTTTCTGTTATGCCAAAAAATATCACCAACCAGTCTGCTTTCTGCATTGTTGAGCCCAAGCCTCTGAAATAAGAAACCTTAAAGCTCTCTAAAGCGTTTTCCTATTTATGTTGGTTTTACTTCTATATGCTTATGTTTCTGAGCATGTCTGAATTCAGTCAAGTTTCCATCTCAGGTATCCACACATTATCATACTGGTCCTGTGCTTGACTGTTCGGCATGTAAAATTATGAAACTTTTATTGAAATTAATTTCAGTATAAATAATGTTATGTCATTGTAGTATGATTTGCTTAGAGAAACACTATTTTAATGTTATTCAAGAGCATTAGTAGTTTTTAATGTTAAGAGGAAAATAATTTTCAAAACAATAATGAAGTGTTTGTAGGAAAGAGTAAAAAATTCTTATGGTAATGTTAATACATAATTTATTATTTCTACTTGATAGTAACAATGATAATATTAAATATTTTTATAATCCTACTGTATGCCAGGACTAATTCTAAGTTCTTTACATGTGTTAATTTATTTAACCTTAAAAAATCCCAAGAAGTAGCTATTTTACACATGTATCTATTTTATTTTATTTTTAAAGACTTTATTTATGTATTCATTCATTCATTCATTCATTCATTCATTCATTCATTCATTTGAGAGAGAGAGAGCACACGCAAGCGGGAGCAGTGGGGGAAGCCAAGGGAGAGGGACAAGCAGACTCCCTGATGAGTGAGGAGCCTGATGTGGACAGAGCTCAATCCTAGGACCCTGAGATCATGACCTGAGCCTAAATCAAAAGTTGAACGCTTAACCGACTGAGCGACCCAGGTGCCCCCAGATATATCTGTTTTAAAGATGAGGAAACTTAGGCACAGATAAGTTAAGCAACTTGGCTCATGGACACACAGCTAATAAGTGGTGGATTTATTGGGCAATATAAACCAGAGTCTCTCTTTTAAAATATAATAGATTGACAAATACCAACATTAAAATTTTGATTACTATTTAGATTTCTCAATCTTCTACTAATAACACCATAAACCACAGGCTTTAGAGTTTTGTAGGGAAAAGATCAGTGGTTGGATTTGGTATTAATCCCTAATCTAAACCTTATTATTTTGGTAGAGATGATCACCAACATTTGTGTTTACTTTCCATACAGTAGAGTTTTGTTATGGTATCTGAAGTTACCGGGTATTTTGTTTATGGGTCTTACTTCCTAAATTAGGAGATTAAAAAGGCAGGAAGGATGATTTGTTTATCTTGTTGACTCTACATCATCAATGCCTGTCTTTGCAGCTTCTTATAAGTAAAAGACACCACCTCATTACTAATGTAGGTTCTTTTTTTTTTTTTCTAGTTTCTAAGTCAGCCCTAACATCTGACTTGATGATTGGTGGTGGTGGTTGTTACTATTCCTCGTAGATGGGCCATTCCTGCAAAATCATGGTGCAATCATCCAGTATCTCAGGGAAGCCTCTTCTGAAACATTCAAAGTGTCTGTTATTAAAGCAAGACATAAATAGGTATTGTTACCTAGCCAGACCCAGTCTGAATTTTCTAGTTGCTCTTCTTTATTCCAGAAAAGAAACCATCTTCTCAACTTCGTACATGTTTCTCGCATCATCCCTATGGCTATTTTCAGTATTGTTCACTCAGTCTCTTCTCTACCCAGGCCTTTGGTTCCAGATTCTCTTCATTTTTGTTCCAACTAATGGAAGTTGCAGAGGTCTGTGAGTTCTTTCCCCCTGGAAATTCATTTAGTGCAGAAGTACAAAAGGCACCTGATACACATTTATAGAATTGAGTTGAAATGTTTAACCAAGATTATTCTATGAAGAAATGCATTTAATCTAAATTTATTTGAAGGGTGGGGTTAGATAAATTGGTAGAATTATATGAGTCAAACGGTCTAGCAAGTTTAGCAAGAAGATACTGTACAATGTTTAGCTCTCAATGATTAAATGAATTTTAGTGATATGAATTATATATCCCTGGGTCTAAAAATGTATTCCATTATTAAATAACATGTGTATCACACTTTTAGCCAGATTGTTATGAATTAGAAACATTTTATTTATGGAGTATATGTTTTTTTCTTTGTCTATGAGGAATGAGCACTTGGAGAAGACTAGAGGAATGGGATTCATGCAGGGAAATTATTTTAAAAATAGTATAAAAGTAGTTAGTTCATTGATGATCAAGGAAGGATTGTCAGTTTTCATGATTAAGCCTTGCATTCTAAACCAGTACCACCAATGAATGGATTTTTGTTGTAGAGATTAATAAAATGATTAAGGCATGTAAAGCAATTAACAGCGATGCAATTCATGAATAACTAATACACAGCAAGTTAACATAACGGTATAAAAAAGAAAAACACAGAAGAGGAAAAGTACAAAGTCAATGATCATTGGTCAGCCCCTGGAGTAAATGCTAGTTACTGAAAGATGGGTATGAGATGGCTCTAGGAAGGGCCAGAGCTTGGAATTCTTCTTGCCATTGTTTACAAATTGTGAGAAAAAGTGTATGGTATAGGCAGTGTCTGGAAATACTATGATTGTATTTCAGGACAGCAGTTATTTCAGGGATACAAAATAACTTAGGTCCTGATGGACAAGAAAAGTAGGGCAAAGGCAAGCCTTAGGGAAGTTGGTATTTAAAGTTCAGGCAGACAGTTGGTGTCTGCGCTGTCTGTAGAGTAAGGGGATTCTAATCTTAGACTGTGGTTCAGGTGCAGGAATCCGTTTTCTAAGAGGGAAATGTAGCCAAGTTTTGTACCTGGCAGATCATGAGCAGGGTCTCACAATATTTTGGCCCATCCGAATCACCTGGCAGAACTTTAAAATATCTAGATGGCTGAACCCACCTCCAGCGCAATTACATTGTAGTTTAATTAAATTTCTGAGGTGACTTGGAACATTAGTTAGTTTGTCCACTGTTTTTGTTTTTTTTTGTTTTTTGTTTGTTTGGTTGGTTTTTTTTTTGCTGTTGGTTGTTGTTTGTTTATATTTTGGTTTTAGTTTGGTTTTGTTGTTTAAGTTCCTGGAGATTGTAGTATACAACCAGGATGTGAGCTCTGCTTTCCAGTGCATACAGAGTACATGGGGGATTTTGCGGAAATGCATATTTTGATTCAGTAAACTTGAAGCAAGGCCTGAGAGTCTATATTTATAATAGCTCCCACGTGCTGCTGGTTCGCACACCCCACTTTGGGTCATAAGGCTCTACCTTATGACCTAACACTTAGACACCAGGGAAGAAAGTTCCCTTATTAGAACCCAGGGAAGCCATTCTGATGAGCTCATATTTCTGAATTAGAGTAAATGGGGAATGGGACAAAGCTTAGCCTTCGTTTAACCATTTGATCTGACCTAGAAAAATTTTAAAGTCAATCTTCACAGTAGTGTTTCTCATTCTTTAAAAAAATCTTGATCCCTAAATGTCATTTGACTCATCTCATGGTCTCCACAAACTGTAGTATCTTGTCAAGCTTTATTTTTTTGAAGTTTGTATTAGAACTTGATAATTTCTTTACAAACTATACATATTTTCTTGGATATGCAAATATTGCCTCTTGCTGCCCAGCGCTTTATATTTTGTACCACAAGAACGTATTTTTTCCCTATTTATTTAAAAAAATACTTGAATATTACATGGCAAGATATTACTGTGCTTCATATTGGAAGTGTGAACTTTTAAGTCATTTTAGTAATAATAGCTACCAGATCCATTTCAAAAGAATTTTGCCATTCATCTCTTTTGTTTTTTAAAATCACACTAACTTAATCACCACAAAAAATGCAATATAATGAATGATTTCTAGAGAAGCATTATAACAAAAATTAAAGAATTCAAGTTGTCAAAAAAAGAAAATTTGCTTTTTTGTGGCATTGTTGCAGTGTTTTTAGGGAATCCACTAGGGTCATAATGTGCTGATAAAATGTGCACTATCATCACTGTGTTCATAGATACTTTTTCAGTACACTAGAGTGAGCCTTCTAAATTCTCCTGTTCGAATGAGCATTCATTGTAATATGTAAATTAAGAGATTGTATTAGGCATATTGGAAAGCCATATCAACACTTTTAGTCTACATACCTGCTCTTTAGGGTTAGTTGAACAAAACAATAATTTATTAAGTCTCTTGTGTGGCCTATTTACATGACTTTCTTTAATATTTTTTGCACATATACTGTTGGGATTTGAGAAAATATGTGTGCATCTTGGAATAGATTTGATCTCTTTATTAATAAGATATGTGGAAAGTCTTCTCTAATGGTTTTCCATTGCTGTGTAATAAGTTATCACTTTAGGGGCTTAAGGGGAACACAAGTTACAGTTTGGTAGGTCTGAACAGTTTACAAGGTCAGGATTCCTTCCATTGGTGAACTGGGTCCTCAGCTCAGGTTCTTACTAGGGTGAAGTTAAGCTGTTGTTTAGGGCTATGATCTCATTTCAGGCTTGGCATCCTCTTCCAACCTCATTTGTTGCCAGGATTCAGTTGCTCCCACTTAGAGGACTGAAGCCCTCAGCTCTGAGAAGGTGCCTATTGTTCTCTGCCATATGACTCTCTCCCAAATGTGGCTGTTTGCTTCATTAAGGCTGACAGGAAAACATGTCTGGCATGTGGAATATCTCTGACTTCTTCCTGATTCTGAACATCAGTTCTTCTTTTACAGAACTCATCTGATTAGGTCAGGTCCTGAGTTAATATTCTCACTTTTTATTAACTTAAACTGATTAGAAGCCTCACTTATGTCTGAAAAATCCCTTCTCCTTTTCCATATAACATAGTCCAAAAACAGGAGTGAGGGGCGCCTGGGTGGCTCAGTCGTTAAGCGTCTGCCTTCAGCTCAGGGTGTGATCCTGGCGTTCTGGGATCGAGCCCCACATCAGGCTCCTCTGCTGGGAGCCTGCTTCTTCCTCTCCCACTTCCCCTGGATGTGTTCCCTCTCTCACTGGCTGTCTCTCTCTCTGTCAAATAAATAAATAAAGTCTTTAAAAAAAAACAGGAGTGAAATTCCATCATATTCATAGAGCTAAGGGGCTTCACCTCCGTCTAAGGCTACACGGGTGGGGCCATCCCCCTAGTGGGTCTGGAGGGTGGAGGCATCAAACCAAAGGGGATTATTCAGGAACCTTAAGATCTAATGGAAATTGCTTTCCTAGATTTGGGACTTGCTTAAGGCCAATCACCCTTTTTCCTTCCAATTTCTCCCTATTAGAATGAGAATGTCGGGGCGCCTGGGTGGCACAGCGGTTAAGTGTCTGCCTTCGGCTCAGGGCATGATCCTGGCGTTCTGGGATTGAGCCCCACATCAGGCTCCTTCTCTAGGAGCCTGCTTCTTCCTCTCCCACTCCCCCTGCTTGTGTTCCCTCTCTCGCTGGCTGTCTCTATCTCTGTCAAATAAATAAATAAAATCTTAAAAAAAAAAAAAAAAGAATGAGAATGTCTATCCTATGCCTGCTCCACCATTGTATCTCAAAGCACATAATTTATCTAGTTTGACAAAATCACAGCTAGAGTGTAATTTGGCTTTGGATGAATTGGACTTTAAGTCTCACACATATCTTATTTAGATGGTACTTAGATGACACTGTGGACTTCAGAATTGATGCTGGAATGACTCAACAATTTTGGGGCTCTTAGGATGGAATGAATGTGTGTATGTATATATAGTTTTATATATATATAAAACTGGGGGACCTGGATGGCTCAGTTGGTTGTGTCCAATTCTTGGTTTTGGCTCAGGTCATGATCTCAGGGTCATGAGATCGACCGAGCCCTGTGTCAGGCTCTATGCTCAGTGGGGTGTCTGTTTGGGATTCTCTTCCTCTCCCTCTCTTTCTGCCCCTCTCCCACTATCTTTCTGTAAAATAGGTAAATAAATCTTTAAATAATAATAATAATAAAATAAGATGCCATTCCATTGTTTTGTCTTTCATGATTTCTGTTCATTAGTCATCTCTCAATCTTCTTTTAACAAAACATAATGTATCCACTTTTCCTTTAGCTGTTTTTAAGATTTTCTAGTTTTTTAAAAATTTTTTGCAGTCTTCTTGCTGTAGTTTCCTTGGTATTTATCCTTCTTAGATTTGCTGGTCTTCATGAATCTGAGTTGACATCTTTCAATAGATTTGGAAATCTGTTACCATTATCTCTACAAATATTATGCCATGTTCTCTTTCTCGTCTTTCTCTATGACTCTCATTAAAGGTGTATTAGAATTTTAAACATTTTACATGACATATGCTCAGTTCTTTTTTTCTTTTTTATCTTTTTCTATTTCTGCTTCAGTTTGTATATTTTATATTAAACTCTCAGTTTACAAGTCCCATGGTTCTCTGCTTGCAGTCTGCTGTCCAACCCATCCATTGAGTTCTAAATTCCAAATATCTTATTTTTCAGTTATAGAATGTTTGTTTTTATATATTCCAATATTCTGTTGAAACTTCCTTGCCTTCATTTGTTTTTTCCAAATTTATTCTCTTTTCTTTTAAACATTGTAATCATGTATATTTGAAGTTTTTTTTTTTTTGCTAATTCTACTATCTGTTGAATCTATTGGTAAATGTCTTCTGTTTTCTCTTGATTTGCTAAAGTCTCTGTCTTTTCTCAGCTCTAGAATATGTATAGTTTTTATTGTATGCCAAATATTATGTGTAAAAGAAACACAGAAGTTCAAGTTATTGTTACCTTTCCCTGAGAATGTTCCTCTTCTTTCTGCTTAGATAAGGGGCTGAAATCTCAATTAAATCATGAATAATTTGTCACAGAAACTTGGTTATAGTTTTACTAAGACTCATTCTTTCTTGTATTTGTCTTCTTTCTTGGGAATGACTGTCTTCAAATTTTTATTGAAAGCCCGGATTTTCCATCTTTATCTTTTTGAGATTTCAGAAAACTAAGTTTTACCCTTTAGAGTTTCCCAGCCCAGCTCTCATGCTTCTAAACACCTGGAGCATTAAAATCTGGCTAATATCTTGAAGGAGAAGCCAGCCAAATGTTTGAAATAGTCTATTCTCCTAGCAGGTCTTTCTTGTTCAGAGTCTATGGGACATTGGATGTTTTATTGCCTTTTGAACTTCCAAATAAACTCCCAATCTTTCCTGAAATTCTACAATATTTTTTTTTGAGGAAACACTGGCCTAGTTATGAGGCTTCTCAAATATCTAAACTGTTACTCTTGTATACTATTTGAACATTGAGACTTTAGTTGTTTTCTTTATGCCATCAGAGTATATGTATATGTCATCAGCCTATGACTAAAATGCCTTTAATGTGGCAGATTCCCCTAGAGGGAAATATCTGATGGACATAAAGTCTCCTTGGAATGTTCTCTACTTTTTGAGTTTTAGTTCATCTAGTACTTGTTCTTTTAAAACTTAATGCCTATAAGGCAGTAATCTCTCTGACAGTGGCCGAAACAAACAACAAAACTAAAAGACAACCTACTGAATGGGGAAAGATATTTGCAAATGACATATCTGATATAATATATATATCGTACATATATATATCCAAAATATATAAAGAACTTACCCAATTCAACACCCAAAAAACAATAATCCAATTTAAAATGGGCAGAAAACATGAAAGACATTTCTCTAAAGAAGACATGCAGATGGCCAACAGACACATGAAAAGATGCTCAGCGTCAGTCATCATTAGGGAAATGCAAATCAAAACCACAATGAGATATCACCTCACATCTGTCAGAATGGCTAAAATAAAAAACTCAAGAAACAGCAAGTTGCCGAGGATGTGGAGAAAAAAGAACCCTTATACGCTGTTGGTAGAAATGCACACTAGTACAGCCACTGTAGAAGACAATATGGAGTTTCTTCAAAAAATTAAAAATGGAGCTACCCTACCATTCAGCAATTGCACTACTGGGTATTAACCCAAGGAATATGAAAACATTAATTCGAATGGATATAATGCACCCCTATGTTTATTGCAGCATTATTTACAATAGCTAAATTAGGAAACAGCCCAAGTGTCTGTCAACAGATGAATGGATAAAAAAATATGTGGTATACAAATGCACACACACGCACACACACACACACACACTGGAATGTTATTCAGCCATAAAAAAGAATGAGATCTTACCATTTCCAATAGCATGGATGGATCTAGAGAGTATAACGCTAAGTGAAATAAGCCAGTCAGAAAGACAAATACCATATGATTTCACTCATATGTGACATTTAAGAAAGAAATAAACAAAGGGGAAAAAAAGACAAACCAAAAAGCAGACTTTTAACTACAGAGAACAAACTAATCGTTAGCAGAGGGGAGGTGGGTGGGGTCATGGGTGAAATAGGTCAAGGGGATTAAGGTACACTTATCTTGATGAGCACTGGGTGTTGTATGGAACTGTTGAGTCACTGTATTGTACATCTGAAACTAATATAACACTGTATGTTAACTCTTTGCTGGAATTAATAAAATAAAAACAATAATGAAAAAATTAAAAAATAATGCTTATGAAAATAACCTTTGAAATATATTCACCTTTTTAAAATTGCTTCAGTGAAAGCATTGTCTGTTGTAGCCTATCACATTCTTCTCAGAGTGGGAGCTCCCAAGGTAACTTCTTTTCCTTCTTAAAGTGAGATTTATTGAAAATACAATTTAAATACAGTGAAATTTACTCTCACTATGTGCTTTAATGAACTTAGACAAATGCATACAGCCATGTAATCACCATCACAACCATAATAGAGAAAAGAGAATATTTCAGCACGTCAAAAAGATTCCCTGTGCACCTTTCTCACAATGACTTCCTTCTGTGACTAGCCCCTGGCAGGCATTAAATCCTCTTCTTAGAGTTTTACCTATTTCGGAATGGAAATATAATATAAAAAGGATCATACAGCATGCAGTCTTTTGTTCCTAGTTTCTTTCACTTAGGTTATGGCTTTGTAGATTCAGTCATATTGTTACATAAAGCAGGAAGTTCATTCGTTAATACCACTCCAATTTTATTTCACTGTGGATGAGTTGATAGACATTTGTGGTGGTGTTAGATTTGGTGATTATGAATGAAGTCCCCATATGGGGACGTATATTTCCAGACTTCTTGGAGTGGGTTGAGGAGGCTTTGGTTATTTCCAGCTAGTAATTGCATATAGATAATTTGAATAGGCATGCTTTTATTTCCCTTGAGTAAATACCTAAGTGAAGAATTACTATGTTATATAATAAATAGATATTTGACTTTATAAGAAATTGACAAACTGTTTTCCAACAAGGCTGTATTGTATTTTTATTCCCCACTAGCACTGTGTGTACAAGTTCCACTTGCTCCTTATCTTCACCAACACTCTGTATTTTCAATTTATTTTAACCATTCTAGTGGGTATGTAGTGGTTTTCACTTCCACTTCTCTAATATCTAACAATATTTTGAATCATTTCATTTGCTTATTTATGATTTATATTTTTTTCAGTGAAATGTTCATTTTTTGCCAATTTTATTGAGTTCTTTGACTTCTTATTGAGTTGTAAAAATTCTTTGTATCTTATGAAATATGTCTTTCATCAAATATATACTTTGTAAAGATCTTCTCCTTATCTATAGCTCGTCTTTACCTTTTCTTACAGTATTCCGCACTCAGCTAAATTTTACCCAGATTCCTAATCTACAGAAACTGTGAGATAATATTGTTATTTTAAACCACTATGTTTGGGATAATTTTTTATGTAGCAATTGATATTTAATATGCCAATTATGCTATCACCTTTTGTTAAAAAAGATTATTCTTTTTCACCATTGCATTACCTCAGTAACTTGGTTGAATTAACCATAGTTAATTAACCATAAATGTGTGAACCTCTTTCTGAATGTTTTTCCCCCCATGTATCTATATGGCTTTCCTTTTACTAATGTACCATATTTTGATTATTGTCACTGCATAGTGTGTAGTTCCTATGTGTTGCTGTTATTGCAGTTCCAAAGATTACATTTTGAGAAACACTGCTTTATAAGAATTTTGAGAGAGAGAGAGAGTGCGCGCACAAGCAGGCAGGGGCAGAGGGAGATGGGGCGTGGAGCCTGACATAGGGTTCAAGCTCATGACTCTGAGATTATGACCTGAGCCAAAATCAAGAGTCGGATGCTTAACCAACTGAGCCACCCAGGTGCCGCCAAGAGCCACTGCTTTAAAAGATTAAAAACCAGATGTACTTTATTAGCTCCTATAGGTTTAAATTTCTGTGACTCACTACTTACACTTGTGAGCTTGTCAGGAAAATTGATCTAGTTTGATAAGAACCACCTCACAGAGGATATATGGAAGGTTACATGACCTCCTCACTCCCCCAACAGGAACTTAGATAGGATACAAATCCCTGAAATGCCCTTGCCTCAGCATGGGACAGCTATCAGGGGAGCCTCATCACCATGGTGCAGGCGAAGGCTTAACTTTTCAGAAACTACATTCTTGCTTGTACTATTCTCTGTTCCCTCCTTTATTATGCGTTTCTTTCTTCTTTACAAGGTTTTCCGGATGAACATTCCCTTAATGCATATCTGCAATTAAATCCCTGCTTACACTCTGCTTTTAGGAAACCCAACTGAAGACACCAAGAATTTCACTCATGCATATTCATATCCATTCTTAGGACGTTTTTGCACAAATGTTGGTGGAAGAATAATAAATACATGAAAATTCTGTGGCACAAAAGTCATAGAATACTATCTCCAGATTCTATCCAGAAGGTCCATTTCACTGTAAGTTCTGTCTTCAGGTAAAATTTAAGAAATACTAAGTAATTGGTGATTCTCATGGAAGAAATAAGGAAGAACTTTCTTGCCGCAGTGATTCCCTAAAATCCAGTTAATGGGACAGATTCAGGGAAACGTTGCAGCTTTTGAAATATGGCCTCGCAAGAGAGGACATAGAAAGCAGTATTCCCTTCATAGCCAATATCATTTTCAAAGTTTTGACCTGAAGTCTCAAAATTTCACTTTCTACTTCTTGTTGGAGATCTGCATATTTACCCTTCAACAGGAGTAGGAAATTCACATAATGCTGAAATGGTTGGGAATGTTTTAATGTAAAGATATGTTATTCAGATAATTAACCTATAGTTTTGAAATCTTATCTGTGGACCTGAGACATAATGAAGATTTCACAGGTTTTACTATGAAGTGGTTGATTGAATACCTATCACAATAGAAAATTCTGTGCTTCTAACTTATCAGAATAGATTTCACACTGAGATACCAACTGTAGAAAAAAGTAAGCACTGCTTGAACAGGCTAAGTGAAAAACAAAGCATAATTGAAGCATAACACTCTTTTTGTGGTTAAATATATATTTGATTTTCAAGTCAAAAATGTTTCTATAAGAACTAGACCATCAAAGGCCAGGTCTTAGATTATTCCACAATGTGTATTTAAAGAAAGGTTTTTGCTAAAGAACAACAACAACAAAAATACATTAAGATAATTACAGAGTTCTAATTAGTCTTTCTCTTAAAAATGGCGTGTCTGCTAGGAGTTTAATAGGTGAAGGATTTTAAAGGTGTTGTAGAGAAATTGTTACAGTAATCATAGAAGGAAAAAGTGCTGAAGGTATCACAGAGCCTCATAATTAAACAGAAACTTACAGCTCAATTAAATTTAAGCATCATTATGCATAAAACATCAGTGAGTACCAAGAGACTAATAAAAAGAAGTGCTATTGATGTTAATAGGCAAAAGGTAAGAGATCATATAGATTGGACCAAGCATTGCAGATAGAGTCAGGAGAAATGTGAAGAATACTAGAAACTAGAACTCAATCCTTTTTCTAATAGGCAGATGGATATATTCTTGACGCAGAAGAGCTCTCTACTGTTTCAGATTTTTTTTAAAGAATTTATTTATTTATTTGGGGAGGAGGAGCAGCAGAGGGAGAGGGAGAAGCAGGCTCCCCGCTGAGCAGTGAGCCAGTTGCAGGGCTTGATCCCAGGACCCTGGGTTCATGACCTTAGCCAAAGGCTGAGCATCCACGTGCCTATACTGTTGCAGATTTTTAACTCAAGTTTAAATGAAATATCATGAGTAATGACTTTTATTTTGAATGGATTGGAGAGTTTGAGCTATGAAAAATATAATATAAATATGTACATATATGTGATTTATTTGTGAAAAGGAAAATAAGTGGTATCTATGGCTGCCAAATCATCCTCCTTCTGATTCACTCTTGTAAAACAGTTTTTTTTTTTAAGCGATTGAGGTTAAGTTATTCCAAAGAAGGGCCGTTTAACTTTCAGGATTCATGACACAGATAAATTTTTTATGAAACATATCAGGTTAAATATTTTCTTTGAAAGAAAGGTAGTTTATTACATATTTGTAAACTCTTTTTAGAAGAGCTAACACCATGTTAAAAAGAAACTTTATAATTGACCCCATATATGTTGGTAGGTAGATAGATATATATAAATGTACCTTATCTATCTGCCATCTATGTCTTTTCTAACTTACATAGGTATATCTCATTTATCAATCTTTATCAGTGGTTGAGATTTCTAGATAAGAACGTTTAATACTTCTGGGTCTTAGTTTTCTCACATGTAAAATATGGAAGATGGACTACATGATTTGCAAAGTCCTTTTGCCTTTTGAAAGTCTTTGAACTCTGATACCCTTTAAGATCATTTCTACCACAACTTTTCATGAATATCTAGTTCTTAAAAAAAAATTTTTTTTTTTTTTTGGTCATAGAAAAGAAATTTGTTGCTTAAGCAGAGTGTTTTTGGACATAGTCAATCAATGCTAACTCACGCACCTGAGTGTGGCATTAATACATTATTGTAATTATATCAACACTGAATATCTAGCTTCTGTATGATTTTTAATCTGCATAGAAGTCACGTAGCTCATAGTCATTCTAAGATGTACAGTGATTTCTACATCTGTACTGAAATATTTTCCTCAGTTCTTCTCCTGTCTTGGACAGCTTTTTGTACACGTGACATGCCACCTAATTTTTCCTTCTTTCCTGTAGTAGTATTGATGCAACGATAAACATGTTGGCTTTGAATAGATTGAAGTCAGAATCACTTCGACCTCTTGCTTTGCTCTGCCTGCATTAGGGAATCTTTCTTTTTGTTTCACTCCTGTTGTAGGCTCTCTGTCCCTCTTCAAAAAGACAGATGTCTTCATTTTTTTGGAGAGGCTCCTTCTGTTACAGGCGTCTGTGCTAATTTACTGCCATAAAAATTGAGAGAGGTTGTAGGAAAAATATGCTCAGGTAAACAAAGTGAACAAATTTAGTTTGGAGAAAGAATGCTAGTCAAACATCATCAGAATTATCATCCTACAAAGCAAGTGTTAAGGTTCTGAGTTTGATGTAACAGAAGTCTCTACCTGACCAACTGTCCAATATAACAAAATTACAGCAACACTCAATTTTGTTTAGCTTTCTGCTCCTTCTCTAATGTTTACGATTGTCTTTCTTAGTTTCTTCCTTCTTATATATCTCTCCCTCACTTCAGTCTCTTCTTTCCTTAATTTCTGTGGACCTGACATGATTTCAAGGAATTAATATTTTATTGGACTCTGGAGAAAAAATGTCACTGTATGACCTCAAATGGGCAAATTTAACTACGTTTTATCATGTTCACGTTGTTTGTATGTTAGGGTGGAGAATTTTTTTCAGCTTTTGTCTGTGCTTTATTTTACTTTTAACCAGATTAAACTTATAGTTCTAGATTTAGGTAGCTCAGCAAATTTCGTATTGCTGTGTCAGTTATCCGTCTTGCAGCTGAAGTTTATTCCGATAGAAAAATGTGGCTTTCTAAACTGGTAATTAATTATAAAGGCATATAGTTAGAGATTTATTTGTATCTCGTGACTAAACTTACAGCTTGGTTAGTTTTGACTTCAATCTCATATTTCACATTGACTAAGTAACCTAGAAAATAACACTATTTTTCCAGAAAGAAATCTCTTAAGGACACCAAAAAGGATGAACATGTTGTTTGGTTTCAAGATGGCAGAGGTTTGGATTTGCATACTTAGGGTATTATTTCCATAGTATTTCCAGTGATCTGAAAGGACATCCAAGTATTGGGACTTAAAAATTATCCTCTTACTGCATACTGTTGCAGATTTCCTCATGGGTTTTGTTTTTGTTTTTTTTTTTATCTTAAAAATTTCAAAATATTTTACTGAGGTGTAACAGAGTAAAAATAACTAGAACTATGAAAAATTTTTAAAAATTAATAAAAGTCTTTGTTAGGTCTCTGAAGTGGTCTGGAAATAGAAGGGAGGGACAGAAGGTCATGCTTATATTATCATGTTAGGATTTCAGTTAAAATCTACAAGGCATAGTTCTCACATATTCACAATGAAAACTAATATTGTCTTATGCTAAAATCTTCCAGATCTTGCTAAAGACAAAATATCAACGTTTTATTAAGGTGCAATTTTTTTTCTATGCTTATTAGAAATATATATATATATATATATATATATATATGGCATGTAACCATTCTTTTTCTATATAAATTTCATGAATAGTTGAACATCTATCAGCATAAAAGCTAGTTTTATTATAAATAAATTATACACATTATAAATTATACAAATAAATGTAACACAGATTTAAAAATATTTTTTATAATTTGTTATACTGAGGAAAAGGCATTGCATTTAAAAGTTACAGTAGTATAAAAAAGAAAATTACAGTCATATCTAAAATCTTTGGAACCTATTTTTTCATATAAAATATTGCTATTCTTATTTTTAAACTGGGAAGTTTTATGGTTTAAATTATCTGAAAATTTGAAAAGGTCAGCTTATATTAATTTTGAAAATAACTTCCTCCAAATATAGCACTCTTTGTTTTTTTCACTTTCAGAAAAAATGTTACTTACTATTCCCTCATTGTTAATGACATTAAAATGATTCATAGGGTAACAGTAAGAGTCCATAACATAAGAAATGCATTACCTGTAGTAAGAATTATCTTTTAGATATTTCATGGAACTTTTTTATTATTAGATATTTCATGGAACTTTTTTATTATAATCTGATTTTTCTAATATTGAACTTTCTTGTCCTTTCTTTCTTGACTGCAATATGTATGTGACTTATCATAGATACTTAAATTTAGATCTTATTAAAGGATTTTAGCAGTGATTTATATGGGGTTATTAATAAAGCTATTTGGATAATCAATATAATCAATCTCCTCTTTCCCCTTTCTTCTTAACTCCTCTCCACCTGACAATTAAATTGTATCAATATTAAAACCTTATTTATATAAAAGAAATATGACAGAGAAACTATCCATGGCAAACATAAGTCAGTTTTTGAGAGTTATTTTAAGATACTCTATGCTGTATCTTAGATGCATAATCTCTTGGATGATTTTGAGTAAACTGACTTGGTATTTCAAATACAGACAGTGAGTTTAATTTCTAAAGTCAAAGAAATCAGACAAGTTGATTATTTTTAATAAATAAAATCGATCCATTTGATTAAATCACCAAATTATTATACACATTGTTAATTTTTTTTTTGCTATTAAATTCTGATCCCTAAAAATACGTATTCTATGGAAGAATAAGAATGTTGTTCTCCCTATTTCAATTGTCCTACTAATTTCACAGCTGTATAGTGGGAAACATGTTGAGGAAAAGTATTAAAATATTTTAAAGCCACATGGGATTATTAAAAACTGGAATGAATCCTCTAAATCATTGAGGCAACTGTTCATCGGATGCTTTTCCTTAAGAAGAAGAAGAAGAAGAAAAAAAAAAACAAACACAACTCCATACTTTACTGGAAACCTATAATTCACAGCTGTTATTTCAAGCAGTGTTCCTGGAGAATGGTCAGAGGAATATACTGGAACATTGGAAGAAGAAGAAATTAGCCAAATTCATCATTTGCGTTTAATTTTGCATTTTCATTCAATTAATTCCCCTTACTTGTCTAGCAAGACTGAACTCCTTTTTAAAGTCGTAATTCCTTTCAGCTCAGTGTAAATTATGATGCCTGAGAGTCTTGGACTATGAATAATGTGTCCTATTTTGGGGGGCTGCTGTCTAACTGTTATTTTTGGATGGGAAAAACAAAAGCATTTCACACACTCAAAGCAAAGGTAGTGAGTGTTGAAAGTAATCAATGACTTCCTTTCATTTCCTCTAAATGACAAGCTTAACAATTGTCATAGAATTCACGAGTGCATTCTGGAAATCTCATTCTGTCATCATAAAACTCTGACTATCGCAACATCTGTCTAGAGCTGGACAGAGCCCCAGTGACCCTGTGCTAACTTTGTATCCCTGGTGGTCAGAAAGCAAGCAAGGTAAAAATAAAGAAACATGTAAACGTCTTAAATGACAGAAAAGTACTCTCAGAAGGAAACCTCTTCTTTGTTTCTTTTTGTTCAGGGCTGTCAGAGAAATCCTCTGGATGTATCTTTGCTTTCACTGAATAGGAATCAAAACAGAATTTTATGTCATTATACAAATAAAATTAGTGATAAACTTTCAACTCTTTTTTAACAGTTGATCATCCCCCCATTTTTTGCCTTTTTCCCCACTGCCTTTCTAATCACAATATGTGGCAAAATTTACTTTTTGTTCTATTACGATTATATTTAGGTTTGACAATATTATAACATAAGGCAAATATTAACAGATCATTGAGGAAAACAAGAAAGAAAGAATGGACCTTCGTCTTGTCTCTCGTAAAGCCAAGAGATTTTATTTTCCCTCTCAGTGCCACATGGGGTTAGTGTGGATATATCACCAGGTCCTTTCATTTTCTAGAATGTGCCATTTTACCCAGCCTAGAAAAATGAATTCCTGCCTCCGGACATTTTTCTCAGCAACAACAGAAAGAAATTAAATGTATAGATATACTAGTTCTGTCTGATTTATTTTCTTTAAAACTTATTAATATTCTACTAAACTTATTATTTTCCATATTTTATCTCTAGATATGTTTTTCTTGGACTTTGGAGGCCTCATATCACTGTAAAACTACTTAGATGAAACAAAGTTTAATGAAAGGGAGTGCAGAGAAGTTCTGTTATTTTTTCTACCTTGAACTTCTAAGTCATAGACAATATCTCTTTGTATTTATTTGTGAATGGATGAACATACATTTGCCAGGAGGTGGATGATTGAATAATGAGGCAAATTATAAAGCCCAATATACTTCTCTTGGCACTCAAGCAAATCAATCACTCTGGAGCACACTGGGAAAAAAAAAAAAAGACCGATCGTTAAAATTTTCAGACAGGGTTTGAGTGCCTTAGACTATAAAAAGGATTTTTTTTTTTTTTGCAAATCTATGGGAAATATTCCTTACAAATACAAATTAATTTATGGAACATACTTTCTCAGCTTTACAAATATTAGAATGAATGGAAATCTTAAGCATTTACTACCTCTAGCTTTTTTTTTTTTTTAATTTGCCTATACACATTCAGGAAAGTTCAGAAAACTCACATATACGACACAAGTTTTCAGTTCCACCCCTTCTGCCTCAAGTGCACAAAGACAAAGCAGTAATCTATCTAGTTTATTTCTTTGAAAATGGTGTTCTTAAAGTACATCTTGCAGATAGATTATCTATCCCTCACAGCAAAGCTTCACAATGGGAGTCTAATAATTGCTCCTTTTCTAATTTCACTAAATGAGTTATAATTATTTTATGTCTGTTTTATGGTTACTGAATAGTATTAACCTAAACTCTAATTATAATATAGCTTTCAAAGAAATGTATGGACACCAAATTGATGAACAGCCAGCTTATGTAGGAACATCCCATAAAGCAGAAACACAGCTAATAGTTTTAGGAATAGCATGTTAAAATTCAGGAACACAATTCATTTGTGAATGAAACAGGATGTAAATTCATTGAGTTTATATCTCCCAAGACTAGATAGACAGGAACACGCAGTTGTGATTAATACAAATAAAGTAAATTTACAGTTAAGCACAAAATTGCCATTTTCCAATATGTTTGAAACCAATGATAGATAATATAGTCCCATATCATACTCATACTGTGAGTATATAGTGGCCATCCAGTCACTTGAATTTATAGCAATCTTAGCAAAATAAACACGACATCACTCAAACAGATTGTGTTACTGAGGGAAGAAATTTGCCTATGATGTTTTAATAGGCAATTGCTATTTTGAAATTCTTCAAGTAGGTATTTTAATATTTTAATAAAGGAAAATTGATCTTATCTATGGATTTATCATTAAGGAAGGGAAAAACAAATGTGTTCTTTAATTTTAAAAAACCCTCTAAGTACTGAAAAATAACTTTTTAAAGTTAAATATACCTTAATGTTTGACAAACATTTCTTGAAATGTTTCCATAAGTAATAAATTAGAGAATTTTCACACACAGATTGACTACATTCTTTGTGCAATTAAGTGCATTATTAATTGAAAAAGTTTTGCTTTATCAAGATAAATGGCAGTCCAAAGCATTCATCACTTAGCTCGTGAAATCCTTACTATTTGCCTACAAATATTGACTTACATGAGCTTATTTAATTCAACACATCTTTCACTTTATTTCTTTAAATTTTGCATGGACAATGTTTATAGATTTACAGTCTGTTTTAGATATTAAAGATAACATCTAGATTTTTTTAAATTTTGAAATTGCTAAAGTATACAAATCAAGTCATTAAAGAGGTTGAACATATTCTGGTCACTTTATGGTGGCTGGAGGATGGGGTTTATGGCTCAGTTTAAAAGAAGAAACTGAAAAGCTACCTCTCAAAGTAAAACTTTCAATAAAAAAGTTGTAAGGCACATGCTATTTTATTTTTGTTGATTAACAATATTAAAATGAGTCCCTTAGCCATCTTGAATGTACACAGGGCATTTGTAGATTCCAAGTCTCAATAACTACTACCTGTGGAGCATTGACTACCATTTCTAGCAATAATAAAAATATTAAGAATAGCAGCCATTATTTAATAGGTGCTTATGATGAGTCGGGTAAGGACATTGTAATGATTATTTTATGAGGAACACAGTACAACAAGTATTATCAATATCACTATTATATGGATGAAAAACCCAGGTCTCAGAAAGGTTAAATACCTTTACCATAATAGTTTAATTGTTGGTGCTGAATACGAATTCCAGAATATTTTTCCCATTGTCAGCAACCAAAATGTTTTTAAAAAAATCACATCAGTCCTAATGTTTTTCTAAGACTTCAATATAGGGTTAATTGTTTTCCAAAAGACTATTCTAAACTCGTACAATCCACTGATTATTTATTGAAGACCTATAATAAGCCACGTACTGGTACCTAGGAGTACCAAGGTAATAAAGCATCGTCCCTTATCCTCAAGAGGTTTCCAGGCTAGTTCTAAAGACTGATATAAACATTAAATTTTTATTTAATGTGATAACCCTGTAAAAAAGAAGGTTTCTAGAGTGGGGATATGCAACTCAATCTGTGGAGTCTAGAAAATACTTCCTATAAGATATAATGTTTGAATTAAATATTTAATAGTTGAAGAAGGGTTGTCAAATTAAAGAAAGTCGGAGACTTGGTATAGGCAGAGGAACCCTGCTAAAACCCTTTATCCACTCATAAGTGAGTAGAGATATGGAAGGGTTCTATCTTCTTGTTGCTTTTTGTTTTCCTTTGCAGATTGCGAAAAGAAAAATGTGAATAGCAGGTGAAGGCTGAGAAAGTGATGCCGTGATCTGATTCCTTGTCATTTACTACTCTGGGCAACCTTGAAATGACTTCTCAATTTCCAGACTATATTCATTTCCAGATTCTTCATTCTATCAACTAATCTCATTTTTATAATTATTATCTAATCTTGGAATAACTGCTCTAACATAAAGTATGAATATGGCAGCTGCCAACCTCATGACTATCTAATAGTCTAGCAAGAAATGTTTTCTGTTATTGCTAATGTTCAAGTTGAATTTTGAGTTATTTTCTCATTTTACCTTACTCCATTTCCTTATGGCTGGACAAATTGATTTAAAGTCTGTGTCCTGTGTCCTTTTTTTTTTTTTTAATTTTAATAAGAGAAAAAAATTCTGTTAAGCAGCACTATAAACGTCTGATATTGGTTTTAAGATCTAAATTGTTTTTGGTGGAACCTTTGACCTTTTTTCAGTTCACAGGACTTCTTAAAGTGAGCTTATTTGAATGGCTAATAATTTGCTTAGCTAACAAATTCCTGTGTCTCCCAGTATATCTCCTAGCATGAAACGACCTATTTATACACTAGAGAAATAATTTGATAGAGTTCCATACTATCAGCACTTCACACAACTAGCCTTTTTCTCTCCAAGTTACAAAGTGAGTTAGGTTATTTTCTCTTCACTAGATTGGCTATAAAACAACATCTGGGTCTCTTGAGTTTATCATTTTTGCTTCCTTTACACCAGTTGGGCATCCTTTATAAATTCAAAATAGGCTTCCATCTGCTAAAAGCTTTTTAACATGTTTATTTTTTATTCTTTGAGTTCTAATCCATAATGCAAAGGTTTTCTTGTTACTGTTATTTTAACAAACCTTGTTATACAGTGTGAGAAACCACCCTGTAGTTAAGCATTTGCTCAGCTGTAGTGCAAAAGATATGCATTTTTGTTAAATGTGCCATGACCTCTCCTACAAAGAGGAGACTTCTTCATCTGTTTGGGTCCCCATTTCATCTACAGCAGTACACTGAGGCAAATTTATGTTTTGGTTTCATGTCCTAAAATTTAATAGGGCAAAATATTAGGTGACTATATGCTATTAAACATTGTATTTGTACTGAGGGGTACAAGGTAGAGAAAACACATGACTCTGAAATGCTGACATGCGAATGCCATTGTCTCATTCTAACACATCCTCCTGTACCCTTTTCCTCTCCATCCTCTAAATATGATCATCGTGCTTTGGTAGAAGAATCAATAACTTTGTGCAACATAGCCTTCTAAAAATGACAAGCATAAAACCAGGAACATTGTCTCAAATTCCTATATACATAGACAATAAAATTACAAAGAGCAATTTTACCAGAAGAAGTCATTTTCTCAATGGTATTCTATCCCATTCCCAGCCAGAACTCTTATGAAATGGAGCCATCCATGCAGCCTGTGACAAAATTGACTGATCTCTTTTTCTGGAATGAATATCCTTGTCCAGCCATGGGAATGGAATGCTCCCACCTGTATATGAAAAATTTTGCTAATCTGTGAGCATTTATTAAAATGCAGTCTTAGTTTAAACTCAGGAATATTAAATAAGGCATAGCACTCACCCAGCTTCCCAAAGAGACTGCAATTAGCTCAAGATAGATGTCATTTTTCTCAGTGCTAAGGGATCTGAAATTGCCTCATATTTATTTAGGGGCTCAAATTTTCAGTTTATGAAAAAACAAAGCAGAGGAGGAAGTATGGTTTAATAAACTGAACAGAGCTTCGGGGGTCTGAAATCTACTACTTAGCTTAGTCCAGTGGCTGCTCAATCATTATTAATCAATTATGAATATTTACCAGTAAGAGAAGAGAATAGATCTGTATCTTTTTCTTCCTATAATAAGGCATTTAAGGAAGTTTAAAGGACATAATTGTTAACCATTTGAATTCATATTAATTCACTCTTGAGGGATCTGATAATCATATCATCACTACAGGGCTGTTTCTGTTAAGCCACACTTAGTCTGTATGTTCACATAGTTAGTTTCTAGGATGAGTTCGTGACTTTTTGGCATTTTGCATACCCCAATTATTATTTCCTAAAGGGTTTAGTTTTTTTGTTTGTTTGCTTTCCTTCAAATATTCTCATTTCTCTCTACTATGGAGTACAGAACTATCTGTTGTATGAATTTAGGTAGAGTGATGCTTAGGATTGTGGAGTGATGAGGCCAGCAGCATTCTAAAATCAGCCCTACTCTGCCATTGAGTTTATGAGTGACTATGGAGAAATTAAACCTCAGTTCCCGCACTGGTAAAGTTGGAGAAATACTCTTCAACACCACATTTGATTGCTATGAGCATTAAACTGTAATATATGTACAGTCTGGATCACTATACTTGACATGTAGTAGGTACTCAATGAATATTAACTAAGATTATTATCATCGTTTGCCCAGTGGCTTCTGGAGCACCCATTTCTTCTAAAAAATTGAATTGTCATGTATAGAAATGCCAGTGAGTACCGAAATAGAATTTATATTACTTTCTTTTATTTCTAAGAGGTTATGATTGTCTGCTCTGGCCCACTAATCCTTTATTTCTTATGTAATTGAGGAAGTGACTTCTTCCCATGATTGTGAGATCAGTAGTAACCAAAAACAAATAATTTTAGTTGAACTCTGAATTATTCTTTCTGGTAGTCCTTTTTGGAATTTAATACCTGAGTTTCAGAATGTTTTAATACTTGCCATTTTCACCCCATATCCTTTCGAGTCTCTGTCATTTTCTGTTCTCACTGTTATTAGAACACTAAATTAGTATTCATAATTTAGTGTTCTACCATTTCTTGTGCCAATAATTAACTCATAAGAATTTATTCTCTTTCTGTGGGCCTTAGGGTTAAACTTCACTGTTGGAAGGATCTTCATTCATTTAGTTCAATGACATACTTAAAGCCTGTAGGTTAGTGCATGGCCAAAGTAGCTGCTCAAAAAATTTTGTAAAATGAGTACATTATTGAATTATATAAATATAGGGACAATTAGACAATATCTAAAGCTCCTCTAATTTTAAAATTGTGAAGATTTAGTGTTATTTGAACTCCCACTGATTTCTAGATTTCCAGCTTGATTGATAACTTACATGTAGAATTCTTTTTTGGCTTATTCATCATATTAAGACTATTACTCTTGTCAGCTATCAGACTGATTTTTTGGTCATTGATTTACATCCTAAACTCCCTTTCCTCACAATATATTTCTGGGTTGGTGATGGTGTTCCTGGTTTTTGTTTTTTTTTTGAATTGTTTGTTTGTTTAAGATTTTATCTGAGAGAGAGAGAGAGAGAAAACATAAGCTGGGCCAGGGTTGGGGGGAGGCAAAGAGGGAGAAGGAGAAGCAGACTCCCCACTGAGCAGGGAGTCGAACTGGGGGACTCGCTCCCAGGACCCTGAAATTATGACCTGAGCCAAAGGCAGATACTTAACTGGCTGAACTACCCAGGTGCCCTGATTTTGTTTTTTAATATGCTTGACATTTTATAGTTTACTTTAGCATAGGGTCCATCATTTAATTAAAAATATCCTAAATCAGCTTGGATCTTTCCCTGTTTGAGTTCCAGGGCTGGTCAATCATTGATGAAGTAAAATTCCATAGTTTATAATTCTCTTGTCTTCTTAGAAATACATCCATCTTTAATTTTCTTCGTATTTTCCTTTACAAATCTCCTAGATGTTTGAATCTAGCTCATTTATCTTCAACACCTTCCCAATCTCATAGTACTCAAAGTGGAATCCTTTGTCCATGTCATTCAATATTGACTAGCACACTGACTTAAAGATGTAAATTGGTGGACTCTTCCTAAAACCTACTGACTCCATGGCAAGGGAGGTGGGTGTTCAAAAATCTGGACTTTTAACACAAAAAAATAGATGATAGTTGAGGCAAAGAGCATTGCCTTATCCTATTCACATTAAGTCACTGTGGCTGCCTGAATTGTAATTTCCTGCTTGACTGATAATTTCTTGCTTGACTTTCTGTGAGCTTTATTAAAAAAAAAAAAAAGTTCTATTTCATCAGACTAAACATTTCTCTTAAGGTGCAATGTGTATAAATATGTACTGATAGAAGAATGACTTCCAGAATGGCCATGTGAAGAGGTCTGCAGATCCTCTCCCTAGGGAAATTGTCATAGCTAGTGAAAATTATTTTTAAGGATAACCAAAGTCTCTGGAAATTGTCCTAAGGTCATAAAGAAAATGAAGAAATACTTGATCAAGAAAATATACTAAATCTCAGAAAGAACAGCAAAAGTTTTCAGCATTCAAGCCACAAGTAACAACCTTCTTCTCTCTTCCCAACTCAGGATGATAGAAACTCCATTCTTCACAGATGCATCCAAGAACATAAAGCTCTCTCTCCTCTCAGGTCCTAGTCTAGAGCTACAGTATGTCTGGGGAAAGGCAGGACATGAACATCCACCCAGCTCCAGGTTGCAGTTATTCTTTTCCAGGCAAGCAGCTGAGAGGTCTGGTGCTTTTTTCCCCCCTTAGCTCCAAATCGAAGGGCAGAAACTCTATACCAGGTACAGTAGACTGAGAATACCATGACTCTTATTTTATTTATACCAGCTTGTTTGCAGTGCAGAGGTTTAGTGCACAGAGAAGCAAGTCAAGAAGACAGGAGGCTTCCCCACCTGTCAGATCAATGGTAGATCTGTGGTCTTACTCCTACTGAAGTGGGACACTTTCCATGCCCCAAGCTCCAGAGCAGTGTTGCAGAGGTTTGATGCAGGGAAGAGGTAGACAGTAAAAATGGAGAGCTCTGACATTCTACCTAAAACAGTTGACTTCATTTGGAGCAGAATGGGGGTAAGTGCAAGCCTAAATGTAGGGGTGGACAAAATGGAGAATATGGAGGTAAGCAATTAAGAGATGGCTACTAACTTGTATAGAGCAACAAGCTAAACCATAAAGCAGCAAGAAGACAGAGGAATAAAATAGCCAAGAAGAGCCCTCTTGAAATATTACTTCTGCAAAGGGACCCAAATTTAATTGGGTCAGAGTGTGAAGCAGTAATGTCCCAGGGCATTATCAAAAACAATAGAGCAATTAGCCAGCAATTAGTGGAGGCTGATATCTGCGTATGATACCAAATGGAGATGCAAGCCTTAAATGAAAGACAGAGGAATAGTCCAGAGAGTTCTACTAAAGTTATTGTCATCCTTGGGTGACTGTGCAAGGCTTTACCCTCTGAGGAGAATTATTAAAAATTACACACTGGGGTGGGAAATAGAGGATCAGTATCTAGAGTTCCTATGATATGTTATTTGAATTGTCCAGATTTAAAAAAAAACAACAAAACATGCAAAGAAATTATTACACAGAGGAAAAAATTTGCCAACAGAAATTACCTTTGAAAAGATGCAAATGTCAGATTAGCAAAGATTTCAAAACAACCATTACAAATATATTGAAAAAAAAAAACTAAAGGAAATTGTGCTTAAAGAAGTAAAGGAAGGTATGGTTACAGTGTCCCATCAAATAGAGAATATTCAAAAAGATGGAAATTCTTTAAAAAAAAAGAAATGGAAATTCTAAAGTTTAAAAGTACAACAAACAAAATAAGAATTTACCACAGAGGCTAAATAGATTTTATCTGATGTAAGAAACAATTAGCAAATTTGAAGATATGTCCATAGAGATGAACAAAAAAGAAAAGAAAAAAGAAAGTGAACAGTCTCAGAGAATTGTGGGTACCATTCAGTGCATCAACATATACATTATGGAATTACCAGATGGAGAGGAAAATATGGAAAAAGGCAGAAAAATATTTGAATAAGTAATGACTGATAACTTTGCATATTTGATGAAAAATATTAATCTATATACACCCAAGAATCTCAACTCCAAGTAGTAAAAGCATGAAGAGATCTTAACCCTGAACATCATCGTCAAGATGTAGAAAAATAAAGTTAAAGAGAACATCAGAAAAGAGATAAACAACTCATCAGGTAGAATTGAGACCCAACAAGAGTGAGAGCTAACTTCTAATCAGAAACAGTGGAACCAGAAGATTGACATATTTAAAGTACTGAAAGAAAAAAAAAATACTTGTAAATCAAGAACTTTGTATCCAGCAAAGCTACCTTTCAAAAAGTGAAAATAAAGGTTAAAAAAATCCCAAATAAACAAAAACTGAAAGATTTCATTACTAGCAGACTAACCTTGACAAAAAGAAGAGGGAACATGTCCCAACTCCTCCTCTGAGGCTATTATTACTATGATATCAAAACTGAAGACATGCAAGAAAACTACAGAACAGTATCTTTTATGATTCTAGACACAAAGATTCCTCAACAAAACACTAGCAAATCAAATCTAGCAACACACAGAACATATAGAAAGGACTGTACATCATGATCAAATGGGATTTATCCCAGGAATGCAAGATTGGGTCAACATGAAAATCATTAACTATAATACAACTTATCAACAGAAGAAGGACAAAAAGCACATGATCATTTTAAAAGTCCCAGAGAAAGCATTTGACAAAACCTAACACCATTTGATGATAAAAACACCGAACCAACTAGGAAAAGGAAGAAAATTTTCTCTACCTGGTAAAGGGTATCTTCGAAAAAACCCACAGATAATATCATTATTAATAATGAAAGATTGAATTCTTTGCCTCCAAAATAAGGAACAAATAAAAATGTCCCCTCTTATCCCTTTGATTCAATACTTGACCTAGTGGTTATAATCAAGCTAATTAGGAAATAAACTGAAATAAAAAGTATCTAGATTGGAAAGGAAGATGCAAGATTATTTTTGCATATGATGTGATCTTATAGATAGAAAATCCTAAGGAATCTGCTAAAAATCTATTAGAATTAAACATGTTCAACCAATTGGTAGAGTATAAAATCAACATACAAAATGTTCAATTGTATATACTAGCAATGTATAATCCAAAAATAAAAGAAACAATTTTATTTATAATAGCATTAAAAAGAAAAAAAGCAATAGTTATAGCCTTAAATTCTACAAAAGAAATGAAACACTTATACTCTGAAAACCACAATGAAAGGAGGAAGTTAATAAATTGAAACATATCCCATGTTCATGTGTTGGAAGAGTCAATATTGATAAAATGGCAGTTCACTCAAAATTGATCTAAAGATTCAGTACAACCCCTATCAATATCCTGGTTGCATGTTCTCTCTCTCTTTTTTGCACAAATTGATCATTTGTTTTTAAAATTCACATGGAAATGCAATGTATTCTGCATCGTCAAAATAATCTCCAAATAAAGGCACAATAGAGAATTCGTATTTCCTAATTTTGAAACTTAGGACAAAGTACATTTATCAAAAAGATTTGGTCATGGCATAGAATAGAACAGTGGAACAGAACTGAAAGTGCAGAAATAACATTTATACATTTATAGCTGATTAGTTTTTAACAAAGATGCCAAGACATTCAGTGTGTGGGGGGGGTGATAATATTTTCAACAAATAATGCTGCCTGTCAAAGTGCAAAAGAATGAGTTGGACACTCTTGTTCATGCCATATAAAAACTAACCCAATATGGATCAGAGACCTAAAAGAGAGATCTAAGACTTCCTAGAAGGAAACATTGGTTAAAGTTTTCATGACCTTGGATCAGGCAATGGTTTCTTCATAACCAAAAGCATAAGCAGTATAAGAAAAAATAGATCACATAGGTTTCTTCAAAATTAAAAAACTTTTGTGCATCAATGGACACTATCAGAAAGTGAAAGGATAACCCAAGAATGAGGGAAAATATTTTCAAATCATATATCTGATAAGTGACTAGTATCCAAAATATATAAATTCCAGGGGCACCTGGGTGGCTCAGTCATTTAAGTGTCTACCTTCGGCTCAGGTCATGATCTTGGGGTCCTGGGATCAAGCCCCATGTTGGGCTCTCTGCTCAGTGGGAAGGCAGGGAGTCTGCTTCCCCCTCTCCCTCTCCCTCTGTGAGCTTTCTCCCTCTGTCGCTCTTTCAAACAAACAAACAAACAAACAAACAAACAAACAAACTTAAAATATACATCTAAACTCCATAGTAAAAAGACAATCCAGGTTAAGAACAGACAGGGGATTTGAATATATATTTCTCCATAGAAAATATACGAATGGCAATAAGCATATAAAAAGATGCTCAACATCATTAGTCTTTAAGGAAATGCAAGTCGGAATTACGAGGAAATAACACTTCATACCCACTAGAATGGCTATTACAGACAACAACAATTTGGCACTTTCTTGAAACATTAAATGTAAATTTGCCTTATGACTCAGCAGTTCCACTCCTAGATATCTTTATAAGAAAAAAAATTTGACACTTGAATGTCCATTGCAGCAGTATTCTTAATAGCCCAAAGTGGAAACAGTCTAAATGTTCCTTAACTGATGGATGCATAAACATGAGATGTATTAATACAGTGGAATGGAATGCTACTCGGCAGTAAAAAGGAGTGGAGTAATGATTAAATGCTACAATATGGAAGAAACCTGAAACCATACTAAAGGAAAGAAGCTAGTCATAAAAGACCACATATCTTATGCTTCTCTCTATATGAAATGTCTATAATTATCAAATATATGGTGACAGTGTTTTTTAATAGTTGCCTAGGAGTAGGGGAAGGGGAGTTTGGGAGATATGTGGAGCAACTGCTAATGGGTTCAGCGTTTCTTTTTGAGATGATGAAAATTATTCTAAAATTAGATTGTGTTGATAGTTGCACGGTTCTTTCTGTGAATATACCAAAAACCACTGGATTGTAAAATTTAAGTTGGTGAATTATATAGTAGGTGGACTGTATCTCCATAAAGCCGATAAAATGTTTGGATTGAGGGAATGGTTGCATAGCTCTGTAAATTATATACACTTAGAACAGGGAATGTTATAGTATGTAAAAAGAAATCCTCAAAAAAGTTGCTTTAAAAATCATATGAACTATCAATGATGGTTAATTTAGCTTTAGAAAATTTATTTATTGCGGTAGGGAGTGCTAAATGAAAAATCTGAAAGGAAGGAAGTTTTGCTGTAACTGAACACAGAGTGTCTATCCTGGAACTGACATAAAATCCTGGCTAAGATTTGTTGGAGTATAATCATTATCAGTATCACCAACATTTACAGATGCTTTTTTGATGATGTTTGAAACTTTTGCTTCCTGCTCTGACCATATTATCCCCATTTTTGTCACCATATTGTAGATTGTGTAGGTATGTTTTGCCCATATTCTGAATAAGACTTTTCACCATTTCTTATTCATACTGAATTCCTTGGCTGTACAGGTTTGCAGTTGACTTCAGTTTTACCCTCACTTTAGCTTGCGCCAAAAGTCTGCATTTGCTGTAGGTATGCTTTTTAGTTTTAAATAATTGAGTAGTGACAGTAAGTAGTTAATTTTCATTTTATACTTACTGTCTGCCAATTTCTATGTACTATAAATGTATTAGTCCTCTTAATACACATAACACAAAAGAAAGGTAATATTAACTCTACATGAGGAAAGGAAGTATAGTCTTCACTTGCAACATCTGATTACTTTGTAAGTATAAATTGCATTGTTTTCACTGTACTGAGTGTGCTATTTCTATCCTATCATACATTCTTTTAGGTAAACAAATCACACATTTTAGTATAATTCAGTTGCTAATTGAACCGTGATATTTCTTTGTCACCGGAAACATGCATAAATATCTTTGACTAGGTGTGTGTGTGTGTGTGTGTGTGTGTGTGTGTGTGTGTGTGTTTAGGGGAGAAGCGGTGTTTAAAGGTGAGGTCAACATGTTATATTACATCATTTTCTCTCCATAATTGAAATGTAAAGACCAATAATGAAGGCTCACTCACTTTTATGCCCTAACCTATTTGAGTTCAAAACTTTTCCATCATGTTCTCTTTATTTTCTACTGACTTTTTGGATTCCAATATTCATGTTTTAACTTTGAATTTTCCCTCACTGAAAACCCAGGGATTCCAGTGTATCTGTTCTGAAATCTTCCTCAGCTCAGCAATTCCACCCGTCCGGTCCCCTGTCTATATATTTTTTCCAGTGTGACTGCTTGTAGTGTTTCACTAATAGCCTTGAACCCCACTCTGTCCATATGCTGGCTGCTAGCCATCAAAAACATAGCTGGGGGTGGCGGGGAGAGAGTGAGCTGCCATGTTAAATCGCCTCTCTCCCTCCCTCTGGGAAAGGACCTTAACCTCAAGCACTTTCAGTCAATCATAGTCCAAGAGAGAACCTTGAAAATGTTCTGCAACACTGATTGGTTCCATAAAATATGCTGGCTGTATGCAGAAGTTGAGTTTCTTTTTGCTTATTTTATAATAAAGGGCAATGCATGTGCTGTATTCATAGTAATTCAAATCTGACACAAATAATACAGCAAATAATTACAGTGACCTTTACCTCACCTCAAATTTAAACAAAGGTTAAGCTGCCCTTTACTAAAGTAAATATTTTCTGTAGTCAAATAAATGCAGACACCTTTGGAGAGGGGAATACATTGCCAAACTAAACGAATCTGAAAATTGTTACAACAGAATAATTTCAAAACATAAAGAATGCAGAACTCTTCAGCATAAACAACAGCCAGACGTGCTGGCATCTGCCATTATTAATTTACCTTACCATGTTTCCAGTGGGCTTCCCCATGTGTTTGCTGGGAACTGTTGCTTGAAATTTCTGTCCAGGAGGGCAGATATCAAAGAGAAATATTAAAAGTAAGAGAATTTAGCTCTCCTTTCCATTCCCTGATTCAGTAAACAATTTATATTTTATTCCATAAAGCCGAACAAAGCCTTAAATGCTTGAGTGGTTACCATGCATATCCCGACTGTTACCAAATAAACGCAGAGGACAATGCTAACTCAGCAAAGGAAGCAGCTGATAAGTTTATGTAGTTCTCCTACTAAGGTTTCACTGTTGGTCAGATAAGGACCAGGTGTGTTTTTGCACGTTTTAATTTGTTTAGTCTATGTCTATTTTAAATAGCACTTAAAAAGGAAAGAAAAAAAAAAAAGAAATTCAGGGGTGGGCTATGTTATATGTATACCTAGTCTTTAATTTTAAAAGTTTATTTAAAAAAATAATTACTCTCTTTCTGGGGTCCAAATGCTAATGATATGTTGACTGTGAAAAACAAGTCATCAGCTTGTTACTGCAATTGGTACCGCCTCCAAATTCTCCCTTCGTTAAAATAAGGCCACCTGATGTAATTAGAAGTAGCATGCCTATAATATTTTTGGTCACAATTTAAATTACATGTCTCAAATAGGGATTAAATTTACATTTAATAGGACAATAATTGTATGTTAAAAGGAAAACTGAGTTTATTTCTTTTTGTTTCTCTCACTGCAGCTTTGCCAACTCTGTTATTAAGACCCAAGATGTTCTTAGAGACCTAAATTAAGGGGTTTATTTTTAACCAATTTAAAAAAAATAAATGCAAAGTCCCAGATCAATAAAACCCTCCTTCATGTCTCTCCTAACTCTGACTCAGCAAATTTTTCTATGCCTCAACCCCTTTTTGAAGTTGTTGAAACACAGTACTGGGCTATCTACTTTCACACCAAGAGGGTGCAAATCTAGGATGTGAGGCTGATCTATTAATAACCTTGGGGAGTAAGAGTTTATTATCTCAAAGACTGTAGCTCTTCCTTGGATTCTTGCTTTATATGAAATGGCTGACACTGACCTTGACAGAAATACATGATTTTGTAATGGGAGTGCGAATGAATTCTTCATGAAAATAAAGTAACTCTGGAAGGGTACTGGACTCTTTTATTGTTGCTTGAATTCCTTATCATTCTGTGCTGTTTTATTATCTAACATTTGATGAGGAATCTTCTTCCTCTATACTTTAAGGGTCTTATATTCTCCTGCAGTTCCTAACTCCTTGAATCTCCCTCTCCTGTTCCTTTCTGTTAGAGGTTAATTGGGGGCCAGGGTCCCCCAACAAGAAAACAAGGGAGCGGGGTCAGCTAAAACAAAACCGCACTAGCATCCTGTTTTACAGCTTAGACAAGACCACAGTAGTATCCTGTCTAGCAGCCTCTGCAGAAGTGACTTTGCAAAACATCCTGAAACAAAACAGTTAACCATAAAACATTTGTCACTATCACAAGTTGAGGCAGTTAGTCTTTAGATGACAGCCCAAAACACCATCAACACGTGAACAATCACCCTAGCCAGGTGCATGATCAAAGCCATGATTGACACACCTTAGCAGCCAACCCACAGGGGCCCAGTCTCAGTGTGCTCAAGATGGTTCCTTGAAAGAGCTTGCAACAACCCAAAACAGCAAGCCTCTTGGGTCCCCTTCCTCTCTGGGAGCTTTGTACTATTGCTCAATCAACTTTGCTTTGCTTCCCACCACTCATCGTCTGGTTTACCTCTTCATTCTTTGAAGCGGCATGACTAAGAACCCTGGGCACTAAGGGAACGAAAATCCTTCCTTTGAGGAAGAAGAAATTACCTATTACTTTCCCTGATGTTTCTTACAACATTCCTCCTCTTCAGAAACTTTTTTAAGAGAAAAGGTATATACTGCTCTGATGGATAGCTAGAGAGAATATATAAGAAACACAAATCCAAATCAAGAGATAAAAAATCGGTAACTTAAATTTGTATTATTCACTAGAGAGTGATGCTTCTCTGTAAGTTTTGGGTTTGTGGGAAGATACTGCTGTGAGGTTTAGATCCTTGACCCTGACAAAAATGGAAATATACCAGCTCCTCAGAGGTTCTGCCTCTAAAAAGATCTGTGAGATCTCCCACCTCTAATTGAGAGCAGAGCTCAAAACTGAAGAGTGCAACCCTCCTTGATTCCTCAAATTGGAGGTTATAGAACTGAACTTGCACCTTCAGGATCATGTTTTTTTATTTTCTTTTCAACTTTTATGTTATTTTCCTGAGACTTTGAGTTTGTCTGTCTAGTCTACAATTATTTGTTTGCTCTTCTGATTCTTTGTCCCTATGGATTTCAGTATGTACCTACAGAGAATCTTACATATGTAAATAATCACAGAAGTATCTCTAATACTCTTCTTCTGCATCTGTTTTTCTTCTCTTAGGATGTGGAGTTAAAATGCAATTGAGTTCTATACTTAAAATATCTTCTTCTTCTTGTCTAAGAGCATTTTCTTCATAAGCAGAGTTTATACTACAGAGGTAAGTATGGCAAGACCAGGTGTATTAAAGTGATAATAGAATCCTATTTTGGAAAATTATAGTTGTTTGGTTAAACTATAAGTCTCATGAGAATCTGATTATAATGGTTCCCAAAGACAAGTAAGATCCATCACACTGGGCAAGTGGAAGGATTTGCAAAGAAGTAATTGGATTTTCATGATGTATGGGCTTTTTTTTTTTTTTTTGAGAGAGAGAGAGAGAGCATGTGTGCATGAGCGGGGATGGGTGGGGAGGAACAGAGGGAGAGGGCAGGAGAGAAAGAATCTTAAGCAGGGAGCCCCATGAGATCATGACCTCAGTCAAAATCAAGCATTCACCCCTCAATCAACTGAGCCACCAAAGCGCCCTGATGTTACGGCCTTTTAAAGGGAGTATGAGAGTTTGTTTAGCCATAAAGAAGGAATGGTATAATCAGTAAGGGGGAAAAATGCCCGAAACTAAAGATATAAGAAGAGAACAAAAGAAAGCCAGTGAATCTGACCAAAATAACCAGGAAATCTGATGCAAAAATCTGACCACTAGTGAATTTATAGCATAACTGGTCTGAGTTTCCAAGGTATTAGAGTATTGCTGCTACATACACTATGTAATTTGAAGCCACAAGGGATAGGATATGGAAGCCAGCATAGAAAATACTAATTTTCTTGGAACAATATGTATGCCAGAGGGATGATAATTAGTCAAAATGAATAGAATTTTTTTTTAAATTTTAATTACAGTATAGTTAATGTACAGTGTTATATTAGTTTCAGGTGTACAATATAGTGATTCTCTATGTTCTATACATTACTGAGTGCTCATCATGATAAGTGTACTCTTAATCCTCTTTACCTATTTCACCCATCCCCACCCACCTCCCCTCTGGTAACCATCTGTTTTTCCTTCATACATAAGAGTCGGTGTTTTGATTTGTCTCTTTTTTCTTGTTGTTCATTCATTTGTTAAATTAAATTTCACGTGAGTGAAATCATATGGTATTTGTCTTTCTCTGACTCACTTATTTTGCTTTTAAGCCTTACACTCTCTAGATCTATCCATGTCGTTGCAAACAGCAAGATTTCATTCTTTTTTATGGCTGAATAATATTCCATCACATACATCTGCTTTATCCATTCATCTATGGATGGACACTTGGGCTGTTTTCATAATTTGGCAGTTATAAATAATGCTGCAAGAAACATAGGGGTGCATATATCTTTTTGAATTAGTGTTTTTGTAGGAATGCATAGAATTCTTAAATGTGGGGTGGTAGGGATGAGTCACAAGGAGATAATTAACATAATGCAGAGGAGGGACCAGAATGTATTGTTAAATGCAGTGATGTGAATATAATTGAGAATGAGATGCTATCAATGGTATAAACATCTCTGAGAGAGACTGGTGGAAAGGTCTTTCTGTGTTAGAGATAAACTATTTTTGCATTTCTAAAGAAGGCCCCTTACCCTTCCCAAAGACACCTGCAAACCTCTAATCATCATTTAAAATAATCTTGGGAGCCTTTTCTTGTACCATGAAATAATCATGCTCCTTTATATTGCATCTGGGCTTTGTATATATTCTTTTAATGTGAATTAGCACATCATTTTATAATTGTTTCAAAACAGGGAAGTTTATCAAGAGTATGTAACATTTTTTTTCTTTTCTACTTATCTCTGTAAATTACTAAGTACTTAGCACTGTATTTGACATATTGTGGGTGTTCAATAAATGTTAAATGAAATTTAATTTTGAGAACCGTCCTGGCTTTAACTAAAGTTGGCCACAGTGTTTACTGATACTAAGGATGACTGAATCCTTTGGTGGGGGAAGGGATAGTTTCCTCTGTTTGTATATCTATATGGGCAGGAAGGAAGGGGTAGTATTCTTTGACAAAGACCCCTAAAAATAGTGTGTTAGTGCTGCACTTTACATAACGACTGTGATTTCACTGCCATCAATTACTGGCGATGAGGTGACCTATGATTTGTGTGAGGAGAAAAGTTCTTCCATTGCTAGAAAATATAAAGACTCCTGGCAGAAATTTTTCTCTGACTTCAGTCTTTTGTAAAGCTACATTTCTCTTGATTGTCTAGCATTTTTTACTTCACACATGCTGTAAATAAATTTGGTTTATTTTTTTTTCTTAGGTTTTTTTTTTTTTCCCCTACTCTTTGCTTTGGCTGCTATGAAGCTCAATAAAGCACTGTTATCTCATCTTAAATAATTTTGTGCTTTATGTCCTTTGTTTCTTTATATTACCTCTCCCTAGGACTCTTCTTATGTTTTAGTCTTTTCTCCCTTCACCTCAATTACTCTATCATATTATTGTATGATTTTTTAATAGCTATCTTGAATACATCTGGGAACAAGACAGGATATAAAGTAATTAATAAGTAAAATAAATCCAGGCACGTTAGCCCCCCATACTACCTGCCTGCCAATACCACATAATACAAACCACATTGCACTGTTTAGAATGAATGAAAGCAAAGGTCTTGAGCTGGTGGCTAACAGGCAAAATCCTGCCCACTGACATGTTTTGTTTGGCCCACACAGTGTGTTTAAAATATGAAATACTTGCCAACCTTTAGAAATCAGAAAATTTTAAATGAAATCCCAGTTTTTCTTAAGGAGGCCTATATTCCATGGCAACAATGTGTGAGTGGTAGCCCTCTTTCTCTAGTTCATCAGAGCCCCAGTACACTATTTTATTTCTGCTATATTTCAGTTGGCACTATTGTATTCGTTTATATGACCTGCTAGACACTATAAAGATTTTGCTTGGGGCTCCTGCATTAATGAGATTAGCAATTTACTTAAATAAGTCATCATTTTTCAGTAGCTTTTTATTTCTATTAATAAAATAATGGCAGACTTTTTGTTGTTGCTTTTGCTTCGTACGAACATGAAAAAGCTAACCAATATTTTGGAGCTTACATCAGAAAAATAATCTATTTATTTATGATATTTCTACCCAGACACTGGAAGTGTTCTTATCAGGGATTTAATATTTAGGACACCTTTACTATTCAATTCGTAGTCCTGAATCTGGAAATAAGGCCTTGGCCTTGTGACAGTTGTCAGAAACTCATGCTTTATAGTCATGGATTATAATGTTTTTGACCTCAAGTGAGGGTCCTAGTAAGTCTTACTTAACATAATACTTTTAACAAGCTTGATTTTCTTTTCTTCAGTCCAGAGCAAGTAGAATTTTTTTTTTTTTAAACACTAGGACAATTGTAAAAAGAAAAGTGACAAAACATACTTTGATGCTTAAGGGAAACTACCCCCCGCCCCCCCAAAAAAATTAATTTAGAATTACTACTTGGTGAAATTAAGTATTTTCATAAATGTTCAGTTATGTTTATATCTTGTATAAAGGAGATTGGGCACCTACCATATTGCCCAGCTCCTCTGCCGCACTGAAGCTGACCCTTACTGGCTCATAACAGCAAACGGTGTCTTTTCCCAACTCTGTACTCACTGATATCATGATTTTGTTTGTTTCCAAAGAGCTGATTGTTAAACATTGACCTGTACATCACTGCATCCAAAGCCTACTAGGCATTTTTCCCTCCATGATTTTTGTGCATCAGCATGCGCTGCTGTCCATCCTTCCACTTCCTCCACTGGAAAACTCCTACTTAAAAAAAAAGAAAAAAAAAAAAAACCTCCTACTTATCTATTAAAACTCAATTTATGCATCACCTCCCTTGTTGAATTCTTCTCCAATTATAGACAGAAATAATTATTCATAATTTGTATCAGTACTCCTCCCATTGCATTTTATTTATCTCTTTATACTTGCATTTTTTTGATGTAGTGATTATTGCCATGAGATCAAGGACAAAATATTTTTATTCTCCTGATGATATACCCTTTAGTGAATCATTCCATTCAAGGCCTTAATGGTTATCCTCTTTAGATGGAATATAAAGAACTGCTGAACCTAAATTGAATTGATCTCTTAGCAGATGAGTGACATGGACAGCCCTTCATCCATGGCATGGTACTATCAATTAATAAGGACAGGAAACTAAAAGGCAAAGGTGTAACATAGGAGTATGAAGGATAAGTTCTCCAGTCTGGCAGAGAGGGGAGGCTCTTTGATTAAAGACTGAGAGTATATTGTTCTCTGACTTCATAAGGGCAACCTAGCATGGTCTGGACATTTATATGAACATGAATGATATTTGATAGTTGTTTTAGTGAAAAATGATTAGGTGAATTGTTTCTTAGCAATATCAAACACTTATCTGTGTTCCCTATCTTTGCATTGCAATTTCTCAAAATATAGCAACCTAAACTTTCTGTGCGCCTCACACAAATTGTATGTGACAGGTCACAGTTATTTAATAGAGACTAACAGTCCTCATTCCCATAATCCATATTATTTAAATCCTCCCATGTCAGTCACTGTAGACTAAATTTGTATCCAAATCATTTTCATTCCCAGAAGTTAAATGTGGTTCTGGCAAAAACAGAGCTCTTATATTATTTGGCGCTTTTATTATTAAATAATTATGCTCAAGAAGCTTCATTGCTTGTTACAAGCTCTGGATGTGAGGAAAATTCCAAAGCAAAGACTGCATCAGTTTGTGGGCATTTCTTTGTCATTACCAAGTTGTTTTTCTTTGAATGTTCTTTGATTCTCCCCCGAAAGAAAGAAAGTCCATTCAGTAGCATCAAAGTGTGGATGTTTTCCATAGTGATCTGGATGGGAATCAGTAGCAGGGGGCTTCGCCTCAATGTCTGTGGTTCAAGGGAGGATGTCACTCTTCAGAGACAGTGTGAGCAATAGGGAAGCAGGGGAAGTTTCTGAATGACCTCACAGCAAGAGATGAGCGGTCAGTACTGTAATAATGGTTTACATTGGCAGGACTCCACTTCTGGGGTGGTCCATAGTGACATTGTCAAGAATCTCTTTCATTAGTACTGTGAATACTTCAGGGACACATTGGTTGAAAGGTGAAAAGTTGGAAATGCTGCTGTTTTTCATGGCTGGGGATAAGGAGAGCCCATTTAGGAGCTTATAAGAAGCTCTTTTTGAAAGAAAATACAAAACGCCAACACAATTTTTCATGAACTCTCAAATGCAGTGTGGTGCAGACTCTTGATTAACAAACTGCTCTCTCTCTCCTGTTGGAATTGTGGCTTCCTTTTAGTAGTGTGGTTTTTTGCTAGGAAATCTCAGTTTACTAAGGTTGAGAGGTTAATGGTTTAGGCTACAGGTATCAGCAATTATCCAAACTGGAGTGCAAATAGTATAAAATAACTGACATGCATTTTATCAAGTTTATTGATTAAGGTTTTGTGTTTTTTCTATTTATAGAATTGAAGATTTGTTCCATGTAATGTAACACCCAGTGAAAACCTGGCATATTACACACTCCCATACATACGTGTTATCTTCCTTTTGAGTCCTTTAAATAGTAATGTCAACAACATTAGGGACCTAAACTCAGTCTCTGCTTTGTTGCAAAGGTGCATTTTAGTATTTTATATATTTTTAAGGGAAAGAGAGGAAAAAATCGATAACTTGAACAGGCATGATCTAGAGCAATTTAAAATTAATAGAACACTTCATATTTTAGGAGTAATTTACATTCAGTGTTCTGTCACTTCCAGGGAGTCTTGAAAAAGATCTGAACTTGTCTGACTGCTCTGTATATCCGTAAGCACATCTTTCCACATTTGATTGACTAGTGTTTTAGTAGTGCAAAACTTATTGGTATGAAATCTTTAAAAGTTATATGTAACAGTCTCAGAAAAAAAATCTTTATTTTATTTTAGTGTTATATTTTAGGTATTAATGAATATGTAATTTATTACTTAAAGGTTTTTTTGCATTTTTATCTGAAGTTAGATTCTAATCCATAAATCCATTTGCCATGTTTATTTGGATAGTTTTATCCTAATTAAACTTTATTTTATGTTTTTATAATTACAAAATAATGTATGGTTATGTTAGACACACAAAAAATCCTCTGTAACATTTAGTGTTCTATCGTTCCCAGCTTAATTTTTCTACCCATAAATATGTATGTTTACAGTTATGAATTGTAGATTTGTTCCATGTAATGTAACAACCAGCGAAAACCTGGCATATTACACACTCCCCTGCACACATCTTATCTTCCTTTTGAGTCCTTTAGATATTTATTATAAACAGTTCAAATACTATAAAAATTTATGCTGAAAAAAATGAATATTTCTAAACATTTCATTTCCAGACGAATCAATAGCTTGTATAGTTTTACCAGTTTTTCCCAATCAATTAAAAGTATGTAACAAGTTGTTAGATAAGTTGTTTTTAAGTATTTAATAAGTTGTATTTAAGTATTTTTAAAGAAGTGGATCTATTTTATACATGCACATTTGAAATCTTTTTTCCCCTTAAAATAAATAAATATATGGACTTGTAGGTAAGTATGTTCTATTTGTATTTTTTTAAGATTATATTTTTATGTAACCTCTACACCCAACACGGGGTTTGAACTCACAACCCTGAGGTCAAGTCACATGCTCTACTGACTGAGTCAGCCAGGATCCCCTATTCTGTTTGTATTTTTAACATATAGATTCATGCTTACTTATAACATCGCATGCTTTTCTTTTTACTTACCAAGATAGCTAGAATAATTTCTTATTATTATGTAATATTTTTATGGTATTTTCTTTTAACTTCATAATACTCCGTTGCAGTATTTAGAAATAAAAATTTAAAAAATAGCAATGAACATTTTTATAATTTTGATATCAGTTGAAATATCTGCTTTTCCTCTTCCTCCTCTCTTTCCTCCTCTCCCTCTTTCTCCTTCTCCTTGTCCTCCCCTTCCTCCTCTTCCTCTTTCTTCTTTTTCTCCTACTCTTTTCCTCCCTCTTCTTCTTTGCATTGAATTTTATCAATGGGAAGTATTGGACCAAAGGACATGGAAATTTTCAAGTTCTTGTAATATATTAAGTAATTATACAATATTTATAGCAACAGTGTATAAAAGTACTTAGATTATTTTATTTGATGTTTACCTTTTGTAATTTGCACTAGATGGTAGAACATAAATGTTGCTAAGAGTTACAATCTAATTCTCACCAAAATCTTTTGATATTCCCAATAAACTACTGAGTGGTTTAGTATGGAGTAAAAGCATGGCCGCTAAAAAGCTAATGGTGAGAAATTATTCCCAGATTAGTCCTTCAGGTTTTGAGAACATAATTATAAGAATTTATAATTATAACAATTATATGGAGAAATTTAGAGTGCTTGAATAGTTAACTGCACAATAAATAAGCACAAATGGCAGAATTACAACTAACGTGTGAAAATGTAGCCTGAAGTGGCCTAACTCTTGCAAGGTGCTGCTCTGAAAGGAACACCTAGGAAGATGCTGTGGAAGGGAAACCCATAATGATCTGGAAGTTGGCTTAGAGGATCTGATTTAGTTATGAAGTCCTCCACAGGTTTTTTTCCACAAGGATGTAGGATTGAGGAAGGGAGCTTTTATTTTTGTTGTCATGTCAAAATTATCTGAATTACCTGAATTTTGTTGCTGGCCAAATGCCTTTTGCTTTGATTTTAAAAACATAATTATCTAGGGGTGCCCAGGTGGCTCAGTTGGTTGAGTGTCTGCCTTCAACTCAGGTTTTGATCTCAAGGTCCTGGGATCAAGCCCCATGTGGGCTCCTGGCTGAGCAGGGAGTCATCTGTCCCTCTCTCTCTGCCCATCCCCCTGCTTGTGATTTCAGGATGACGGTGTATTGGGATTCAGAGTCTTGACTGATGTAAATTTTTGGCCTGCTGCCTACTCACTCATTGGTCTATATCGTCTCAGATCTTACAGCTCTTCAGAAGCTATAGGGAGATTATCTCTGCCTCATGCTGTTTAGGTCATGTAGTCTATCGTTTTTGCAGTTCCCCAGATTTCATCACTGTTGTTGGGCTCTATCTCCCTAGAGGAGCACAGCAGACTCCTTATTTTTGTTTTCACCTCCATAAAATTTCATAAAGAGCTGGTTCTCCTTTCATTATTTTTTTATTTTGAACTAACCTAAATGTGAATCTTTGTCATGAGTATAAGGCAGGCCTAACATGAAAGTATTAAGGGGTTTCCAAGTCTAGCCATTGATATGAAACCTGCTAGGACACTTGAAGGAAGAATCTGAATTGTAGAGATGTGAGAATCTTTTGGAATCGTAGGACTTCAGAACTGGGAGTGACCTTAGAAATCATCTTGTCATTTTTTCCTTCGTTTTATTTATTTATTTATTTATTTATTTATTTATTTATTTATCTATCTATCTATCTATTTGAGAGAGAGAGAGAGTGCACTTGCAGGGTGGGGAGTGGCAGAGGGAGAGAGAGAATCTTAATCAGGCTCCAAGCCCAGTGAGGTGAGCCAACCAAGCACCCCCTTTTTCTTATTTTAAAGATAATCAACAATATAAATAAGTGGAACAGTGAGCACAATGGACTGTACCAAGTACAGAAGGTGAGGAAAAGAAATGGCGAATGACTCTTCTGGTCATCCTTACATGTTTGATTGAGGAGTTACAGCTCCTGTGAATAAACTAGTGAGTTACCCTGTTCTCTTAATAAATGCGGGATGAATCGAAGATTGTTTTTCTATTTTCTCTTGAACATAAGACTAATACTAAGAAACATACAGAAGATGATGATTATTAATAGTAAAGGATTTCTGTATATTGTAAAGTGCAATATATGTTTTCCAGGTTTTATACTCAGAGATGAAACATACATGGAATCCCTCAATAGCATCATATTATTAGATTCACAGTTTGACATGGATTGACTTTATCAGTGTGTTTGCATTACAGTCGTTCTTATTTTCCTTTCATTGGTTCTGTAAGTACATACAAGATAGAGTAATATTTGACCTATCATGCTAATGAATGCATCCTATTTAAAATACTTCCATATAAAGCTAAGATTTTATGCATCATTCAGAAAAAGGAGTTGTCTGGACAAAGATAACTCAGCTGGTCCCTGAGGATTTTGGACTTCCTATTTTGCTCAATGTGTGTCAAGGACAATCCATGTCATTAGTATTTTCTAGATGATTTGTAGGTTTTCCATAACAGTACCTTGTTATTCCATTGTGGTGCTATATCAAATGTTTCTTCTTCAAAAATGGCATATAATATAAATATATAGAAAACAAAATATATATTGTATGTATATCTAACAAACTGCATTTGAGTTTCCAGGATTTCAGAAAGAACTGCTTGGTATTTGTTAATGCAAATTGTTGTGCAATTAGGACATTCTGAACACTGAAAGGCAATCTAAATTTACAAAAAAAAAAAAAAAAAAAAAAAAGGAAAAGAATGATTGACTTGTTCTTTCTAGTTTGTATGATGACATTCCATGAGTCTCTGGGCCCCGACCAAGGTAAACTGAAATAAGGATTAACTGACTATCGCAAAGGCTAATTTACAGAAACCACATGAGGAGTTCTGAGCACAGACAGCACAGATAACAAAAATATTATCCGCGTTGTTTACAGTGGAGTTAGTCAGTTTATTAGTTGGAGTGCTTCATTATGTATAAAAGATGCCAATGATAGTCTCCTAGTCAAAATAAACAGGCATAAAGTGTTCTGCATATACAATTTGTGGGGAATAGTTACTTTGCTATTTATTTAATAATTGACCATAAATGGAGTCAAAGTGCAAAGGGAAAAACTAAAAAAGCAGCCCACTAAGGGCTTTTTGAAAGATTGATAAATAATGTGGAATCTCAATTAAGCTGTAGAAGGAATGCAGATATTAAAAATTTGGTCAAGAATCTAATTAGCTGGAGGTAATTAAACAGTCTCACACGGGGTCATTAATCTTTTCCACAGACCTTTGATGTTTTGCACACTGTCTCCTAGTCATTAATAAAATTCATAACACTCCACTTTGTGCTGTTTTATCATCATGTTTTTTCTCTGTAAGAGCATAGAGCAAGTGTCATTGTATCACAAGGGCCTTACTTTAGTTAATTTCTTTTCCTCCCCCCCATGCTTGTTAGGATTAACCATTTAATGATCCAAACAAAAAGCAAACAGCACGTTTAAACTTGTCCTTAACTTTGGTAAGTAATACAGTTTTACAACTTTGTCATCATTGTATTAAAAAAGAGAGAGAGAGATTTCTGTTGTTCCCATGCAAATGTTTCTTAGAAATGGTAAATTATAGTAGAGCTACATTTAGTTATCTAAAGATTTACACAGTTGCACATTACAGCTGTAACTTTTCAAAAAGCAGAACAATTAGTTAATTAAGAAAAACAGACTAAATGGAAATTGTGGAACATAAACTGTACATTGAACAACGAAGGAGGAGAATGTCATTTCACTAGTTTATTCCAATAAGTTTCAAAGTAACGCCGTATTCAAAACTGCCTGTGTTATAAAGGACAAGGAAAATACAAAGATTGCATTTAGAAAATATGATTCCTGTGATTGGGAGAAAACATTTTATTCATGTTCATAAATGCAATGTTTGTATATTTATTCTTTTATTTCAGTTTTTAACCAAATACATTTCTGAAAAAAAAAAATCTTGTTTTACAGAATTGATTGTATTTATAATAGAGCCTGTTACTCCAAAAGCCATTCTACCTGTCCCCTGGTAGACTATATTGAATTAGCAGAGAAGCTAAAAGAGATTGAGTAGTTCTGATCATTTCACTACAGGGATAATGTTCTCACAATGATGGCATAAGAGAATATATAGGAAATGAGATACTCATCTCAAAACACCTGAAGAATTTATAAGCATTCGTTAAAGAAATTCGTGGAAATGATGTCTGCAGAATATTAAACACAGAAAATACCATTTTATGTTAATTGGTTGTTTCTGATACGAAGATTGTCAAGACACTCCGGCACCCCCCCCCCAAAAAAACAAACTACAGTCATATGCCTAGTTAATGAAATTAACATTTCTGGAAAAAAATCACTTGCTTTTTAAATTTTAGGAGTTATTAGATATTATCTCTTCTGATATATTTTCTGTGGGTGAAGTCACAGCATACTTTCTTTTTCAAAAATAAATGCTTATTTTCCAAAGAATTAGCATTGCTCCTTTTAAAAACAAAGTCATTTTTTACCTAAAGTAACACATAATATTTGCATAAAATGAAATTCTATATTTTGAAAATGTCATTGTAACAGACTGTCACATTTTAATATCTATACACACCACTGTTTAAACATCAAAAGAAAATAAATTTAGACAAGAAAAATATGTCGTTAAAATCATAAAACGAAAGCTCATACTAAAGAAACATGTCTGACCCTGCACAAACAGTGCATTATGTAAGATTGAGATACAATCCGTTAGTCATAATATGAAGAGAAAAAACATATCAACTTCATGTACAAAAAGGAGTTGCTTAGAAAATCCGTGTGGAATCCCCAATCAAAAATAGAAACACCCACTCACATTGATTAAAATTTAATAGTGATTTGACTAATCAGTATGTTTATTCTAAGCAATTACATAGTAAGCCTAATTGTTAAATTTGTACAGCTTTGTTATTCTCAATCCTCCAGTGACATAAATTTAAAACAGGTTGAAGTTAATGACTAAAGAAATGTAAATAAAATAGTTAAGTATTTTAAAATATTAACGGGCTTGATACCACACTGGAGTAACAAAAAATGTTTAGATCACATTGTGACCATCAGGCCTGTGGAATGGGTTCTGCACTTTTTGTTTATGGAGCGATTAATTGTCTTAGGTGAGGTCCTAAATTGGATATCTGTTTTTAAAGATATAAAGTAACTTCAAAGAACACAAAAAGTATAAACGGAATTTATTGACACTGTATTTGCATACAATTTTAAATGGAGGAGTTTACATTTTATGCTATGTATCTTTGTGCCTATGTGTTTGTGTGAGCTTAAGTCATGTCATTTTTATTGGGTATATTTCATCCAGGAGATATCGTCTATCTTAGAGAAAAAAATGAGGAATGGACCACATATTAATGTAATTTATCATTATGTGGCATGTAAAAACGCACATATAAAAAAGCAGTTTTAAAACATAGTGATTTAACTGTAAATAAAAAACCATGTATTTAATAATAAATAGCAGCAAAGTTGCATTTTCATGAGAAAATAGTTAAAATCCATAAATACTGAAGCATTTAGAAGTTTGCTGTTTTAATATTTAGGTGGTTTATATGGTCTGCTTGTGTTAGCTAACTGGATATTAATGTGTGCTTTGAATAGTCAGCTCAAAAATCTAGAAATATATATGATTTAACAGAGAGATATTTTGTTAAATTTATCTTTACCTCTGTGGGTCTTAGAATTTAAATCTATTTCTTTAAGTGAAGAGGAACAAGGGACAAAAAAGGAGTTCAATAGTGTGAGTGTTTGAGGTTCAGTACCACCTCCCCATTTCCTGGTTAACTGTAAGGTCATTCCCCAAACAGCAGGGCATAGGGGAAATATACAATTCTGGAATCATTATATCATTTCCTGTCCTGTTTCCTGTCAACTGTTTCTGCCAGAAATGGCTAATAATGACCTATTTTCACCAAGCAATAGGAGAAGCTGAAGTCAGAATTAATGCCATAGACTTAGATCTCTTTCCTAAATGTAGTTATAAAATCCGGACTAAAGAGGGCAGGAGATACTCTATAAAAAAACTACAGAAAAGCAAGAAAAAAATCTCTATGAGAAAGTCATGCATACATTTGAGTATATGATAAACTGATTTATTTTCAATAAAACCGGTATAAATGCTTTAATTACTTTGACGCCTTGATTAACTGGAGTTTCGGTGATATTTGTAGGTACTATGAGCTCTCCTGACACTGATCATTCAGCTACTTCACTGCATTTGTATTGGAGGTGAATGTTTTTTATACATTCCTTTAGATTGTAGTTTCCTTCCAGATCTATTAAGAGCAAGGAATAATAGTAGCCTTGAACTAGAAAACATGTCATTCACTTAGTTTAAAATATGAGGTCTTTTCTAATCTTTACTCCATCTTCAAGCTTAGGTTTTAAAACCCATGACAACATATGTCACAAATGGATTTCTTTCCAAATTAATGTGAATTTCCATGGATGTACTAGCTAAATAGAATTCTTACCTATTCAGTGCAAATTCATGCCCTCCTATATCCTTTTTTAAATTTTATAAATTTATCTGGCAAATTGCAAATCTGAAATCAGTCAGAAAGTTGAGATGTTGATGAATGATAATGATCATCAGGTATAGGCTGGTATTCAAGATATATTACTGGGGCGCCTGGGTGGCTCCGTCGTTAAGCGTCTGCCTTCGGCTCAGGGCGTGATCCTGGCATTCTGGGATCGAGCCCCACATCGAGCGCCACATCGAGCCCCACATCGGGCTCCTCTGCTGGGAGCCGGCTTCTTCCTCTCCCACTCCCTCCTGCTTGTGTTCCCTGTCTCTCTGGCTGTCTCTCTCTCTGTCAAATAAATAAAATCTTTAAAAAAAAAAAAAAGATATATTACTGAATAAGAGACAAGTCAAACTACCTCTTTCTTTACCTTTAAGTGGCACACATATTTATTTTAGTCTGTAGATATCTAGTTAATCTGACATTTCCAAAAACATTTGTAGATATTTAGATAAGTAAACAGGGAGATAATTCTCTGAAACAACTTGTACTATATTTTTCATATGGCTCCTATCCAGTTTATTATTATTTGCAGAATGCCAAATTTTAACTTTTTAAAAATACATCCTTAGAAAAATATTTAACAATTATTGGTATACTTGACTTATTCTGACAATAAGTATTTTTTTTTAAAGATTTTATTTATTTATTTGACAGAGCCAGCGAGAGAGGGAACACAAGCAGGGGGAGTGGGAGAGGAAGAAGCAGGCTCCCAGCGGAGGAGCCTGATGTGGGGCTCGATCCCAGAATGCTGGGATCACACCCTGAGCCGAAAGCAGATGCTTAACAACTGCACCACCCAGGCGCCCCAATAAGTATTTTTTTCTAATTTAGTTTACTTTAAGATAAAATTTAACTTCTAATTATGAAGGATGTTACATTAAATAATTATTATAATCCTTGTAATGGATCTGAACGCATTTGATTGACCAAATAAGCTGAAAACTTGAACAGCCAAAAAAAAAAAAAAATCAAAGCGCTTAACCTTATTAACAGGATAATGCATTCAGGTAGCTAAAGATAGTCCACCTGTATTGAGTTTAACACTGAGTTTAAATGTCTGGAAAATTCAGATTGTTTCCACCTGGGACAAATTTTGTAATTCCCTACTTCTCAGCACATCAGAAGTAAATATTGGCCCTATACATTTGGATCCTTCTAAGTAGTGGGCACTTCTTTCAAGCAGAGACTAAGGTAAATAGAGGCCAACCTTCTCTGGAATTTAGATGAATCCAAGAGCTTGCCACCCTCCAGATCACAAGGAAACGGGCAGTCGACCACACTTGCCCATGTCTGTAAATAACTCTTTTTATATTGGGTCAATGAATTGGAGACACCTCCTTAATGTCTGTCACGTGTTTAATTTTTCTGTCTTACAAAGACCAGATTTCTGCTTATTTGAAGAACTGGGGAAAGGAAGCCATCTCTGTTCCAGTAGAAAATAGCTTGCAGATAGCCATGGTAATAATCAATGAACTTGTGGGCATGGGTGAATATCCCTGCATTCATAAAAAATAAATTTCAAATCTCTAACAATGGAAAGAGTATTTAATGCAAGTTTTATCCTTCTGTCTGTGGTCTGCATATTATATTGTGTGAAACATCCGAAATGAAATTTCTGAAAATTCTACATAATTAAAACGTTCTCATAACATCTATTGTCATAAAGTTAGAAATCAGTGACCCTTAGATTTCTGGATGTCATGTGGGTTATTTTGGGCTTGCTGATGTCCAGGTTGTTTCTGCATGACTTGGTGTCTGGAGCTGAAACCTTCCTGGATTCGCACTTAAAAAGTTCTTATGAAGTCTGACCTGAGACCTAGATGAAGATCTCTACAGTATCCTCACTGATTGCGCTAGGGCTACTTAAGGTACTTCATTATATGCAGTGACGTCTTCAAATTTACAGAATCATTTCATTTGCTGAGAACACATTATTCTATCTGTTGAAGTTTAATTCACTTCAGGTCAGAATTTATTGAGGGCCCACTCATAAGATTTGAAGACAGTAAGCCAATCTGTAAGAGTAAACAAACAGCTCTCTTAGTACCAGCCTTTCCTTAAAATACATGAATATAATTCCAGCAACTACTATTTTTTTTAAGACAGAGGAATAAGAGAGCTAGGGATGATATGGAAACTGCGTTATCATTTTTTGCTTAAATCAGAAATTCAGAGGATATGCTCAGGATTGTTTCCTTAATGGTCCCTGGTTAATAGTGGGCAGGAACAATACTGAAAAATGTCCATTGAAGTTAGGCTAACAATGCTGCTTAAAAATTAATTATGTTCTTGAATAAAAAATATTGACCTGAATTTTAAACAAGTGATATACTGTGTAAGGCGGGAAACATTAACCAGGTCATTTTATTTTACTTCATGAAGATTTAAATTACATTTAATTTTTAGATACAGTAAAAAAATATGTGATTTTTGCCAAATTGATTCTTGATTAGGTACGACTATAAAGCAGCAATGATGATTTTTTAAAAAAATACACAGATTTTGCAAAGTTAATCATTAATATAGGTATTTTAAGTATACTTAGTACTATCGATCATTGGTTACATGAAGTGTTTATAATTTCATTTGTGAATCTCTTCGGATCTCCTTTATCACTTTTTCTTTTGCTCTGTGTCTGTCACAGAGCTCAGTTTTTTCCCCAGTTCTATGCATCATTATAGGGCGAAGAAATACAGATTTTAACCTCATGGAGTTACAGTATCTTTATCTGAAAAAAAGAAATAAAAATAATGGCTATTATCACAATTCACTTGGATTGTAGTTTTTGGCATTACCTTTATCTCAGTTCCTTCAAAAGGTATTGAGATATTTGAACAATAGCAAGATAACTGGAAAAAATGTATAACCACACCTTTTAAGAGGATAACACCCATCTAGATATATGAAATCTGAATTATTATTTAAAGTCAGTCACAAGGATTTAGAACCATTCCTCACATATAATCAATTTCCTTTGACTCGATTTGTACACAAGTTGGAACAAATGAACTTTAACACAAGGGTTACTTCAGTACTCATGGCACTGTTTCTGTTCCTCTTCAGGTAGTCAAGATCCAACATTAAGATATAGCAAAGAGGAGGAGCCAGCATCATCAACCCAGTAGAACAACCAATGAAAATATTTTTAGTTAAGGAGCAGGAAGTTGTGCCGATACTTAATTTTAAAATTTAAAAATGTAGCTTATTAGTTTACAATTCCCAAGCTCCTGTGTATTTTTCAATGCAAAGAATACTTAGAAATTACAATGTTTTGTTTTTATCCTGTCCTCTTTGAAACCAAAAAAAAAAAAAAAAAAAAAAAAAAAAGGCCAGGTCATCCCCCAATTGAATGAACTGGTATAATTACTTGTAAAATGTTATCAGAGGGAGGTGACTGTTCATGTTAGCATGAGAGGGCATTGGAATAAAAATTATAGCTTTTGATATTCATCTAAGCAATGTCTATCAATAGCTCTTGCCATGGAGGACAATGGGGAATGACCTCGTTTTCCTTTCTTTTTGAAAGTTTTTAGTCTAGTTCTAAGTGTGTGCTGTTGCGTGCAATATATTTCAGAATATTTTTTTGCTTTAAACTTTTCTCTTTCACCTTCCCCTCTTCATTTTTCTTTTGACTGCCTTCCAGTTTTCCCCTGAACTCTGTTCTGTCTGTGAACTTTTAACCCATTATTTGAACTCCAATTCCCTAAGAAGAAGACTCATTAACTTTTAATTGGGGTTGGAATACAAGAAATGTCCGTTCTAGGGAATTGTTCTAATTTCTTTCCACCTTACCTCAAGCTCATTACCTTCAAGACATGTGGTTGAAGTATGTCATGTAAAACAAACAAACAAAAAAACCCCTAGAATTTAGTTGCTTGGTGTCTTTTTTATTTATCATGAACTTTATGGAAAGTGGTGGAACACACATATTGGAGAAGTCTTACAGCATCTGAAGAAAACATGAATTCAGAATTTGATGAGATGTTTCTTGGTCTTAGTAGGTTTGTTTTTACATGGTGATCTGGGTTTATTTCATTATTGACAATTGTTAATTTTTTTAAAATGAGACCTTCACAAAGAACAGTTAAATTTAGTAATTTCCTGTGATGGATTTGTGTGTGTGTGTGTGTGTGTGTGTGTGTGTGTGTGTGTGTGTGTAATGGCTTTTTAAAAAATTATTCTCTGATATTTATTCTACATGTTTAACAAGTTAATGGTAATAAGAAAACACATTTTTAGGCAGCAGCACAGTGAACTCCTAAATATTAATGACTTTAATCATAATTTGATGTAGGTAACTCCAATGTCAGTTGTTTTTTAATTTTTTAATTTTAATTTTTTAAATTACCTAATTAATTAATTTTTTGAAGTATAGTTGACATACAATGTTATATTACTGTTAGGTGTGCAACACAGTGATGCAACAAATTTTTGCATTATGCTATGCTCACCACAAGTGTAGCTATCATCTGTCACCATATAATGCTTTTACAATACCATTGACTATAATCCCTGTGCTCTATGTTTTAATTCCATGAATTATTCTTTCCATAACTGGAAGCCTGTATCCCCCTCTCCCTTCCACCCATTTCACCCATCCTCCCCGGGCAACCATCAGTGTGTTCTCTGTATTTATGGGTCTGTTTCTGCTTTTTGTTTGTTTTGTTTCATTTTGGTTTTAGACTCCTGTAATGGCTTTTTAAATATAGTAGAGAGGTTTACTTTTTAGCCATAATTTATAAGGAAAAATAAGCTTTATAAACACCAATTTGTATGCTTGGATTTGTGTTCATCAAATTCATTTCTTGCTTCTCTTTTATTATTGTGACACATTCAATACATGAAAATATTCTGTAAATTTAAGGTTATTTCGTGTATTGAAATATTTTCAATTAAAGAAATATTTCAATTAAGAAATATTTTGAATATTTGAATATTAAATTTCATAGTGGGTGAAAGTATACATTTAATGATGATTAAGTAATTGAGAAAAAAATTGCTCCACTGCATGTAACGTTTTGTTCTTCTTTTAAAAATGTAGTTTCTCTCAGCTTGGATATATCACTCAACCCCTGATACCACACAAAAATAAAGCATATGACCAAAAGTATGAAAATCTTGAAGTGTGACTTTTCTTAGGGTTATAGCTCAGAAACAAGAGGCCAGATCCCCATTAAATCAGCATTCTTTCATATGATCCAAATCTCATGTTGGGTGAGATGAGTAGCTGTGCCTGAATAATTTGAAGTAATGAAGTTATATTCCCTGGAGTGTAGAATTTTGGACCTATTTGGGGGATAAATTTAAAATTGGTCTACTTGATAATTTTTTATCTTTTTTCTTGATTTTCTCTTTTGTGATATTTACTAATTGTTCCTGAATCTCACCATATAGAAGAAACACTAAGTAAAACTCTCATTTTGTACCCACTCAACATATATATTTGATGCCAGGTCAATCTAGAGTCAAATGGGCTAAGGATTTTGGAACAACAAAGTAGTATTTGCCCAGGAATTGGGAACAGTAGAGAGGTATGAGTATTTCTAAAAGATTAATCACAATATTAAATAATCAGTATGAAAAAGGCACTGACAATTGGACTAGATACTGGTATATACCGGCTATAATGAGTAGTGGTATTTCTCAGAGGATTGGGCAATTTGAGATCTTCCCTTATAGACTAGTACTGATCACTTGGCAAGGAACTGGTCCACACTATAAAAATACCTAGTTTAGAATTAATTTATTTTTCTTATAACAAGTAGTGTGATCACACTGTTTTTTAAAACATGAAAAATAACTATAAATGCAAAGTTTTGAAGTACCATATTTCCCCTATCTTATGCTCCAGTGTCATATTTGCTTAGGTAGTGGAAAGGCCAATAAAACAGAGATACCATTGGAAGAGGTCATCGTGATCACCAGTTGACTCACAAGCTGGATCCTGGCAATTAGAGGCTCCTCTCTATGTGTGTTCCCCTTGCCTTCCCTCTTCTCAGAAGCTGCTTTAAGAGCACAGCCTTGGTATTGAGGCTATCTGGATTGCCTACATGACTAAACCCAGTTAAGGCCTCTATGTGAACTTAGATTCTAGTGGGAGGTGTAGAAGTCTACTTGTCTTGTGGCCATCCAGAGCAAGCCTCAGGACCAGTAAGTTCTCTTGCTTACTAAGTCTGCCACCTACCAATCTGGAGTGGTCCGCTTCTTTCCTTTGGTTGCCTTGCCCTCCTCGAATGAAAGTTGATTTTAGATTATACTCAGAAGCTCCCGAGGAGATTTCAAACTAACACATACACATATGTACATACATACACAAATAAAACAAAATACGGTAAGATCATGCCTGGCATATGATGCTGTAGAACAAATAGACGTCAGAGATGGGGAGTCCAAATGAAGCATATTTTGAGGAAGTGCAAATTTCAGCACCTAAAAAAACAAGCAAAAATTTGACAGGAAATACAGCCAGGTTTACTTCAGAAGCACAGATCTTCAGGGAATCTGAAGCATATTTAAGGGCCCCTTTTGTCAACCTTAGCCCTCAAATTTCATTTTATGCCTGAGGGATGGTAGTTCAGATTACTAGGTATTCATCTGATTCAGAAGAGCTGCTATTTAGCCAACTGGAAGTTAAAAGAGTTCAAGGCATCATGCTTAACCAGCAGCTGGTGTATCTCTAGCAGGTATAGATATATTCTGCAATGCTATGAAACTTTAATTTGAAAGATTGACTCATCTTGGACAAAAGAGCTTTGGAGATTTCATCTTCTTTGTTGATGGGTCTTTAAATTCTGAAAATCAAGTTAGTTCTTAGTTCATTTCACGTGTATTTCTTTCTCTCCTTATATCTTTATGTGATGGCGTGGGATGTCCTCTTAAGCTGCAATTATTTGGGGACATATTCTCTTTAATTCAAGAAATAGATGCAAAAAATTAGGCTTGAATTCCTGGCTCCATGCCAATGACTAACAGTTCTCTTTAGCTCTTTTTCTGGGCTGCTGCTATAACTGGATAGATGATGGTGACTTTTAATGGCTGCTTTGGGGCTTGGGAAAAATATATATATATGTGTGTATAGAAAAGAAAGCTATTAAGGACAGGAGATTGTTGAAAGCTTTACTGACTTTCATGCTGTGAAGAGAAGAGGCCAAGATACCTTATGCTTTTGATGCCTGAGGGTCACTAACCAAAAAGGGAAAAGAGAAAAACACACGCACATGTTGGGGCTCTGATTTGAAATCATTTTTCTTCTTTCCATCTCTGGGTACCCAAATAGGGTCAAAAAGCCAGCACCTCAGTTATTTCGTTGAAAGGTTAACAAATGTCTCAACTTTCAGCACATATTCCCACAAAAGTGAAAACTAAGTAAGTTGAGCTTCAAGTCACTAATGCTTTCTTCCTGTTACAACTGTAGCCTCATGGTGAACTTTAGAAACAGGTTCGAGTTTTTCATAATAATTTTCCCCTGACATAAGTGGTAGATAATTAAACTAAATTCTTCCCCTCAAGAGTCAGGTTATTTCTGCAGTGGGATAAGTCAGAGTGGTTTGAAATGTGATCTAACGTTCAATCAAATGTTATCTCTTCTTTAAAAAATGGTATCCAAGTCAGTCATTACATGTATTATTTGCATTTAGGAGAAACTATGAGCTCATGTTATGGCCAATACTATCATCTTGTGAAATCGCAAATGTCTTGATTTTTTTTTTTTTTTAAGAAAATGGAAACAGTTCTCTCTGTGTGCCTCATGAAACTCTTTTGGCACCACCATTAATGATGTTGGGTGGAATGGAATTGAGATTAGTCAAAATAGCTACTACTGGACAACTGCCAAACATCAAAGCAAGGCAAACAGAATATGTAAACTCTGTAAATACACTAATTTGAATTTGTAAGAATAAGTTTAGTTTTTTAAGTGGGAAAAAGAAAAAAAATTCTTGTGAGATAAACTTTAAATACTGTTGGGTTTAAATATAACGTAAATGCAAGGTGAGAGAATTATCATACATTATTATTAAATATTAATTTGTTCCTTGATTAAAGTTTAGGAAATATGCATTTATATTGCTTCTAAATTATATCTATGGCTGAGTCCATGCAATCAAAACTTTCTAGATGCCTAAAAATGTATAAGGTTGCTGTGCATTTGTAGTCCTTCCTGTACGTTACAGTTCCATGCACATGATTATTCGTTATTATGGACCTGTTTAAACATTGTACTGTCACTCAACTGAAAAAGATGTGAATCCTGTTCACAACAAACAAAGTCATATTTTTAAAAATAAAGGCCAGAAGATTAACAAAACATAATATTTCTGTTATTTTGCTTTGTTTTGTTTTTGTTTATTTATTTATTTATTTATTTATTTATTTATTTTGTCCACAGTTCTGTTCCCTTTGGGCTGATAAACATATAACTATGTGCTTACCTCACTACTAAAGAATGGTAAGTTTCTAATCTCTCTCAATATAGTGCTTTTCCATTCTAGTACTCATTTGTCTGAAAGAAAACAAATACCCATTCACTGTAATGACTTAACTTCACATAGTAACATATATTATTGAGCAGATTGTATATGTTATCTTGTTTTATCCTCTTTTTATAGTGTAGGTAGGTGGAAAACGTTATTATGGTTAGTTTTAAAGAAGGAAATTTAGACACATAAAAGGGAAGTGATCTTTCTAAAATCACAGAACTAGTTGATGACTTATTTTTATTCTGTACAAAGTAAAAAATTAAGCACAGTGTCATGCTTATTTAATTTTAAGGTAGGTATATTATCTTCATTTTACATTTGAGGAAAGAAAATGTTAAGAGTTAATTAACTCACCCAAGTTTATGCAACCAGCAAGTGGTAATGTGAGATGCTAACCTGGCTAAGGCTGACTTTAAAAGTCATTCTTCTTCAAATATATATGGTCTTTAGATTTGGTCTATTTTTTTTTTTTTTTTGTATTCCAATTAGTCTTTTCAACTAGTCATAATTTTATTCTTCTTTTTTGGTGGAGATTCTGACTCTCAATTAATGGATCTCAATTTAATACAGTCATAAGTATTTATAGAGAAGTAGCAGTTGTATGCTTCATTTGCAGATGGTTAAGATGTGTTGTTTTATTTATATGTTATTAATTGTCACCTTACAAAAATCTGAGTGGTCTTTTAAAGAAGTATTGCATCAAAGAAATATTGTGTCTGTGCATAATGGATGGTTGTCATTGCAGAAAGGAAAAATAAAACTAACCAGAATAAAATTCAATCTAAGCAAGGGACTTTTATGTTATTAAATATAAATCATGTTTGCATAATGTTCCCATAAAATAAACATAAAAATATAATAATATAATAATGTTCTTGTAATAACTAACCACCTTAGGAAATAATATATTATACATACTATTGATATTTCTGTGTCCCTTGTTCAAATTTATTCTTCATCCTCTTACTGCTAGAGTATACCACAATCAAGTATTTAGTATTAATCCATCTCACATATAGCTATACACTTTAAGGTATATGTATGTGTCAATAAACATCATGTAGTGTTATGTCATAGATTTTAAAATATAAAGCCACCCTTTTGAGGCATAAGAACACAGGCTTGCCTGAACTGAGGTCAAACCAGGGCAATAGATAAAAGTCCCTGTTCCTCACCGTCAACTGAGCCAACATCTAGTAACAAACAACAGCGGAGAGTCACACAGGAAAAGCAAGAGAGTGGAGAGAACGCATCTGTGTCACAAGCATGTAAGTAAGAATGAAAGCTCAGGATTGAGCAAGATCCATGAAAAAATCCTTCGGACTCTTAAGTTCAGCCAACAGAACCTCACCACTAAAGAAATTTGAAGCCTTTTGTGTCCTGGAGGTAGTAATGGCAAAGTAGATAGATCGATGGTCAGATAGATAGATAGATGATAGATAGGCATATAGGCAGATAGGTCAAGGGATAAGCAAAACAGCTAAAATGAGCCCGAAAAAAGATCCATGTTCATTTGCAGGCATAAATACTATTTTTTTCAGTCTCTACTATTTTGTACATTATGATCCACACTAGATGAAAAATTACAAGACAAAAAAGAAAGAAAAATTGGAAAAATTCACCCATTCTAAAGAAAGTTATTAACAGAGTCAGACAAAGATATGATCCAGTTGTCTCAATTATCAGAATCAACTTTAAAATAATCATGATTGATATGTTAAAGAGTCCAGTTGAAAAGATGGGTATCAGGCAGGAACAAATGGGTAATTTCAACAGAGAGAAGAGAACTAGAAAAGTTAAATGAAAATGAGAGAAATGAAAGGAACAGGTAACAGCAGTGAAAAAAATAGCTTCAAAAGGGGCGCCTGGGTGGCTCAATCATTAAGCATCTGCCTTCGGCTCAGGGCGTGATCCCAGGGTCCTGGGATTGAGCCCCGCATCAGGCTCCTCTGCTGGGAGCCTGCTTCTTCCTCTCCCACTCCCCCTGCTTGTGTTCCCTCTCTCGCTGGCTGTCTCTATCTCTGTCAAATAAATAAAATCTTTAAATAAACAAATAAACAAATACCTTCAAAAAACTTACCCTCAAAACAGCTGAGGAAAGTAATTAAAATTGAAAATCAACCAATAAAATTATCAAAACTTAATCACAAAGAAAAGAGAAAAACAGTACCCAAAAGCTAGGATGAGATGTAAAAAAACAAACAAGAGAGCACACAATTTGAAATAAAATATCAAACTGTCTCCCAAGAAAAGGAGAGAAAGCGTATGGAAGAAGAAAGGTTTGAGGGATAATAGCTAAGAAATTTCTAACAATAATGAAAGATATTAAACCACAAAACCAAGAATCTCAGGGAAACCCAAGCAGGATAAATAGGAAGGCACACATACACCATTATATACACATAGTATTCAAATTTTCAAATCGATTTAAAAAAAGATAAAATGAACATCTTGCAAGTGGCCAGAGAGAAAATGAACATAAGAAATACAGATAACATGTCCTCAGAAACAATGCAAACCCAAAGGCAATGAATTGACATTTAAAGTACCAAAATGAACAAACAAACAAAGGGTCAATTTAAAATCCCGTACCTCAGGGACGCCTGGGTGGCTCAGTCGGTTAAGTGTCTGGCTCTTGACTCTCTCTCTCTTTCTCTCAAATAAATAAATCTTTACAAAATAAAACAAAATAAAATCCTATACCTCAGAAAAATATTTTTCAGAAAATAAAGGGAAAGTATAAAGTATTATTTATTATTGTGGTTACGTATTCTGTGTTACTTGATTTATGAGAACTTGTTATGTCTTTAAGACTTCTGTGTTGCTATACATTACTAGTTCATCTTTTTTATCCATTGTAGGATATTTAATTGTATAAATTTAATTTTAAAATCCATTATTGCTGATAGGCATTGAGTTTTTTGTTTTTTCTCTATTATAAACAATAATAAGTACACTTTCTCTTTGTCTTATGACTGGGAAAGAAGTCTCTATATTCTGTACATTAATCCTCTGCATTGTAAATAGTTTTTTTGCAGTCTATTTTTCTGCCTTTTATGAAGTTTTTTGATGCATGGAATATTTCAGTTTCATTTAAATCAGTGTAAAAATCTTTCACTCTTATGGTTTTCACTGTCAAAGCTTTATTAAAATTATTAATCTCTACTGTGTCATCCTAAAGATATTTTCTTCTTAATATTTCAAACTTTACTTTTCAATCTTAGATATTAAATATGTCTAGTATTTATTTTTAATGCTAACTAAGGTAGTGAGTAAATCTTTATTTTTCTTATGACAAGGTGTTCTAAAATATTAGACCATTATTACCCACTAAGTTTTCAGTTGTATTCAGGTATCAATTAAATGTAACAAAATGCATTTAGTTTAAATGGTATAAATTAAGTTTTCACATATATATGCACTCATAAAATCATCACTACAATCAAAGATAAAACTGGACTCCCGAATTTTTCATGACCCTCTGTAATTTCTTCTTCTAAACCTTCCTTGCCCACTGTGTCCCAAGGCAATTGCTTCATATTTTTTTTCTGTTCCCCAATTTTTTTTTCTTATTCTCAGGGAAGCCAATTACATGTATATTAGGCTGTTTGAGGTTGTTCCACAGGTCACTAATGATCTATGCATTTATTTTCAGTCCCTTTTATCTGTGTTTCATTTTGAACACTTTCCATCGGAGTGTCTTCCAGTTTACTATTTTTTCAAATTCAATCTGTTGTTATCTTATTCTATGTGTTTTTCATCTCAGTTTACCTTTCATCTGCAGACATTTGATTTTCCATATATTTCATGTCTGTATTTAATATAATCAGTCTTTACCTTTCTGAGCATTTGGAATCCATAAGTCAAATAATTTGTTTTAATGCCCTTGCCTACTAATTAATAATTTCTATTGAATAGCTCTTCTCTTTATTATGGGTCATATTGTTCTGTTTCTTTCCATACCTGGATAATTTTTATTTGATGCCAGACACTATAGATTTTACCTTGTTGGGTCTGGGTATTTTTTAATTCCTGTAAGTATTCTTTAACTTATTTTTGGTGTGTACTTACGTTACATGAAACTGGTTGCTCCTTTCAAGGTTTGTATTTAAGTTTGTTGTTAGGATCACGATCAGGACAGCATTTAGTTTAGAGCTAAATTTAACTCACTAGTAAGGCATATACTTATATACTACCTGGTTATTCATTAATTCCAAGGTTTTTCCATTCTGGCTGATGGAAAACAAACTCATGTTGGTTGATGGTTAGCTCCAAGGACTGTTTCCTCCGCTGTTTTTCAATGGATATTTCTGGGGTATCAGGAAATTTCTGATCAGAAATTCTTATTAGTACTCAGATGAAAATTTAAGAGTGATCTTCTGTAGTCCTACAGATGTCTTTGTGTAGCTCTCTTCTTTCTGGTCTTCCAACTTACCAATTCAGGCTGCTTCAGGCCCTTAGGACTCACAAATTTAATTTTTTTTTTCAAGTTAAGGAGACTACTAGTCTCGCCAGGGTCTTCTTTTTCCTGCTGCCTGTGTGATATTTTTTTCAGGCATTAAGTTTAAGCAGTCAAAGGGCTCACCTTTTTTGTTTTCTCTCTCTTTGGTATCACTGTCCTGCATTACCTAATGTCTGAAATGGTTTTCTTATGTATTTTTCAGTGTTACAGTTTTGCTAGGAACATAGGATAAATCCAGTCCCTGTTACTTTTTCTTAGCCAGAAGTGGAAGATCTCTAATTTTCAAAGTTTTTACATTTGTGTGGTTTTGGTTCTGATTCATTGATCCATTTATGTTTCACTACATAATTCCGTACTCTCTTCCCATTATAGATTTATAAATATATTTGATAACTTAATGAAACAGTTCTCTTCACTTTTATTTTTCCTTAAAATTAGTTTCATTAATTCATAACCCTATTCTTTTTTTATATAAAATGTAAAATTAGCTATCCTATGTTCATAAAAAATCTGCTATAATTTTGATTGGGTGTACAGTTAATTCTGAGATTAATTTGAGAAATAAATTAATATAAAGTAGTCCTATTTGTGAACATGGTTTCCCTTTCCTACTTATTTAGGTTTTCTTATCTTTCAATAAAAGTAAATTTTTCTTTATAAAAGAAAAAAACATATTTATTTCCTATTTGTAGTTTTAATTACTTTTGAAATTTTACATGCATTTAAATTATAATTTCTAATTGTTTAGTGTCTAAAGGAACAAGTTGAATTTTTTATTATAGACCTAATAGAAAATTGCTACATTTTCCTCTCTTTTTTTATTGAGCTTTAGCTGGCATATAACATTATATTAGTTTCAGGTGTACAACATAATGCTTTGATATTTGTATATATCACAAAATGATAACCACAGTAAGTCTAGTTAACATCTGTCACCATTTAAAGTTAAAAAACAATTTTTTTTCTTGTGAAAAGATGTTTTAAGATGTACTATCATTACAACTTTTAAATATGCAATAGAGTATTATTAACTATCCTCACCATGCTGTACACTGTATCTTTTTAACTTGTTTATTTTATAACTGGAAGTTTGTACCTTTTTACCCCCTTCACACATTTTACCTATTGCCCGCTCCACCACCTTTGGCAGTCACCAATCCGTTCTTTGTGTCTACAAGCTTGGCTTTTGTTGTTGTTGTTGTTGTTATTTTTTTAATTATACATATAAGTACGGTCATATGGCATTTATCTTTCTCTGTCTGACTTATTCACTTAACTTAATGCTCTCAAGTTCCATCTATGTTGTCACAGGTACAAGATTTCACTCTTTTTTTATGGCTGAATTGTATTACATTGGATGGATGGATAGTAGAGAGATAGGAAAGAAAGAGATAGAGATATATATCTCACATCTTCTTTATCCATTCATCCACTGATGAACACTTAGTTTCTTTTCATATCCTGGTTATCATAAATAACCAATGCTGCAGTGAACAAAGATATATCAGTGCATGTATCGTTTCAACTTAGTGTTTTCATTTTCTTTGGGTAAATATCTAGAAATGGAATTGCTGGATCTTATGGAAATTCTATTTTTAATTTTTTGAGGAACTTACATACTGTTTTCCATAGTAGCTTCACCAATTTACATTCCCACCAACAGAGCTAAAGTTTTCCCTTTTCTCCACATCCTCACCAACACTTGTTTCTTGCCTTTTTGAAAAACCATTTCTAACAGGTATGAGGTGATATCTCATTGTGGTTTTAATTTGTATCTTCCTGATGATTAGTGATATTGAGCATCTTTTCATGTGTCTTTTGGCCTTGTGTATGTCTTCTTTGGAAAAATGTCTATTCAGACCCTCTGCCTATTTTTTAAACAGATTTTTTGTTTGTTTTTGTTTTTATTTTGCTATTGAGTTGCATGAGTTCTTTATATATTTGGTATATTAACTCATTATCGCATACATGATTTACAAATATTTACACTCATTGTGAAGTTTGCCTTTTCATTTTGTTAGTGATTTCCTTTGCTGTGCAGAAGCTTTTTAGTTTGATGTAGTCACACTTGTTTATTTTTGCTTTTGTTGCCTTTGCTTTTAGAGTCAAATCCAAAAAATCATCCCCAAGACTGATGTCAAGGAGCTTAACACCTATGATTTCTTCTAGGAGTTTTGTGGTTTTAGGTCTTACATTCAAGTCTTTAATTCATTTTGGGTTAATTTTTGTGTATGGGTTAAGACACTAGTCTAGTTTCATTCTTTTTGCATGTGGCTGTCCAGTTTACCCAACACTATTTATTGAAGAGACTTTCTTTTCCCCATTGAATATTCTTGGACCCATTGTCATAAATTAATTAACCATGTATGCGTGGGTTTATTTCTGGACTCTCTGTTCTGTTCCATTGATCTACGTGTCTTTTTTCTTAACATAATACCATACTCTTTGGATTACCATAACCACATAATATAGCTTAAAATCAGGGAGTTTGTGCTGAAATAAGTAGAAGAGAAAGCCAACTTAGAGATGTTACTGGAGAGATGCCATCAAGAGAGTGAGAGTGAGAGAGACTGCTCACTTACAATAGTAATCGCCCCACCTGCTTTGCCACAGATCATGAAATCCCCTTATTACCCAGTCCTTTAACTAAAGTCATTTAAGACTCTTTATTAAAATACAGTATTATTCGGACAATATAGATTGACAAATCATTTTTAACTCCTGCTAGAGTCGTATTTCATGCTGGTCCCACCGAGGAAGTGTAAAAAAAAAAAAAAATCAGAGTGTGATGCCCCCAGCTTTCTTCTCCTTTCCCAAGATTGCTTTGACTATTCAAAGTTTTTGAAGTTCCATACAAAATTTAGGATTATTTGATCTATTTTTGTGAAAATGTCATTGGAGTAAAGTTTTCTTATTAGTAATCTAGTTGAACTACTAGTCTAGTAATCTGTATAATCTATATAGACAAACTTAATTGCCTGTGAAAATGATGTATAAGATTATTACTTTCCATGTATATTCATTTTTTTCTGTTCTTATAGCGTGTATTACACTAAGAAATGTTGGCATGAATGCTTTCTTCTTTCATTTATTAATTTAATTAGATATGTTAATAGATTATCTGGAGTTGAAATACTCTCATACCCCTATAATAAACCTAACCTGAGCAATTTAAAAAATAAATTGCTAAACTTGAATTGATGATACCCTGTATAGTGTGGCAGCAGTGAGACTGCCTACAGACCACCAACTACCAGTGAGAATTATTGTCTAAAGCTTCAGTTGCTGCACTTTAAATCCACTGGCTCATTTCCAACAAGGCCAGCTTCGCACCAGCCACTGTTCTTACTGGCCAGTAATTAAGCACATTGAGGATCAGTGATAACACTGGACCAATCTTGAAAACAGGGGACTTTTTCTGGTGGTGGGCTTTGGCTCAAAATCTTCCTGAAAATCTTGTTAAATCATTCTTAAACTTCCTGGCATATTTGATGCTTCCATTTAACCTTCCTTTCCTTTCTCCTTCACTTAGGACAAGAATTACACTGTGGTATGCTGGATGTCCTAGCCTTTTTAAACTTCATCTTTGTTTTTTGTCACAGATATTTCCTCTAATGAAATTCTTATATGTTTAATCTCATCTTGATGTCTGCTTCTTAAAAGACCTAGACAAACAACTGGTACAGCTACTGGGATAGTCTGAGGAAATGAGCTACAAGGTTGGGATTTGGGAATGACTCATTCACTGCTCAACAGGCAAGGTGACATCTTGGTTGATAAGTAAGGCATGTATATTACCTAGTAAAATGTGGTGGCTCAATTGTTGAAATTTTTACTAACAGTAATTTGGGAAACTTGCCCCATAAAGGGAATGAAGTGGGAGATGTAAAGTGGAAAGTTGAAAAGTATCAAAGTAACAATGCCTACAAAGATAGTGGAGTTGGCTAGTTACTGCTACATTGTATCGAAGCGCTGCAGAGAATAATGACAGATTGAGAGCTTTTAACTAGCAGTTAATGTAAGAGTCACAAAGGGCATTATCTCCTGCAGTGGATAGGCTGACACGTATGAGCAGCAGACTGAAGACCGGCTACAGAGCTCTAGAGGCATTTGACTGCTCAGCAAAACAGATCTATTTGGAAAAGAGTGAGGAAAATCTGGTATCTTGAAATATGTGGAGATACGAGTCTGTATGTCCCTAAGGATGTTGACTTTGCAATTTCCTGGACCCTGAAGTCTTCCAGAAATAGTCCACCCTCCCTTAGTATGACTTAGCACTTGGCTGTACTAGAAGATGCTGCAGTAGTCTCTTCCACAGGTGAAAGATAGTCCCCTCAGAAGTTGTTCTTGCCTGCTGTCATGGTGGCCAGGCAAAGAGTAGGATTAAATCCCAACATAATTTGGTTGAGGATGTGCTGTGTCTGATAAGGGAGGACAAAGACTATTCTTTAAAGAATTGAAAGATTTAGCTGGAGTGTATTGGCAGGAATGAAGGATATAGTTCTAAGACTGGATTTTTTTGAGACCACTTGACCAAGAGGATCAGAATATAAGATTTTTTGTAGATGGGCGTTTAGGAAGTGATTATGTCCTGAGGGTAGAGCCCTCATGAATGGGCTCAGTGCCTTAAAAGAGAGCTTAGAGAGCTTCCTCACTACTTTTGCCATGTGAGGAACACAGTAAGAAGTCAGTTGTTTATGAACCAGGGTATGACCTCTCACTAGACACCACATCAGCTGGTGCCTTGATCTTGGACTTTCCAGCCTTCCAAACTGTGAGAACTGTCGCTCATACACCACTCTGTCTGTGGTGTTCTGTTACAGCAGCCCTAACGGACTAGGCAGATACTATGCAAGTGGTAAGGACTGTAACTTATATGAGATTCCCCCCCCCAAAAAAAACAACAAAAACCAAACCAAAACAAAAACAACTGCACATCTTCCTGCATCAACTTTTTGTATACTAATTATTTTATATCATTATATCTATTTGAAAACAAGATAGAGTACATACAATATTTTTAAGTATTTCAAAGAAAACTTTCAGTATCGAAAGAAATATTATGCTTTTGATACACCAGTTCAGCCTGATAAAACATAAACTCACACAAACACACATACTATTACATATAATCCTTCCCTAAAGTTTGCATGCACACACATGCTTACACATAGCCCCATGAGTCTTCTGCACTATCAGGGATACTTAGTTGAAAAAGTTTATAAAACTCTGCCTTATAATATATTGAAATAATTACCCTTTCTTTGACCTTAGAGGTAAAGACACGCTGCCAGAGGTAGACCTAGTCTTGTTGAAGATGGCATTTGTCCAATGAAGGCAGACAGAATTTTTTACTGTAGGACTCCAAGTTGAACCTATATCCTATTTCCTAAAAACTAGATTACCTTGTTTTATGTTATTCCCTCTTACTTATTTTAACATCTACCCCTTACTCAAGTTTTGTATAGATGTCCAGCCTAAGATCATCCAGATAATTAACAGCCAAGCTGTGATTCCAACCTGAGTCAGTTCAAACTCCCTAAAACATGATACCACATCATAAGCTCTTCTTATGTTTACTGAAATATTTCTTTCATCACCCAGACATTGGTTCCAGACATATTCTATGTAGGTAGGCCAAGTAAATCTCATCCACAGATAATATGATGTGCCTTCAACTATTAAAAAATGACTATCCAGATTATTTATTTCACATCTTTATTTACCCAGGCTAGATGGTTTGTGTTCTTCAGGCATTTCACATATATTTTTTTCTAGACTTTTCACTTTAAATGCAGTCTACTGAGGATTAATTTCTGCTAAAGTATGATACCCTGAAAATACTCAGTAGTTTCCAGTGTGGCATGATAAATACAAAATACTATTTATTGAAAGGATTCATTTAAGTCCTCTATATTTAGTATAATGACATGCCTTGATTTACTCAATATCATCTTAGTTTGTGCCTACCATCCCAGGGTAATAGAACACCTCCCTTGCACTCTTAAAAGAGACTGGTTTGGAAAATATACTATATGGTTATTCCATCTGTCTTTGCATTTGCTTGGTTTTGTGTGAGTCATCCTGTCATGCCTATTCTCATGAATGGCGGTTTCTTCTCACTCATAAACACTTTTATAAGCCTCCTTCCACCTCATTTTTCCTATGTTTCTGTTTGTGTCCTTTTCCTTCTCACTACTTAATTTCTCATTCACATAGACCATTTTTTGGTATATCATCCTTCATAAAACTCTATTTTATATTCTCCCCCAAAAGTTCCTATGTCACTCTTAAGTCAACAGGTTGATAATACATTGTTTGAGAGCATTTTAATATGTTCCAAGCTAAGGCTTTTGAATACTCTCATTATCCAAAATTAATATTTTGGATTTCTCAGCCCTTTCATAGAATCCGATATTAGATTTTAAATAAGTACTGTTAATTGTGAAACACTAGCATTTGAACAATTGCCCATTAGTGTAAAAAGATTTGACTTTGTTTCTGATTAGCATCCCATATCTTACATCCTTTATATATTCCTTACCAGTGAGTCCTGTCTCTAAGTGTCCATGTCACGTTAAATGTTTAGATGCTGCCCGATAATATAGTACATCTCCTATAAGGCTAATATTCTAACACATCATATAAGAAACAAAAGAGTATAGATACTTGGGCTAAGCAAGATTGCTCAGGAACTAATGAATAAATAATGATATTTCATGAATAATTCAAGATGAACGTTGGATGCCTCAAACAATCTTTATCTGTGAAACAATAAAATCTTTTAATGTGACCATGTGACATGCAGTACAAATAGGAATGGGGTTAATTGTATCCTTGGAAGCATGTGTTACACTCCCACATTCTGCCTCTGTATGAGGATTTAATGCGCAGGTGAGGCCTTAGAATAATGGGAAGTTAGCAGCTTACTTAGAAAAGTGTATAAAATTTAATTCATATACTAGAGAAGGGATTCTGACATTATGTTTGCCATCATCAAAGCAAATGTTTCCATACAAAGAAGAATCAATAGAAAGCTAACAAAGGAAATGCGGGGTAACAAAATGTCACAGCTCTGCCTCTTACTGAGATTTGGGCCAGTCATTGGACCTGTTTGAAGTTACTCAACTGAAAATTTGTAACTACATTGACCTTTAACCATCCCTAAGCTTTCTGCCACCTAGAAGGTACTATAGATTATTACAGTATTGGTTCTGAGGGTAAAGAGAATTTGTTGGTTTCTTTAGAATGTCAAATGACATGCCAGAGGTGGAAGGAGGCTTATAAAAGTGTTTATGAGTGAGAAGAAACCGCCATTCATGAGAATAGGCATGACAGGATGACTCACACAAAACCAAGCAAATGCAATCAAGAAATGATTGTAGAGTATACAGGAATTTTAAAACAGTGAAACTAACACACACACCAAATGCAACAAAACAATAAAAGCCTAGGACATCTAGGACTCCACAAGAATCAACTAGTCTCACTCAGTTTAGGCGTCCTCACTCATCTCATCCCATCCTCTGTACTTGGATAATTTTGAATTACCTGAGCTGCAACATGTATGAACTATGTGACTTTACATCCCTCCGTCTAAGTGTCTCTATCTATAAAATGAGTTTAAAAAGTGTTATCTTCATAGGGTTTTGTAAAGATTAAGTGAGGTGATACATGTAAACCTCTTAACTATGAATATTAACCATTATTTTCTGGTAAACACACACATCACCCACCCATATAAATTAGCATAGACAAAATATAACGTATAATAACAAATATTTAATACTACAGTAACAGAAGAAGTAGAGTTACAATAACAGAGTGCATTTTTTTCCAGTTACATTAGTAAAGAACGTTTAAGTAATTTTAGGAATTTGCTATGAAATTGAGATTTCAGTTTCATTTGCTTTGCTGATGAATAATACATAACATTTTAAATATGATTTTGTTATTTGTCATTAATCATGTAAATTTTTACACATTGTAATCTAATAATCCCACTTCTGTAAATATATCCAATGGAAAAACCAGTACAGGTATGAAAAGCTAAGGACGTATCTATCCATGGCAAAATTCTTGATGATGGTAAGATAAACAATGTTAATATTCACCTTGAGCATAATAGAAAACTTAAATGATAATATTATAAATGATGTCACAAAATGAGAAACTGAAAATAAAAAGTATTACTGTTATCTCTCCAACTCTGGAAAGAGTCATATGAAAAAATACTGACATTCAAATAATAAAAGTGCACTACTTTTGTTTTCTAAATAAAATTATGAAGGATTTCTCATTTTCTATTGTCCAAAATTTTGTGTGATGTTGTTACATAGTTTTTATATAATGAAATTAGTTTTGGATTATTTTAGAGGAAAGATAATCTAAAACATTAGTAAAATAATAGTTATTTATGTTCTGAAACAATTATGTTTTTAAACACTTACCATATGCCAGGCTCTGAATTTTCCAGTGCTGAAAGAAGGGATACATGTTTTACTGAATTTGAAGTGGTTGTGGAAGTGACCTTTTAGCTGAACTGTCAGCCAAAATTTGTAAATGCTTTTGTATCCATCTATCCTCCTCAGAATCCAGGTAGCAAACTCATGGAAATGAGACTATCCCATGAAGATTATCAATGCCAGATATTATTAGTGAAATTCATCTAAACTCAGTCCACACACACACAAAACCAGAAATAAAATATTTATCAAAATAGTCACATAAAAATTCTAGTCTAATTATTACAATTCTAGTACTAAAGCCACCTTTGGGGGTGATACAATCATAGTTCAGTTCCAAGTCCATGGAAATCCCATTGTTGGTTGTCCCAAGGACCCCATGTTCTCTTACACTTCCTGAAAATTTAGGAGTTCTAGACTAATGCTGTTTATTCCAGGCCCTCAAGACGTGTTATCTCTTATTATTTTCTATTAAATATCTTCCTTCATAGTTTGGGGGAAAAATGTATTGGGTTGTTTGTTTTTTATGATGATTTTAGAGGTATTCAGAATGGTTATACCTCTATAAAATGCTTGAGTAATATTTTTCCCCTAAAACTTAACAAGTGGCTCAGAACTTTTAGTATCTGTTCAATCCATGCTTGATAATACATGCACTAATTACTCATGACTCACTAAAGTTTCAGCAGGCTGTAGAAGACGTGTAGTTAAACATAAGTAGTCATTAAGAGCTGATTTGAGGTAGCAAGAAACATAACAAAGGATGGGTGAGTGAGGTACTTCTGGGGTTTCCACTGTTACCAATAATATACATTTTTCCCTGTCTACTTTCCCTTTTGCTTCAAGTACTTGAAAATTGAGGTCTAGCTTTTCACGCAAATTAGAAGTAAGTAGGAAAATAAAGTGAGAGACAATAAGGAGGTATACATACATGTATACATACATATTATATTTATATACAGACAAAATATAGTAATATAATAAAATCCATTCCATAGCTTCATTATATTTGAATAAATGTTTACAGTACTTAATTCAAAGATTTATTTTTCACTGTATTTAAGATGGTCCCATAGTGCCTCAAAGACTGTATTTTAAAGCTGTTCTAACATGGTTGGATATATATTCTTCACCGACGAACAGTGTTTGTCCAGGTCTTGTAATCATAGAAGGTGTTATGTTCTTTTCTTTTTTTCCTCCTTTACTCAGTTGGATTAAAAAACCCTTCTTCCTCACACATTTGAGAGAAATGTGAGTGATTCTGTCAAAGAGAAAAGCAGAAGTGATGCATGATAGATTGTAAAGCTAGAAACTAAGAGAGTCTCGGTTTGCTATGGCATTTTGCCATCAGGAGATGCTATTATGTGGCCTATAGACAAGGATGCCAAGACTGAGAGCTTAAGGCTTATGTCCCATTTCAGACTGTTGGAAAGTGCATCTGCATCCATGTCTGTAACTGGAGTCAGAACTCCTTTCGCTGTACTTTACTGCCCCTGCAAGGGAATTTGAAGATCGTTATTCTAATGAAATTCAGACATTAGTGTTTCCAGCATCTAGGATCAGGCACTAGAGATAAAGGAGAGTCTGTGAACCTCACTCAGTTGGTTTGAAAATTTGGAAAATTTTGAAATTTTGAAAATCCCAATCTAGCTTGACTTCCTCATTTTACAGGTGAAAAATTGGAGACCCAGGAAGTTTAATAACTTGTCTCAGTTCATACAAAGTTCAATTTCCATTTGAGACCTTGGAAAAGCATTTCTTGAGACATAATGCCATTCGAGTATGGCACACTCGTACGGTCAAAAGGATCATGAGGCATCTGTCATACCATTAAGCAGACCATGTTTAACCCTCCTCATACCAAGATTCTCTTCCATTTTTTTCAATTCTCTTCCAATTTTGAAGAGCTTGGAAGAGTCTTTTTTTTCTTCTCTGGATATAAGATCTAATAAACACTACTGTTACCGATGCCTTTCATGAAACTGACAAAGCCCTCATGGTATTGCTTAGACACGTTTTGTTGTGCTATATTTTTGTAAAACTACATGTCCTGTATACAGTATTCGAAAATAGCTGGTCACCCTTTTTCTTCATGAGGACCCTTGGTCCACTTGACACTATAATTATTAATTCACTCCTGAATGTTTTTTCAGAACTTAAATCAAAATAAGGTATATTTCTTGACTGATGATAACATTTTTAGCTTTCTGATGAATATTTGCTTTAAACTAACTTTCTGGCTGTAGAACCTTAAATTTCATGCCTCTGTGGAAGAGCCGCCTATTACTCAGGACAGTGGGTGATGTCGTCATTCTGTGAGTCAGAACAGGCATTACTGTTTCTGTAACACAATCGAACAGGCAACACAAGCAAAAGATTTGCTTTAATCTTTCCCTTGGATATTTCTTATTTGATACATCTCATGTGGTTTCACTAGTTTTTGTTAATTATATCTTATGTATCTGACCAATCTTTTCTTTATTCTTAAAGAATCAAACAAAAATCGTATTTGTTCTTATGGAGACATTTATTTTTCCCCCAAGTTCTTTTAGAATTATTCTTAATCTCTTTGCACAAGAAATCTCCCAAGTGTGAAGTATAATATGAAAATTGAGTTTCCCCAGAATAGGGATACGGATCTGAACTAATCTTCAAGAAAGTGGGCCACTACTTTCAATCCTGCCGCTGACTCCATGTGTGGTCATGGACAAATCATGCAACTTTTATAAGCTTTAGAGTCCTTGGCTTAAAGACGAATGGTTTCAGCAAGACAGTTTGTGTATTTTCTACAAACTTCCACCTTTTATAAATGTTTCACTGAATAATTTTATGTCCTAAATTATAAATCATACAGAAATTAGAAACCTGCTGGGGTGCCTGTTCTAGTTTTTCTCTCTATATACAGAGATTTATATACTAATATTGTATTTTCTTGAATCATTTGGAACAGTGGGTTTTTTCCACAAATGTGTGCACAAAAATGGAATATATGCATCTTACAGAGACTGGAGAGACTACATAAGGAGTTTGAAGTATAGTTACACACGTGTTTTATACACACACATGCACACACAGAATGTGCTTACATAGTATGCACAGACTTCGTTCCCTCATTGACTCCCCTTAAACTTATAGTCCCTTGAGCCAGAATCAGAACATGACATCCATTTAACTGTACACAGAAGTCAGCAATGAGGGTAAGGAAATAAGAGTCTGTAAGCAAACTCTACTTCCGTGTTAGCACATGGAACAACGCAGGCGGGTCAGTGGGAATTTTGGTCAGATTTACTACTGAATGGATAAAAAGTAATAGCCACTTATTGCTGGAATAGTTTTGCTCATTTCACTTTAAGAAGTAAAATTTTTACAGTGAAAATTTATTTGTACAACGGAAGTTAGGAAAGTGTGTTAGTTAAATTATACTACAATTGTTTTCAGTATATACACTTTAAAATGGCATTATATAGGAACAGATAAAGTCAAAAGAATTGATCTAAGCACAAATTTTTACTAGCTAATTTTTTATACAGGATAGAAGAAACAGAGATGGAGAAACCAAACATGGGAACCTTATAAAAGTTACAGCAGGAAATAAAGAGTGGGACACATTTCCATTTGTTCATTTTGCTCATTTTCAAAGAGCCTTTACAAAGTTATTCAGAAATCTTGAGAAGTGGGGCTAATATAATCTTTGTAGATAAAGAAAAATATATATATATATTCTTTTGAGATCCAGGAACAAAACTTATGCCATTTGCATGTTTGTGGTATTTTAGTGCTGTCTGTGATAATTGCTGAAGTACAGTGCCCTATTTGCAATAATTAATTTGTGTCTTAGTTTGTGCCTTTTATGGTAGATATCTTAAATGATAATTTGAAAGTTAAAGTAGTCATATATAATAATTGTCATTGTGATGGTTAAACTTTGTGTCAATTTGGCTAAGCCACGATACCCAGATATCTGGTCAAACATCAGTCTAGATGTCACTGTGAAAATATATTTTAGATGACATTAACATTTAAATCAATAGACATCGAGGAAAGCAGATCACCTCCCATAATGTGAGTGGGCCTTATCCAATCAATTGAAGTCCTTAAGAAAAAAAGACAGGTTCCCCAGGGAAGAAAGAATTCTGCTTCCAGGCTGCCTTCCACTCAAGCAGCAACATCAGCTTGTTGCAGAGGTCTTTAGCCTGACCATCTGCTCAGTGGATTTTGAACTGCCATCCACCACAATTGTGTGAGCCAATTGCTTAATGTAAATCAATTTCTCTTTCTCTGTCTCTCTCACTCTCATTTTTCACACACAGACACACACATGCATGTATATACATACATCATATGTATGTTCTGTTTCTTTGGAGAATACTGATTGATGCAGTCATGAGAGACGGTCCTTCATGGGAGGCATCCTGTCTTCAACTCCCTAAAGATGGAATTGGGGAACTGCCAGTAGCGTAGCTAATTATAATATTTCAGGTGAGCCTTGTGTGGAACCCAGTCTCAAAAGCAGTTAGGACCCAGTTATTTAGGGATTTATGAAACACAGTTTTACCCTGTGCATTGTATCTAAAGCAAAATGAGCAATTATTTCTTAATGTGGAGTTTCAGCACAACTTAAACCATCGAACAAGTACACAGTCATTCCATTTTCCATTTCTAAGTTTTGAGTGGTATTTGTGGGAGGCTAGCAGAAAAAATGGGTTGGAATAAACTAAAATAGAGTGAAAATGTTTCAAGGAACCAGAAAAAGAAAAAAGAGCATGCTATCTTTTTTGAGTATAAATAAATAGATTATAAACACATGCCCAAAACCAAAAAAAATAGTAATTGAAAGTAAGATTCAGTGTCACACTTTGTCTCCTTTCCTGTGTCCTGTTTTTAGTTCTTACTCTGTCAGTTACAAAAAATAATTCTACATATTACTTTTTGAGTTCTGAAACCTGTGTGATCATGTTAATACATTTTTACATAGAAGATAAGGAAGGGAGATGAAATATATTACTTCCTACTTTCATTACTTCCTTATTTCAAGTTTGGTTACTTATGGTACTATTTTTAATTCTTCTAATAACTATATATTTTAAGTCATAAATCAAACCTGTTTTTTAAAATTTTTTACTACGGTCTCATCTATCCACCATATTCTCCTACTTTAACACTGTCAAATCTTACACCATATATATTGTTTTGTTATTCTTTAACTTCATAGGCTTCAAAAAATGCGTACATTATTTATATTATCATTTTACGTATTATTCAGTGAAGAATCAAGTAGTATATATTAAATATTTAAAATATGCTGTATTTCCATCATATTCATATTTGATTCATCTTGGGAAACTCCATTTTGTCTGCAATTTTAATCAACTTCTTTGTAATTTTTTTAGCCAAGAAAGTTGCCTTCCTCGTTATATAACCAAGAATGTCCAGATTCTTGATCATACTTTTTTTAAAAAAAGTTTTCTCTTTCTTTATGAAAACATTCAACAAAGAATGCCTTGGCTTCCAGTTTTCTTTTATATTGATTATGTTTCAGACCTGTGGCCAAATTGTCAAGCTGGGAATTCTTTTATGTTTCTGGGTGAATTCTGTTTTTTCCTACATCCTTATGATACTGAGTTCCATAGATTCCTTGTTAATTTATTGGAGGACACCGAATAAGTTTTTTAGCAAAGATGTGCTAGAGTACAATTTCCAACTTGTTGCATATTTGAAACTCACCAGTGTGCCTTCATACTTGATTGACTATGTCATGGATGCTTCTCAGTTGCATTTTCAGTTACTCTACAAGTATATTCTTCAATGACACACTCAGAACCTGCAGTTCATTAACTCTTTTGCTTTTTCCAAATCCATCACCCCCTCCTTTTATCCCCTTTTTCGTATCTTTCTGTCTTCATATCTTTATGTCACTTTAGTCTCGTGATCCAGCATTTCAAGAACATCATTGCCAATAACCAACTTCCATCTTCTGTCTTTTCATCACACTTACTCAGCAAAAACTCAAACCTGGATGATCCCTGCTATTTCTGTTTTCTGCACCAATTTCTGAGTGTCTAACTATAAGTGGAGAAATTTGTGTAACAGAATGTATCAGTGGCACCATAAACTTCTTAACATTGAACTTAAATGTTTTTTTTTCAATTTGTATGCTGTTTATTCAAGCGTAGTCTTGCAGCTGGATCCTCCCCATCAATAATTAAATAAATTCAAGTGTCTCCCATCTTAAAAGATAAAGTCACTAACTCTCTTGAGCATGCATTTCTTTCTTGCCAGTTGTGAGATTCTCATCTTTGCTGCAGCCATCTCTTGTGTGGATCTCAGCTTTTTCAACTCTGGCTTATTCTACAGTAATATGCTTATCTGCTTTAGGTCTTTCAAAAATTCATCGAATGTTTGATCTGTTTAGGCTCTTCAGTTCCATTCTTGATGTAATCGACTTAATACGTTTTACATTCTTCTGAACAGTGCATACGTGGGGATGAAAAGTAATGCCTGTTTTCAGGTGACTATCTTGTATTTAAAGATGACATAGAGCTTGCAAAAATATGGACTTAAGGGAGTTAAGGAGATAATTTAGGCCAGGCATTCATTCTTTAAATGAGGAAACTGGTGTCAAAATAATCATGTGAAAGCATGATGTGATCAAAATATTTATATTAGGGTTGCTTTCAACTGCAGCTAAATACAACTAAAGAGGAATGAAAATGGAGATTACCATAATGAAAATACAATTATTTTTTTATTTTTGAAAAAAATTTAAAAAGGTATGAAAATAATAACTTTGGTTTTCATTTTAATATATTGCAGAAACCAATTTCTACCCTGTTATCCCTCCCTAATACCCTTGTTTTTCTTTTAACGTTAAAGCAGTCACACAGAAAGTTCCAGTTCAAACTAAGGTAAATTAAACAAGTACCATTTTCCCAGTAATCAGTTTTCCATTAATTTCTTGTATGTTTTTCCTCAGAACAAGCTCTAAAAAGTATTTAAGTTTGGAAATATGATAAAATTTTATCAAAAAATTATATAATTCGTTAAGTGTCACTGAGTATCCTGGTATTTACATAAGACAATAAAATGATAACAAGACTGAAAATGTGATTTAAACACAAAACAGTACTGTAGGCAGAAAATTTACTAAATAATACATAATTCAATATGATACCACATCAGTTGGAGTAAACTTGCCATCGCTTCTCACATGGCATGGCTATGGTCTGTAGTATGGTGGGTCAGTTTCCTACTCACCCTACTCGTGATTTCATTTTAAAAGTTGAATTATCTGGAAATCATTGACCATAATCAGGGACTATTAATCAGCTCATTATGTATCCCCATAGGAATAAAATTATAAAATTATAAAAATAATAACATAGGTGCACCTGTGTGGCTCAGTTGGTTAGGTGTCCAAGTCTTGATTTCAGCTCAGGTCATGATTTCAAGGTTGTGAGATCAAGCCCCACATTCTTAATCTTATAATTTCTTGCTCTTATAAGTGGCTTTCCTTCTCTCAATTTTAAATACTTTGTTTTGTTACACGAGATGGTGCAAAATATCTTACTTGCAACTTTTTAGAATTTTTTAAAGAAAATTCAGGAGAGAACTATACATTTTTTTTAATTTTTAGATTTTAAACAGAGTTTCATACATAAGATTTGATATTTTAAAAGATACATTGAGCTTTGATCATTTCAGTCTTTAAGAAATTGAATGTTTGCTTCCTCCCAAATAATCATCTCTTCTTAATTTTCTTTTATTGTATAGATATAATACTTACTGTTCCTAATTTTTAATAGTATGTTAATTACAATACTGCTTTGGTATGACACCAGAATAATACGAATGTAAGGAAGTATTCATGGGTAACTTTGGTGATGATAGGAATGTTAACTCTCTCTCTCTCTCTCTCTATATATATATATCTGTGTGTGTGTGTGTGTGTGTATAATATATAGTATATATATTATATAATTGCATACATAATCCATATTCTATATTCTATATACATATATATGCAGTATATACAGTATATATAGGCATAGCTCACTTATTGCACTTCCTTTTATTGCACTCCACAGATACTGCACTTTTTTTTTTACAAATTGAAGGTTTGTAGCAACCCCATGTCGAGCAAATGTAGGCACACTTTTCCAATAGTATATGCTCACTTCATAACTCTGTTATATTTTGGTAATTCTTGTAATACTTCATACTTTTTCATCATTATTATATTTGCATGGCTGCAACCTCATGATAAAACCTGAACGAATGAATAAGTTTCTTCTTATGGATGAGCAAAGAAAGTAGTTTCTTGAGATGGAACCTACTTCTAGTGAAGATGTTGTTAAGACTGTTGAAGTGACACAAAATTTTAGAATATTATATAAACTTAGTTGATAAAGCAGTAGCAGGATTTAAGAGCAGTGACTCCAATTTTGAGAGAAGTTCTACTGTGGGTAAAGTGCTCTCAAACAGAATACATGCTACAGAGAGATATCATTCATAAAAGGAAGTGTTAATTGATGTAGATGACTTCATTTTCTTATTTTAAGAAATTGCCACAGCCACCCCAATCAGTCAGCTGCCATCAACATCAAGGCAAAGACCCTCCACCAGCACAAATTATGTCTTGTTGAAAGCTGAGGTAATGGTTAGCATTTTTTAGCAATAAAGTATTTTTTAATAAACTATATTCATTGTTTTTTAGACACAATGCTATTGCATACTTAATAGAGACAGTATAATGTATACAAATTTTATGTGCACTGGGGAACCAAAAAATTCATTCAGCTCATTTTATTGCAATGTTTGCTTTATTGTAGTGGTCTGGAACCAAACTCATCTATGAGAGAGAGAGTGTGAGAGAGAATTAGCATATATAGAATATAATCAGCATATATATGTGTGTATGTGTGTGTGTGTGTGTTGTCTTATATATAGAAAAGATAAAGAAAAGATGAGAGACCTTTCTTTTTTTTTTAAGGTTGTATTTATTTATTTGAGAAAGAGAGACAGAGAGAGAGCATGAACGGGGTAGGGGTGGAAGGAGAAGCAGACTCCCCGCAGGAAGAGCAGGAAGCCAGACATGGGGCTCTATCCCAGGACCCCGGCATCATGACCTGAGCCAAAGGCAGATGCTTAACTGACTGAGCAACCCACGCACCCTGAGGCCTTTATGGCATATCCTAGCCTGAGTTTCTATGTTACTAAATCTAAAATAATTCTCATTTTTATTCTTTGCCTTTTTTTAAGATTAAGTAGAAACAAATTAATTGAAAGCTTCTGATTATTTTTCGTCTTGATTACTGTATTTAATATTATTCTATTAACATTGTTATTATACATTACATATATAGAATTACTGGCGATTTTAACCTGTCCTTTTCAAATTTTTGTGAGTTAAAACAGTCTATCCACAACCAATGCTACTCTTGGATATTTTAAGCATGGACAGAGAATAGAAACATTATGTTGTTTTTATTCTGAATCATTCCCCACCCAAAGTGGTATTTCCTCAAAACAGTTTTATTATGAAAACATTGTAAATGTTTTCAATGTGATAAGTTTGAAGTGTTTTCCTATAACTCGTTCCTTAACTTCAATAAAAATTGTGAGAAATTACAGCATTTTATATTATATTTTGTGTTACTATTTGTATTGTTTCTCTTACATATAAGTTAATACATTCTTGATTTTGCTTTTTACTATTTTAGATTAGAATTCAAAACTATTTCATATCTAGACTTAGGATAAGTGTTGGTAATCTTTTCAAAGTGATATGTGGATTTTTTTACCCTTAATTATTTTTTTACTCTTAGAGATTTGGTTATTCTCAAAGGTGATAGAAGCTTAAATATTGTGAGATAAAGAAATAGAATTGGTAGTAGTAACAGGTCTACATGTCACTGCTGATTAACCTCCATGTTTGTATTTTGATATTTGACTTTTCTCTGTAAGTAAGTATAGATCTGTTGTCTAAGTAAAAACTATGTTGGTTTGCAAGCTGAGGAGTTCCCGAGGTGAAATCTGAAACCAGCTCAGGTACATAGAGTATGAGGAGAGATTCAAAGAAGAGGCAGCCTCTACAGATTGGTAGATGGTAGGTTTAATAAGCAAGGGAACTTGCATACAAGACTTGTGTTGGTGGCTGCAAGATGAGTGCATCTTTGCACTTGATAACCAGAATCCTAAAAGTTTATATAAAGGCCTTAACAGGGTTCAATAATGTATGTAATCCAAATGGTCTCAGCAGCACATTACTCTCTCAAGGCTCCATCTTTGAAATGGCTCCTAGTGTGGAAAGAGGGTTTGAACATGCATTTCAAGGACAGGAGGGAGTGAGGAGCCTCTGATTGTCCTAGTCCAGTTCACAGGTGAGCTAGCAATCACATTGTCTTGCTGAATTCCTTCAACAAATCGGAAGGTGTCATTTACACTGATGTAAGCACATCACTTGAAACAATATTTAATCAGTGATCTCATCTAATTAGGGAACAGTAGTACCCAAATGTGCATTTGTGTGGTGTTTATTCAAGGTCAGTATGTGACCCACCTAGGAAGAAAAGTGGCAATGGAAAAATGCCTGTAAACTCAAAGTTATCATTAAAAAGCAGAGGAACTAAATACATACTTTTCTAAAGAAGACATCCAAAGGGACAATGGGTATAGGAAAAGATGTTTAACGCCTCTAATTACCAAGAAACTGCAAATCAAAACGACAATGAAATATCACTTCACACCTGTTAGAATAGCTATTATCAAGTAGACAAGAGATACAATTCTCTGTTGGTGAGAAGGGAGAGAAAAGTGAACCCTCATATTCTATTCATGGGACTATGAATTGGTTCAGCCACTATGGCAAATAGTATGGCCATTCCTCATTGTTTAAAAATACAACTACTGTAGGCTGATTTATTTCACTTAGCATAATACCCTCTAGGCCCACCTGTGTTGCCACAAAGGGCATGATCTCATCCTTTTTTATGGCTGCATAATATTTCATATCACACACACACACACACACACACACACACACACACACGCCACATCTTCCTTATCCATTGATGGACACTTAGGTTACTTCCATATCTTGGCTATTATAAATAATGCTGCAATAGGTATGCATATATCTTTTCAAATTAGTGTTTTTGTCTTCTCTGGGTAAATACTCAGTAGGAGAATTATTTGATCATATGGTATTTTTATTTTTAATTTTTTAAGGAGTCTTTATACTGTTTTCCACAGTGGCTATACCAGTTTATGTAAACCAAAAGTGCACAAGGGTTCCTTTTCCTCCACATTCTCACCAGAACTTATTGTTTCTTGTCTTTTTGATTCTAGCCATTCCGACAGGTGTGAAGTAATAAGTCATTAGGGTTTGGATTTGCATTTCCCTGATGATTTGTGAAGTTGAGCATCTTTTTTTTGTTTCTGTTGGCCATCCGTATGTCCTCTTTGGAAAAATGTCTATTCAAGTCCTGTGCCCATTTTTTACTGACTTGTTTGGGGTTTTTTTGGCATTGAGTTGTGTAAGTTCTTTATATATTTTGGATGTTAACATTTCACTCATAAGTGGAATTTAAAAATCAAAACAAATGAGTAAACAAATTAAAATCAAAATCAGACCTGGAAATACAGAGAACACACTGATGATTTCCAGAGGGGACGGGGTGGAGGGATGGCAAAATTGGTGAAGGGGAACAGGAGATACAGACTTCTAATTATGGAATGAATAAGTCATGGGAATAAAAGACAGAGCACAGGGAATATAGTCAATGGTATTGTAATAGTGTTGTATGGTGACAGATGGTAGCTACGCTTGTGGTGAGCAAAGCATAAGGTGTAGAGAAGTTGAATTACTATGTTGTACACCTGAAACTAATGTAGCATTGTATATCAGCTATACTCAAATTTTTAAAAATTAAAAAATTAAAATGAAAATAGAACTACTATATGATCCATCAGTTCCAATTCCAGGTATATCCAAGGGAAATGAAAATAGGGTATCACAGAGATATCTGCACTCCCGTATTTACTGCAGCATTATTCACAACAGCCAAGATATGTAAACAACCCAAGGATCTGTCAGTGGATGAATACATAAAGAATATGGGAGATGCACGCACGCACGCACACACGCACGCACAATGGGATGGTATACTATTCATGAAAAAGAAGGAAATCCTGCCATTTGTAAAAACATGGGTCGACTGTGAGAGATAAGTCAGATAAGTGAGACAGAGAAATACAATTAGTGTATGACATTACTAAATATGTCAAATCTAAAAAAGCTACACTTATAAAAACAGAGTGGTAGTACCAGAGGCTAGAGGGTGGGAGAATTGGGGAGATGTTTAAGGGTCCAAAACATGCAACTAGTAGATAAATAAATCACGGAGATCTAATGCACAGCATAGTGATTATAATCAACAATACTGATCTTAAGCTTCACAGTTGATAAGAGACTAGATCTTAAGTGTTCTCAAGATCACTTGAGTGATCTTGACAGAGCTGTTAGGTAACACCAAAGTGGTAATCATACTGCAGTATGTAAATACTATCAAATTAACACATTTTACACCTTGAACTTACACAATGTTATATGTCAATTATATCTCAATAAAAAAGGTATCTAGGATATGAGCAAAACACTTAACAGTGGCTAAATATCTCACTTATACTTCCACGTTCCATTGGAAGAGAGAAGATATTCATGGATAACTTAGAGCTGGCAGATTCCTTTCTCTTCTTGGAACATAACATCAAGGAATAGTTTAAAATAAAGGAAGTTTAAGTTTAAAATAAAGGAAGTTCTATCTTCATTTATAAAATACAGCAACTGGAAATTGAAAAGTTCTATACATTGCTACAAAATTTGTCTTATGTTGACTTTTCTCTGATCTTCAAATGCATTAGAATAGCACAGTAGTTCTCACTTTGTGTTAATTATTGCAACCCTTATGTCCTCATATGACATTTCCATGTATATACTATATATTACAGACTGTATGTATATCTGTGCTTTATACATTTAAAAAAGTGATTTTTTTTTTTCAATCCCCAAATATCTATCACCCCTTCCAGGCAATATCACCCCCTTGTAAGAATTCCTGAAATAACTCTAAACCTGAGAGTTAAATTTCTTTTTTTACAGCATCAAAACCGTATATGTTAATTCAAAACTATGATTCAAATAATACCATTAAGATTAAAAATTAAATACTGAGCCTAAAAGTTCTTCCTGTATAGGATTTTCACAAAGGAATGTCTATAACATCAGGTTCCATTCTGAGTAACATGAGGAAGGGCCAAAACATCTTTGAAAACTAAAGCTGACTAGAAAACTAAAAAGTTAAAACAACAACAACTAAAGTTATTTTGATATTAAAAACTCCCAAATAAGGCTTTGTTCCAACTTGGCTGCAAAAATGGATGCTGGGTGGTTCTAATTTAAGACATCCTTAGGATGGGGGTAGTCACTGGCCTTCCCATCTTCTTCCTCCAGTGAAAACTGTTTATACTCTCAAATAATGGAAGGAGAGTTTGAAGTTTAAAACAAAAAGAAAGATACCATAAGTGTTGATTGCAATAAATGTACCAGATGATATAGACAGAGAGGTTGGTAATTATATTGCAAAGATCTCATTTTTGCAGTTCTAGAAGCCTAAGACTGGCAAACTGTAATTGTATCATTAACTGGAAACTCCTTTAGCTGTGGAGTGGGGTCAAAAGTAATCTCTTACTGTGGCTTATGCAACACGACAAACATTGGAGAGGCACTAACATAACACTTAATGAGGAAAATGATCTTTTGAAAAGTAAAGTGGCCAGTCTCCATCATAATGCTGAGATCCACTTCTAATATAACCCTAACATTATTGTTGATATACATAAGTATTCCTCCAAAAAGTAATCAGCTTTTAAATATCAAAGAAAAGATAATATTAAAAATGACATTTCAGTTTATGTGTTTGTGAGTCTTTCATAAAAATAAAAATTAAATAATTCATAATAAGAAGCTACCAGTACTTCTCAATTTTAGTAAAATGTTTACCTGAGAGAAGATGTTTTTATTAAAGAATTTATATACATGGTAAAATTGAGTCATTCTTAATGCCAAATTAAACTTCTAGTGTTTAATAATTAAACACATTTTTTTCCAGCTGGATCCATATTAATAGAATTTAGTGGGAATCAATAAAATAAGTATTGCCCAATTCACCCATAATACACCGGACCTTCCGTTCTTAACTCTTTTTCCACTGAGTCAATTACCAAGTATTAATTGCAGCTGCATGGTAGCAGCAACATAACTCAACCTCCCATTCTACCTTTCCTCATAAATGGTTTGCTGCAAAAGGAATGAGAAGACCCCTCCACTGTTTTTGACAGCTGTGAGAGAGGGACAATGGCAGGAATGTGCATAGATGAGTCAAAATTGGAACCAATGAAAACAAGAAGAAAAATTAAATAGGGTTTTTATGATTACGTCCTCGTATTTCTCACCTGTCTGTCTAGAGTTTCTGCCCTCCTTTCATGTCTGAATATAACCTTCTGCGAGAAGAATCCCAAATGAGTTACACTATTAGGAAAATCTTAACGATAGGAGTACCTCCTTATGATAGTAATTAGTCAATAGAGAGCAAGATTTAAATTGACTTAACTTAAATTGAAAGATTTTTTTATTAAAATAACTTATGATACAGATTAAGTATATAATTATTTTATATATTAATTGGTCATTATATACAGAAATGATTTTTAAATCACATTGCAACATTAGCAAGTTAATAAATGGAGTCCAGATTGAAAAAAGAACCTTTGCTTCATTTATTTTCTAGGATTTTCAGATTATTTGAGAGCTACAATTGAAGAGGGCTCTACTAGTACAAAAAAAAAAATTGGATAAGAAAATCTACATTTAAAATTAGGCTTTGGGGGCGCCTGGGTGGCTCAGTCAGTTAAGCATTTGCCTTTGGCTCAGGTCTTGTTCCCAGGGTCCTGGGATTCAGCCCCACACTGGGCTCTCTGCTCTGTAGGGAGCATGCTTCTCCCTCTCCCTCTGCCTGCCACTCCCCCTGCTTGTGCTCTCTCTCTCTGTGTCAAATAAATAAATAAAATCTAAAAAGAAAGAGTTGACCTTAAAAATAAAATAATAAAATAAAAATAAGACTTTGATATTTAATAATTATGTGATCTTTTATAAATCACCTTAGCAATAATACCAATAATAAAACAAAGAACAGTAAAAGTCTGGTACCTCGGGGTTGTTATGATAACTAATCACAGTCAGTATGTTACATAATAAAGATTTTAACTCCTAAGGGGCCTGTATTACTTATTTATGTATCTGTCCATCTAACTCACAAATACTTTGAGGGTATTGTGTAAGTGATACAGTGGAAGTTTCTGTATTATTCAGGATAAGATAGACTGGGTTCCAATGAGAACAACCACAATATCCCACTGAATAACACCACTAAATCCTATTGCTAATTCATATCACAGTCTAAAATCAGTCTGGCAGCTTTCCTTGACTGTTCTCAAGCTATGACTTTTAGTTTGAGACTCAGGTTCAAGTCTTATCCCTGAGGTATGGCTGAAAAGTTAATCTTTTAAATTACCAGTTCCATGATTTGTAATTTGAGGACAAAAATAGGAGCTACCTAGAAAGAAAATTAAATGAGATAATGTGTATAAAACAATTTGCACCAAAATGGCACACAGCACAAGCTCAATTAATGTGAGTCATTATTTTTCTGGGAAAAGTCAGGGTATAAGGTGATAATAAACCCATTCAGGAGATCTCAAGGCTTTCTCTTCTAACCTTTATGGAGCAAAACCCTATCCAGGTTTGTAGTGTTCCCCACCACCAACCTCTACCCCCCACCACACAGGCCAGTTCACATTCACCAAGATTGCAGCCTCTGCTATGTGATTGTCAATATGAAACCCTTTACACCTATGTTGTACTCTGAACATAGCGTTAGTGATTCTCTCTTCCTGTCATGCCTGTTATTGTTGGAGCAGGCCAATAAGACCCTAAGATGTCTTGGCCTAACTGCCTTTATTAATTCCTTCAGAGTAACTTTCTTGATTTTTTTTTCCCCCTATCTGGGGAAATTGCTTTGGGGAATTTAAACATCTCAGGTTCCATCTTTTGATCAGACTACAGCTTAATGTCTGGAAGTATCTTTGCCTTAGGTTTCTATCACCTTCCTTCATGAGGAAATGAACAAGACTAGCGTTTATGTTCCATTTCCTTATAGGGACCCCGGTTGGGAGACCCACCAAGCTTTGATTCCTCATACAGGATTCCCAGCCTTTTATTTCTAGTCAATGAAATGGACCACACCTGGAGGTATAGGGGAACATTCACCTGTTTGACTCAAAGGCCAAAAGCCAAAAGAGAAAAACAACACAAAACAAAACAAAACCCCCAGAACACAAAATGACAATTAAATAACAAAATAATCCATGGTGGAAAATCTATGAATGTGGCAACACTTTTCAGAAATCCAGGAAGTGGTAAATAGATACTGCAGATTGTGACACCCTCAGATGGTCTTATTCAGCTTTTTTTTAAAATTTTTGAATTTATTTACTTGTCAGATTGAGAGAGAGAGACAACAAGCAGAGAGAGCTGCAGGTAGAAGGAAAAACAGGTTCCCCACTGAGCAAGGAGCCCAATGTGGGACTCGATCCCAGGATCCTGGGATCATAACCAGAGCTGAAGACAGACGCTTAACCAACTGAGCCACCCAGGAGTCCCTTATTCAGCTTTCTTAATGCTGTGTTGGATTAGTGTTTTATGTTGAGAAAGTAAGAAACTGTTTAAACTCTACATCAGACTATACAGCTCAATGAGGAGAACTGTCATGTGTTCTTTCCTGTGTATTCTTCATGCTTAACTCAATCTTTGACACATAAAAGGTGCTTGATATGTGTATGTGTTGAATAAACATTCAGCAAACACTGATCCTTGTTTGTTGCATGCCAGGCCTTGTGGCGAAGTGATTGGCCATACAAAGATCAACTTAGTAGCCACATACTTAGTAGGCTTTTTAAAAAGTAGAAAGTGGGATTTCCAAAAATATCTTAAGATATGGCAGAAAAAAATTTATTGAGGAACATCTAATTTTTAGCAGTCTTAACCTTCAAACATGGAGGATGGAAAAGAATGGTAACTTATAAACGAAATCCTAAGGGCACAGAAAGGAAGAGGTAAAACACTCACTATTTGCAGATGGCATGATACTATATATAGAAAGCCCTAAAGACTCCACCAAAAAAATAACCATTTGAACTAAAAAATGAATTCAGTAGAGTTGCAGGATGCAAAGTTAACGTACAGAAATCAGTTGTGTTTCTCTACACTAATGATGAAGTAACAGAAAAAAATTAAGAAAGTAATCAATTTAAATTACATCAAAAGAATAAAATACCTAGAAATAAATTTAACCAAGGAGGTAAGAGACCTATACTCAGAAAACTGGAAGACAATGATGAAAGAAATTGAAGATGACACAAATAAATGGAAAGATATTCCATGCTCATGGATTAGAAGACTTAACATTATTAAAATATTATTTTATATTTATATTTATATATTTGTATATATTTATATTTATAATATTAACATTATTAAAATATTCATACTACCCAAAGCAATCTGTAGATTCAGTGCAATCCTTATCAAAATACCAATGGCATTTTTCATATAACTGGAACAAAGAATCCTAAAATTTGTATGGAAGAACAAAAGACCCCAAATAGCCAAAGCAATCTTGAGAAAGAAGAGCAAAGCTGGAGGTATCATGCTCCCTGATTTCAAAATGTATTACAAAGCTATAGTAATTAAAACAGTATGGTGCTGATATGGAAACAGATATGTAGACCAATGGAATTGAATAGAGAGCCTGGAAATAAACCCACACATATATGGTCAATTAATCCATAACAGAGGAGGCAAGAATATCCAATGGGGAAAAGACAGTCTCTGCAGTAAAAGGTGTTGGGAAAACTAGACAGCTGTATGCAAAAGAATGAAACTGGACCATATACAAAATATGTTATACCACATATAAAAATAAACTCAAAATCAATTAAAGACTTGAATATAAGACCTGAAACCATAGAACTCCTGTAAGAAAGCATAGGCAGTAAGCACGTGGACATTAGTCTTAACAACATTTTTTGGATCAGTTTTCTCAGGCAAGGAAACAAAAGCTAAAATAAACAAATGGGATTACATCAAACTAAATAGCTTTTGCATAGTGAAGGAAACCATCAATGAAACAAAAAGGCAATATATTGAATGGGAAAAGATGTTTACAAATCATACATCTGATAAGGGATTAACATCCAAAATATATAAAGAACTTACTGGATTTAATATCAGAAAACTAACAAACAAAGAAGGCATCCGGGTGGCCAACAGGCACACACAAAAAAAAATGCTCAACATCACTAACCATCAGGGTAAGGCAAATTAAAACCACAAGAGATATCACCTCATACCTGTCAGATTGGCTATTATCAAAGACAAAAATAGAACAAATGCTGGTGAGAATATGGAGAAAAGAGATCCCTTGTACTGTGTTGGGAATGTAAATTGTCCATTCACTATGGAAAACAATATGGAGATCCCTCCAAAAATTAAAAGTAGAACTTCCGTATGATCCAGCAATTCCACTTCTGTGTATTTATACAAAGAAAATAAAAACACCAACTTGAAAAGATATACGCACCCCCAAGTTCACTGCAGCATTATTTATAAGAGCCAACATATGGAAGCAACCTACGTGTGTCCATCCATAGATGAATAGATAAAGAAGATGTGAGATACACACCCACACACACACCCACACATACACAATGGGATATTACTCATCCATAAAAAAGAATAAAATCTTGCCATTTGCAACAACATGGATGGGCCTATGTGAAGTAAAATAAGTCAAACAGAGAAAGACAAATACCGTATGATTTTATTTATATGTGGAATCTAAAAAACAAACAAAACAGAAACAGACTCATAGGAACAGACTGTCGGTTACCAGAGGGGTGGGGTTAAGAGGTATAAACTTCCAATTATAAAATAAGTAAAGCATGGGGATATAATGTTCAGCACAGGGAATACAATCAATAATATTGTAATAACTTTGTATGGTGACAGATGCTAACTAGACTTATCATGGGAATCACTTCATGGTTTGTAAAAATACTGAATCATTATGATGTCATCATTATGGTACACAGCATTATTGATTATTGATTACGATATATATAAATATTATCACTATGATATATATCATTATGATGTACATCTGAAACTCACTTATACTTGAATTAAAAAAAAAACCTAATAGTGAGTAGACTAACCAAAATATGAATATTACATACACTTTAAGGTGGCATATTTTTCACACAATTTTCTTATTGAGGTGTAATTGTCATATCACATTCTATTAGTTTCAGGTGTATGACATAAGGATGTGATAGTAAGTCTAGTTAACATCACATAGTTTTAAGTTTTTTTAAAATTGAGAAATTAAACCATCAAAACAATTGCTCTGAGATCGTTTCCAAAGTTTTATTTCAATTTGCATGTTGCTAATAGAGGATAATAGTGAGAAAGCCCAGTCCTAAGGCCATAGATAACATAAAATATATAATCTTGCCTAGTGGTACATCCCGGCCAGAGATCGTTCAATAAAAGGAAATGAATATATACGAAAAATGTTCAGAGATAATTATGCTACTTTTTCAGCCTAAATACCTTGGAATTTGCAAAGACAGCTCATAGACAAAAGGGATACCACTAAAATTCAGTGCAATAGATTTCTCTATTCACAGTGACAGGAACATCTCTCTCAATATTACTTAGCTAATGAACGAATAGATCTGCTGTGAAGTTCCTAGGAGGCTCATTTTCTTGAGAACAGTAGTAAAAGTTAGCTGATGAATGACCTAAACTGCTTAATGTTTCTCCTTATAACTTCTGAGCAGCAAGGCGTATCCAGGCAAGTACTGAAGGAGTTATCCTCAGGAGGCCCTGGTGTCCTTGCAGGTTGTCAGAGGCAATGAGCCAGGTTTATTTCAAATGGCTCCTTAAATGAACATTTATTTTGTGCCAGTAACACGTTTTTGATTAACAGCTCCTTTGACTAATTTGCTTCCCCAAACAGCCCAATAAAGGACTCGTTTAAAACATAATTAAAAGCATGTTATTGCTAGCAGTTAATACTGATTAAAACAGGCATTAAGACAATTATCGTTGAAGGAAAGTAAGCACCCCGTAGTTTGCATAGAATCCATCCTTACTGTTTTTATGCATCTCGTGCAGAAATGGATACATGACAAGCTAGAGCCAGGGCTCATTCTTTATGGAATCATATCAAAGTATGTTCCTATTTTGTTTCTTTCTTTCAGTGAGCGGGAAAATCTTTCTATAGGTGGGCTACTGAAAATCGTTCTATAGGTGGGCTACAGCAAAACATTAATGTCTTCAACAAGGTAAAGCTCATTTTCAATCAGTATGAACTGATTCTGACTGTATGGAATAAAGCTCAGCTGTTCTTTTATAGTAAGAGGACATATACCTTCATTCTTTCTAAACACTCTCATTACAGAGAACTTCCTTAGTCACATAATAGATTGAATGCAGTGGATGTTAATACTGTTACTTGGCGCTTTGATCTATTTGTTTTCATATTGCTTCTTATTCAAGCATATTCTGTTGTGGTGTGAAAGAAAAATAATACCTTAAATGGTTTCTGATTCTTTAAGATTTTATTTATTTATTTATTTGAGAGAGAGCGAGTGAGCACAAGCAGGGGAGGAACAGAGAGAGAAGCAGACTCCCCACTAAACCAGGAGCCTGATGTAGGGGCTCAACGTGGGGCTTGATCCCAGGATCCTGGGATCATGACCTGAGCCTAAGGCAAATGCTTAACCAACAGAGCCACCCAGGTGCCCCCCGCCCCGTTCTTTTTTTTAAAGTGCCTTTTAAAACAGAGCAATAGTGGAAATTAATATTATATGAAAATAACTACATCAAGTTTTTGCAACAACTTCTGTGTTTTGCTTCGAATTATGACTTTTCAGGAATTCGGTAGGTAATACAAAAGGAACATGTGTTTTGCATGAAAGATTATTTTATTGAAAATGAAAATATAGAAAATAGCATCCAGTTTATATAAAATATTTTTCTTACGATCAATTTTATATTTGAGTATAACCTCTTATTTTGTGACTATTCAAGAAGGCATATGGTGGAAATAATGGCAATTGAGTTTGGGTATACTTGACTAGAGCAAAGCTGTCTTTATACAATGGATTTATAAGTCATCTTAAAAATTTAACATAAAAGATTGCAAAGATCAAACTATGCCAACAGGTTTGATCATTTGTTCTGGATTCCCACTTTGCTGGGGTAGCCCCTGGATAGACTAACAAATAGATGGCACTCCCCAGGTGCCATGGCCGAGTGTATTTATCAAGGGATGATTTGTCTTTCCCTTTATGGATCCAAGAAAGGTCTAGGGTTACTATAGTCACCAGAGGCCAATTTCCAAACCTTATAAAGCTTGGGGAGTTAAAAATTAAAAACAAAAACAAAACACACACACATACATAACACACACACAAACTTGTAAGGCAATATGTGGTCTAAAATTGCATGTTTGTCGGGGAGAGGGAATATAAAAAGGGAAAGGAGAAAGGCGTATTTTGTCATATTTGATATCAGTACTAAATTAATTTCTTTTCATTCTACTGTAGGCTTTTTACAGCTCTTTTCTGGATGATTCTAAGAGCTTTCTAAAATATCTTCCTCTTTCTACTTTGGTTAATCCTTCACACTGCCATCAAAATTATGGTTCTAAAATGCAAATTTGATCTCCATCTATCCTAGTTAAAATCTCTCCATGATTCATATCGATTCTTTTGACAGGGTATAATTCTTTAATTATCTGACCTCAACCTATATTTTCAGTCAGATTTTCTGATCTGCTGTCTTGTGGACATCATGAAACCTCACAGAACTAAACTGCTTTTTTAATCATGTGAGCTAGTGGAAACTCTGGTACATAAAAGATAATTAGCAACCTTTGTTGAATAAAAATATATTGCATTTTAGGTATTATTTATATTGTGTTAGCGTGCATAGGTATTTCTAACAGTGAGTAAAAATGCAGATAATATTTTGAACTACTCAGATAATCTTGTGAATTATTCCACTTAGATAAATGGAATAATCACAGGAACTTGGCGACTACTCTACAGCATGACCTGGATTTATTAGGTAATAGTTCAGAGTTCTGGCTAGACAGTCAGCTGTGAAATCTGACGTAACTGTCCAGTGCCTCAGTTTCTTCAGCTGCCAAATGGGGATAATAAAGCATGATTTCTAGGGAAGAGTTAACGGTTAATAGATGTAAATTTCTCAGGACAGTATGTAGCAAATTTTACATAAAAATGAGCCTTTATATCAATCTCAGATGTCTCTGTACACCAAAAGAAACCATTATATCAGTGATCTCAAAATATCAAGGAATATACATGTCTGTGAGTCTAAAGTAAACAGTTCTTTGTGTCTTCCTTGCCTCCTCCTGATCCAGCCTTTTCTCTTCTCCCCTCTGCTCGAAGGCCCAGGACAATGGTCCATAAAGACAACACCAGTATGCCCAGTAACCTCTCGCTTAAGGTGGGGTCACTGATGGGGAGAACAGGCAGGAGAAGGAAGAGAAGAGGGTGGTGAGGGAATATATTACAACGGCACTAGTGGCTGAGTGGGTTCCAGGACCTGAGGCCAGCCGGCCTGGGCAGGGACCACTCCATATGGCACCCCCTGCCTCTAGGATCTAGTAGCCACTGCACCCCCGTTGCCCCCCAGGCCTGGGCTTTTTGCCATCTCGCTCTTACCAGCCCTGGGCTCCTACTCTTCTTGACCATTACACTACACTTTACCTACATCTTTGGAAAGAGTTTACTTAGTCAACTCTTCTGAAATGTTCCCATTTATTTCCTGCAAGGAACTTGACCAAAGCAATACTAAAAAGAAGTAATTTGATTTCGAATCTTGTAACTAATATTGCTTGTTGAATATATTTGCTTATTGTCAAAGACAAACACCCCCTAATGCCAAAATAGTTATTATCTTTATCACAGTTGTTACAACTGGATATGTGAATTGTATTTCATCAAAATATGGCTTTTGCTCTATGGCAGTTGATTTTTTTTTTTTTAATTGACAAATTGAGAAAAGCAGTTGTTTCTGGACAACTTTGAAACCAAAGCAGCCTTCTGCAGATATTAAGGTCATGATACGGAGATTAACTAAATAGTAATGTATTGTCTTGCCTGGAAACTTAGCTGCTATAACAGTCACTTGGATCCTGGCAGAACGTATTTAAAATATAATCTATTCTATTTAAAGAAATGTATTTACTTATTTTGACAACTGAAAACAATAAACTTATCTTTCCAAGCAGCAACTATTTTAATTCAGTGCTGAAAAAAAAAAAAAAAAGCTATTGGGCAAGGTAGAGAGAGCGTGGATAAAAGTAACAGTAAAAGCAGAAGGAATAGGATTTTTCTTCTTTGCATTTCCCCAAGGTGTTTTGCCCATGGCAGTGATGTTCAAATACATATTTATCAGAGAGAGAGAGAAAAAAAGGGAGAGATAGAGATTCGAGAATCAGAAAATAATAAATTTGACTTCTGAGTTTTTTGGACTCATGGAAAATTTTGTTGCTCTGATTGTACTTAAAACTCTGTTGTTCTGGTAAATGCATTGAAATAATTGGTATTTTTCCATCTTTAAAATGGGGAATACAGTGCATTTATTTAAAAGTAGAGCATTTACTAGAACATTTGAAAATATTTTATTGTAATAAAAAGTAGTATTACTGAATTATACATTTTATCAAGATATTTTATATGTGGAAAATTATACTTGCAGTTATAATGATAGATATATCAATTTAAAAATATATTTTGATGAATTACAGTTTTATTAGAAAGTTAAACTCATAGAGACTCTTACCCACATATACTCTGTAGGTAACTCTAGGAATTCATACATTATATTTCTTTTCAGCCTTTTGTTGACAGCATTAGCTTATTTTGCAGCTTCAGGCAAAAAACAAACAAGTAATTTTTAAAAATCCTGTGAAATATAAAACCCAGCTCCAAAATTAATGGATAACAATAAAGTTTGAAGTTTTTTTCCAAAACAATTAGTTTTAGGAAAACTTATATGCAGATTTTCCTTCACAGATATGCCTCCCTTCTGAAAGTAGGAGTCTTTCCACTCCAACGTATATTTCAATTCCTGAAATCTTATAGAGGAATACGTTCTTTTTGGTTATTCTGAAATAATATTTGTTTTATGTACTCCAAACAATGGATGCAAACCTGAAGAAGTTTTCTATTCTCAGAGGACTTCTTCTCAGATCCATAAAGGCCAAGTAAGCAGTCACTCACTGCACTTTGAAAACCAGCAGATGATGTCTGGTTAGAAGTAACAGACTTTGGCAATAGTAAGAAATCTAAGGGCCTGCGTCTGGTTTGAAGGAAGCAAAAAGTGACAGAATTAAAATGAACTGAAATGATGCAGTTGTCAAATGAGAGTCTGTTCCAAATCTGAGATTTACTGAACCAACAGTTTCTCTGCCAGTGCACTGTATTGGTCAGACATAGAAATTTTATGTTTCAGAGGAACAGCCAGAGGAAAACCAGCTGAAACAGCAGACGGTGTACCTCATTCATAACTTCACACTTTTCCCTTGATGTCCTGTTCTTCATACTGTTAGGATACATCCTCTTACATTTTCCTACCCAATTAATTGGAATGTAAAGAGTTCATTCTCTAGGTGTGTGATTGTTTACCTTTTTCCTAAGAGAGGAAGTTCTTAGAAGAATTTATCCAGCTTATATACAAATAAGAAACTGGGGCAAAAAGTGTATTTTACTCTCATTCCAACTTATGGTCAATACTGAAATGGACCCTGTAAGGCAGTTGTGGTTCATATGTAAAAGAACTGATCCAGTATTAGAGGGAAAAAAAAATTGGCTTGGTGAATGCAGGCCTGTGGAGCCATGGAAAATAATTGTTCACAGAACTCCTGACAGTTTCAATCACAGGATTCCCTGCAATGACTGGAAGAAATTGCAGGGTAACTTGTTCAGGGACGATTCAGAAATCGATACAAACCCAAAGGTCGACTTCTTTGTTTCTGATTTAAGATGTGGACCAAAACAAATCTATCATCACTGAATTATTTTTCCTAACAGGGCATATATTCATGTGTGTGCTTGTGTGTGTGTGTGTGTGTGTGTGTGTGTGTGTGTTTGTACGTAAACATGAAATTGCATGTTTTGAGATGAATCTGGTGGTTTCTTTTCATTTTCCCCAAACATCTTACTAGTTATTTATTAAGAATCAAAAAATGTCCCGAGTAAAATAAACCTGATGTTGCTTTCCATCCAAGAATTTGTGAAACTGAAGTTGAATTTAGACCATGCTAGAACACAACGAGAGCAGTCCTTTTATACAAATCCATGTGTAATTCCAAACCAAATAGCTGCAAAATAAATTGGCAACTGGTATATTCTAATAATATGCTGCCAGTTATGGAGCTGGGATAAGCTAAACCTGGAATTTAATTATAAATGAAAACCAAAAGAATCCGAAAGAAGTAAGAAACCGGGTAAGAATTCATTTTGATAGTATGCTGAAAGTCTCTTTCTTTTTCTATATCTTATTTCCTAAACACCCATCTTTCCATACTAGGTTCTTACAATTTAAATCAAAATCCAAAAGTACCACTGAGGGTATCTGCTCAGATCATTTAAAATATAGAAAAACAAACAAATGAAAGACATAATTTTCATGCTCTGATTTCATCTACTCACCTTTCATTCAGTCATTGTAAGGATAGTTGTCTCTCTTACTTCTGAAATGCCTGCTTTCTCTAGCCCAGACGGTACCAACATGCACCCCCCAAAAGCCATTTTTTCAGGAGACACTTGATAAACATTTAAATCCACAGTGACAGCACATCTGAATGACAGTCCCCTAGAATTGTGACACCCAACCCGGACAAACCATAAACATACGAAGCTGGTTTAAGTTGTTTAATTTTTCCTAACCTAGGTTTTCTGTGAAGAGCTTGCTTATCTCTCCCTCTTATCCCTGCCATGAGTGAAGAAACACACTCATTAGAAATGTATCCTGAAAATAAAACTCTCTAAAAAGCAATGGCTCATCAGAAAATTCACCACATTACCCACTGGTTACAGAGTGTTTTGAACCAGATTTTGTTCCACTTTCATTGGAAAGCATCACACTAATTTGGTAATCAACGTGTCCTCTAAAATCAGACAGTGCTATTTGGGTAGTGACCAATATACTGCAACTCGTTTTAAGATAATAATCTAATAATTTATTTCAGAAACTTTTCGTACATGTGCCACATCCTCGGATTCCTATGGAGAAGCAATTCCTGTCAATTCTTAATATAGACATTAATGCCAAGTAACATATAAGAAACAGACTCACAATATTTTCCTGGCAAAATAACTGTAAAACTAAGAACTTTGTGTTCTAGGACTCTCAGGATAATTCCACAGTGAGATCTGCTGTTACAATGAGTATGTGAATCCTAGAGCAACCTACAAACATTTTGCTATATTGAAATATGAAATATCCAGAGAGGGATATTATGCATTTCATACATATAGAAGCATAGATTGCTCTATGCGTTAATCATGGCCATTTGTGTGCATTTTTTATTTTTATTACCTAGGCTTGGAGCGATCTTTGCAAAACAGACCCATAACAAACACGTAAAAATAGAATAAAAAGCACATTCCCCATAAAGTGCTTGCACAGCACAGAAATGTAAAATTTTGGCACCCAGTCAGTTTTGTGTGGTATAAAAAAATTTCTTATATTTAAATTCTCTGTATTTTACAAGGCTTTTTATGTAAAACCTTAAGTGGAGTTGACTGTTGATCCCGGTTGATTTGGCCATGTGACGCCTTCCAGGTTGGGGAGCTCTCGCTTCACTGTTTCTTATCAGCTCTCCTTACTACCGCCATGTGGGGCCAATTTGTTCCTTCTGCAGAGAAAGAAGGGGTTTGGATTTAATTTGAAGCCTTGACATAAGGTTTAATTTGCTAAAAAGGGGAGCTATGCCATTGTAAATCTTGGAGGAGACACTAAGGTTGTGAGAGCTGTCAGCCCAATCTGTTTTAAGCACTGTTTGAGGTGGTTTGTTAAAGAACCTATATTTCTTTCCAGACCCCACTCACCTAATTGAATTGATGCTTAATTGCAAATATAATTCTATTCTGTATTCTCATCAACTGTTTATTTTTTGAGAGAGGGATGATGGGTTATAGAAAGTTTTCATATGAAATATGTATTTACAGTAGATGCACAGATTAGATAGTGTGGTATGAGTATGAAACTCAGGAAAGGACAATATTCATCTTATTTTTTACATCTCAATAAAAATAGAGAAGGAAATATGATGAGCTGTAGTAGGATGAACTCGATAGAGACAAATAGGAGATTCCTAGCTGTGAGGATTATTTAACAATGAGTAGTAGTTATGCTGGAAGTTGGGAAATCCTTGTTTTCCATGGTTTTTAAAAATGAAGACAGACGTTGAGTTATAAATTTTGTTTGGGTAATTTGGGGATAAGAAATGGAGAAATAGCCTAATTCTCACCCTTGGGGCTTCACCGTATTCCCATCCCAGCAGCATTTGTAACTGTGAGGGGGCTTTCAGCTCTGATGAGACTGAAGGGGTCATTGTCATGCAGTGTGTGGTGATGATGGATAGAAAGTATCCTGCAGGTCAGGGGCAATTTCTGACCCATTTCTGCTCTTCCTAAAATGAACTGTGCAGTTAGAAAAATAAAAAAAAGTACATGAATATCTTTTATTTACTCCTAGAAATGATATGTTTGTGTCTTTACATCTGTGTGGAGTGTGTTGTGTTGCATGTGTGTTTAACATTAGAGAAACAACATTTAAAATCAGTGTTTAAGATCAATCTCCCTGGAGCCTACCATCTAGATTTATATTCCAACCTGGCCCTTTGCTATTTTTTGAATAAGGTACATACACTCTCAGTGCTTCTGGGATAGTAATAGTACTTTCTTCTACGTTGTTGTGAGCGTTACATGAGAAACATTTGTATTTATGGCTTACATGTTAGTGGTTATTATTAATTACTATTTTTCTGTGATCTTAGACCAACCCTTCTGCACTCTAACAAACTCTATTCCTTCCATCATGTTCATTTCCTGTTTCTATAAAAGTGTGGACCTGAAGAAATAAATTATATTTGCCCAAGAGTACTCAGAAGTAGAACACAGGAAACTTTTGAATTCCTTAAAAAAATTAAAGTATCCGTGAATCCTCAATTCTAATTTCAAACCTATCTATTTTTTGATAGACACATAGTGATAAATACTTTTGGGGATTATAATTTCCTATAGTATTTATGACCTAAAATCCAAGTGATGGAAAGTTTTAGAAACAAGTAGGAGCCCTATCTTCATATGTTTTAAAAAATTACTCAGTATTTTTAGCTTGTCAAAGATTTAAGTCACAGTAATTCAAATAAATGGGCATAATCTCACATTGTTTTCATAAAAAGTATGAATTTTTTTATTTTTGAAATGAAATTCACCTTTATTACTTTGTATACTCACATAGTCTGGGGATTAATTTGAGAAATGTTATCATCAGGCAGCATCCTTTGTGTTCTGGACAATAATTTTGCTTGGAAATGAGCACTGATGCAGTACTAAATAGTTTCAAGCCTATTTATGGTGTCCTGTGGGCCCTACTAATTTGCTGAGAAACCTTTTGCTTAATTGTAATCAGTCATCAAGTGTTTTATAAAGCTACTTTATCCTTAAATGTGTGCTAGGTATTGTGAGGATACTGGTGAAGTGAGTGGCATAGGACAAGTCCTTCTGGAGCTTGATTTCTAATTAGGAAGAAAGCAAGACTGATACACGTCCATTCATTATCAGGCAGATAGATACCTTTGTGCATCTTCACTGCTCTGCACGATGGGTATCTGTCAGTAAATAAAACAGACTAAAGGAGCAATGGTGCTTGGTTTCTACAGAGTTGGGAGACAAACAATAAAATAGAATATTTAATACCAGTCGGGGATGAAGGTTACAGAGAAAACTAATCTCTGAAGGGTGCTAGAGAGAGCAGAGCTGAGGATGTTCCAATTTTAAATAAGGTGATCAGTAATTTACATTTGAACAAAGACCTGAAGAAGCTGAGGAAGCCAACAGCAAGTAAAGGATTCCAGGTTGAATAGAAACTAGCAAAAACAAAAGCCCATGAGGGAGAACTTGGCTGGAAAATTCTGGGGAAAGCAAAGAGGCCAATATAACTAGAAGTGAGTGAGTAAAGGTAAGTTTAAGTGGGATATGAGTCAGAAGGGAACAATCATATGGTCTATGTGGGCATTTTAGGACTTGGTCTTACTGAATTAGAGTCATTGGAGGGTGTTGGAAAGAAGATTGATCTGGGAATCTGATCTGACTTAACAGTTTTACAAGAATTACATGGCCTGCTGTATTGAGTATAACCTTGCCTTCCCCCCTAACTCCTCAGCCCTATTATAGGAAACACAGAGACCAATGAGGAGATAAAGATGATATCTTAAGACAGAGTGGTGGCTGTAGACATAGACAGACACGGTGAAATTCTGGATATATTTTTATGATCAAGCCAACAAGATTTGGTGTTGGATTCCTTACTGGGCAGGAAAGAATGTGGAGTCAAAGATAATGGCAAGGTTGTTAGGCCTGAGGTACTGGGAACAGAATTTTTAATCAGTTGAGGTGGGACAAGCTAGTACAGCAGGTTTGGGGAAGAATATTATGAAGAGTTTGAAGTAAAGTATGTTATGTCCTAGCAGCAGATTTGGTATCAAAATGAAGATGTCAAGTAGACAGTGCATATATTCCTATAGGTTGCAATTTAGGAGATAGGTCAAGGATGCAGATATAAATTAAGGTGTGTCAATTGGTGTTTGAAACCATAAGATTGAATGAGAACACCAAAGGAGTGAGTGTAGTGAAGAGTGAGGAAAGGTTGCATAGATTTATCCTTGAGGTACTTGGAAGATACAAGTTTGGGGAGATGGGGTAGAACAAGAAAGCAGACTGAGGAGGAGTAGGGAGAGGAATAGGGAGAAAATAATTTTGTTCTGGAAGCAGGTAGGAGGTGGAAGTGAAGGTAGGAGCTTGTGGAAATTATATCCTGATTGCTTTTCCTTTATCAGAAACTAGCAAACAAAGTTAATCAGCTAAGGAAAATGATAGAGACAGATATTTTAAATTTGGGAAGAGAAAGATCTATAATTTACTAAGAGCTTGAGAAAGTAAGCAGATAGGACCATATCATATGACTGCTAGAAAACCTTAAGAGCTGCTTGAGTTTTGTGAGAAGAATTCAAAGCCAGTCTGTGTGATTGTGTGTTTTTTTCCTAGTGATGTTAATCTGCATGCATGTAGGCATTGTGTTTTGATTAACAATTGGTACCTAATAAACCACTTCAATACTTAATGGCTTAAAACCACAACAATGTAAAACCACAACATTTATTTTGTTCATAGACCTCAGGAAATTTATTTTGAGCAGACCTCAGAAAATATTGCTCATTTCTGTTCATACTGTTCAGAAGTATTGAGCTGTGTTGGTTTGACTGGAACTAAAGGATCCATTTCCAAGGGGTTTGCTCAAGACTGGCAAGTTGATGCTGCCAGCCCGCCAGGAACTCAGTGGGCTGATGGCAGAGTCCTAGTTCCTCTCCATGTGGGTTTCTCCACAGAATCACTTGGGCTTTCCCACAGCATGGCAGCTGAATGCTGCTGCTACTGCTGCTTCTGCTTCCTCTTCTTCTCCCTCCTCCTCCTCCATCTTCGTCCTCCTCCTCCTCCTCCTTCTTCTTTTAGATTTAATTTACTTGAAAGAGAGAAAGAGAGAGAATGAGCACAGGGCAGAGGGGGAGAGGGAGAGAAAGTCCAAACAGGCTCTGTGTTGAATGTGGTATCTAACATGGGGTTTGATCTCACTACCCTGAGATCACAACCTGAGCCAAAATCAAGAGTCAGATTTGGCAGCTGGCTTCTAAGAGCAAGTGTTCCAAGACACCTAGGTAAAACCTGCAAAGTTTCCTGTGACCTAGCCTTAGAAAACTAAGAATGACATTTCTATGGTCAAGTAAACCAGAGAGATCATCATCCAAGATTCTCTCAAGGGAAGGAAAATTAGACTCCACCTTTACTGGGAGGAATATATGGACCTCTTTATTCTACTACACAAGAACTTGGCAGGGATTTCAATTTAGTCAGGTTTGGGTTTTTTTCCATAAGAGTATGATGAGGAAAATTAAAAGTATATTCTCAGGGTAGATTATAAAGACAAATTATGGAATTTGATAGAGTAAGGCAGGGAATTAACACAGAAAAAAAAGTGTTGGCCTATGAAAAATTGGTGGGACTAATGGATTTTCTATTCCAATGGAGTTGAACAATGGATGGAGAAGAATATGAGTGGGAGACAGCTGAAATCTGGGATGCGATGCTTTCAGGGATGGGTGCTTGGACTGAGATTGCAAATGGGTTCTCATGGGAATGATGGCAATCTCTATTATGATCATGGATGTGATTGGCTATAAAAGACAGACTTTTTTTTTTTTTTTAAGAAAATGGTTTATAATGGAGTAAGTTTTGCACTCTGGACATTCCAAGAAGATAGAAGTGAGTGTGGTAGGGGGCAGAGAAGATCTCTTGCAGGAGAAAGACATAAATATGTGCCTTTAAGGATTTCAAAAGGAAGAAAAGAAGATGTGTTTTAAGTAGGAGTGAAGGCATAGATATAGGAAAAAGAGTTAGATGTTGGTAAAAACACTCTGTTGATTAGTGGAAGGTGTCTACTAGAGAAAAGACCTCTTGGAGGACATTGAAAATCAGCAAGAAGTGTTTAGATTTCATGATATTAGATATAAGTCTTCATGACTTTTTCCCTAGCAGAATAGCACATTGAAATTGACTGCTAAGAAAGTTCCGCCTGAAGTGGTTAAAAGAACGGTTATGAATTGATACAATCTGTGGCTCAGAAATCAAAAACTTCAGAATGTGAGTGTGAGAATTTGACCATCTGTAAAGGGGAGAAGTGATGAAGAGAAAGAGACAGATAAGAGAAAATATTTTCAAGAAACAGCATGTTTGAACATAATTATTGACTGAATAGGAGCTTAGGTAAAAGAAAAAAGTGAAAAGTACTTAATGTTTAGAATTCTGATTGACCAGGAATTTGGTGATAGAATTTGACAGGTATATGGAAATTGGTAAAAAAAAAAAAAAAATCTGGAATATGTTTAGTTTGGCAAGTGGTTTGTTGTGGTAAAAAATACACTTCAAATTTGGAATACATTTATTAAAATTTACTATGCACTGACTATTGAAGTGCTTATTTATTTACCTCGCATTATTTCAGAAATAATTTAAAGCAGCTAATAAAGATCTGGCATATGAAATATATCATTTAGCTGGTATGGTATAAGTAAACACAAGTAAATGGCATATACATTCTCAAGGAATTTATAAATAAAATGAAGATATTTAGATAGCATTTGGAAGTATTTATATTTCAGGTAAAAGGAAAAAAGCAATTAACATGCTATCTGACATATATAGTCAGATACTCAGTATAATTTTTTTTAAGTACTAGTACATGGCAGGTATCATGTCAGGCAATGAATATAAAATGTCATTACAAAAATAGAAACAGTTGCTGCCCTCATGGACATTCCAGTCCTACAGAACAGACCAATAGCAATCACTTGATTACAAAAACACTACGTTTGATTATTTCTAACATGCATTTTTTTCCCCATTTTGACATCTCTGAAATTGGGATGTATCTTATAATTCACAGAGTCTTAAAGTTATAACTGATGGTGTTTTCTCTTTCTTGGTGAGTGCTTGCAATAACAGTGTGTCTTACGTTGATGGTATCTTTCTAATAAAATGTAATACACTAAATATAAAATAAACGTAGCATATTTAAAAGAGAAGTGCAGAGTGTTCCCACTCCTTATTTTATGGGATACAACCTTGTAGTAAGAGGAAGAAAGGGGCTATGAGAGGATCGGAAAGAAGGAAGAGCCCTTCTTGTGGCTTAAAGGAAGGCAACATACTAGAGAAGTTGAAGGGGGGGGGGAGGGGTCATTGAGGCCGAAAGCAGAAAGCACTGGGGACTCTGTTTTAGAAGAATCCAGAGAAACGGGAAAGGTGTAGACCCTGAAGGGTCTGGTAGGGTAAATTAAGTACTTTGGTGTTTTTCTTTAGAGAAATGAAAATTCCTGAAGTGTCTTGATTTATGGCTTCATACGATAATATTTGTGTTCAGCCAATGTGTGTGGAGAAATTAATGGAATGAATGAAGAAAAAAGAGATGAAGGGGGCGATGGGTGGCTTAGTCTGCCTTCGGCTCAGGTCATGATCCCAGCTGGGATTGAGCCCCACAAGCCCCACATTGGACTCCCTGCTCAATGGTAGTCTGCTTCTCCCCCTGTCCCTGCCCCTGCTCATGCTCTCTCTCTTGCTCTGCACGTACTCTTTCTCTCAAATAAATAAATAAAATCTTGAAAAAAAAAAGAAAAAAGAGATAGAAACATGAGAATAGCAATGGAAATTGAAAGTAGATGAGTAAAGTTTAGCAAAAAACAAACAAACAAAAAAACCACATCTGTAAGGATTAGTTACATCCTACTTAACTAGAGTCACAGATGGACATTTACCAACAAAGTAGATAAAATTGAAATTTGCCATTGCTCCAGAATTTTGTAACTACATATTTGAGACTGGGTCATCAGGGAGTCAAGTGGCAATAAAAATAGATAAAGCACCAGTTCTAAAAGAGATTAGTGAAAGAGAATGCCCATGCAGACAAATATGTAAACAAAACTCTATGTGAGGCATGCTTTTGGAATTTCCAAGCATGTTTCTATATAATAAGATAAAGATGTCAGTACTAAAGCAAATTCATTAACTACTATCACTCAAAAAAAAAAAAAAAAAAAAAAACCCCAAAAGATGGAGTACACAATATAATCATAATGGGCTCAGAATATTTGGCATTGGGTAGGAGTAAAAATAGCGTTTCACATTCTTTGACATTTAACCTTACTATGTGCCTGGTGTGGATTCAGAACATTGCTTGGAGTTGTTTTTTTTTTTTTTTTTTTTTTTAATGTAATTCTCCCAGCACCCTAGGTAGTAAGAGCTATTATAGTCTCTTTTTTGCATACGAATAAACCGAGTAACACAGTTTATGATAGTAAATCCTGAGTTCGGGAGTCGAACCCAGGCAGTCTGATTTTTCAGGGCACACTGAAACTGTGCTTATGAGATGAGACATATGACTGCAGCAGCTGACCGTCATCATTCACACACTGCATATTTACTACACACCTACTTTGTTCTGGTCCTAGTGGTAGGAATGGAATCACAAATTCTGAGGAAACAAAAGTACCTGCTAAGAATCTCACCATGTAATCCTTCACCTCGACTCTTGTAGATTTCAGTCATTTACCTTTAGTTTTGCTGTAAGGCTTTGGATTGTGGTACCATGTAACAACGTGATTCTAATTTAAGTAGCATGTATTAGCCTCTTAATGTTACTATATATATTCTGTTTTATAATGCAATTGACTGAGGAAGGTTGTGTTTTGTCTCATTTTTTAGCCAGCAAAAATATACACCCGTTACTTTTCCAGACTGTAGAGCAACATCAAATTAATTTAAAGTGTGTTTCATTTTGTTTAGTTTCTCTGAAACTCTCTTCTTGCTGTGAATAATAATAATTACTCTTCCTTAGCGCTCCGATCAGCTAGTAAATTTCACCAGTTGATCAAACTGGGCAAATAGGATGAAACAGAAATCTTAGTTACACTTATACTACTTAAAGTCCTGCCATAAAGTAGTGTTCCTTTCAACTCCTTTAGTTTATACTGTATAAGAAATTATGTCCTCCCTGCACCATTGCTGTATAATACATGTATGAAAAAACACAAAGCCTCCAGTCCCAGTAGCCTTCTCTGGTGCTCCGATAAAGTTAGCATAGGCTTTCAATGTATTTCCAATATTTTAAATATTGAAAACGTATCGGTGCAAAGACAAATGGCATGGAATATTGCTTTGCATTATAGGAGGATGTCTAAGAAACCTTCAATGCTAAGTATAAAATACAACAAATTCTAAGATAAGAGTGGGAAACAGGAAGGGAAATAACATATTTAATATTAGGCTGGTACTGAGAAAGATCTTTGTCCTAATATAATAAAGCTTTAAAATACATTTTTTAAAGATTTTATTTATTAATGTATTTTAGAGAGCTCGAGCAGGAGTGAGTATGAGTGGGGAGAGGGGCAAAGAGAGAGGAAGAGGGAGAGGGAATCTCAAGCAACTGGGCGCTGAGCACAGAGCCTGAGGCAGGGCTTGATCTCAAGACCCATGAGATCATGACCTGAACCGAAACCAAGAGTCGGAGGCTTCATGGACTGAGACACCAGGTGCCCCAAAATAAATTTTTATATAGATGCGATAATGCAAAAATCATGTTGCTGGTTATTGCAACCCAAAATGCACAGAGAATGCCTTTATTGTAAAAATGGTGCACCTCATGCTCCCTTTGTATGCCTTTTTTTGGGCTTAGTCTTTGAGTATTTCCTTCCAAAGCTTCTGATACATTGTGGTGATCCTTCCACGTTCTCTCAGCCATTTCCACTTGGTATCAATGTCTGGTTTGGTGTAAAGCTGTTGTCCACAGCTGTTCAACTGCAGAAATAACTATCTTCTATCCAAGTGGTAACATAGGACTTAAAATCTTATTAGTTCAAGATGTATTTACTGAGCACCGGCAATGGTCAGTCACCAACTGTTCCATGTACTCACAATAGATCAGTGAACAAAACAGACAACCCCTGTTTCCTGGAGTTTACACTCCGGTGGGACTACACAGTAAAGAAATGACAACAAATTCATGTGTAGTATCTCAGCTGGTGTTAAATACTGTAAAGTGCTATAAAGAAAAATTAAATTAAGGGGATAGAGAGCTAGAGGGAGAAGAACGATATCTTATATACTGATTTCCATAAAGGCCACTCTAATCTGGTGACTTTTAGAAAGACATTTGAGAGCAGTATGCCATATATACATAGAAAGAGGAAGATTTTTTAGGCAAAGGAAATCAATACAGTCAAGATTGTATAGATTTTTTTCTAGCAATAACAATAACATTTACTCAGTTTTTCATGTCAAGGGTATGAGAAATACTTTTTCATTATATGAAATCTTATGCCCTAGACTGAAAAAAGAAAAAGATTTTTTGGTGAGAAAAATTCTGTTTCTGGTACATTTGGCTAGAGATAGCCTAAGCAGAAGAGACTGTGTACTCCGTAGCCAGAAGGCTTCAATTCAAATCCTACTTCACACACTCACTAGCTATGTATGTCCTTTGGGTAAGTCACTTGCCGGTCTGTGACTTTTCCCTGAAGTGTGAAATGCATAAACTACACCCACCTCAGTGGTTTGTAGAGAGGATTAAATGAGATAAAGCAGGCAAAATGCATACCACTGGCCTTGGCAAACTGCAGACTATTGACCACTTCTCTAATCCCTCCTATTTTATAATCCTGATTCAGATGTCCTGGTCCTTGGTGATTTACCCAAACATGGGAGTGACATTTATATACTAGAAATGCCTTCCTGTTACTCTGTGGACATTTCAGTGAAGAAAAGGAATCTGGATTTCTGCCCTGGAATTCTCATTCTGATATGTGCCTCCCAAGCATCTGCACAGGCTTGTACCTGGAGTCCCAAATGGGGACACCATATTTGAGAATCCTTCGTGTTTGAAATGGTCTTGCTAACATCTTTGCATCAGGCTAAGTATGGAATCATCCAAACAATTTAATTTAATAGGGGATAATTCATCTATTTAAATGCTTTTTCCTCAAAATATATGAATAATTTTTTTTCAAAATCATTCTTTAAATAGTACACAAGCACACTGAGTATCTCTCTTCTGCAAAACGTTAGTTTTTATGCAACGTGGATCAACTTTGTAAGTTCTCAAGACCATCTCATATATGGATTCCACATTCATTGCAGCAGATTGATAGGACCTTGGTAAATATATAAATAAGACCATTATATATTTATAATAGGACTAATAGTCAACACATACACGAACCTGTTTCTTCTAACCATTGGTGAAATCAGGAGGAAATAGAGATGAATTGGTAACACTCATTGTATCACATATTAGGCCAATAAATTTGACCAAACATCATAGTTAGGATGATTCTTGGAATCATTTATATGGATTCAGCTCAGATTGGCTCTTGGTTTGAAGGAGTTAACAGTATACCAAGAACATGGGTCAATGCCTGGTCTTTGCCAATTTTTAAAAGAAATATGGCACAATGTTTATATATTCTGTTTATTTGAAAATTTGCTCCATTCTCTTGACACTATGTTACTGATCCAAAGACCGTGGCACAGCGGCATGCTCAATGTGGACAATGCATGTATTTACTCAATTCCTCATTTAGCAGCTTTTAAAGGAGTACATTTTTGACCTGTTATGCCAAGTTGGCTCATCTATCTCACAAATCATCTTTAATTCATAAATTAAAGATCCTGGAAATAATCGCAAGTCCTTGGGAACCATTATAGCCTTCTCTGTCAATTAAGAAACAAGGTTTGTACAGTGAAAGGATTTCAAATAATATAATACTTAGTTTTGCTTAAAAAGTTAGACATATGCAACTACACTTTGAAAAAAAATGAACTGCTTCAATCATGCAACCAGACATTCAAATAAATTACACTAGGTTGAACTCATAGCTAAATTTGGGGTTCCTAAGTTAAGATTCTCCTTTAAATTCTTAAACAAGTGTCTAGTTAAAGTAGTATATGTTTTGTAGTTGGAGATGATGCTTGCTTTTACCGCCCCCCCCCAAAAAAGGCTTTTTTAATTGGTACACTATTTTCCAGAATAAAAAGTATTTTTTCCTTGGGTCATTGAAAGCTAGTTGAAAGTGCTATAAAAGAAGTTAGCCTTATTTTTAATTTTTTAATTTTTAGTTTTTTAATTACTATGTTCAGTTAGCCAACATATAGTAGTACATCATTAGTTTTTGGTGTAGTGTTCAGTGATTCATTAGTTGTGTATAACACCCAGTGTTCATCACAACAGGGGCCCTCCTTAATGCCCATTACCTGAATACCCCATTCCCCAATTTCCTCCCCCCTCTATAGCCCTCAGTTTGTCTCCCAGAGTCCACAGTCTCTCATGACTTGTCTCCCTCTCTGACTTCTTCCCATTCATTTTCCCTCTCTTCCCCTGTGGTCCTCTGTGCTATTCCTTATATTCCACATATAAGTGAAACCATATGATAATTGTCTTTCTCTGATTAACTTATTTCACTTACCGTAATACCCTCCAGTTCCATCCATGTTGATGTAAATGGTAGGTATTCATCCTTTTTGATGACTGAGTAATATTCCATTGTATATATGTGCCACATCTTCTTTATCCACTCATCTATTGAAGGGCATCTCAGCTCCTTCCACAGTTTGGCTATTGTGGACATTGCTGCTATGAACATTGGGGTGCAGGTGCCCCTTCTTTTCACTACATCTGTATCTTTGGGGTAAATACCCAGTAGTGCAATTGCTGAGTCATAGGGTAGCTCTATTTTTAAAATCTTGAGGAACCTCCATACTGTTTTCCAGAGTGGCATTACCAGCTTGCATTCCCACCAACAGTGTAAGAGGGTTCCCCTTTACCCATATCCTCACCAACATTTGCTATTTCCTGTTTTGTTAATTTTTGCCTTTCTAACTGGTGTAAGGTGGTATCTCATTGTGGTTTTGATTTGTATTTCCCTGATATTGAGTGGTGTTGAACATTTTTTCATGTGTCTGTTACCCATTCGTATGTCTTCTTTGGGGAAGTGTGTTCATGTCTTTTGCCCATTTCTTGACTGGATTATTTGTTTTGAAATTTTATCATGGTTATGTGTGCATTATAACAAATCACAGGGTATAGAAGGGTTTCTAATGAAAAGAAGTCCTCCACCTATTTTTTTCTTATTCCCACCCTCCATCTCCAGGACCAATTTTTCTGATTATTTTTGTTTTCATTCTTCTGTGGTTATCTTCCTAACACTAGGTACGTTTGTATCTCCATTTCTCAATTTCCAACTTGAGACAATGTCTGATCACTTCCTAGGAAAGATAAGATTTATCTCATTCTATTTTTTCTTCCCTCTCCCAGTCTCCTCCCAAAGTTTGACAGTTTTATCATTACTTTGAGAACTTCCATCCATTACCTTGTAACTTTTAATGATTTACATACACTTCTACTTATCGAACCATCAATTCCAGTCAGTAGTTTAAATACTCTTCTCTCCACCTTCCCTCTTCCTCATTTTTCTGATTTACTTTAACTTATCAAAGTGGTTGGTACATTTTCTTCTTCACACCCAAACAATTCTTGCATGTTTTGTCCATAGGTTGATTTGTAAAGTTGAAAACCAATTACAGTGTTTATATTATTATGACCATAAGAATATTGTTTACTGCCAGAGGAAATAGGATGAAATTTCTTTCCTTAAAGGTCTAATGCCAAGATGCTGGAAACACTTAAACAAAAAACATATTTCTACTATCAAAGTCACCTGGATTCTTATTTTCTATATACCATTCAAGAACTAAGAATCATTGTGCATTGTATTTGGACTTATATTTGGACCATAGTATTTTGTCATCTGTTTTATTTTTTTGAAAACTTTGTCTTTCTCTATGTGTATTTATCAAAATCTTAAAGTTTCCCTCTTTTTATGAAATTTTCTTTCTTAAAATCTACCCCCCCCCTTTTTTTTTCATGGAGGTCTCTTTCCTGAGACCCCAATTTGGACCAGCTCATTTTTAGACTTGACATATAGCCATCAGCCCAGACTTGCATTAGAGGATTCCCTGGATTATAACCTCCCTTGCTGAGATCCAATAGTTTCCTCTTATGATTATGGCTAGTAAAGGATATATGGAAGGTGAATTTTTGGACATCCTCTCTGTTTGAAATGTCTTTCTTTAGTCCTCACATTTGAGTAACAGTTTGTCGTGACTTAGAGTTCTAAGTCAAAAATATTTTCTCCTACGATTCTTTATTCTTTCATAAGCTGTTATTGTTAAGGAGAATTCCAATTCCAGTCTTAGTTTTAATTGTTTTAATAAACTATTTTATTTATTCAGAAAACTGAGTACCTTTATCCTTGGAGTTCTTAAATTTTCACAAGGGTAGTTGAAAAAAATTTCATTGAGTACTGGGTATCTGAATTATCTAAATCTATTAACTCTAAAGACTTCTGACTTAAATTCTCTGCTGTTCTTCTGATGATTGGATAATTTCTTCTCAGCTTTTTTTCAATTTTCTTTTTCTAGAACTCTTTTTAGTAGGATATTGATGCTCTGTGCCTACTTTTTCTCTCACAGTTTTTATTAATCTTTCAGTCCTACCAATTGGGACAGAGCACCCCCTCCACCTTTTCCTCCTTCTTTTTTAAATAGAATTTTTAATCTCTAATCACCTAAGCACACTAATTGTATTCTCTAACATTTTTGCTTTCCTTTTACATAGCATTGTGGTTTTGTTACATTAACCTAATATCACCTCTGATTTCTCTATTTATGTAAGAGAGTTTTTTGTTCTTTGCTCCTCTTTTGTTTACTGAATTACTTGTTATCATTTTTAGCTCCGTAATCATCTTCTCTGTTTATCTTGGTATTTCTCTTTGATGCTGTTGATTTTTCACTCATCTGGTGATCTTATTTGCCTGTTCATGTTTAAGAACAAAAAAATGGTTAGCAGATATGGGTTTCTTTGGCATATTTGCAAGCATGCAAATAGTTCTGTTCATGCCCCTCCCTTCAGTATGCTGGAAGACTTATTCATATGAATAAGGTGGGTCAACTGTCAGGCTCATCAAAGATTTACCAAGCAAGATGCTTGGTATGTGATTACATGTCACATGTCAGAATAATCAGAGGTATATTCAGAGCTTCAATATACACACTAGCCTTATTGCTTCTCTCTCCAGATATCTCATTTAATTTCTTTTTTTTTATAATGATTTTTTATTATATTATGTTAGTCACCATACAGTACATCCCCGGTTTCTGATGTAAGGCTCGATGATTCATTAGTTGTGTATAACACCCAGTGCACCATGCAACACGTGCCCTCCTTACTACCCATCACCGGCCTATCCCATTCCCCCACCCCCCTCCCCTCTGAGGCCCTCAGTTTGTTTCTCAGAGTCCATAGTCTCTCATGCTTCATTCCCCCTGTTGATTACCTCCCCCTTTCTTCTTCCCTTTCTTCCCCTACTGATCTTCCTAGTTCTTATGTTCCATAGATGAGAGAAATCATATGATAATTGTCTTTCTCTGCTTGACTTATTTCACTTAGCATTATCTCCTCCAGTGCCGTCCATGTTGTAGCAAATGTTGAGAACTCGTTCTTTCTGATAGCTGAGTAATATTCCATTGCATATATGGACCACAACTTCTTAATCCAGTCATCTGTTGAAGGGCATCTCGGCTCCTTCCACGATTTAGCTATTGTGGACATTGCTGCTATGAACATTGGGGTGCATATGGCCCTTCTCTTCACTACGTCTGTATCTTTGGGGTAAACACCCAGTAGTGCAATGGCTGGATCATAGGGTAGTTCAATTTTTAACTTTTTAAGAGACCTCCACACTGTTTTCCAGAGTGGCTGTACCAACTTGCATTCCCACCAACAATGTAGGAGGGATCCCCTTTCTCCACATCCTCTCCAACAATTGTTGTTTCTTGCCTTGTCTATTTTTGCCATTCTAACTGGCGTAAGGTGGTATCTCAGTGTGGTTTTGATTTGAATTTCCTTGATGGCTAATGATTTTGAACATTTTTTCATGTGTCTGTTAGCTATTTGTATGTCTTCATTGCAAAAGTGTCTGTTCATATCTTCTGCCCATTTTTTGATTTGTTTATTTGTTTCTCGTGTATTGAGTTTGAGAAGTTCTTTGTAGATCTTGGATACCAGTCCTTTATCTGTAGTGTCATTTGCAAATATATTCTCCCATTCCGTGGGCTGCCTCTTAGTTTTTCTGACTGTTTCCTTGGCTGTGCAGAAACTTTTAATCTTGATGAAGTCCCATAAATTCATTTTATCTTTTGTTTCTCTTGCCTTTGGGGATGTATCATGAAAAAGGTTGCTTTGGCCAATGTCGTAGAGGTTGCTGCCTATGTTCTCCTCTAGAATGTTGATGGATTCCTGTCTCACATTGAGGTCTTTCATCCATTTGGAGTTTATTTTTGTGTATGGTGTGAGATAGTGGTCAAGTTTCATTCTTTTGCATGTAGCTGTCCAATTTTCCCAGCACCATTTATTGAAGCGACTGTCTTTTTCCCACCGAATGTTTTTTCCTGCTTTATCAAATATTAGTTGCCCAAAGAGCCGAGGGTCCATTTCTGGGCTCTCTATTCTGTTCCATTGGTCTATGTGTCTGTTTTTGTGCCAGTACCATGCTGTCTTTGTGATCACAGCTTTGTAGTACAGCTCGAAATCCGGCATTGTGATGCCCCCAGCTTTGTTTTTCCTTTTCAACAGTTCCTTGGAGATTCGGGGCCTTTTCTGTTTCCATACAAATTTAAGGACTATTTGTTCCAGTTCTTTGAAAAATGTCATCGGTATTTTGATCAGGATAGCATTGAAAGTGTAGATTGCTCTGGGTAGCATGGACATTTTAACTATGTTAATTCTTCCAATCCATGAGCATGGAATATCTTTCCATCTTTTTATGTCCTCCTCAATGTCTTTCAAGAGTGATTTATAGTTTCTAGAATATAGGTCCTTTACGTCTCTGGTTAAGTTAATTCCAAGGTAATGTATGGTTTTTGGTGCTATTGTAAATGGGATGGATTCCCTAATTTCTCTTTCTTCGGTCTCGTTATTCATGTACAGAAATGCAACTGATTTCTGAGCATTGATTTTGTATCCCGCCACGTTACTGAATTGCTCTATAACTTCTAATAGTTTGGGAGTGGCTTCTTTTGGGTTTTCCATAAAGAGTATCATGTCATCTGCGAAGAGAGACATTTTGACTTCTTCTTTGCTGATTTGAATACATTTGATCCCTTTTTGTCGTCTGATTGCTGTTGCAAAGACTTCTAGTACTATGTTGAATAATAGTGGCGAGAGTGGGCATCCTTATTGAGTTCCTGATCTTAAGGGAAAGGCTTCCAGCTTTTCCCCATTGAGAATAATATTTGCAGTAGGCTTGTCATAGATGGCTTTTATGAGATTGAGAAATGTACCTTCTATTCCTACACTCTGAAGGGTTTTAATCAGGAAAGGATGCTGTATTTTGTCAAATGCTTTTTCGGCATCGATTGAGAGGATCATATGGTTCCTGAGTCTTTTCTTGTTGATATGATGTATCACGCTGATCGATTTGCGAATATTGAACCACGCTTGCATCCCAGGTATGAATCCCACTTGATCGTGATGGATAATCCTTTTAATGAACTGTTGGATTCTATTAGCAAGTATCTTGTTGAGGATTTTGGCGTCCGTATTCATTAGGGAAATCGGTCTGTAATTCTCCTTTTTGAGGGGGTCTTTGCCTGGTTTGGGGATCAAGGTAATATTGGCCTCATAGAATGAGTTTGGTAGCTTTCCTTCTGTTTCTATTTTTTGAAATAGCTTTAGGAGAATAGGTATTATTTCTTCTTTGAATGTTTGGTAGAATTCCCCAGGAAAACTGTCCGGGCCTGGAGTTTTGTTATTTGGAAGGTTGCTTATCACTGACTCAATTTCTTCATAATTAATTGGCCTGTTTAAGAAATCAATTTCTTCCTGTTTCAATCTTGGCAGTTTATAGGTTTCCAGGAAGGATTCCATCTCTTCCAGATTGCTTCGTTTATTGGCATATAGCTGTTGATAAAAATTTCTAATAATCCTTCCAATTGCAATGGTGTTCGTCGTGACCTCTCCTTTTTCATTCATAATTTTAATAATCTGGGTCCTTTCTCTTTTCTTTTGGATAAGTGTTGCCAGTGGTCTGTCAATTTTATTGATTCTCTCAAAGAACCAGCTTCTAGTCCTGTTGATCTGCTCTACTGTACTTCTGGTTTCTGCTTGATTGATTTCAGCTCTAATTTTGGTCAACTGCTTCCTCGTGCGTGGATTAGGCCTGTCCCTCTGTTGCTGTTCCAGCTTCTTGAGGTGAGAATATAAAAACTGCATTTTAGATTTTTCTATTCTTTTGAGTGAGGCTTGGATGGCTATGTATTTCCCCCTTAGGACTGCCTTTGCAGTATCCCATAGGTTTTGGACTGTTGTATTTTCATTCTCATTGGTTTCCATAAATTGTTTAATTTGATTTTTGATTTCCTGGTTTATCGAGTCATTCCTGAGCAGGATGGTTCTTAGTCTCCAAGTGTTTGAGTTTCTTCCAAATTTTTCCTGTGGTTGAGTTCCAATTTCAGAGCGTTGTGGTCTGAGAATATGCAGGGGATAATTTCAATCTTTTGGTATTGGCTGAGACCTGTTTTGTGTCCCAGAACATGGTCTATTCTTGAGAATGTTCCATGGGCATTAGAATAGAATGAGTATTCTTTGGTTCTGGGGTGTAGTGTTCTATATATATCTAAGAGGTCCAACTCGTCGAGTATGGCATTCAAAGCCTTTGATTCTTTGCTTAGTTTTTGCCAGGGTGTTCTGTCTATTTCTGAGAGTGGAGTGTTGAGGTCCCCTACTATTAATGTATTTTTATTTATATGTCTCTTTATTCTGGTTAAGAGTTGGCTTGTGTATCTTGCTGCTCCCCTGTTGGGGGCATATATATTTATAATTGTCATATCCACTTGTTGAATACTTCCTTTAAGAATAATATAGTGCCCTTCTGCATCTCTAACTATAGTCTGTAGTTTAAAATCCACTTTATCTGATATGAGAATTGCTACCCCAGCTTTCTTTTGAGGTCCATTTGCGTGAAAGATGGTATTCCATCCCCTTACTCTCAGTCTGAATGCATCTTTGGGTTCAAAATGAGTCTCTTGTAGACAGCAAATGGTTGGGTCATTTCTTTTTATCCAATCTGCAGTCCTGTGGCATTTTATGGGAAGGTTCAAACCATTCACATTAAGACTGAGTACTGAGAGATATGATTTTAATGATGCCATGTTGCCAGTAAAGTCTTTGTTTGTATTGGCTGTGACTTTCTGTTCTGTATCACTCTTGGGGCCTTTTTACTTTTATAGAACCCCCCGTAATATCTCCTGTAGGGCTGGTTTCGTGGTTACAAAATTGGTTAGTGACTGGCGATTCTGAAATGTCTTTATTTCTCCATCCATTCTGAATGACAGCCTTGCTGGATAAAGGATCCTTGACTGCATGTTTTTCTCTGAAAGAGCTTTAAATATGCTCCCCCAACCCTTTCTCTCATTCCAGGTCTGTGTAGACAGGTCTGACGTAATTCTGATGCCTTTGCCTTGGTACGTGAGAAATGTCTTTGCCCTGGCCGCTTTCAATACTGTATCCTTGGATCTAATATTTGCGAATTGCACTATGACGTGACGTGGCATAGGTTTGTCGTGGTTGAGCTCGGGAGGGGTCCTCTCTGCCTCTTGGACATGAATGTTTGTTTCCCTCGCTAGATTAGGGAAGTTTTCAGCTACAATTTGTTCAAATATCTCTTCTAGACCTCTGTTTTTCTCCACCCCCTCGGGGATGCCGATGATTCTAACATTGGATCGTTTCATTGAGTCAGTAATCTCCCGTAACCTACATTCGTGGGCGTGGATTTTTTTAAGACCATCTTCTATTTTCATTTTTTCCTCTATTAACCCATCCTCCAATTCACTAACCCGTTCCTCTGCTTCTGCGACCCTGGCCATCAGAGCCTCTAGTTTTGCCTGCATTTGGCTCATAGAATTTTTAATTTCTGTCAGATTCGCTCTCATTTCTGTCCTTAGGGATTCTATATTCTCAGTAACCTTTTCGTTAATACTTTATTCAATTCTACTCATCATTTTGACCATCGTTACTCTGAATTCCATTTCTGATACTTTGGTTACATCCATATCCATTATTTCTGTGGCAGAGGCCACAGACTCACTGTCTTTTCTTTGCTGGGGGGGGGGGGGCTTCTCCTTCTTGTCATTCTGATGAGGAGAGGTTGCGGGGTTGTCCAGAGCCCAAATTATTGACTGGGTCCCAGGCCGTGCCCCTTGTTTTATAGGGATCTTAGGGATGTGGGCTTCTTCTTTAAAGATTTTATTTATTTACTTATCTGAGAGAGGGAGACAGACAGTCAGCAAGAACGGAACAGAAGCAGGGGAGTGGGAGAGGAAGAAGCAGGCTCCCAGCGGAGGAGCCCGATGAGGGACTCCTTTCCGGAACGCTGGGATCACGCCCTAAGCCGGAGACAGGTGCTCAATGACTGCGCCACCCAGGCGCACCGGGTTGTGGGCTTCTTGATTTTTCAGCCTGCCTTCTGGGGGAGGGGCCTGCCGCGCCGATACTCCGGCAACCCTGTTTGGGTAGAGTCTCCGCGTCCCCTGCGAGGGGGGATGGGGATGGGCACGCTGTGAGCCGGTATTTCCAGGCTTTTGTTCTCTGGCGGCTTTCCCTGGCGGTCTGCTGTGCCTCTTCTGAGAGTCAGAGCAGCAGCGGCCGAATTTCAGCCTCTGTCACAGAACAGAGGGATTGCGGCCCGTTCTCCACTGACGTTCTGGCCACTTTAACTCTATTACTGTTGGTGTTGCTCAACCCTGCAGCGTCCCGGGATGTGCGCACCAACCCTGCGTCCCTGCCCTCACTTCCAGGGCCGACGCGTCTCTGTCCTTTGTGTTTCTAACGCCGCCAGCCGCCAGCCGCCCCGCGCGCTCCCGGGTCTCCCGGTCTCAGTCTATGCCCGGTGAGCACACCTCGATTCCGGAGTTTCGTGAGAAGCCTGGTGGCGCGCGCACCTGGTTTAGGGTCTCAGTCTGCTGTTTCGCAGGTGCCGACCGCGAGTCCGCCCACTCCCCCGTGCAGGTGGCTGCCGCTTCCCGGCGCCCGAACCAGGCGGCTCCCCTCATTTAATTTTTTTTGTAAAGAATATCCTGTCATTTTTTTTGGTTTCGTTTTTATTTTTTCCCCCACAAGCACAAATCCTGGGCTACCTGGAAGCACTGTGGCTTGGCACAACCATCTTAAATACTCTTTTTTTTTTTTTTAAGATTTTATTTATTTATTTGACAGAGAGAGAGACAGCCAGTGAGAGAGGGAACACAAGCAGGGGGAGTGGGAGAAGAGGAAGCAGGCTCCCAGTGGAGCCGGAGCCTGATGTGGGGCTCGATCCCAGGACTGTGGGATCAAGCCCTGAGTCAAAGGCAAATGCTTAACGACTGAGCCACCCAGGTGCCCCTTAAATACTGACTCTTAGACAATCATTCTTCTTCCACGTCATCTCTGCGCCGGAGCCTAAAGCCACTGTAGTGGTCTGGCAGAAACATTGACTCTCATCTCCCAAAGATGAGAGCCTTTTTTGCAGCAAATTCTGTTCTGCTCATTGATTTACATACCTCTGTCTACTTTCAGTCTCCCCAAAACTCGTTGGAATATCTATGATGATGTTGATAACCACCTGTCCTCTTTGGTTCTCTGTGTTTATTAATTTTATGTGTTTCTTGTCTTTTTTATTTATAAAGGCCCCAGGAGGAAAAGGGGATTAATTCATTTCCTCAGTATATCATCTTGAATTGAAAGTTAAGAAGAGATATGCAAAATCTCAGGTTTCTAAAAGCTCATCATCTTGAAATAAATAAATACTAATGACATGCACATTTAAAATTAATAACAATGAAACATTTGTTTCTTTTCCCTAAGAGAATTATAACAAGTTATCTTAAAGCTCTTGTGAACAAATGATAAATTTTAAGAGAAGGCCAACAAACAGAAATTCCTCTTTAAGGTTTTCTTTTTGCAAGACAGAGACATGCCCATAGCCAATGAATGGACATGATATTTGAAGTTCAAAGGCTGAGTCATGTTTTGGGGTTAGAATATGAGGATCCTAAAGATGAACTAAAAGAGTGTGTGTGTGTATTTCCCCCTTTCTTTTAGAAACTAAAGATACTATCCATGTTTCATTGCAAAGATTTAGTGAGGATTATGGGATTTATTTTAAAAAAGGGTGTTTTATTGTTTTACAGGAAGCTTTTTATCTGAATCATCAGTGTATGGCTTGTTACTTATCAGTTCTGTCATCCTGGGATCTTTTTCCTCTAGAATTTATAATATGATAGCTCTTATTTCTAAAGGGATGTGAAAAGTGCAGCTTGATGAGCTGCTTCTGTGCCACTGAATACCATTTGGATTTCTAGTTTTACATTGTAGTGAAAAGGGCCATTAACTCTTTATGGAGAACTCATTTGGTACACAGGTATTAATTTAATTAGTCCTTTATTGGAAGCATGGTTGAAGGCAGTTAAAAAGTTACTGATTTGACTTGTTTCTGGTAGTTGCATATATCTGATATTTTATTATAATCATAAATGAATTATGAATAATATCAGAATGTATTATATTGTATTATTTTATAATTAAGCTATAAAATCATTCTTGTTTTAGTAGTGATAATATGATAAATTACTGTTAAAGGTCATGGTCCATAATAAAAGATACACATTTTTCTTTCAAAGAACTTACACATATGCCAAGATTTTGTGATAATTTTCTCATTTTAACTACTTAAGTGTGTAATGGAAGTCATCAGTATCTGTTCCTCAGGCAGGTTCAGAATTCCAGTATTATGAAGTAATGCTTGTGCAAAGTGACTTCTAAATAAGGGCTATTAAATTGTCAGATGAAACAAAGTCTCTGTATTTATAAAGGTTTATTTTCTCTGGAAATCATACTTGTAAACAATTTGCATTATCAAGGGAGTCAGCAGCTTGAGGCTCTATTTTGTAGAAGTATGGTGGGGATGAAAATGGAACTGTACATTCATTGGATATGCTGTAGTATAAACTAGAGAGGAAATCTGTGACCCAAAATTGGATGTATATGTTTAGTTGTCGTAGATATATGGTTATTCTTTCGCTCTATAGCAATAATTTAAGGTTTTGCCAGTTTTTCCAATTGCATTTCACTTCTTAGAATTTATGTCAAAAGTCAAAGGTCATAATTTTCAGCTATTAATCTTTCCTGTCTGGAAAAACAATTCAAGTGTGTTTAGCTGGAAGGCTGCTTCCAGCAGTTGACTGTACAATACCAAACTTCAGAATGTTGCAGTTTACGTAACCAATCTCACTTATTTAAGTTTTGATGACAGATCTTTTTTGTTTGTTTGTTTATCACCAAATAACAATGCAAACGGGTCATGAGGCAGCCTTAGACATGCTGTGTGGTCACTGAAAGCAGTATTTCTAAATGGATTTTTTGGTTTAAGTCTCTTAAAACTTTTTAAGAGCACTTTATTGTTATAAAGTCTCTTAAAACTTAAAGCATCTACTGTCAGATGCAACTATGGAGGGAAAAAAGCTTTTTATTTACATAAGGATGAGAGTAGATCACTTTGTTTTCTTGATGACCAGTTGTGTGGTTAAGCAGAAAAGCTATGTTATTACAGTATTTTTGTAGACAGCAGTTTAGGAGAAAAACTGCAAATGGTGTCATGGTGAAATGTGTTACTGGAAATTGAAATTCCAATTTTAAAATTAGACAGGCATTTTATGTGTTTATCATATTAGAATAATTAAGTTTCTCCTGCAGATTAGAACGTAAACTTTCAGCAAAAGTATACTCTTGCTATATTTTGGTAACACAAATGTTATTATGAAAACACTGTAGGGTTTTGGGCTTTTCTGGATAATTATGAGTAAACGATCATTTTGTAATGAAATCATCCTCGGCTTGTGACTCTCAACTGATTTTTCCATCTGGTGTTTGTCATGTAAAGATGTCCATTCAGCAGTATTAAGCAGTTTGAAAAATACCAACCAAACTTCAGTATTTAAGAGGGTCCTCATTCGATATAGTGTTTCCAGATTTCTCTTTCATATTTATATTCATATTCTCTCTCTTCCCCACCTGCCTTGAAGGGCATTTTCTTCTTAGGAGGACATAAAGGACATTTGGGTTTTATTCCTACTTCACCTAAAAAAGTTGAATCAGTGCTATCATTATCTCTCTTCTTTATTTATCTTACATAGAAAATATAAATACTGCTTTAAACAGATTTGTTCATTGGGTCATGTTGAGGTCTGCAAAAAATAAAGGTGATCAAACCATAGCACATTTCTTTCTTTATCTCAATATCTAAATTACCCTCTGATAATAAACTTTACAATAAACATCTCCCCTCCACCACTACCCCCACCACCAACTGTACATACCCTTTTGAATCATGCCTCCTTTTTATCCACATGATTAAGTGCAAATATCTAGTTCAACCATATACCAGAAAATTCCTCGTAAAGCCTTTCTTTCTCATGTTTGAATCACCATTTCATAGTTAAACTATTCACAGGTCCAGTTTTCCAGAAAGTTTCCAGAATATTAAAAAAGAAAAGAAAAGAAACTTCATTGACTTACATGTTCAGAAGTGTCTCTGTCCAGTTTTTCCTCGCTGGGTGTTTGCACTTGCCAGGCCTGTTGGCCGTCAGAGGCATCTGCCCTGCCGTTTCAATCTGCTCTGTTTTATCTTGTAGCAGGGCCTGACTCCTGCATCGTGGGTTTCTTAGGTGACTTTCAGTGGGGTTTTGCCATCAGAAACACTACTGAGGGCTTGGAAGGCGGGAGTGAGGAAGGTGGAGTGATTTAACTTCTCCGGCCTTAACAGTGTCTCCCGCAGTTGGCGCTGTCTCTTCTACTAGAGGATCCCAAAATGGTTTCAGCATCCTCTGTGTGAATATGGCCTTGAGCTCCAGTAACATGACTGGCCCCTTGTCCCTCAGGTGTAGACACCTATCGTTGCTAACGCATAGTTCGCTCTCCCATTCTGGCCAGGCGTGGTACCTCCCCTGAACAGTTTTTGGGCCAGAGCCCATATCCTCCCACCTGGCCAGGCTTTTGAGGTGAGGCGCCCCAGCACTGTGACTCTGAGGAGAGGAGGTAGGGGAGGCATCCATGAGCGTTGGGGTTTGTGTGATAGGTGGTGTGAGCCAGACTACTTATGAACGAGTCTGGGACGAGGGGCCACCAGTACCAAGGGGCTCCCAGGTGTGCCACCCCCATAGAACTCCCAACATCCTGTGAGATCCAGCTTCCTCTGGGAAGTGTGACAAGGGCCACGGCACCTTAGAATCTGTTTCTACCATTTTCTGAACCATCTGTGACACTCAGCACGTTCCAACCCATCCCCTCCTTGCCCCCTTTCAGGACCGGCACTCACTCCTCTCACACATTCCCAGAGTCATACAGTGCACCCTATGGACTCCCACCGTGCCTTGTTGGCTTTCCTGGAAAACCCCACAGTCCAGCCACCTGGGATGAAGGCCCCTCTCTAGCCATCCAGCATCACCCCTAAAAGAGAAACATTTTTTTCATGAATTAAAACGTTTTTAGCCATAGATTCCTCAGAATCAATTCTTGTTAAGTTCCCTGTAAAACAGTAAACTTACAGAAAATGCCTTTCTCCTGAGCAGGAAATCACTGTGCTTTTGGTCCAAGATAATCTTTGGGTTGCTTCACTTTACTCTGATTACCTCTGTAGCCTCTTCTAAATCCTGATGTCACGAATTACCTGCCTTAAATTTCCTCTGTTTTGGCTACCCAAGATAGTTTATTTTTTTCTGGTTGGGTCCTACCAGATACACGAGTCCATTTATAGGACAAGATGAAGGGCAGGGTAAGAAGATCTCCCCATATGCTCAACTTTGTCCTCTATGCTGCAGCGTCACATGCTTTCCATCCTAGTGAAGAGCTGCCAGTAAATAAGATAACTAAATAAAATGGGTGGTGTGTCAGATAGTAACGTGTGCAAGAGATAACAAGAGAAAGAGGAAGTGAACAGAAAGTGAGATTAATTTTTTTTTAATGGTCATAGCAACTTAGATTAAACAAAACTTGGTCTCGTGAGATTTCTCGGTAGATGAGTCTTTTCCGCACTGCGGTGGTGCCTGGCAGAAAACAGTTCTCAAACAGTTTTAACTTAAAAATGTGAATGTAAAGAAGGGAATGATGTGTATGGACTAGAGTAGTTGACAGTAGTTTTATGGAAGAAACATGATTTTATTTAGTTCTAAAGCACAGAGAGGATTTGGAAAACATTAGTTTTCTGTAACTGCCCCTAATTCAATCAGTATTCTTCTCTATTTCATATCATATGGAACCTTGGTAGAGATGATATGAAGGATGAGCTGCATGTCTCTTCCTATTAGAGCATCACTTAGAAAGTAATGATTTATTTGCAAGTTGAATATATTTGTGTCCATGTATATGTATGTAAGAGTAAAGGGGAGATGAAAATTTCTGATTACACATTAATTCCCCTAAATTCAATCTTGCTATTTCAATTACATTTACCTCTTTTTAATTTTGCTTTAGAGAAAGGCATATTTTAGATATCAGTCTGTTTCAATAAACTCAAAATTACTTTCTAATTTGTTTGGTCTGTTGGAATTTTATGTTCATTTCTTCATTCAGCAAGTATCTACTGAGTGCCTACAGTGGTCTGAAGACTATTGTAGTTTCTGAAGATACAACAGTGAGACACGAATGCCTGTCCTTATGGGCTTACATTTTAACAAAAGATGTGGGGGGGAAAAGCAGGATAAAAATGTAAAATGTCTGACATGTTCAATATTGATAAGTGAGAGAGAAAAGAAATAAAGCAGAGAAGCTAGATGGGAAGTGCTTGTGTGAGTGCTCCAGTGTGAGAGTGATTGGTCCAAGAAGGCCTCAAGAAGAAGAAAAGGTTTCCATAAAAATGTGATGAAAGCACATGTGATGAGCCATGTATGTGTCTGAGGGAAGAGGATTTCAGGTAGAAGGAATCTCAACTAAAAAGCCTGGCGGCAGGAAACACTCCCTAGGTGACTCAGCACCTGGGATCCCTGCCTTGCTGCAGGGAGGATCTGATGCTAGCTTTGGTTTCACTTTGGATCATTTCCCATGGTTTTATAAAGCAGATTCATAACACAAAAAGCTAATGTACCAAGATACTGGTGAAATGTTCAAAATCAATTTTTTTCTCCAATGCATTCAACTTTCATGACCTTGATATTTTTTTCAATATTTTCCCAGTAAGTTTTGGTTTTTGAAAAATGATGGGCAAAGTAGGCCAGCATTTTGCATGGACCATTATATGACCCAGGAGTTGGCGTTTAAGGTCACATGCTGAAGAGAGGATAAGAAACAGAATGTGTTCAGTTTTCTAATGTTAATAGAAAAGTAATGCCTCAGATATATCATAAGTCACACAGGGAGTTTGTAACTTCCACAAGAATGAAAATCTTGTTGTAGGTAAAAGAAGATTAGAAATCAGGAGGAAGATAGAGCCGAAAGGGTGACATACTTATTTTAGCTCCAGAGAGCAATGAAGCAAGACTTGGACCTCCTCTTCTGACTTTTCAGCTGGTGCATATCTCTGCTAATCAATGAGTTCAGAAAAGAATTAAAATAAAACCAAATTCCAAAAACATGATTACTCAGTGAGAGTGAAAATGCCTATGTGGAAAATATTTCAGATCAAACCCTCAGAAAACAAAAACTCTAAATTTCCAAGAAATGCTATGCACGTTGGCAGGGTGAACACAGGCACACCCCAGATCTCTGAACTAACATATATGAGGTGTTAATGACCCACGGATTAGCATCCACACCCGCCTTCAGCATAGAGAGTGATTCAAGGGCCAGTCTTTTCCAAATACCATAGCCAATCAGGAAGCTGAAGGATTATCACTGAATGACACCAATTTAAAAGTGGCAATATGATACACTTTTGAAAGAAAATGCCTCCAAAGAACTTCTTAAGTATTCAGGTTTCATTTGGTTCTCTTTCTGAAATTTAGCAAGTACTTATAAAATGAACTACTTTTGATTCTGTGCCTATATCAAAGCATATTTGGTAAAGTTGCAAGAGGTATTTCATTATAAACTCCTGCTTTCCTCTTCTAAAATTTTTCCTTTTGGGGCCTAGAAATTTCCATGTCTGGTTTTATTCTTAATGGAAACTCCTTGGAAAAATGTGAAAAATCCATAGATCCAATAAATGCTTGGGAACTTTGCCGTGGGGACATGAAGGTCTGCTTCCGCTGTCTTTATCAAAAATAAATGCAATTTCTATTCTTGTTATAGCTCAAAAATAGCATAATAAACCATTTCAAGGTTCCCACCAGATTAAACCTCCAGGGAGAGAAGTATGTAAGAGCGGCATCATCCAACAGTATGGAAGGAGTATCGAGTCAGTTGGCACATGAAAAAATTTCATATGAAGGAGCAGGAGATGATGGGGTCTCAACATGACAGAACTGAATCTAAACAGGGAAATCTGTCTTCCATTTTTGTCACCTCAGAACACAAAGCCAAATTGGAGTGACTTCATAGAAGAACAACAAAATGATTAGGGCACCAAGGGCTTGATTTATGTGGAGAGATTAAAAGAGCACAGAGTAATGTATATTTTGGCTAAGTGATTGCTAAGAGGAGCATGATAACAGTCTGCAAATATGTGAAAGATGTAAACGCCTCAGGAGAGGAAGACTCCTCTGGCAGGATGCAAATGGACAGCACAAAGGACAAAGAAAAAGTTTGAGTTAAAAATGAGAAGAGGAGAATGCTCACCGTGAGAACTGATCCCATACCTAGAAAATCAGTGAGCATCCTCATTCTTGGGACATTTGAAACATTCTCATCAGGAGGCTTACTGAAGGAGCAGTTCTTTGCCGGTATAATACTGTGGAATCAGTGATCCCTTGAGTCAAAGGAAGAAAGGAAGTGCAGGGGTGTGGGGGGGTTGCATGTGCGCCACTCACATGGTACGTGGAATTGGGGAAGGATAGGAAAGTCAGGCTAGTTGTACTTTGAAAAATAGACGAAGAACAAAATAAGAAAAAGGAAAAATATTTCCCAGCTACATTGAAATAGAGAAATTTTAAAAACTTATGAGTAACTAAGGGGAAAAAAAAATCTCCTATTGGATTTTGGAGATTGACCAAATATTAGAATCAACTCCTGAGGTTGTGTTGCCCTTATTTGACATCACTCAGAGGATGTAGGTAATTATATCCCAGCTCTACTGCCCACACTTCCTAACCTCAAGGTTGGAGGGGTAGTCATAACTACTTTTGGAGTATGTTGGAATTTTTTTATTTAAACGCCTCTTATCCAACCATAATATAAAATCATCTTTGAAGCAGTTTGTCTGTAACAGCCTGGAGTGGTGGTGCATCAACCTTTGTAAATGCAGAGTAAACAATATTGATTTGGAGAAATGGGAAGAGAGGTGTTTTCATTCTCATGCAGCCCTTCCCTGGCCCCCTGGTTCCCTTCAGCACACCACATGCAGACACCAACACATGTGCTAATCTCTGAAAGGCAACATTTACAACCATTTTCCCTGGGAAGAAAATGGGGAGAATCTTCCACAGAATTAATAAAAGGTTGGGGGACAGAGGGTGAGAAGGAGAATTTTATCTCTCTCTGCCCTCCCCCCTTCCGTAGTTTTGCAGCTAGCCAACAGGAAGGCTGTTTACCTCTAGCAGTAGGTCAAGTGCAGAGCCCTCTGCACAGCCAGCGCTCTGTGGAGTGACCAAGTGCTCCAGCTGCCATCCTCGTGAGACTGAGCACATCTGCTCGGAGATGTTTGCAGCATTCCCTGACCTGGGGCATGGGAACCTCAGAACATTTCCTAACCCAGGTCTCATTAGCTTGATACAATTAGATTACCGAAGAATGCAGTTGACGAAAGGCACATATTATTTATAATTTCCATTAGCAGTAAAAATTGTTCCAGACAAAATTTCATAAGGCCATCTCATGTCATTTGTCACACGATTAATCTCACCAAGGGGTGGGGGTTGAGGGGGGGGATGGCATAAAAGAATCATAGGAAACGTTTGCATGCCAAATAATTGATGTACTTTTTTTTTTTTTTTAATTTCCTTTCTTTTAGACAGGAACTATTACTACTCTTGGTCTAGCAAGACTCTGTGTGTGTGTGTGTGTGTGTGTGTGTGTGTGTGTGTGTGTGCATGCTTGCATACACGCACGAGTTTGGTTAATGCTGTGTATCATTTTTGGCAAGTAGATATGATAAAAATTGTAAAATATTAGTTTTCAACTTGTGAATTTTTGTGAGAATGAGTTCCGGGATAAGTAATTACTAGGTTGATGTTTACAGTTTAGGTTCTAAACTGTCATTAATGTTCCTTAAAAGTAACACATTGATTGAAGTGGGAGGTAAGTGAGGAGACTGGGTCCGAAAAAATAGTTTCCAGTGTTATTTATCTGTGTCAGGTACATATGCTCAGTCCTTGCAAAGAACCCAAAACAATCGTCCCTGTAATTCAGTTTCCCCACTTGTATATTTAGGTGGTTGCATCAAATAAACACTAAGAATCTGTGTAGATCTAAAGTCAGTTAAGTTAATGGCTAATGATTAGATGAGATGAGTACAATTTCAAGTTTTATAGAAAGTATTACATGAAGTATACACAAAGTTTTATATATATATGTGTGTATATATATATAGTGATGGACTAATATATTGCAACGTGGATTCTTAGATTGTTTTTAGGAAAAAGCAGAAATAATTAAACTGATTTTTTTAAATATGTACAGGAAATAAACAGCAAATAAAATGGACAAAATGAACTTCCTCTCTTACAGCTGATTTCTTCCCTTTTTTTACCTTTAGTGCATACTTATGAGAGGATTCGTTATTAAAGGATTCTAAGTAGGGTAAAAAGGGTAAAAAAGAAAGAAAATAGGGGTGCCTGGGTGGCTCAGTCCTTAAGTGTCTGCCTTCGGCTCAGGGCGTGATCCCAGGATCCTGGGATAGAGGCCTGCGTGGGGCTCCCTGCTCCGCTGGGTGCCTGCGTCTCCCTTTCCCAATCCCCCCTACTTGTGTTCCCTCTCTCACTGGCTGTCTCTCTCTCTGTTAAATAAATAAATAAAATCTTTAAAAAAAGAAAGAAAATGTTCTTTTTTGCTGGGATGATCCAAGAAAATTCTCCACCATACAGTGTTCTTGAGGAATAAATCCAAGCTAGTTTGGACTATAATAAAATATGGATATAAGGAATTCAGAGGTCACAAAATAGTTCATTCTCAGTTCTAGGATTCTCCCTAATGGAGAGCCCAGATCTATTTTCTATTTATAGAGTTCCGTATCATACTTTTTGAGATGATGCTTATAGTAAACATGTGGATTATTCTTTGATGCAGAAATTGTGGAAAGAGAACATCAAATTAGGTTTCTCTTTGCTTTATGTTTTAATAATCCCTTAATGAAATAAGGATATTCTACTATGAAAAAAATTGTTGTGGTGGCTGGTAAATTTTAATGTCGTAAAATACGAACAATTATTTTACATCATGGGTTCAAACACATTAATTAATTTATTAATTTATTCATTAGTTCACTCACTGACTCACTAATTTAATAGACACTTATCAAGCAAATACAATTTGGCAGGTACTCTTGGGCATAAGGATGTAACAGTTGTGTAAATAAGTGCTGTTGTGTAAATAAGTAAATACGTGTAAATAAGGATGAGATATGCTGGGGGCTCTGGGAATCCCAAATAAAGACACTTTTATTTTTAATATTAGGAAGAATTTTCCATGGGGTGTTGCTTTTAAGCTGAGATTTAACAAATAACAGGGTTTAGCCAACTGAAGAACAAAAAGATGGTGAAGTGGGAAATGAGGTGGTGGTTCTCTGGGGAAAATCATGCACAGAGACAGACCCCAAGCAAAGTGTTCCAGGTAGAGATGGCTGGGTTGAAAGGCTAGGATATTTATATACATGACAAATGACCCTCCAGAAAGGTTGTATCAATTTATATTCTCACTGAAAGTACTCAAGAGAGTCCATATTCCAACAAGTTTTACTAGGAATAGAAGTCTTAAGATTTATTAGTTAAATACTAGTTGTGTGCCTTTTGCTCAATGCTATGGACATTGTGGTCTACACAGGATAAGACACAGCCTCTGTTCCCCAGGCACTTGTCATCCAGTTGAAACAAGAACTAAAGCAAAGAACAATAACAAATTATATGTATTAAGAGCACAATTGTGAAATGCACTCAAAAGCTGTGAGGTGTCAGCAACGCCTGGGTGGCTCAGTTGGTTGAGCATGCGGCTCTTGATTTTGGCTCAGATCCTGATCTCAAGATCGTGAGATCAAGCCCTGAATAAGGATCTGTGTTGGGCATGGAGCCTGCTTAAGATTCTGTCTCTCCCGACCCCCAGTCCCCACTCTCGAGTGCTCTCTCCCCTCCTCAAACTAACAACAACAACAACAAAAACTAGTGAGGTGTCTAAGTAGTAAGGGAAATTAGTAGAAGTTGCTAAAGTGAGTAGAACAAATATCTACTCACTCAATGAAAGAATAGGGAGAGAAAAATAATTAAAAAAAAAAGAGTAGGAAGAGTATGAACAGACTGTATTTTTGCATTTATGAGATTACTTTTCAACTTAATATGCTTGTTATAGTCAAATTATGAGAGCAATTGCTTTTGCTATCAATGATCATTTTCAAGCTTAAGTGTATTACGAAAGTGTTCTAAGCCTGGCAATTGTGAGTTGTGACAATTTCTTTACATTTCCTCACCTAAATTCTTTATTATTAATAAACATGATTAGAAAGTAAGCACTGACTTATTTTCTAAACAATATTATACAAAAACTGTGAACCTCTTTTCATTTATCTATTTTCATAAACTAGTGAAAGCATAAATCCCAAACACCTATATTTGAAATTGTTCCAAGTGATAGAAAATCTGTTCTACATACAACGTTACACATTTACAGTTTCATACAACTTCATTAGAGTTGCTGGCTTTTCTATGCACTCATGATTTACACTGAATTTTAAAAAACATATTAGAATTAGAATAAAAGCAGGACCTAACTTTCCAGAGCCACAAATTGTCCAAGTTTATGTCAGTTGATGGGCAGTAGACAAACTGGAGACAACTGTAGAATCAGATCCGGATTTGAATTGTTAGAGTGTGCATTTTAGAACATTAGCTACCTAGGGTAGGCTATTTTACTTCTTCGGAACTCCATCTTTGAGTTTGGAGATCCTAAGAACTCTTTCTTATGTATTCAACTAAATTGTTGACAGTGTCTTCCACAATTCTGGGTACAGTGTAAACATTCAGAGAATAAAAGTTGTGTTGTAGAAATGGCTTAAGAGTTGGGATAATGATTTTGGAAGTCAGTATTTATTAGGATAAAAGTTCATACATAAAGAAATAGTACCAGTGCTAATTTTTTTCACAGTATAATTTGTGTTGTTTAATTTGGACAAGCTGAAATTAACACAGTTTCAACTACAACCCTTATGCTGTAGGTCATCGAGATAGGGAGTCTCAACATTAATTGGAAATTAACTCTTAAATCTAAGCAGTCCAAGTGAAATTAAATATGAAATCTCTAAGTATTGCTGTCTCTTGATACTGAAATTGCATGCATTTTCTATTTTAAAAAGGTAAATATTTCACTGGTAATTATTTTATATTTGTTACAGACAATTTCATCATCCATAAGACTACTGGTAAGTCAACCGATTTCCCACTGATTTTGGCAAATATAGATTCAAGTGTTGGTCTATTATTATCTTTCTGTCTGTTCATCCTTTTGGTGGGTAAAAAATTATTAACGTTTTTCTTGGTGAATACAAATGTTGAATTCAGAATTGTTAACATTCTGAGACACTGAAATAAGAAATATTAAATACATACCACTGGGTTCCAATAAGCTTGTCTTAAGAAATGCAATAAAAAATGTAGCATTGAAAAAGTATATTTAATCTTTTTAACATGAGGGCTACTGGCATATAGTCACACAGGCTGTTTATTACATTCTCAAAAATTTCCTCTCACAAGACTATTTTTTCCATCAATATGACCAATATTTCCATTTTTATGTTTTGTATTCTTCATTGATCCTTGTTTTCTCTACAAGAAACAGTTTTGCTATCTGTTTTCATTACCTCCTGTCAAATTTAAGACCATGTCATCCCAATGTGAGATAATCAGATCGGTTAAGAATCAGTTTGTCAATTCTGTGTGTAACCAGTCAAAATGGCTGTCTTAGTAAGTCAGGTGTGCCTTAAACATTAGCAGAGCAGGCAGACTCAGAAGTGTAGGAAAAGGATGCCAGGTTTTGACAGGTAAGTGGATGGGAGATTCTTTTAAAACTTTGTGATAATTGACCAATCGAAGGTTCATCTATAAATGATTTGAGACAATTACTTTTTTATTTTTAAAGGTGATATCATTGGTAAGGAGTTTTTAATGCCATTCAGACTTTATTTTGTTTGAATACATAACAATTTTCTTTTTTCAGTCTTCACTAAGATTAACTTCTTCTGTACAATTGGGAATTGATAAAATATGAGGAATCAATTTGGAGTTGGGTGTTCTGGATCAGGAATAGTACCTGAGTGCCTGGAATCCTGGACAAGAAGTTTGCATAGTACAAATACAGCATCAGCATTCTACATATCCCCAGAAGGGATGGAAGCCAGGAGGCATGTGGGGAGATGAATACGGGGTTAAAGGGCCAAAAGATAAACATATAGCACAAGGCTTGGCACACAGTAGGCGCCTAATGAATGCTTACTAAATGAATATGGAAGCTTGCTTGCAAGTTTGATAGACGCAGACTAAAAAGGAAAAATGAGGGAAGAAATTCTGTTTAATCCAGTTAGAATGGCTGAAATTAACAAGACAGGAAACAAAAAATGTTGGCGAGGATGTGGAGAAAGGGGAGCCCTCTTACACTGTTGGTGGGAATGCAAGCTGGTACAGCCACTCTGGAAAACAGTATGGAGGTTCCTCAAGATTTTAAAAATAGAGCTACCTTACAATTGCACTACTGGGTATTTACCCCAAAGATACAGATGTAGTGAAAAGAAGGGGCACCTGTACCCCAATGTTCATAGCAGCAATGTCCACAATAGCCAAACTGTGGAAGGAGCCGAGATGCCCTTCAGCAGATAAATGGATAAAGAAGATGTGGTCCATATATACAACGGAATATTACTCAGCCATCAGAAAGGATGAATACCTACCTTTCGCATCAACATGGATGGAACTGGAGGGTATTATGGTAAGTGAAATAAGTCAGTCAGAGAAAGACAATTATCATATGGTTTCACTCATATGTGGAATGTAAGAAATAGCACAGAGGATCATAGGGAAAAGGAGGAAAAACATAATGGGAACAAATCAGAGAAGGAATGAAACCATGAGAGACTCTTGACTCTAGGAAACAAACTGAGGGTTGTGAAAAGGGAGGTGGTGGGGGGATGTGTTTACTGGGTGATGGGCATTAAGGAGGGCATGTGATGTGATGAGCACTGGGTGTTATAGGCAACTAATGAATCATTGAACATTACATCAAAAACTAATGCTGTACTATATGTTGGCTAATTGAATTTAAATTAAAAAAAGAAAAAAGAAATTCTGTTTATCTGAAGGTAGATCTGGGGTTAGCAAAAAAAGAAAAAAAAAGTAAAGAAAGATGTGAAGCAGTGGGGAAAGCATGGCAAAACCAGATTGGACTCACCTTCTATCAGAAGTCCTTTGCAGGATCCATTTCTCTGCTGAAGCACGTACTTGGCTGCCTTTCTTCACTCTCTTTTGTCCTTCCTGCTTGTCATTTGGTAAGAAAGTCCTACCCATTGAATTTAAAGTTATTGATCTATTCTCACTGAGGCATTACTCCTTAAGGACCTCATCCTAACTGTTGGATCAGTAAGATGAATAGAGCCAAACAACATATGTTTATGATCTCACTTTATTTCATTACAAGGCATATAGATAACAAAGATGGAGTAGGAAAAGCTAGCTTAGGACACAGAACACTTACTCATATGGACGTAGCTAAAAAGCTTTGGGAAGCGCATTTATCTTTTTTATGCTTATTTGCCTTCTAGCATTTAGCATTCAGAACAGTGTTTATGAGTAACCTCCTGACCTGAATCAAGTAGAAAATGTAGATGGGAAAATTTAGGAGAGTATACCATTTCTTATATAATGTCTCAACTTAGGAGCAGATAAGAGATCAGATTTGTCCGTACGGTTGGTCTACTTTGCTGAAATTCATAGTCTATTTGCCTGGCTTTATATTCACTTTCTCCATGTGAATACATTTGTAAGCCTCTTCAGTAGCAGGAACTTTTTCTTGAATTAACCAAATTATGACCTCTGAAATTCCCTTAGTAGGATTTTAGGAACTTACTGATCTTTGATTTTTCCTTTCAGGCTACTGCTTTCAAAATCTTCTCTTTTCAAACACCATTTAAGCTAATATTATATAATCATTAAAAAGGTAAATAGTAGACTGTAATAATTAGGCAAAAAGAATACAAATCTTCAGGTAAAGTTTCAGATTTTACTTGAAAAGACAAATATGAGGGGTGCCTGGGTGGCTCAGTTGTTTAAGTGGCTGCCTTTGTCTGGGGTCATGATCTCGGTCCTGGGATTGAGCCCCACATGGGGATCCCTGCTCTGTGGAGAGCCTGCTTCTCCCTCTCCTCCCAGCGTGTGCTCTCTCTCACTATCTCTCTCTCTCTCAAATAATTAAAGAAAATCTTTAAAAAAATAAAGATTTTCTTTAATTATTTGAGAGAGAGAGAGAGAGCACAAGGAGGGGGAGCAGGAGAGGGAGAAGCAGGATCATGACCTGAGCTGAAGGCAGATGCTTAACCAACTGAGCCACCTAGAAGCCCCTAAATAAAATCTTCAAAAAAAAAAAAAAAAAAAAAAAAAAAAGGAAAGAAAAGAAAAGACAAGACAAATATGATCCACAAGAGTTCATGACCCTTTTTAGATTGAGATAAGGCAATCCCTTGATAGTGTAGTTTGTTTCCCTGCTGTTGTGATATGGAGGGAGGTTGCAAAGGGCTCCAGAAGTCTGATGGGATATCCCCTCAATCCTCCTATCATGGAAGCAAAGATACTTCAAAGTATGGGTCTGGGTCTTTGGTTGCCATGGGCACGTGTTTATTTCCTCTCTAGATGAGAGCTCACCAGGTTGTAGGAAGTGCTTTAGCTTGGACACTGAGAACCTTGCTCTGATCCTAAAACAAAATAGCCAAGTTCCTTTAACCAAGCTTTTTAGCTTTCTTAGCATTTACTGTAAGATAAAGGATGTTCAATGGTTGGCTTATCAGGTCCCGTAAATATCTAATATTCTAATATACACTATCATGTGGTTTTATTTTTCCTTACATATTGAAACATAGCTAAAGTTCCATGATCAGTACTTCTTGAACTAAAGCATTCAAGAATGCATCCGTTGATATAACTGTCCACTTAGGTAATACAACTTATCCTTGAAAACACTGTATAGGTCTCCAGACCATGAAGATACTACTTTATGGACATCATCCTAATATGTACTCTTTAAACAGATCATTGTTAATAATCAGTTCACAAAAACCTAGTCACACTACTATATTCCTAAGGAGGTCTGATGATCCTGACACATCTAGTGGTTTAAGTCCTCAAATATGGGGTGCCTGGGTGGCTCAGTCGTTAAGCGTTTGCCTTCGGCTCAGGTCATGATCCTGGTGTTCTGGGATCGAGCCCCGCATTGGGCTCCCTGCTCAGCAGGAAGCCTGCTTCTCCCTCTCCCACTCCCCCCGCTGTGTTCCCTCTTGCTGCCTCTCTGTCAAATAAATAAATGAAATCTTAAAAAAAAAAATCCTCAAATATATTAACAATATGTCTACGTATATATAAAATGATTCGTGATTCCTGGCTAAATAAATCAAGTAATTGTAATCTTTTAGGACTGGGGACATTTTGATCATCTCACACTGTAACAGGGACTGAGGAGTTGAAATTAAGCATCATAAAATGCAGAATAAAATTATAAAGACCTTCTTGTAATACAAAATTCATGGAAACAAAACTCTAATTTCCTGATGGATATTTTATAATAATGTAATGGATACCTCAGTGTAGTTAAATTGCATTAAATGGTTATTAATGCTTGAATAAACTTCAAGGAAGTGGGTACGGGTTGAAATGGGATAATATTTTGTTCTGCTAAATTATACGTTAATTGGTATTTCCTCTCTTGTAAAAGGACCTAAAGGGTTTAATAAAATATGTGGTAGAAACATTTTTTTTTTCTTGAGATATTAAGTCAAGAGTTTAACTGGAAGTGTTTCAAACCTTTCCCAGAAAATTCTTCAGTATTAGTGATGACATGGGTTTCAGGGACTCCCAAAAGTAAATAATTAAAGCTTTTAGTCATCCAAATAATGATAGACTGCGTCATGGGAAAAATGTTACAAATTGTACAGTTGAGATTTGTTTTCTTACTGCATGTTCCACAAAAGGGAGGGAAGGAGGGGGGAAAGGAGGAAGGGAGAGGAGATTGAAGGAGGAAGAGAGAGAGAGAGACTGATTCCATAGGCAAGGACAAGCCATCTTTCTAATTCTCAAGTTACTTCAAAAGCTGTATTTGATAATACAAGGAATAAGACCTTGCGGTTCATTTTCATTTTATCAGATTATGAAAAGTACTGGAAACTTCAAGTTTTACCTGAGGGATGTGGTGCTTCTGCTATGCATGAGGAAAACAGCTGCAAGCAAGTACTTGGATCTGGCCAAACTAGAGTCTTGTTTTGAGTTTCAGTTTTTCGGGTAGAGTTAACTCTGTGGTGAAATTAGGTCCGTGCCCCCGGATGCTTATAGAGGACAGAGGACTTGACTTAAAGATTGTACAGTTTTCAGGACTCAGCACTTGTGGAACTGGCACAGAGGGCATGTCAGGAAAATTCAGTTTAGGAACTTAGAAAGCATGCATAGATTTACAGTCCAGAGCTAGTGCACTGACTTCTATTTAAACATTATTTAGAAGTTTTGGTGCTCAGTTCCTGTCTTGTGGGAGGCACATCTCATTTTCTTGAGGGTCCGCAGTCATACAATGTTACTCAAGTGTCATACAAAAAAGGAAACACGGGCCACTCAATCTAAACTAATAGACAATGTGGCCCAGTCACAGGGACTACATCACCAAGATGAAATATTTGTAGCACTGTAAAAACTAAACCCAGGGGGCTGGCAATTCCAAGTAACTAAGACCAACAGGAAGTGACCCCCAACTCCGTGGTGACACTCTGCTTTCGAATTGAAACATACTTATCAACAAGGAAGTTAAGAAAAGAGAAACTACAGAAAAGAAGTGAAGAGTCATTAATCAAGGCACCAAAGGGGGAAAATGGTATGTGCACTCAGGATAAACAGGAACATTGCAAGGTCAGTGTAAATTCATGGCCATTTAAATCTATCACTGAAAGCTGTGTGTACCCACCAGGCCCTTTAGGGCAATTTATATAAAAAATATATATATATTTATATTTATATTTATATTTATATTTATATTTTCCTCCATCCGTTTGTTCATCTAGTGAGAATACTGGGGCAAAGTTAAAGGATAAAACTTTAACTAAACCCATACAATTGAGATGCATTTATACAATCGCAAACAAGTAAAATAAGGTGTCTTCAACTTGTAGCCTATTTGTCAACTAACACAAGATACATTCACAGTTCAGGATTTCAGACTTTGTATTGGATTCTGTCTTCTTCCAGCTTCCTCTTTCTGATGCAATTCTCTTTGGAGGCTACTGCATTTGTTATTTTTAAAGACATGCTTTATCAAGACATGACAGAATCTTACTTTTCCAGTGATTTAAACCTGGGAAGTACCTGGCTTCCAATAATTCTAGTTGTTTGTCATCTAGTTTACACAGATGGAAACGACTGTTGTTTCTGTTGTGCGTGAATGGTTCAAACTGAAAATCCTGTGTCATTATGTCTTCTCTGGAGAAAACATAAAGAAATTATATTGGTCTCCAAAGACAGTGCACCTAATAATGCAGTACATGGGAAAATATCTTCCTTTCTCTTAACACTTCCTAGACTGTGTGGAGGAAATAAAAGATCCAATTCCATACCAGCACCAAAGTAGCCACATTGTTTTATTGATAAGATTTTAATCCCCCCAAATCATGTAAAATATTTTTATCCCCAACAAACAACAAAAACAAAACCCCCCGCAGTCTTTACACTGCTTTAAATCACTATGAGATGTGACTACATTAGCCCAGTGGGAAGTATTGGTGACAGGGTAGACATAGTTGCTCTACCACCTTACTAACTGTGACCTTAAATGAATTAACCTAACATTCCCACATTTAAATTTTCTCCTCTTTAAAATGGGGCAACACCCATCTCCTAAAGTGGTGGTGAGGCTTTCATAGCACTTACGTGTTTGTTTGCTTGCTTGTTTTAACAGTCCCTTGTTCCTATCACATAGTAGTGTACCAGAAAGGGTAATCATTACTTATGGCTAGTCCAGTCAAACCAATTAATCATGGCTCTCTAGAGATACCAGGTGATATCTTATTTCATAAACAGTACTAATCAACGTGCTTTTAAGTTAACACTTCTTTTAGTATTAAACTCTTACTTGTCTTTTCCTCCAAAAAGCCCATAAAATTTAGCAAATTCTTCTCTTATGGGACACTTTAGCCCCCTTCCAAATTCCTGTGATTAGAAAAACTCCTTGTGTTATCTCAATGAGGGAGGCTTATTCTCTCCTTTAGATAACAATCCAACCCCATCATTCCCACCTTGTTTAACGCAGAAAAACGTCCTACATCTTGTGTTCACCCTCCTGCCACAAAGGAGAATACATTTCTTTTCCCAGTAAGTCTCCAAAGAGAGTGTAATTCTTGGTGTGGAAGGAGTGTAGTTATGATTGCCAAAGATTTTTAGTCTCTGTTTAGGAGGTTTATAGTATTTCTATGTCTCATCCCATTCCTAATCTAGTCCCAAAGCTGTGGTAGGTCTTAGGGGTGCATAGTCTAGACAACTGCATTAAACCATGAAAATCTGTTCATCACACATTTTTGTCTGGAGGCTTCACCCCCTCCTCTTGACCTCTTGCTTTCCGTTATCTGGGGCACTTTGGGGACTGACGTCTACATCTAACTCTTGTAAAGGATAAAGCAGCCTGGGAAATATCTAGAAGGAAGATTGTTAGGTGTAAAGACATAAACTTAGTCTAAGCTATGACACAATATGAATAACTGAGAAGTGAGGAAAAACTGAGAAATAGTGAATTCTTTTTGGTGTATAGGAAATAGTCAACAGATTAAAAGAAGAGATAAAAGAGGACAGGAAGGTGTCAGTTATTAAATGCATTTCTGGGCAAACATAAGACAGTGGCCATATGATCAGGAATTTATATGATAAAAATGATAGTCCCACTGAGGAATTTTATTCAGATACCTAAAATAAAAGGAAACCCCATAGGTCACTTTTTAAAATCTAGATGTTATATTTCCTTCCTGCTGACAAAAGCAAGAGTTAAAAGTTTGAAAGATAAATGAAAGCTTCACATTGGCATCAATCCCAAGATAAGAGCATTTAGAAACCTCTGGAGGTAGAGGGAAACCTGGCGGAAGGATTTGGGGCTGTACATTTTACTGGTCAGTGTAACTAGGGCCTTGTGGAGGGAAAGACAAGCCCAGAGCCAGCCAATGCTCTCTGTGACTGAAAGGGAAGATGTGTGCTCTAAGCAAAACTATGCAGACAGAGAATGTGAGAGCCTGTGGACTGCCAGTGACGGACACTGTCATAACAGCCCGCCTGGTCGTTTGTTATTTCCAACTGTTAGGCTCAGGGGCCAGCAATTCATAGCCTTTTCATAGCGTTCAAGTTTATTGCTTCTGCTAGAGTCAGAAGGGGCAAAGTAATCTTTCTAATGTATTCAATGGCTTTTGAGTGAAAATCTAGCTGTGCAGCGTAAAATCTAACACAGAATTCAACTTGCTGACGGGCATAGGTTCTCAGGACATAGACTGCTGCCTGCCATGGTGGTGGGCCCTGTAACTCTCAGATTGGAGTTCAGAGGACCTCCTTCTGTTGTATCTGGAAGCAGAAGACAGATATTAGGTCAACAAGGAGGTTAATATAAATATGCAGAAGCAGTGGAGTGCAGTGGTAACAGATGTCTGACATGCTGTTCTGTCAAGGGAAATTTGTGACTATGAACTGTCAATTATTGGTGGCCTAATAGTGGTAACATTGATGATTTAGGTCATATTGTGGATGATGATAATTATGGAAGGCTCTATGCTCTCCATTGTGTATTTGGCTTTTAACATGTTGCTTCTCATTTAAAAAAAATGTTATGGAAGCTATTATATTATTACTATATTCTAGGACAAAATGAATGAACTGTTTTCCTGGAATGACAGATGATCAGTCAGATAATCATCCACTCAGACAAAATCGCAGCAGACACCAACTCAGTTAGTGCTCCCCAACAGAATATGTTTTCAACTTTCATTCCCTCAATTCTCTTTGGCCATATATCTGCTAGCTCTGATCAGATTATTAAAAACATCTAAGCTATTATAGATGAGGAATTAGATTTGATCTTTTCTACTTGGAATTGGCAACTAAAATGGGAATTAACAAGAATGTACTGAGCGACTGTTACATTCAAGACACTGTCATAGTTCATCTGGGGGTAGGATGGGGAAAGATTGGCAAGATACAGAAATGCATACTGTGCACATCACCGTCTACTTGTTGAGATGAAATAAACATACATGGAAAGCTTAGTAAAATACTGATATTAGATACTAATTCAAGACCACAGGAAAGACCACAGAGTGATTCAAGATAGTTTTCAGTGGAAGAAGCCGGATGTGAAATGTGATGAGTGTAGGGGGGAAAGTGCAGCAGTGAGGCTACACCTGTCACTAATGATTGATAGAGCTGAGAGAAAAAGCAGAGCATGGCTAGCGTGAGCTCAAAATCAGGCAAAGAAGACAGGGCATGGTTCCTAATTCAGTCATATTAACAAATCACCAGGCTTAGAAGTGAATGTATATTGTAACTATTTTTCAAGTTAATCTAAGGCTTGCCTGCCTGGTAGTAGCGGGTGATTCAGCCCACTCTGAAAACTCAAATGACCAGAACCAGATATTATAAGAAAATATAAAAGGAGGAGTTGAAGGAAAAAAATCAACCAAATCTACAGTAAATATGTGTTAGAATAGAATAAGCAAAATAAAGTTCTACCCTAGTCCCTCTCAACACAAACACAATTGCTATGAGATTATAGACAAGGTGTAAGTCTTACACTTTTTGCCATTCATAGTGTAATTAATTTATGAAAAAAAAACAGATCTAACAAATTCCTCAGGAGCAGTGTGAAAATGGTCTTTCTTAAGATGCAGTCGGGATGGTTATGCACAGCAAGACTGGACAGATGTCAAGATGGAGGGCATCAGAATACACCTGCCCACATTGCAGTTACTGTCACTGCTAGGGAGACACATGCAGGAACACATCAGTACTGGCTGTAAGAAGGGGCAGCTGCCATGCTAAGTACAACCTTGCACTTGGAAACATAGGGCTGCCAGGGTCAGGGAAACAGATGCCCAGCTGGACTTTTTAATGGGGTGACACACTCCTCTGGTATGGCATTTATAAAATAGCTAAACATCCAAGAAAACCCCTTAGTTGTTCAGTCACTGAACTTTTTAATGCTTGTTTGCTCTGATTACTGTGATTACTACTTTGGAAATTTATAAGACCTTTCTCCTCAAATGTTTCAAAAATTTTGGGGGGCAATGCTTTTTAAATAATATCTTGTACAGTGTCTACATCATAACTACATTTACACCTTTCTCCATTTAAATTTGAAGATTTAACCAGAAATTTTGTTATTGTGTTTGCTTCCACTTAAAGAGATTCTTCAGAATTAACAGATTTCCTCCCCCAGTTTCCTATAATTCTCCGTACAGACTCAATTTTAAGGATAAATTATCTATGGACACCTGGGTGGCTCAAGTCATGATTCCAGGATCCAGAGATCAAGTCCCTCATTGGGTTCCTTGCTCAGTGGGGAGCCTGCTTCTCCCTCTGCCCCTCCCCCCTGCTGGTACACTCTCTCTCTCCGACAAATAAATAAATAAAAAAAAATTTTTTTTTTAAAGGATAAACTATCCAAGCTCCTCAGTTCCTATTGTGGCTTCTTAGCTATTTAGCCATTTAGAGAAACAAAACTCATGTTTCTCAACTTTGTGAAACTTCTGCAGTATTCCAGGAAGACTACCTAATGGAGCTTAATTCAGTAGCCAGAGTAAGGTATTCTAGGTTCACTGTACTACTTTAGATCTTCTGGAGTTTTCTCAAAGCACTGTCAGTCCTGCACACCTTACACCAAACTTGTAAGAGAATATGAAAAATTCCTACTTAGAAACTCCTTAAATTTCCAAATATAGGTCTTTACATATTGATTTTAATTAATTACCAAAGATAACATAAGTCATCCTGGAGGTCCAATTGTTAATCCTCCCAGTCTGCTCTCATCTAGGACATGGACAATTCATCCATGGTAAAATTTAATTTTAGCTATAATTACAAAAGTTTGAAATTAAATCTCACCAGTGCTATGCTCCCATTAATATGGACAAAATAACTGATCTACTTAGGATTAATGTGGGGGACAAAAGTAAGATTTAATTTTTAACTTTTGTAATTAATTTGGGAAAATGTGATAAAGGATTTGGTTTCAGAGAGAGAGAAAAAGAGAAAGTTTCAGAGTTTCGAGGAAGACATTCTAGCCATCCCTCAAATCTCTCACATCCTTAAAGAATATTGTGTAAGGTAATATGAACTGTAACTCAAACTAAAAATAATATATAACGGTTCCCAAACGTGAGGAGTTGAAACTTGAGCTTATAGTACATTTCTCTCCAACAATTAAAGAAGAGGGAATTATGGAACAGAATTCTGACTCTTTATATACTACGGAATAACTTCGCGAGCCACTTACTGATAATCACTGTGAGCACAAAGAACACGATGTTCTTCACAAAAGAGGCACGAGCTCTTCAATTACCTTCCCACATTCAACATCTCTTCATACTGCAGTATTCTCCCTGATATATGAAATTCAAGTGTTTAGGGTCCAGAGTGTTCAAAGAAACTGGCAAGTCTATTAAGAACCAGACTCTTAAACATATTCAAGAAAATCTCAACACTTATTTTTCTGGTTCCTATTTGTTCTACTTAATGACAATTGTGGTTTATGGAATAAAACATTCTCAAGTTTCAAAAATTTCCAGCTTAAATTGTGAAGAGAGTAATTAATAGAGAGATTCATGATATGCTCTAACCACGAAGCTCTAGGAGAATATGGACAAGAGGGTCTTTCAGTAACCCTAATGTGAATTACTCCAAAGGGAAATCCTAATGAGTAATAGAATGTAAATGACGTCCATCAGCAAGCTGCGACAGCAGGGACACTGTACAGGAGCTGGGCATTCATTAGAAGAGAAACATTCTTAACTACAGCTCATCTTGCCACAGATGTACAGGTGTTTGGAGATTTGTTTCCTCTTCCTGTGTATGCCTATTGCCTTCACTGTATGGGTAGCTTATGGAGTAAACACAAGATAAAATGAGGTGATAATAAGGTTTAGTTAGATATGTTAAGGAACAAGAAAAAAGAATGTGCTAAGTCTTATGAATGGATACCACATAGTTTTAGTAAACATAAAAGAGACAATTATATTATGTTGTCATAAAGATGCCCTCAAATTTGATAGTCCAAATCTCTCTTATTTTAATGAACTAGGTTTATATTTTAAGAAAATTAAAGATTGATTTCCCATAGGATCAATGTTATATCTCTTTGTTACATTGCTTGAGAAGTTCCAAATGGTCACAAATAAATGTAGAAACGTTAAAAATAATGCTGGATTTTGTAGTTAAAATGTAATTATGATCAATGAAATTCAGTGATAAGATTTATAAATGAAGCACAGTCTTCTCTCATTGGATACTAAAAGGTACGTTGTTTTGGCAAAAAATAGAATGTATAGGTTGGTTCAATGGTTAAATTACTAGAACGTTGGAGAGTGTGGGTTAATTTTAAAAGATCTGTATTATGCCAGATAACTGAAGAGGGAGCATTGACTGCTCAACTAATTAGCATTAAATAAATAATAATTATTCAAGAATATGTTTTAGAGCTTTTTTTGTTGCTGGTAAATCATTTGAATATAATACCGTAATATTATATGCCATAAAGTGATTAGAAATAAAGAATTATTTACTGATAATGTTTTAATTTATCCCCTAAAAAAAGCATCATCTCTCATATTTAAAAAAGGCCAGTAGATACTGAACTTCACTTCTACATGTCAATGTCCTATTATTGATTGGCACATAAAGAAGCTTGTTGGAATCAGTTAAAGATGGAATGTAAACTCAAAGATGAAAAAGAGATTACTGACAAAATCTGAATGACTTTATCTGAAGGAAGAAAACAAACATTAGACTTTCCCATGAACATGTGTTTGATTTTGGTATAGTTCATCCCTAAAAATGTGAAATTGATACAGCTTTTTATCAGGATTAGATTATACTAAAAATTTGGGATGGTAAATAACACAGATTGAAAACTTCTCTTCTGAAAATCAATTCTGAAGTTTTCTTTTTAATTGTTCTCTCCCCACCTTTGGTTAAGATGCTGAAATGTTCTGAACTCTTCTGTCAGATTAAAATATAATAAATGTCTACTTGGCTTCAAGGCTAAATTATATTGGAATCAAGGGGTTCAGATAAATAAACAATTAAAATAAATCATATTCAGTTTGGCCCAAAAGAAGAAGGAAGCAGATACATTTTATTCTGAATGATTGAAGACATCGAATTTAGTTTTCAGAAACTTAAATCTCACTGATCTTGAGCCAACATGAGGATATAGTTTGATATAGGGATTTGTATTATTTAATAAGTAAAGATAACTGTAATTAATACAACTTTAGTGATTTGCATTTGTCAAAACATCTGGAATACAAAGCTAGTATATGTGCTAGATTAATTACTTTGGAGAACTTTTGACTATGTAGATTATGAGATGAAATATTTCTGAAATAGGAAAAAAATTCTGGAGGGTTTAGGGAGGTAACCTCAAAAATATTCACAAACAATGTACAGTGTATCCCAACACATGAGCTAGAATCTGTACACAAAATTCATACCATGAGATAAGATCAGAAAGAGGTAGAACTTACCTATGACCTTAGCACCACATCAACAAATGTTTATTCTTCACTGAATACTTGTGTCAACTTGTTGGACAGGGATGCACTCAGACACAGGTCCCTTGATCCTTTTCAGGGGCTTCAAATGACTTATCAAACTATAAATTTTATGTAAAAAAACTACAGATTTAATCATTCAGCAGTTCCACTCCCAGGAACATATCAACATAAATCCATTCATATGTTCATCCAAGAGCAAGTGCACAAATTCTTGCAGCAAGACTGTTCACAACAGCCCCAAACTTAGAAACCACCCAAATGTCCCTCACCAAAACATTAAATAAAGTAGGTTATAGTCACATAATGGAATACTACATAACAATAAGAATGACTGATATACACAACAACATTATGCCAAGCAAAAGAAGCCAGCACAAATGGGCACACATTGTATAATTCCATTTGTATAAAGTTCAGGAACAGGCAAAGCTAATCTATGATGTTAGAAGTCAGGATTCATGGAAGGGTAGTAACCAGAAGGGACATGAGGGGCTTCTAGAGGCAGGGGAGATAAGGGACCTTGGAATGTTCCGTTTTTTTCTCTGAATGCTGGTTACACAGGTGTTTGAGGGTGTGAAAATCCGTTGAGCTATATACTTATAAATTGTTCATTTTTCTAAATCATGCTGAACTTCAATAAAAAGTTAAAGTAAAAAAAAATTTTTTAAGTACAAATTTTGTTGATTTTGCATGAAGCAGTGTTATCCTAACCCACTTCCTTTATAGGCATTTTTTTTTTTTCTGAACATATGAGAAAACACAATGTATGGAAAGGGCATTAGGTATAAAGATTAAGATCTGGTTCCTAGCGTGCTATGATTTGTATGTCTATGTCCCTCCAAAATAAATATGCTGAAATCCTAACCTCCAATGTGATGTATTTGGAGGTGGAGCCTTTGGGGGGTCATTAGGTCATGAGTGTGGGATCTTCATGAATGGAATTACGCCCTTCGAAAAGTGGCCCAAGAACGCTCCCTTGTCCCTTCTGCCATGTGAGATTACAGCAAGATGGCTATCATTGAGGAAGCTGGTCTCACCAGACACTGAGTCCAAAGGTACCTTGATTTTGGACTTCCCAGTCCCCAGAACAGTGAGAAATTAATGTCAGTTGTTTGCAAGCCCCTTGGTCTCTGGTATTTGGTCATAACAGTACAAATGGACTAAGACCTAGTATCACATTATTGGGTTCAAATACCCTCCTCCAAGGTATTAGTTTTGTGACTTTAAGTTTCTTAAGCACTCAAACCTTTAGTTTCTCATTTGTTACATGAATGTGAAAATAAGAGTGTCTAACTCCATGCTGTCATTGCTAGGACTAGCAACATTAAAGACCCTAAAAGAATGCCTGCCTGGCACAAGTAAAGCACAGAGAAAATTTGCCGTGTTTGCTTGTTTGTTTAAATTGTTTATTATTAAATTTATTTAAAATGAAATAAGCACTTTTGGGAGTCTAAAATTTTTGACTTGTGTAGAATCGTGTAATCACCAGCAAAATCAAGACACAGAGGAGTTCCATCACCCCCAAAAGCCCCTCAGGCTATCCTTTTGCAGTCAGACCTCCCATGATTTATTACCCATGTAGCCACTAATCTATACTCTATTGCTATAGCTTTGCCTTTTCCAGAATGTCATATTAATGGAATCATACAGTATATTGACTCTTGAGACTGGCTTCGATCATGTAGCATAGTGCATCTGAGATTCATCCATATGGTTGCATGTATCAGTAGTTTCTTTTTCTTTTGTTTATTTTTGTTTGTTTAGGCATTTCCTAGTTCAGGGATATTTGGGTTGTTTCAGTGTTTAGTGACTACAAATGAAGCTTCCAGACACTATGTATGTTTTCGTTTTGTTTTTGTATAAGAACATTATTAATATGTAATTCACGTAGATACAAATCATGCATCTAAGGTGTATAATTCACTGGTGTTCAGTGTGTTTGTAGAGTTAGGCAAAATTAGCTCAATAAATTTTAAAATATTGTTATTGCCCAATGGTGAACTCCATTTTTAACATTTTGAGGAACTGTCAAACTGTTTTCCAAAGCAGCTGCTCCGCTTTGCAGTCACATCTGAGTTTTTTGTTATAACCATCCTAATGGCTGTGAAGTGGTATCATTGTGGTTTTGATTTCCATTTCCCTAGAGCTAATCTTGTAAAACATCTCCCATGTACTTTTTAGTCATTTGTAGATCTTCTTTAGATAAATATAGATTCACATCTTTGTCCCATTTTTTTTAAATGGGCTATTTATCTTTTTATTATTTATTTATAAGAGTTCTTTATATATTCCAGTCACACATCTCATCAGCTACATAATTTGCAAAATTTTTCTTCCAGTATATGGATTCTCTTTTCCTTTCCTTTCCTTTCCTTTCCTTTTATTTTATTTTAAAATATTTCATCCATTCCCCCATTCCCCCACCCATGTCTCCTCTGGCAACCACCAGTTTGTTCTCTATATTTGACAGTCTGTTTTTTTGTTTCTTTCTTTTTTTTTTCTTTGTTTTGTTCTTTAAATTCCACACATGAGTGAAATCATATGGTATTTGTCTTTCTTTGATTGACTTATTTTGCTTGGCAGTAAAACCTTTATGTCTATCCATGTTGTTGCAAATGGCAAGATTTCATTCTTTGTTATGGCTGCATAATATTCCACTATGCACACATATATACCACTTTTTTTTTTTTATCTCTTCTTCTGTGACACTTGGGTTGTTTTCATATCTTGGCTATTTTGGATAATGTTGCAATAAACACAAGAGTTTTTTTGTGGGGTTTTTTTTGTGTTAAAAACAAGCTAGTGTTTTTGTTTCCTTTGAGTAAAAACACAGTAGTGGAAGGACCCTGAAATCATGACCTGAATGAAGGCAGACGCTTAACCAACTAAGCCATCCAGGTGCCCCTAAATGGTAGCTTTCAGATATTAGATATTTTTTTTCCTGCTATAGGCATCCAAACTTGAACAGTGGTAGCAAGAAAAATTATAACTGTTTTTAAACTTAGTATGAATATTTTGACTTTATCATGTTTTCTGTGACTTTTTCATCTTATCATGTGTGTGTGTGTATATATGATATATGAACTTTCACTAAATAGAACATATATATATATATATTAAATACATATTAAAGTTGATTGTAATCTATAACACACTGAAGAACAGCACAGGTTGTATCTAATGGTGTCATTTGGGCTCCAAGTTGGTAGCTCTTACGTTTGGCTAAATACTGGATTCACCAGACACTTTTGAGAATACAATTCCTAGGATAAAAGCCAAATCAACTGAATCAAAATTCCTGCAAATGGAGTACAGGAGTCATTATTTTTAGATCCCAGGTGATCCTAGCATACAACTTACATTGATCACTACTGCTCTAAGTGTTTCCAAGTCAGCACATCTAAAATCTAATGTGAGAAAAAAAATCACTTGGGGAATCTGTTGAAATGCAGATTCTGAATCTTTACGCCTGGATGGAGGCTGAGAGATTCTGTATTTCCAAAAAAGATCCCAGTGAATGTCTTATAACTGATGGGCAGAGCCGACGGAGTAGTGAGGATCCAGATGATTGAGATCAGAGAGGCTACTGTAAACAAGGAAATCCTCCTGAAGGCTGGGTCAAGAATGGCCTGTAGGTCAATGGTTGGTGAAGGATGGAGGCAGATGAGGAGAAAGAAAAGTCATACATGAAGGAGACACAGAGAAGAATACAGGACTGATACACAATTAGATTTTTGAGGAGCAGTAGATGATAAACCTGTATCATAAAAAATGTCAGACCAGACTGAGACCTTGACAGCTCTAGAGAGATATTTGGGCTTTCACTTCTGATTTAAACGGAAATTTGGAAGAAGCCTTGCAAACACATTAAACTATGATCAGGAGATCTGGGGTTTGGGAGGGTGCCTCTCTGGGCAGGTTATGTATAGAGTCAATTAGAGCTGAAGGATGGAGTAAGGGATGCTGGGGGTGGGGAGTCTTATCCCTAATAATGAAGGGCCTGGGGCAAGTGTACAAATGGAAGCAAAACTTTTAAAAAGTAGTTGTAATAGTGTTAATCATAAATTTCATTAATTGATTTTATATACGACAGGTACTCTGCTAATAGTTCTGATTATATAATTTCATTCTCATAATACTCCTATGAGATACATATTATTTTCCTATTTTATTGGTTGTAAAACTAAAATAGAGGGAAAGTTAGTATCTTGCCCAGGAGCACAATACTGATAATAAATTCAGAGCCAACTAATTCATTCTTTCATTCTTTGTCAGTTTTTCAAAAACATCACACTATTTCTTTCTACTTAAAAAAAAAAAATCCAAGTTACCATGTTTACAGTTCTATATTCCTGTACTGCTGAAACAGAATTTTAGTGCAACCTGAGTAAGCAAATTTGTCCAAATTCAGCAGAAAGTCAAAAATGCCATGCATTCCTTTTTTGAGAAACCATATAACCCTCAACCTTTTCATGTTTATATATAATGGTTTAGAGAAAATATTTCCAAAGAATAACATCAGTTTTTTGATACTGAAATCATAATACCTATTTGTGCTGGAGTTTAAAGAATTGTTCTTTATATGGATCTCAGGACACCTATGCTGCCTGGGCTATGATATTGGGATATGATAGGTTTTTGTTTTGTTTGTTTGTTTGTTGCTTTTCAAAACAGCTTTATTAAGATAAAATTTGCATATCATAAATTTCACCCATTTAAAGTGTATAATTAAAGGTTTTTGGCATATTTAGAGTGGGTAAAACATCACTCATCTCATTTTAGGACACTACATCACCCCCCAAAAAAATGCCAACTCCAGTCCCAATCTACCACGGCTTTCTATCTCATAGACTTGTTATTTTTTATTTATACAGATTTGCACACTTCATATAAATGGTGTGATAGAACATATTGTCTCTTTTGACTGTCTTAGCATACTTTTTTGTGGTTTATTCATGTTGTAAAATGTATGAGTGCTTCATTCATTTATATTACTGAATAATATTCTATCCTATGGATGCACCACATTAAATGTATCCATTCATCAGTCAATGGGCATTTTGGGTTCATTACACGTTTTGGCTACTGTGAATAATACTACTAGGAACATTCCTGTACAACTTTTTGTGTGGACATATTTTTTTACTACTCCTGTTACTTAGGAGTGGAAATGCTGGTTTATACGTTAATGCCATGTTTAACATCTTGAAAAATTGCCACTTCTACAAAATGATTGCACTATTTTACATTCTCACTAGCAATACACCAGAATTCCAATTTTTCAAAATAGTAATCTTAATTACTCTACATAATTTGATTTAGCAGATCTGTCCCAAGCCGCAGGAATCCAAAATTTTTATAAGAGCCCTATGAAAATAAAATGGTACCCCCAAATCCACTTTGAGAAAAATTAAAGTGAATGAATTCTACCAAAGAGTGAGAATTTTAAGATACCTTTTGTATTAAAACAAAAAGAAAAACAAAAAACAGTCCTAAGGGGACTACAGACATCCTGACCCTGAGGACTGAGGATGACTTTATTGTATGCTCTATATATGGATTACTTTATTGTAAAAACACAAAGTGTAACCCTGAGTCCCCCTAAATCTTGTCTTCAGTGGCTATATAGTAAGAATGTAACCACTATCATTTTCCTGTGCTATCACAGTCCAGGGACCATTCTCGCTCTGGATGACAGGGAAAACAATTTTAGAACAAAAAGTTCCCAGAGAATTGCAGAACATACAAACACAAAACATGAAAAATTTCTTTCAATCAACCCAATTCTGTCGCTAAAATGCCATTTTACCATCCAAATATTATGTATTCTAGATGTTGTCTTGCCATTTCTTGCTATCCCTAACCTCTTCCAGTATGCAGTCTCGGTCAAAGAAGACATGCTAAGGAGAGCTCTCTTGACAATGGTCTTTAAACTAAAATCTGCATGCTACAGATTTCATGCAAAGCAAGTTTATCATTTCTAATTGCTTTGAGGGATGAGTACGAAAAGGAAAGCAGTGCCCAGAAAGCAGTCCTCCCCCAAAAACCAAAATGGCAACAGCACAAATATAAAATTGGGGGAGAAACTTTCATTTATTCAAAAATGTACAACATAAGTAAAGACAGATGCTGGTCTAAGGGCTAAGTGGGTGTGATCCTGTAGTGTATTTTGCCAATTATAGGACAACACAATTCCTTCACTGTGAATATTTTCTGTGGAAATTGAGTAATATTTTGTTTTTGAAATCTGTGAGGATTGAGAATAATTTTACTATATGTCATTATTTTTAATAAATATCCACTATCCATTACTTTTATTTTAATTTTTTCATGATATATTACTTATAACAAAAAATGTAGAGAAAGATGAAGCTGAAAACTTTAACAGCAATTGTTTTAAAAATATGTAATTATTTGAAACTTGAAAAAAGGTAGAATCTAGGAAGTTGTCATCAAACTCTGAGCTATACCTCTCTTGCAACACACAAGGCCAAATAATGTCAGATGTTAGAAACCAAAAATAAAGGTAAAAGGGAAATCAGTGTCTGTGGATTCATCTCAGGATGATAAATTTAAGACAACATTTCTGAAAATCACATCGTAGGGTTTTTAGGAAAATACCTGACAGCTCAGATGATAGTTGAAAGAGAAAATAAATGAAAGATATCCCCAGGAAACACAGAAATACAAATATAAAGTAGTGACTCAAGGGCAACATAAACTTATTGCCTTCTGATTTTCTTCACAATAATACTTTTTTTGCTGATTATTATAAGAAATAAATGTCAATGAGACAATGTGGCAGAAGTTGATTCTGCTGGGTTGGTAAAAATGTGAAGGATATTTTGTCTCTGAAAGGTTGGCTGAGAGTTTATAAATATGGTTTCTGGACAGATTGAAAACAAATGAGCTTCGATGTAAGATGTTTCGAGGCATGTTTTATGCTTTCTTGATCTATGAACAATCAGGTATTTAATGTTTAACTAGCCATGTACTGTTTATTGGGAAGGAGGGGAAAATAGAGTCTTTAATTCTACTTTATGGGAAAAGAAGGAATGGGATAGTCCTTCGAGTGCTGTAACATGTACAAAATATTTCCAACAAAGGGTTTTGGTAGGAGCTTATAAATGTGTGCCATACATCAGGATATCCTATTTGAAATAATGGAAATGCATTGAGAAGACATGACCCTAAGCAATTCAAGGGGGGCGGGTAGAAGAGGAAGGTGGCATGGAAGATATTAAATCATGCTTCCTTCTGTCATTGCCAATTATATATTCAATTTCCGAGTCAATGTTTAATATATCATCAGAGCAATGCATTATAATTCTAGGATGGCTGGCACAGTCATAGTAACATCACTCTGATGTCATCTTAGATTCTGGCAAAGAGCCACAATGAGCATGAAAGTTTAGCCATCCTGAGAAACATTTCTTGTATTTTTTTAAAATAAGTGATTAACATTAAGCCAAACTAAAGAAACAACTCATTTGAAGAAGTGGAGGTCATTTTCCAACTGTTACTTCATAGTGTACACTGGCATTATGCCAGGGAGACAGAAGGGAAAGCCCTGTAATAAAATATGTTTTAATAAATTATTAATTTTTCATAGCCAGGCTAAAGATTTAGAAGGAGGATGGCATTTTCTAACTAGGCCACAGGCTTATTGAGGTTAAAACTCTTTTTCTTTTGCCCAACATTGCAATATGGATGAGCCTTTGCTCTAGCTTATCGTAACTGCAGTGCACAATCGATATTTAAATCCTGAAAGATCAGCAATAATGGATGCAAACTGAACAGATCAATATTTAGCCTTTTGTGGACTATAACTTTTATCTTAGCCCCAATTACTCCATGGCACAGGGGTTGATTTTTAATGTCTTGGGTGCTGGGAATCTAATTTTAATTTTAAAAGTTACAAAACACATTGTAAGATACCTAGAGAGGTGTTGATAAAAACTATTCTAAAAATATGCTTAAATAGGTATACTCTCTTTTCAAGATTATTTAGCAATAATAAATTTTAATTGTGAAGTGTGTGTGTCTGTGTGTTTAATTTACAGGGGATCAGGTAATTTTAAAATTCATGAAAAGATATTTCCTTGTAATGTCTTTGGCAATATTGCATGACCATAGACATTTTGCCCAGTTTATCTTTTTAGGATAAAAACTAATTACAAATTGAATCAAATGCTAGCATTAAGATATTTAATTATTCAGGTATCACAGCATAACTAATCAATTATGATAATTTGTCTCTGAACTTCTCTAAAGGGTTTTAAGGAAATCAAGATTCTGGAAAAAATAGCATATTTTCTTTAGAAACAGCAATTTCAATTTATCAGTCTTTGAGAAGATAACTACTCGTAAGTGTGAGCTCTGTTCCCCAAAGCCCAAACCCTACCTAATGCTAACAAAACAAAACAAAACAAAACAAAACAAAACTGTACCTTTAGTGACTAAGTAAACTAGAACATTTACTATGGAAAAGTATAAAGTAACAGCCTTTTTTGTAGGACTTCTATTTTTAGAGAGAGAGAGAGAGAGTGTGTGTGTTGTCTCAGAATTGAAAAGGGAGGAGTAAGACTTCCAATGATAGTAAGCATACTGCAGTTGATTACTTAAACTTAACGAAATACAAAAAGCAACTGCTTGAGGAATCTGACAAGTAAATAAGAACAGGAAAATTGGGAGGGACATTAAAACTTGAATAAAAGCTAATATGGTCATGCTGTGTCTCATGTTTTTGTTTCTTCTTAATCTCCCCACTGTGAGACAAATTAAACTGTATGATGGATACCACATCGAAATCTCTTGTAATCCCTCCTTCTGGCCAGAAGGCCAGGAAAAAAGCCACCTGTGAGCTCAAGGGAGTAGGGATAATTCTTCGTTTCCCCCCTTTTATAATTCTGCTCCACAGCCAGCTCCAGTGCAGAGCTACAATACCACATTGCAGAAGTGGCACAAATACCTAGAGATTAAGAAAAACACCCATAACTCCAGATTCACGAAGAGAGTAGAGGGGTATTGTTAAACAAATAATAATGTAAAAGAATTCCATAGATATATATTTTATCTCTTTTCTCTTTATTTTGCCCCAAGGGCAGGCCCAGATGCTTGGATCTGCACAGCAACTTGGGAGGCCAAAAGATTGAGAGAATCTTGTCTTTCTGTCTAGTGGCACCAAAAAACAAAACAAAAAAAAAAACCCCCAAAACCAAAAAACAGTCCCTATAAGTTTCAGAGTGTCAGAGAAATCCCACAGAGGAACAAGCTGGAGAACCCCTCTTTGCATGTGAAACAACGCAAGTCCTGAGCTCACCCTCAAGTGTCCTTGTGCAGAATGTACCCAAGAAGCATAGCCAAGGGTCTGAAAAATGAACTACTATATAAACCACTGCTACTCCTCAGGTGACAGGCAGACTCAAAGAACACAGTAAACACTTTGAATATTAAATTTACATTAGATCACTTGCAGAAGGCAGTCTGACTTGCATTGTATACACAAATTGACCACTTGCTAAAAGAAACAAAAATCAGCATTGTCAACTGGATTTTAAGAAGGCCTGGTTTATAAGTTTCCAAATGTCCAGACACTATCCAAAGTTACTCAAAACATTAGGACCCAGGACAGTTTGACCAAGAACCAGGAAAATCTGACCAATTATCAAGGGAAAAGAAAATCAACAGATGTCATCAAGAGATGACATAGATATAGGCATTACCACACAACAATCTAAACAAGTTATTATAAGTTTTATGAGGTAAACATGAGCACTCTTGAAATGAATAGGGAGAAACAGAAACTATAAAACAAATGCAAATAAAAATATTAGAACAGAAAATAAACCAATACAAAAAAAAAAAATACTGGAGAGGCTCAAAGTAGAATGGAGATGACAGAGGAAAGAGAGAGTAAAATTGAGATAGAACAATAGAAATTGACCAGGTCTGAATGAAACAGAAAAAAAGAGATGGAAAACAAAATAAACAGAGCCTTAGTGACCTGTGGAATAATATTTAAATGTTTAATATTTTTATGGTTAGAGTTCTTAAAAGAGGAAAAAGTAACTGCTGCACAAAACATATTTGAAGAAACAATAGTTATAAGCATCCTAAATTTGGTGAAAAGCATACATTCACAGATTTAAGAAGTTCAGGAAACTCCAAATCCATAACAATCTTAAAAGCATCTGTACATAGAGAGCTCCAAAATATAAGAAATACTAAAAAATGATCTTAAAAAAGAGAAATATAAAAGTCCGCAATTATAGTAGAAGTTTTCAATACCCTTTTCTCTGTAGTTGATAAAGCAGTAAGACAGAACATTAACAAAGATATAAAAAATATCTAAACAATACCATCAATTAACTGAAAATAGGGTTTGGCAAATTATGGTTTACCAATCAGATCTGGACTACCACCTTTTTTGGCATGACCTGGAGCTAAGCATGGATTTTATACTTCAAAATGGTTGCATTATAAATGGTTGTATAAGTACCTACAAAGTCTCTTTGATTTTGCTTCTTGGTCTGCAAAGTCTAAAATATGTACTATTTTTCACTTTAATAAGTTGCCAATCTCTGAACTACAAAGTGACATTTATGAAATATTCAGCAACTACAGACCAGATATTCTTTCAAATGTTCATGAAATGCTCACTAAGATCATGTTGTAGGCCATAAACCAAATCATAAAAAATCTAAAAGAATGGAAAGCATACAACTTATGTTCTCTGCTAATATCAGGATTATCATATAAATCTATATTAGAAAGATATCTGGAAAATCCCCATATAGGTTGACATTGAACAGCACATGTCTATATAACTAATGGTTATAAGAGTATGTTACAAAGAAAAACAGAAACATATTTTAATTGAATTACTGAACATCAAAATTTGTGGAATGCAGCTAAAGCAGTGCTGAGAGGGAAATTTATAGCAGTAAATGTTTATATTAAAAATAATAAAGGCCTTAGATAATCAGATCTTCTATCTTGAGAAATGGGAAAAAGAATGGCAAATTAAATAAAAAGCAAGCAAAATGAATGAAAAAAGTAAGTATAAGAACAAAAACAATGATGGAAAGATAAGACAGAATCAGTAGAAACAGAAGATAATTTTAGAAAATATCAAGAATATGTACAATCTACCATTTAGACTGACAAGAAAAAAGAGAGAAGATTAACATTAACAATAACATCAATAAAAGAGGATGTCACTACAGATGCTAAATGGTAAATACAGAAATAAAACAAATAAGTCTACATATCATTGTTGGAAGAAATTAAAGATCTAAATGTTTGTGGGGCACCTTGGTGGCTCACTCGGTTAAGCGTTTGACTCTTGATTTTGGCTCAGGTCATGATCGTGGGGTCATGGCATCAAGCCCTAAGTCAGGCTCTGTGTTGAGCATGGAACCTGCTGAGATTCTCTCTCTCCTTCTCCCTTTGTCCCTCCCCATCTTGCTCATGTGCTCTTGCTCTGTCTCTTAAAAAAAAAACAAAAAACAAAAAAACTAAATTTTTGCAAAATATTTATTTTACAAATCTTTCAAAGATTATATGTTCATGGATCAGAATGCTTCATATTTTTCAGGTGGAAATACTACTCGAATTAATCTACAGACTCAATATAAACTCTATCAAAATCCCAAATTTCTTCATCATAGAAATTGACAAGATAACACGAAAAGTCTTATGGAAAATTGTGGGATGCAGAAAAGCCAAAATCTTAAAAAAGAAGAGCAAAGTTGGACATTGCACACTTCTTGATTTTAAAAATTTGATATGAAGTTATGTAATGAAAACGACATGGTACTGACATAGGGTAGACATATAGGTCAATGTAAGAGAATCAAGAGACAGAAATAAACCTTCACATTTATGATAAACTTATTTTGACAAGTATGCCAAGACAATTTAATGGGGAAAGAAAAGAGTTTTCAAAAACCATGTTGGGAAAATTGGAATTCCACATGCAAAAAAATAAAGTTGAAATTCTTACAACATATACAACAATTAACTCAAAATGGGGTGTAGATTTAAATTTAAGACCTAAAACCATAAAAAGGAAGGGAAACAAAAATGAAATTAACCTATTGGGTTAATTAAAAGCTTTTACACAGCAAAGGGAACTGTGAACAACACTAAAAGGCAACCTACTGAGTGGAAGGAGATATTTGCAAATATAATATATTTGATAAAGGATTAATATCCAAAGTATATAAAGAACTTACTAAATTTAATATAAAAATAACAACCAAACAACTCAATTAAAAAATGAACAGAACATTTTTCCAAAGAAGGCACATAGATGGCCAACACACACACACACACACACACACACACACACACACACACACACACGAAAAGATGCTCAACATCACTATTCATCAAGGAAATGCAAATCAACACCACAATGAGATATCACCTGTCAGAATGACTAAAATCAGAAACAAAAAATAACAAGTCTTGGCAAAGATGTGGAGAAAAAGGAACCTTTGTGAACCTTTGATAGGAATGCAAGCTGGTACAGCACTATGGAAAACAGGGTGAAGATTCCTCAAAAAATTAAAAATAGAATTATCATATGATCCTATATGGAATGGAGCCCAGCATCATCAGGCATCCTGCTCAGCAGGGATCCTGCTTCTCCCTCTCCCTCTGCTGCTCTCCCTGCTCGTGCTCTTTCACTTTCTCTGTCAAGAAAGTAAGTAAATAAAATATTTTTAAAAATTATATTAAAAATAAATAAAAGCTACCATTTATGGAGTCTTTGCATGTTCCCAAACTCTATGAATTAAGGATTTATTACTGTCTTCTTCACATTTTTGATAATGAAACCCAAACTTAAAAAAGATTAAATAATTTGTCCAAAGTTATACATCTATTAAGCACTACCATCAATATATTGACCTCTGTTAAACCCTATGTCAGGTGCATTCCCACAGCAACAGACAAGTAATAGCATAGAGCAATGATGAAAGCATCATTTTCAGTTCCACTTTAGAACCGATTCTTGAATCTAACTCTTTTCCACTCTCACTCCAGCTGTCAGATTCTATCATCTTTTACATGAATTCTTGCAATAATTGCTCAATTGCTCTGAGTCAAGTTCCTCAGTTTTCCATTGTATATTGTTTCCAGAGACAGCTCTGTGAAACATAAATTGCAACACGTCCCTTCCTGTTCCAGCCACATGATGACTCCTTCAGATATCACAATTCTCCACAATTTTGCACCTACCTCCATGATGTTGCCTATTCTTTTTCCTTGGTTCACACTTCTTTTCCCCATCTTCAATGTCTGGTGTGTTCTTGAGGGTCCATGTCAAAAGTCCTATTTGAGGTCTACTAAAAAATGGTCTGTACTTCGCAATGCATGGAAGATGTTTAAACTATGGTAACTGATTTGAAGCATCCAGCTTTGGAAGTGCACTGTTTTGGAACTTGCGATAACATAGAAGAGTACTAAGTCAAGGGTCGTCTCTTCTTCTAGAGCTTTTTATATTCACAACTCATGATGCAACCGAAAGTACTGAGTGTTCTATGCCCAAATTTAAAGAGCATTTTTAAACAGGGTTTAAAAAATATTTTAAAGAGATATTGTGAGGGAAGAAGTCAGTAAAGTTTTTATTCTGAGATCTTATTTTCTTGTCTAATGAATTTTTGACATCTGTGACACTGTTCTTAAGCACTAAAGGATCTGGGCTGTATTGTACATCTTGATCAGACATATGATATAGTACCTCTCCATTCTGCCTAGCATCAAGAATCATAGGGAAAAATAAAGGTGGGAATATATTAAGACAAATAAAATTAAAAGCTATCATGAGATGATCTTGTGTGGATCAACAATGGTCTGTCACATGCTTAATCCTCAGGAAATTTGGATGAAATATTGAGTAGAAAAGACGTCACTTCTGATCATCACCACTTACATGGAAAGAATAACACCTTCAAAGCCTATTAAAGGTGACCTTAATTATCTGCCCTGCCCATAGGCAGACCTGATACCTTCTTATGCTTCATAACTCCACACCTAGCACATTCTTGTGTCCATTTATGATGCTCAACAAATATTAGTCTCATAAAGGAATTAAAATTCAATATATTAGAATATACCCAGACTATCTTGAAGAAAAACTAATGTTTGAAAGTTACTGTATAAAAAGAATGTTTTCATCACCTAAAAATCCATTCTGATATGTAACCACCACATAATAAATATGAATTTTAATGAACCAAGTTAATCCTACCATATGTATCAATACTAGATATATATTTAGAGGTAAAACTAATTACCACTTGACCAAACACAGCTGTTTAAACCATGTTAATTCTAACAACTTGTTAATTCTGCAGTTATGTGTATATAAAAAATGCAGAATCACAAACACACAAATTTTACCATAGTTATTTGACTGAATTGATTGATTAGCTTGAACTTAAGTAGTTCTTTCATTTGACTGAACCAGACACCATCTTATTGGATTCTAATCCATTGGTCAAATCATATTCATTTATCTCAATATGAAATATACTATCTAGTTTGCATTTAACACAATTTGACTGCATTTATTTGAGTGATTAAATGCTAAATAAGTTTCAAGACAGCCTTAGAATTGTATAACATAGGTGTTATAATACATTTTCAAATGCCAATAATATTTTTGGCACTATCTTAAAAAACAATTTTAAGACCTGATACAAATTTGCTTGCAAACCTCCCACTTTATTTCTTGATATTTTACTGAGGAAGTCCTGTGAAAAATTAGTTAGGTCTCTAACACAGAATTTAAATTCTTACTGGCCAATGGAATTCTGCAATTCCATTAACACAAGAGCCTGACATAGCTGAGATTTATATTGCCAGAAACTCTCATTTGATTTATAATCTGGTAATCCTTTTATCCTCCATTTATATGCAGTATAACTTGACGTAAGTGCAAGAATGCCTCCACTAATAGAATTCACGAATATTGGACCAAGACATTTTTTTAGATCATAAAGGCTCCCTGAAAAGAGGAAGAAAGGGAAAGGCTGGACCTGGCTCTGATGGGATCTGGCTTTAACGCAGCCTAATAAAATGAAACTCAGGTTAAAACTGCTGATTTTAGGACATTAGACTGGCACAGAGTTCTCTTTAGATGGGTCTGTTCCCTCAGCACAGCCCCCATAACTGTTTTACCAGTCCTCAGGCTACAAAGGAATTAGATATTTATAGTTTTTGGTACATTCATATTAAAAAGTTTTGTAGAGTTATGAAGTGGACATATATGGGGAGAAGCAAAGAAAGTGGAACCTGGGAGGAGTGAAAATTCTAAGCATCATACTAAGCCTGGGAACACTCTGAGATGTAAAACAGAGTACAACAAAGAACCCTTTCCACAGCCCACCTCATTTACAGAACGGTGTCTTTAGATCAGACACCGTCAAAAAGTTGTAAACTAAGAATCCAAGGTTTATATCTGTTGCCATCTTCTCACTTCTCTCCAGCCTTCGCTCCCTTTCCCATCCCCATTGTATCCTATTTCCTGACTGTTCTTTGAACTTGGTTTGAGAATTGATTTTTCTCAGTATTTGCCACTGAACAGTAAAATGCTCTTTCTGTTTGTTACCATCCATTAAGATGCTGATATTGAGTAAATATTATTTTATTTTCACGATTTTTCTCTATGTACTTCAAAATTCTAGTTTAAAATCCTCTTAGATATGTAAGAAACATATAGATAGATCCATTTCCATACATAATACCTGCATGGAGAAAATCATTTAGAAGACTGTATATCGCATTTCAGAGATCAGTGGGATATGAAGTGACTTGGGGATGCTTGCCTTTGCGCTTTTGTATGTTTTGCAAGTTTTCTACTTGAATATATATTATTTGGAGTTTCAAAAAATTCAAAAATATTCTTGTGAAGAAATAAACTTTGAAAGTGCCTAAATTATTTAAATGGAAAAATATGGTGGTGTATAATGATAAGATCATAGGAGGGCAGTGCTTTCTGATACTTAATGGGACATCCAAAATAAGGTACTACTCAGGTAGTTTCTACCATTTTAGCATCTTCAAATTTCCTGTGATTTATATACCATTCTCTTATCATACCAATAGTAGGTCTTTGTTATTTCTATCATTTGCTATTGTAGAACTTCCGATGTATAGCATCCACAATACTAAATAAACTGTGGAGAAACCTGTTTTAAGGTTAATTTAACCACCTAGTTATAACATTAAAATGAATTTCAAGGGCACCTGGGTGGCTCAGTTGGTTAAGCATCCAACTCTTGGTTTCAGCTCAGGTCATGTTCTTGTGGTTGCGGGATGGAGCCCCATATCAGGCTCTGTGCTCAGTGTGGAGTCTGCTTCAGATTCTGTTTCCCTGACCCTCTCATTCAGTCTCTCCTCTCTCAAATAAATAAATAAAATCCTTAAAAAAAATGAATTTCATGAGCAAAGCAAGATTTAAAAAAATGTATTTACCTCTACATTTAATAGCTTCAGAAATAGAAATGTAAATGCGGATACCTAATTCACTGAATTAAAAGTTAGTCTTCATTTTAATGATCCTTACATCAGGGAAAGAGAGAGTTCTAGAGAGGGAGAGATGGAGGGAAAAGGAGAAAGAGAGAAAAAAGGAGAAAGTTACATTAGCAGTTTGAAGCAAGACCCTATGCCTGGATCAAAAGCTTGACACACTTTCTCTTTGGTTATGAGTCCACTTCAAAAGGCCCCTGTGTCTTCTAAAGGAATAATATCGCTGATAGGATCCTAGAGCACAGACACCCTACCTCACAGTCTGAGCTAAATACAAAGCCTGGCATCATAAAAGTTGTACAACTAACTCTTCCTCTATTAAAATGCATATATTTATTATTAATTATTATTAAATTTCTTAATTTTAGAGTATTAGAGGGCAATGTAGAAATTTTGTTGACTCATTAGAAACACCTAATGTGATATTCTGCACAATGTAACGTTGTATTAAAAGGCTGTATTTATAGCATTAATTTTAAGTCCCCATTTGAGCTGTTATATTAGAGAAGAATACAAAAAAGGTAAATATAAAAGTTAAATGAGAACTTTGCCTATTTAGCTTTCCAGTTTGCTGAGCACACATTTTCTCTCCTCTTCTTGCCTCATGTCTATCCCCCTCTAAATTCCCTTAACTCCTTACTTCTTTTTTATGTTTCCCTCTCATATTGCCCTCTCTCTTTTTTTTTTTTTGACTCCTTTCTCCTTATTTTTTAAAAAACTTTCTTCCATCTCACTATCCTATAAATAGAACTTTCCATATTACTGTCAGTTCTGAATTCCATTCATTTATTCACAGCGACCACCAAAGACAAATTATTAAATTTCCTTCTCAAGCAATTAACGTTTTCAGAAATTTCATGCTTTATAGTAGTTCATGATTCAGTCAAAATGAATCAAATAAAATATTGTTTAAGTTTTATATTCTACTTTCCTATGACTTGTGATCTGGTTGTACTGAAATAAAATTAGGAAGCTGCTTGGAATTAATTTAAGCATTAAACAGCATTATACTAGAAGTAATCATATGTGTAGTGCATTACTATAATGCATTATTCCTTATTTTCTAGGTAATGATTACCTCCATGATACAATAATATAATACCATAACTACACTCAATTTTTCAGCAAAATACGTTTAATTCTGGTGATAATCAAGAAATCAGTGCATTACAATATCTATAAAACTGTATCATACTGGCCAAGAAGAATGCATCATTTTTACCTTTTTTTACAACTTAATATGGAAATTTTTCAGTTACTAATTGCAAGTATATATTATCTTGAATGACAATAGGCAAAGTAGGGGGCAGGGGGAAATTTTGGCATTCCAAAATTAACTTGAATCCTTGATGATATGTTTTTCAATAAGTGTGCATGTGCACATGTGTATGTTTAAGCACAAACAACACAAAATGGAAAAGGATATGTTCCAGATGTAACAAAAAAAATATTGCAATATTTTATAAAATGTCCCCTTGGAGAATTCATCTTCCTTAGGCACAATGGATTCTTTACAGAGATAAGAAGATGAGTTAATGTATCTCTAAATATCACTTCAAGTTATTTGATCTGTGAAGATTTCCTAAAAATAACTTGGTAGAAGTTGGAGAATTAGAAATACCTGGATTTAATTACCTTTTTTCTTTTAATCTTACAAATTGCTGGAAATGTTACTTAACTCTATGATTCTCAGTTTTTAACTGAAGAATGGAGATTGCACTCCTAATGTTACTATGAGGATTCAAGGATATAATAAAAGTTAAAGCAACTAGCATAAAGTAAGTACACAATACACCTCTCTCTCTTCCTTTCTTGCCCCTTCCTTTCAGATGTGCATTTTATCCTTATTTTCAGGATTTCATAGGTGTCAAGGTAATTATTTTCTTAAAACTCTTAAAATAAGAACATTAATAAGACTCTCTCTGATTGTATTGAATCATGTCTTCATTTCTAGAAGGTATTGAAGCTTTATGATAAAATAATCTAAGTTAAATATAATTATCTCCAAAACACTATCTCTTCTATTTTTCCTTTAAATGAATAATGCAAACCACCTGATCAAAAGAGTTTTCATCTTTGTTTTTAATGGATGTATCCATAGTGGCTAGAAAAATACCTCTGATATATAATGCACTTAACAAACATTTGTGGAACTGAAAATACAATCAAATTTACATTTTTATCCATTTTCCTCAGTCTATTTTAACTGGATAAAGTTCTGGCTTAACTGGGTTTTATTAAAAACGCACAATTCAATATTCTGAGTAGTAATGTAAAATTACCCTCATATTGGTTAAAGTACAGAATTGAAAAAGTTGATATATATAGTAGAAACTCAATAAATGTATCAGCCTACTCATTTCTGGAAATAAACCAAGCATCCAAAGTTTATCCAAACTATTTAGAAAAAAGAATAATCATTTACTGTCACAGCCAATATGAGATAAATGTTAACATAAAGTTCACAAATACACTCATTGTCCTTGAGAAGTATTTTTAATGGCAGTTTGCAAACGAGTGCTCAGCATAACTCCTGTTGTTCCAGATGGTGGAATACAACTGTGGACTCTGGGCTCATGTAAACACTTCATCTTTTGGAATTTTTCAGGAAGACTTGAAGTCTGTGATACATGCTACTGTGCTCTTCTTTTAGAGCTTATTTTCAAAACACACACACACGCACGCACACACACACACACACACACACACACACACACACACACTTATTTCTTTTTACTCTTCCACTATAGTAAAGGCTTTGTAGAACAGGAAGAAGGCAAGAGCTACCATCTGGAGAGTAGAAAGTTTGGGGTAAGGCATCAAAAGCAATGAACTTGAGAATCTAGGAAGATCTTGAACTATTACTCCTTTAATTTTTAATTGTGAAAATACTTGCTAGGAAAAGGGACTTGGTCTAAAATGGCAACGATTTTTATATTCAGATGTTTGCTATGTAAAATAATTGGATGTCAGATGAAGAACTGCCTGTCATATTTTGCTATTAAAATAATGTATTTTTGTGCATAACTAGACCTGCCTCGGTGAGTTACTGTAGCCTATGGTCTCCCTGAGATTTTCCAATGGGATTTTAATAATACTCTTATGTTTGCCATCTTAAGCAGTACAGGCTGTTAAACTCAATTTGTAAGAAAAATATTCAGGTATAAAACCAGATAATCTGTATCCCCTTGGAATCAAAAGTCACTTTGCCAAAATATTTTAACACGCGAAATTGCTTCTTGAGAGATGTTTGCCATGATAAAATGACAGAAAACTACATTTCCATTATAATTATAACTGACTCGTGGTGCTAAGTTTTTATAATTTAAAGGTATTCTCAACTCTGACAGCCCTTCCATGTTGAATTATGCATCTCAGGCTCTTAAATAGTTCTGCTGGCATGAGACAGCTGAGATGAAGTTGTCTTTCTAAAATAATTGCTCCATGGAGCATCCATTATACCTTCAGAAAAAATGTATTACTTGACTTCTACAAATTATAGACTAGCCTATAATGGGTATTTTTGACAGCTATTAGCTTAAAAAAAATCTGAACAGTAAAATGAGTATTGATATCACAATGGTGTGCCGTGCATGTTAATACCAACCTTCTCTGTACTTCCCTTCTAAGCATGATGTAATCATTAATTATAATACTATTGATGTAACTGAACTCATGTTAAAAATATAGTATTGGCAAAGTGTGTCATTTTCTCACCTGTGAGATAAAAGCATTAACTGAATATTTACAGTAGAAATTGAAGGCACTGTCTGAATTTAAAAGATAAAAAATGAATCACTTTTGGTAATGTTTTCTCGGATCGTGAAATTATTGGGTATATTTTAAAAATTGTGAACGACACAATAAAGAAAGATAAAGATCATATTTTTTATCTTCCCAACTCCTGCTCAAAATATTGAACACCAGTGAAAACATGATTTATCAAAAATTAATTAAAATACATATACTTATTTCTTGTCAAGAATTCTATGCTTTCAATTTTTAAAGGGGTTAAAATTTTCCTAATAACAATTGCAAATGCCCTTGCAAGAACATTGTATCTCACAGAACAATAATAATCCCATTATTAAAATCAAGAATTGAGACTATAGTGACCATCAAGAATAAGGGTCAGGGCCTATTTTCTTTACTGTTTCTATGTAGACCAATTAAATGCAGTTATGTGAAATAAAATATTTGTTAAATTTCAGAGAATTCTATGCAAATATAGATAAAGTTTTCTATGGTGTATAAATATGTGGTAAATATTTTCCAAGTCCATTGCATTGCTAGGGCTACTTTGTGTGTGTGTGTGTGTGTGTGTGACTACAGTAGGAAGAAATGGCTTAAGTTCCCATGTCTCTTCTACATACACAGTTTACAGACCCAGACATATACACACACATACCTCCTACCTGAAGAATCAAAAAGCTAAAATGTATAATTGAACTTAAGGCTAATTAACATAACAGTCAGACATGTATCAGTTGCCTAGTCTGTTTTATCCTGCCAAGAACAGATTATAGTTATTATTCATACCTATTCCTTAATAACCATATCCTACCAGGCTCATCCATCCACACATGGACAGACAAAAATTGCCCAGATACATGGTCTCTCCAAACTCCCTTGGCTTGAAGTTAATCCTCACCTCTTAGGTTAACAGTAGAAAGACAATCCTTGAGCTAAGCTCTTGTACTTCATTTATTACTTACTGAGGCTCGGAGTGGGTGATGAGAATGGGTATGATGATAGATGAAAATACGACAGAATTTAAGTGCATCTTTCCAATTCTGTTTTCAAACGTTCACATCTCTTATTCAAATGAAATATTTAGAAGTCTAAAGGGCTAACCTAAGGGATAGAGAAACATTTAGAAATAAAACTTTAACAGAGGGGCACCTGGATGGCTCATTTGGTTGAGTCTGCCTTTAGCTCAGGTCATGATCCCGGGGTCCTGGGATCCAGTCCCGCTTCTCCCTCTCCTGCTACCCCTCCTTGTGCTCGTTCTCTCTCTCTCTCTCTGTCAAATAAATAAATAAAAGCTTTAAAAAAAGAAAAAAACTTTAACAGATAGTTTTAAGAGAACAGGATAGGAGGGAAGAAAGAGAATAGGCTACAGTGATTCTAATACCTTGCTGTACTTTAATTACAACACTATCTATCCCTTTATATTGGCCCCAAGGGTAGAGACCCAGGTTTAGACCCAGCGTTGGGACTAACAATTTACATTTGGAAGACCACGACTGTTTGTGACAACCTAAGCTAAAATTTCCTCCACATATCCCTTGCAGTTGGTATTATAAAATTAAACTTTAAAACAGTTTTAAAAAAATGAGTGGCATGCATTCTGATAGCATGAGATTTTGCGTAATAAAATATTTCTTGTATCACAAATTATTGTTATTAACTAAAATTATTTACCTATTTACACAATTGAGGAATTATATATGGAATTACCAAACCGAACATGTTTACCCCTCCCTTCAAAGCAAAATTGCTTAGAACAACATGACTATTGTTTTTCAAGAGACTTGAATAATATATCTTTATATCTTTAAAAATTATTGAAAATAGATTTTTTTTGTTTTTGTTTTTTAATTAAGAAAGTTTGCCAAGAGGTGGATACTATCTGCCACCAAGAAACCACTTTGTAGGGTGCCTGGGTGGCTCAGTCGGTTGAGTCTGCCTTCCGCTCAGGTCATGATCCCAGGCTCCTGGGATCAAACCTGGCATCTGGCCCCGTTGCTCAGCGGGGAGCCTACTTCTCCCTCTCCTTCTGCCTCTGCACCTGCTCCCTCCCTCTCTCTCTCTGTCACATGCACGCTCTCTCAAATAAATAAATAAATAAATAAGATCATTAAAAAAAGAACCTTTGTATATCATGTTCTTTCAAAAGCCTGTGCCATTTCTGTATTTAGAATGAATAAAATCCAACATGTACATTATGTGTGTGCATGTGTATAATGTTAAAATTATACATAAAACTATCAAAACACAGTGGACTTTTGTGTGATTTTAATTACCTTTATAGATTTTTCTATAGACTTCAGAATGTCTATGATATGAATAATTGTTTATTTTTATTTGTTTTATACAAGCAATACATAAATCAATTCTTGTTGCAAAGTTTTTCAGCAGCAAAATGCAGAGTAAAAAGTTAAAGTACTTTTTCTTGGTGTCTTGACACTTCCCATTGTCCTCCTGACTTCTAATCCCAGTAACCCAGTATTTTCCCAGATGCAACTGATGTTAATTGTTAGAATTGCCCAAGCCTTTATTTTCTATTTACTTTCTTTTATACAATGTGTGGAGAGACTACAGATTATCTATCCATTTTTCAATCTCTCGAGATAGAGAAAAAAAACTTCTTTCCCCCATCTTCCTTGCAGACAGCGGTGTTATGTCTTCTGGTCAATAGAATATAGCAGAAATCATTATGTTGGGCTATGGGAAACTTCCTAAAGTAGGACACATCCAGGGGCATACTCCCCTTTACTCATTCATTACCTTCCCTTATTTCCTGTCTAGAGTTCTGTTCAGGTGCTTGGAGGGAAAAGGGACAACAGCAGCCTGTCTTGGAAACACAATGGATGACAAAGTCCACACCCTGACAAAGGCATAAAGAAAGCAAAAAACTAGAAAGTGCTGGATTCTTGCTGATATTGTAATACTGAATGATTTCTCTCTGCGTTTCTTTTTATAGAATAAAAATCCCTATATTGCTTATGCAAATATTACGGCTATTTCTTGTTGCAAGCAGTTGATCTGAATTCCTAGTTGATAGTATCTAAATACATTTAACACTATAGCTATATTTTCTGTTTTACAGGACATAAAGTAGATTTTAGGCTCCAAATTGCTTTTATTCGCTTCATGACATTTTTAAGATATTTTTATTTTAGTACATACAGATCTAATTTATGTGAATCCTTCTATTGCAATAATAAAATATCATTAATTTAACTTGTTAAATGCTTAAATTGAGCTTGCTAGGTGCTTAGGTGGCATCCAATACTTGGATACTGAAATCAATGCAGAAATTAATACCCTTGTATGGACATACGTATCTCAAGGTGAATACACAGACCTGTAGTTCCTGGATTGAAGGACATGTGTATTTTGAATATTGGTGGGTATTTTTGAGGATCTTAACTAATTTTTCCCCCATCAGATTGTCTTTTCATCTACATTGGATATTATCACATGTATGATCTTTTTTCCATTTTCATGGAATAATAGGAAATGGCATTTTTTTCCATATCCCAGTTACTATTGAGTTTTAACATATGCTTAGTATTTTATAGCCATATGTATTTCTTCGCAATTGTTATATTAACTGTTTAAAAATACACGTACTGGGTTGTCTTTTTTGTTATTTTTAAGAAACTTTTTATATAGTAAGGTTACTAAACTTTTATTTGTGGCAAATACATTTACCCAATCTGTGGCAGAGACAAATTGTTCGTGATATCTTTCATTGTAAATGCTGAGATCATTTAGTACTTTATTATCCCTCCATGTTTTACTTCTTGAACTTCACATTTCTCTTTTTTTATTTATTATTTCACTTCATTGCAGTGCATCCTAAATGATTATTTCAGAGATCTATATTTGGAAAGAGACCATCTTATTGCATTCTTGATGTAAATGCTTTTATTTTGCTCTTCTGTTTTAATTTAACTTTAATTAGGCCTGGGTTTCTAGTTTTAAAACATTGCTCTGTAGGATCTTTTCTTATTCCAAGATGCTGTCATCCCTCATCTACTTAATAAGAAATCTGAACCTTATTCCTATTTTACCCTCTCTTAGAAAGCTTTTAGTAATTTAGAAATTTAAGATGTCTAAGCATGTATTTTTAAATTCAGCCTGCTCAGTACCCAAAGAACTGTTTCAATATCAAGATTTATGTTGTCACTCAAATCCATTCTTTTATTGAGATTTTGTTACAATTTGTATTCTCTAGTAACTTCTTTGCTTTCTGAATGTTTCCTTTTCATAGAAGCTTGCTTTTATTTGAGGGTGAAAAAACAGTCTCAAAATATTCTGAAGATACCTCTGAAGTTGTCAATTATTTTTTTGTTTTTAATTATTGTATATCTTCTGATGTAGGTGTGTGCTATTCTGTGTGCTCATTTTGGCCCTTCTCTTTTAAGAGTTTGGTTTCCATCATATCCATAGTTATGAATGATGAACTCAGTTGGTTTTCATGGGTACTTGGTGTTGGTTTCCTTCCTGGTTTATTGAAGCGTTTCCAAAATACACTATTCCATGAATGGGATGGAAGCCTGCAGGCCCCATATAAGGAGAGAGAGGGCACCATGACCCATATGTTTTACTTTATGGTGTTTAGACACAGAAGTAGCCAGCAGTTTACAGTTCCCCAGATTCTAAAGTGACTGGGGCTTGCCTTGATATTGGAGGACTTCACGTATTTCTTCCCTCCTCCACAGAACTTTCTTCTGATTTTCTTTAGAGCTATGATGAAATCTGTTACCTAAGCTTGTCTTTCACTCACACGGGTAACCACCTGAGAAGCAATTCACTTTTGTCCATACAGGTCTCCGGATCAAATGCCTATGTGGCTTGCTGTTTGGTCATTGATAATGGCAGTAGGACTGGAGAGGCAGGACTGCTCTTCTGAGTACAGAATTTAAAGCAATTCCTCTACTTCAAGACCTATCATCTCCTGTGCATTTGTTGATTTCACATGTTTAGTTGCTTTAGGTATATTTCATTTCCTCCTTCTCAATAGTTTTCCTGTATATGCTGTGTAGAGGGCTGTGGTTTTTCTCTTTGTATATAACCCTTTTTGTATCAAGACCTATCTTCTCCTGTGCATTTGTTGATTTCACATGTTTAGTTGCTCTAGGTATATTTCCTCCTCAATAGTTTTCCTGTATATGCTGTGTAGAGGGCTGTGGTTTTTCCCTTTGTATATAACCCATTTTGTATCTATCTTTAATAGCTCATCATAATAGCATTGGAAACATTACTTGTTTCTTTAGACTGTTTTTTAAAAATATTTTTCCAGCGGTGCCTGGGTGGCTCATTCAGTTGAGGGTCCAGCTCTTGGTTTAGGCTCAGGTCATGATCTCAGGGTTGTAAGGTCGAGCATTGCATGGGGCTCTGATCTCAGTGCAAAATCGGCTTGGGCTTCTCTCTCTCTCCCCCTCCTTCTCCCTCCCCCCACTCTCTCTTTCTCTGTCTCTCTTTCTCTCTCTCTAAAATAAATAAATAAATTCTTTAAAAAAATATTTTTCCAGATTAAGACATTTGGAGATAGGAAGGTATGCAAGGAGAGGAAGTAGGTGCTGCAACTAAGTCCATAATCTTGAACCAAGCCTTCTTCAAGTTGTATTGATTGATAATCAGAAAAAAAATCACATTTTTATGTTTGTATATGACACATGTAATATGCACATATAAAAAATGAAACACTAGATGTCTATGAAATAGAGGGGAAATTTTATGTTTTTTGTGTTTCTATGTATCTCCTGATGTTTTCAGTAATGAACATGTATTAATTTTATAATAAAATATGTAATTAACCATAAGTGTCCTATAGAACTGCACTAAACTACAGCATGCTTTGTTCAGTCTTTATAAATGACAATGACTAAGCACAATATGGCTCTTTATGTGCCAGGTTCTTTTCCAAGTACTTTATCTATATTAAGTTATTCAATCCTCACAAGCACCCTTTGATATGGATACTATTATTATTCCCTTTTTATAGCTTTGGGAGTGAAAGCACAAAGAAGTTAAAGAACTTGCCTAGCGCTAGAGCCAATATGAGAGGAAAGGAGATTTCAAACCAGGTAGCTTTACTCTACAGCCCATTTATGAAATACATGTGTTCTGCAGAGATTGGGAATGAAGGGAGAGATGGTAAATAAGGGCTCAAGAGAGAAAGAATAATCAGACTTAGGTTAAGTCTTACAAATTCATATTAAGGTACCTGCATCTGAATAAAAATTAGTGACAATTTCTCCTCTGCATTCTAAGACTTTTTTTTTTTTTTGACAGATATGTTATAACTCTGCTAGGAATGAAAAATAAATTAGCGAGATATCTTTGAGAATAGGATCAAGATTTGTTTGTTCGGCAGGTATTATGGAGTGCTGGAAAGACCATTTTATACAAAAATATCCCATGGTCACAAAAATGTTATCATTAGAAAGTCATTTATCTTTCCATCTTCAAATATTATACATATTGTTCCAAAACTTGTATGTGTATGAGAGGAAAACATCTATTAGTGAATGTTTTAATGTCTTATCCATGCTAATGAATAACTCGAAATTCATGACTAAGAAAATGTAGCACTAAATAAACACTGAGCAAGAGACAGTGTCAGAATTTAGAAAAAGAAACAGTAGCCGATTGATTTTTTTTTTGTCTCTTCATGGCGGCAGGTTTAAGTGCAGACCATTATTAACAGGACTTGAAATTGAGTAAGGGACAGGAGGGGCTAAGTAGGGAGAGACGGGGAACTATGTGACTAGGCTTAGGTAGGGGGCTATGTGATCAGGCTCACGAAAAATCCCAGAAATGCTCACGTTGGGGTTAACGTAGAGCATGAAATCAGCCATAATACCTGGCTCGCTACAATGTAACACAGAGGCCGCTGAGGGCAGAGAAGGTTTCGGAGAAGGGCAAAGGCCTTTGGAATGCCAAGGCCTGCGTGACCACTCTGCCGTTGGAATGCCCCGGGGAGTTGCCTTCCGGAAGCTTTCCTAGCCCAAACAGTCACAGTGTGATCTAAGAGAGGTAGGCATTGTCCCTTAGGCTATGTTTAATAGAAGCCACTGCAATTAGCATATCGTATCCTTCCCGTAAACAGATCCTCCCAGTTTCAGTAAGACCCCTTGTCAGCATCACGTGCTTGAGGAACAGTGATAAGGATTTGTGATTATCCTGAAGGACCAATAAAAGCGGGAGCAAGGAAGAGCAAAGGGTCTTCGCCTCTGAGCGTAGACCCCGTTGCCTTCTCCTCTCTTTCATGGCAAAGTTTGGAGTAATCTTTCATCCATCGGTACAGGGGTTGCTGGCCATTCCAGGCAATATAAGGCATAACAAACCAGAGATAAGGGAACAAACCAGAGATAAGGGAACAAACCAGACCACCCTGCCCTGGGTGTCAGAGGTGGGGTCTTTTTATGGCAGTCACATTGGGACCACAAGGAATGCCCAGACCCCAAATAAGAGATAAGCCATTAAAGAAGTTATCACCAGTCCTTACTCAAACCAAGATGTCACAGGAATGTTAAGGCTACAAGCTCCCCGGTCAGTTCTAAATAAAAGACCGTCAGCGGTGGCCCACGTTGGCAAAATCTGTTGGGACCCCTCTCACTCCTGAGAGCTTTTTCATATCCTTGCTTAATAAAACTCTTATCACTTTACTCACTCTCCTTTGTCTACGAGATTCATTCTTCAACTTGGTGAGACAAGATACCTTGCTTTCCTGCTTCAAAATATTCACTCAACTTGATAATCCATATTTAATTTACATTAAATAAGGGAAAATATACTGGGATTATAGCTCAAGGTGATAGAATCTTAGAATTTTTACAAATTAGAAAGCTTCGCATCTGCCAGATAAGCTTATAGCATGGGACTGAAGAGGACGAGGTGGGTAACCTAAGTGACCCAAAGTGCAGCTACTGTGTAGTCTGAAGCATCAGAGTTCTTTTTTTTAAAATAATATTTATTTTGTTATATTAAGCATCAGAGTTCTATGAGGGGCTCTGTAGCATCGAATTTTACCAAACTCCTTCACTAACACTTCTTTGTATCAAGTGGATATCCTGACCTTGAGACAGTTCCTTAATGTCTCTGTGCCTCAATGTCCTCATCTATAAAAGATAGGGATTCTAATGATTGCTGCTTCTAGGATTGTTATGAGATAATTCAATATTTTAATGTGCTTAAGATAATATTAGTACATAGCTATTGCCACATATGTGTGCATGATCGTACATATGTATGCACATTTATTTTCTAACATCATTTTTATTCACTTCACCATCATCTTCAATACATTTGCCTTCTCACTGCTCCACTTCCCCATAAAAAAATGAGAAACACTTTTTTGTAAAATTCCTAAAAGTATAATTTTCCGTTTTCTTGAGCATGTACTAACAATCTAAATTCATGTGTGCTAACCTTCATTATCTGATATTTATACTGAGCTTTGTTTTATGTAAATAGTTTTGTGTATATTGTGAATAAATTAAAGTAAGCATTTGATGAAAAGATATTTAAAAACTATGTTGACTTCTTCAAATTTTCCCTAAAGTTTCAATGCGATTATTACAATAAATCAAAATAAAAATCTTTCTCTAACATGCGTAAGAATAGCTAATATTTATAAACTGGTGTACTCTTGTTTGCTTTCCCAATGATAAAAACAACACAGGTCTGTTGTAGAAGTTTTTTAGAATACAGGAAAGTATAAAAGTCGCAAATTCCCTTCAGCAATAATTACTGTTGTTTTTATCATAATTTGCTAATCTTTTTTCTAAATAAGCCTATTTTAACTAAATTGGAAGCACACTGTGTCAATTGTCTTGCCATTCGATTTTTCCACTTTACATCTAAACTTTTTAAACTCCATGTATGTATAACTTCACACATTTGGAGAATATGTTTTTTTGGTCTTTAAACTTCTCTGATTGTAAGGATAATATCATATATTTGAAAAGATTAGCAAAATACAGAAATGTAAATAAAAAAATATGACCAGTTAATATTTTCCTCAAGGACACTTTCTGTTTCAGTTTTCTGTGTATGTCTACAGAATATGTCCTTTATACATACATCCATATAGACAGATTTAGTAAGTTATATATACTGATAGTGTGGTGTTTTTACTTTATATTTTGGCCATCCTTCCAAATCAGTACATTGAGATTTATTTGATTTCTTTTAAAAGCTGTATCTTATGTTATTATAAGAATATGTCACATTCATTAAGCCATTACTTTATTTCTGGACATTTGGGTTATTTCCAGGTTTTGGCATCACCAACAATGTCTCAGTGAATCTCCTTATATTTTTATCTTTTTGCACTGGTCCCAGAATTTCTGTAGGATGAACTCCTAGAAATGGAATTGCTGAGAGACATATTTATAATTGCATTAAATTTTATATACATATAATTGCATATAATTTATAATTGCATTACATTTCGATAAATCTTCCTCCAAATTGGTTGTAGCAATTTTTATGCCCTAAAACAGAGTAGTAGAGGACCTGTTTGCTACTTATTGCATTTTTTAGAATTTGTCTTAAATACTTTTGGTCATCTAAGAGGCCAAAATAAGTAATTTTCTTAATAGTACAAATGGCCCAACGGCTGGATCTTTGCTAATTTTCCATGAGTACCCAAAGTTTGTTTGCCATTTTAGTAGGAGTTTGATGCCTGAAAACTATGGATTTTGATGAGTTTCTTAACACTGTTCATGTATCTTTCTCTAGTTTAGAGTGGTAGTAGGCAGGGTTCTGGGAAAGTTGCTCACAGGCTGCATGAAAAGAGAAAGCAATGCAAATATACAAAGCAAAATAAGACATACTTCCTGAACTCAAGCACACAAAGGCTAGGGGAAAAAATGAGAAGTTGGAAAAGAAGATATTATATCAATTTAGAGGAATAAAGAAAGGCTTGTAAAAGAGGTAGCATTTTTAATGCTCCCATAAAATAAATGGAATTACAATTACAATGTAGCAGTTGAAATTATGAGTTTTATTTTAACTAATAGTTTAATATCTAGTTATTAAACAGCCAATTAATCAAAATGATTAAGCTTTGGGTTTGTGTGTAAACCCAACCATTATATGTAGTATCCCCTCAGAACTTTATTAATTATGATCAACAAATCTACTTTAGTTGCTGCTTTAAAGGAGTTCTTGAAGACTCAAGAAGTAAGACCACAGATGCATTAGCAGCACCCAGTATGTGAGGAGAGGTCCCGGGAGGAGTTCTTTCCATCATGCAGAGACTGATATAGTGGGAAAATGTGAACAAACATTAAAAGGAATTCCACAAAACTGCACTCAAGCCATGTTTTTTTTGTTTAAGATTTTATTTATTTATTTGACACAGAGAGAGAGCACAAGCAGGGCAAGCAGCAGGGAAAGGAAGAAGTAGAAGCAGGCTCCCCACCAAGCAGGGAGCCTGATGTGGGGCTCAATCCCAGGACCCTGGGATCATGACCTGAGCCAAAGGCAGACGCTTAACTGACTGAGCCACCCAGGTGCCCCTCAAGCCATGTTTTGAAATAATCTAGTGGCAGCATTGAATCATTTCATCCCAAAGATCAGATTAATCACCGACAGGACAGAATTACTACCGTGCATGGCAGGCTCTCTTCAGTCCCTTCAAGCTCCGAGACTCTTCGCAATTGGTATTCTATTATCTTAGCAACCTCTTATCTCTGCTACCTTCCACAGGTTCCTACCTATATCTTTTAGTTGCCTGATGTAAATTATGTTAAGCTTACTATCATTTCAAATTATTCATGTTTTAATAGGTTCTACTAAATAGTCTTTTTTATCAGCATTGACCCCCCCCTTTTTTTTTTCTGTTTTAGGGATTGTCACCATTTGCACTCCTTACTCCATTATGTTGGAGGCAATGTTTTTTCCCCCACTCTGGAACTGGAAATCTTCCTACTGTCCATTAATGTTAGCCAGGGTACTAGCGTGTGGTTGAGGATCAGCTAATTGAATGCCCCTGGTTGACTTTTGCATCCGGAACAAATGACATAAAGACAAAGAGGTGATGAGTTAATGGAAGACCGCTTGTTGAGATCTGGCCATTCCAACTAAGTGCTGATGGCTGAACCTCCCACATCACAGCCTCAGTAGCTGTCTTTTTCTGACCACTTACCAACTCTGTTTCTTCACTCTCTCCACAATCTTGAGAACCCCAATAGCCTTCCAGTAAATTCTTAAACTTTCTGTTTGTTCCTTGCAATCTAAAGAATTCCTAAGTATTGTATCTAGCCTCTCCACTGGGTCATAATTTCTCTGGAAGTCTATTCTTGTTAACACAGGAGTAATTACTGGAAAGAAGGAAAACTTCCATTGAAAAAGAGTGAAAATGAAGAGGGAAAAATGCTAGGACAATGAAACCCTGTGTTACAAGACTACATCATTGTCAGCTTCTGTTAATTGGAAGGAAGGACATAGAAATAATTGATGGAAATCCACTTACTTAAGTGGCTAATATATGAGGGGCCACATTCATGAAGTAATATTTGTAAAAGATCCTGTGTTCATACCACTGTAATAGGGACTACAGTATTCTGTAACTACTCTAGGTGACATGTCCATTCTGAAAAAAATATGACATTCAGCATCATCAGCCCTCTATTTTTCTTTCACAGTAGGTGTTGAATATTAGTATTAGACAATTTTTAGAGGGAAAGATAAAGCCAACCTGCCTCTGCTTTTTCTCTCATTTGCAACCCACCTAGAAGATGGGATGAGATACAGAAATAAAATTCGATGGGGATAAAGCTTAGCCAATAAGGGGCGCCTAGGTAGTGCAGCCGTTAAGCGTCTGCCTTCAGCTCAGGCGTGATCCTGGAGTTCTGGGATCGAGCCCCACATCAGACTCCTCCCCTGGGAGCCTGCTTCTCCCTCTCCCACTCCCCCTGCTTGTGTTCCCTCTCTCGCTGGCTGTCTCTCTGTCAAATAAAGAAATAAAATCTTAAAAAAAAAAAAAAAAAAAAGCTTAGCCAATAAATATTTGTCATGCTATTTTGTCTTTTTCCTTTATATAAAAGTGTTTGGGGTTGTGGAGCCAAAAGAGTTCTGTGACTCTGAGAGTATAAGTTTTAGGAAACCAGGAAACACTGCCCAGAGCAGCCCAGCATTACAGTGAGCAGTGTTTATTGCAGTGTCGGGCTCGTAGAAGCAGCTCAATAAGCATGGGTAGACGGAAGGAGAGAAAACAAGAGAGAGTGACAGAATAAAGGAAAGGAGAAAATGGGAGGAAAAAAGAATGTACACAAGGTGGATTTTTGAACATCACAGATTAAGGAGATTTGCTTCTTCCTCATTCTTTGATGAGTTTCATGACCTGCATAGATTCTAACATAAATTGCTACCAAAGAAGTTGAACAGAGGTTAAATAAGATATATATGAAATTATTTCTCAATGTAAAAGCAGTGTATAAATATAAGATAGACTTACATGTCAAATTTTCAGAAATCTAACAGAGCCCACTGCAAGGTTTATGGGTCCAGTATCCAAATCTGACATTGTCATTGTTTTACCACCAATTTCATGGTCTTTCACCTATTCAGGTAGCAAAATAAGAAGGTCATGACACTGCAGTTATCATAAGGAATGACAGAGTGTATGCATCCTACCACTCAAAAGCTGTTATAAAGTTAGTCTGATACACTGTGCTACAGTTTGAGAGACCAGATGAATAACTTCTGGGGGGCCAGGAAATTCTGTTAACTTCCATTAAAGTTGTCTTTTTCATATCCATTTTTACTTCCTTCCTTTTCCTTTCTCTTTCTTTTTTTGCATCTTCCTTTCCCCCCTCCCTCACTTCCCCCTTCCTTCCTTCCTTCCTTCCTTCCTTCCTTCCCTCCTTCTTTCTTCATTCTTTTCTCTCTCCCTACCCCTCCCTTTCGTCCTTCCTTCTTTCCTTCTTTCCTTCTTTCCCTTCCCTCCCCTTCCATTTCCTTCCCTTTTTCTTTTATAATTACCAGAAACTGGTCTTTATAGAGGCCTTTTAAAACAAGGTCATGATTGAGATTATTAATTATTGGATCAGGAGTGACCTCATACACACTTTACCTTAGGATAAGAAGTCATCATATCTGTAGGTCTAGCACCATGCAGCATGAAATTTAGAGACATGAGGCTAATAAAGTTATAAATCAAGTTGAGTAAAATAAGGAATATAAGAAGAGATACAAAAAACTACTTCTCCTTTCTATTCATTTGTCTAACAAATATTTCTTGAGCTATTATTTTGTGTAGAGGATGTGAGTTGGCTGTAGAGACATATAGGCCCCAAGATACAATTATGCCAAATACCAGATATCTTACTGATTCTTTTTTTCAAATTTATTGAAGTATGATTGACTTACATAATATCAGTTTCAGGTTTACAACATAACGATTCAACATCTGTATACATTGCAAAATGGTTACCATATTAAATATAGTTACGATCTGTCACCATATAGAGTTATTACAATATTATTGACTATATTCCCTGTGCCGTACATTACATTCCCATGACTTATTTATTCTATAACTGGAAGTTTGTCCTTCTTAATCTCCTTCACACACTTACCCCCTAACCCCCCCTCTTTGGTAACCATCAATTGAATCTGTTCTCTGTATCCATAAATATGGATTTGGTTTTTATTTGTTTGTTTTATTTTTTAGATTCCAAGTATAAGTGAAATTTTGTAATATTTGTTTTCTTTGTCCCACTATTTCAGTCAGTGTAATACCCTCAAGGTCCATCTGTGTTATTGCAAATGCAGGATTTCATTCATTTTTAAATTTTTTATGGCTAAGTAGTATTCTACTGTGTGTGTGTGTGTGTGTGTGTGTGTGTGCGCGCGCACGCGCACGCATATACACACCACATGTTTACAGTTTGTCCATCAGTGAACACTTAGATTGTTTCTGTATCTTGGCTATTGTAAATAGTGTTGCAATGAATGTGGGAGTGCACATATCTTTTTGAATCAGTGTATTTGTATTTCTCAGGTAAGTACTCAGTAGTGGAATTATGGATCGTAAAGTAGCTCTATTTTAAATTTCTTGAGAAAACTCCTTATGGTTTGCATAGTGTGCAAAGAATATACCAATTTACATTCTCAAAAAGAGTGTACGAGTGTTCCCTTTTCTCCACATTCTTGCCAACACTTATTTCTTGTCTTTTTGATAAGAACCATTGTGATAGGTGTAAGGTGATATATTGTGGTGTGCATTTCCTGGTAATTAGTGGTGTTAAGCATCTTTTCATGTGCTTGTTGCCCATCTGTGTGTATTCTTTGGAAAAGTGTTCATTTTTCCTTCTACCCATTTTTAATCAGATTGTTTGGTGTTTTGTTGTTGTTATTGAGTTGTATGACTTATTTATATATTTTAGATATTAACCCCTATTGGATATATGATTTACAAATATCTTCTCCCATTTAGTAGATAGCTTTTGCATTTTGTTGACAGTTTCCTTCATGGCACAGAAATTTTTTAATTTCATGTGTTCCCATTTATTTATTTTTGCTTTTCATTCCCCTGACTTTGTAATCAGATCTAAGGTAATATCACTAAGAGTGATATCAAGAGGCTTACCACCTATGTTTTCTTCTAGGAGTTTCATGGTTGTAAGTCTTACATTCAAGTCTTTAATCCATTTTGAGTTAATTTTTGTATATATTGTAAGATATTGGTCCAGTTTCATTCTTTTGCCTGTAGCTGTCCAATTTTTCCAACACCTCTTATTAAAGAGAGTCTCCCTTTCTCAATGTACATTCTTGCCTCCTTTGTCATAAATTGGTTGACAATATATACTGTTATTTCTGTCCTATTGATCTATGTGTCTATTTTTTTGCCAATACCACACAGTTTTCTTTCTATAGCTTTATAGTATAGTTTGAAATCAGGGATCATAATACTTCTGGCTTTGGTCTTCCTTCTCAAGATGACTTTGGCTATTTTGGGTATTTTGTTCTTCCATGTGATTTTTAGAGTTATTTGTCCTACTTCTGTGAAAAATGCCATTGGAATTTGGATGGGGATTGCATTGAATCTGTAGATTGCTTTGGGTAGTATGGACATTTTAACAATATTAATTCTTCTAATTCATGAACATGGATTATCTTTCCATCTATTTGTGTCTTCTTCATTTTCATCAGTGTCTTATACTTTTTAGTATACAGGTCTATCCCTCCCTTGGTTAAATTTATTCCAAGCTACTTTTTTCTTTGTGATACAATTGTAAGTAGGATTGTTTTCTTGATTTCTCCTTCTGATAGTTCATTGATGTATACAAGGGCAACAGATTTTGTATATTGATTTTTTTGTCCTGCAACTTTATTGAATTCATTGATTAGTTCTAGCAGTTTTTTGGTGAAGTCTTTAGTGTTTTTTATATATTATGCCATCTGTAAATAGTGACAGTTATACTTCTTCCTTTCCAATTTGGAATGCTTTTATTTCTTTTCCTTGCCCAATTGCTGTGGCTAACACTTCTAATATTATGTTGAATATAAGTGGAAATAGTGGTCATCCTTATCTTGTTCCTGATCTTAAGGGAAAAGCTTTCAGCTTTTCACCTTTGAGTGTAATGTTAGCTGTGGGTTTGTCATATAATACCTTTATTATATTCCTTCTATACCCACTTTGTTGAAAGTTTTTCTTTTTTTAAAATCATAATGCATATTGCATTTTTCAAATGCTTTTTCTGCATCTATTTAGATGGTCATATGATTTTTATATTTCATTTTGTTAATGTGTTGTATCAGTGTGATTAACTTGCAGATGTTGAACTGTCCTTATATACCTGGAATAAATCCCACATAATCATGGTGCAAAATCACTTTAATGTATTATTGAATTCAGTTACTAATATTTTGGTGAGGATTTTTGCATCTGTGTTTATCAGGAATTTTGGAGGTAAGTTTTTTTTGTGGTATTCTCCTGTGATTTTCCTATCAGGGTAATGCTACCCTCAGAAAGTCAGTTTGGAGGCTTTCCTTCCTCTTCAGTTTTTTGGACGAGTTTGAGGGTATTAAATCCTCTTTGAATGTTTGGTAGTACTAACCAGTGAAGTTGTCTGGTCCTGGGCTTCTGTCTGACTGATTGGATGTCCTTACTAGTAATCAGTTTATTCAGATTGTATAAATGATTCAGTCTTAGAAGGTTGTAAATTCCTAGGAATTTATTCATTTCTTCTAGGTTGTCTGTTTGTTGGCATCTGATTGTTCATAGTAGGTCTCTTATAATCTTTTGTATTTCTGTGGTATCAGTTGTCACTTCTCTTTTATTTGAGATTTTATTCATTTGAGCACTCTCTTTTTGTCTTGGTGAGTCTAGCTACAGGTTTGTCAATTTTGTTTATCTTTTCAAATAACCAGTTCTTAGTTTCATTGATCTTTTCCATTGTTCCTTTAGTATACATTTTATTTATTTTCACTCTGAGCTTTATTTTCTTCCTTCTACTAACTTCAGGCTTTGTTCTTCCTTTTCTGGTTCCTTCAGGTATAAAGTTAAAATGTTTATTTTAGGTTTATCTTGTTTCTTGAGGTAAGTTTGTATTCTATGGACTTCATCTTTTGCTGAATCCCATAGATGTTGATATGTCGTATTTCTGTTTTCATTTGTCTCTAGGTATTTTTAAATTTCTCCTTTCATTTCTTCTAGTAGTTGTTCAGTAACGTGTTGTTTAATCCCCACGTATTTATCATTTTTGCAGCTTTCTTCTTGTAATCTATTTTTAGTTTCATGCCATTATATTTGGAAAAGATTGTTGGTATGATTTTCATCTTCCTTATTTTATTGAGACCTGTTTTGGGGCCAAACATGTGATCTATCCTGGAGAATGCTCCATATGCCCTTGGAGAAAAATTTTCATTCTGCAGTTTGGGGATGGAATATTTTCTGTGTATCTATTAAGTCTACCTGAGTTAATATGTCATTTAAGTGCAATGTTTTCTATTGATTTTCTGTTTGGATGATCTATCCATTGATGTAAGCAAGCTGTTAAAGGCTCCTACTGTTATTGTATTACTGTCAATTTCTCCCTTTAGGTCTGTTAATATTTACTCTATATATCTTGGTGCTCCTATATTGGGTGTACGTAGATTTATAAATGTTTTATCTTCTTACTGGATTGACTATTTTATCATTTTATGGGATCCCTGCTGTCCACTCCATTGGTTTTCCAAGCCAGACATACTGGGGTCTCATATCTCCAGTGTAGACCCTGGGTGAGGATGCCTGATGTGGGCACCAACCCCTCACTTCTCTGGGAGAAGTGCTTGTCTGTTGAGATTCCTCTCTATTGTGCGCTGCCACCCACTGGGTGGAGTTTTTTGCCAGACTGTTTCTCTGCCTCTTTCCTATCTCAATGTGGTCCTTTTATCTTTTGTTGTGGAGAGCAGTTTGTCTAGTTTTCAGATTTTTTTTCAGAGAGAAATAATCTATATGTAGCCGTAGGTTTGGTGTGTCCATGGAAGGAGGTGAATTTCAGTCTTCCTTTGCCATCATTTTGGATCCCTGCACTTTACTTTGATTCTTTTTCTAGCATTCTCTAATGTATTCTTTCTAATTTATAATCAGCTTCCAACTGGAACTTGTATTTCTAGATATATCTTCCTGGGCCTCAATGACTTCAATAATAAAATGGAAACAGTAAGCCTAAAGTGCTTAGAAGCCATAGCTTGGGCCATATAAATGCTGCCAATAAACCCAGCACTACATTGTATCAACTTCAACTACGTCACTGAAGACAATGTTTTAAGAGTGGTAACCATCCTGATATCTTAATCTTTCCTTCCTTACCCCTCCTTCTCCCAGGTCAACCTGTTGTCTTCTCCAAATTATAGCATGCTGAGTAATAGTGCAGTACTACCATAAGAAATTAGTTTCTATTTCTATAGTGAACCAACTTTTCCATTTGGTTTGGTTTGAATACGGAAAGGGAAAGCAGCTGTTAAAATAAGTTGCCTGTGTAAGAGTTCATTATGAACATTGTACCCCAACAAAATAAATATGCCATATTTTCTGAATAATACATGTATATAACATGTTAATTTTTTATAACATACCCTTATCAAGAAATAAATCTTATTAAGGCACAAAAAAGTTATTGCATTTATTAAAATGGGTGAATCAATTTAGGCTTTCTTATGGTTTGTCAAATTTGTAAAATATTATATTTCTTTTCAGATAGAGTTACATACTGTGTAGCTCAAAGATAATCCCTATGGTCTTGGCATATGTTACTTAATTGTCTCAGAAGGAAATGCCATAAATAGCATGCTGTCATCCCCCACAGGCATTGGCTCATCTGTCACAGTGGGGGCTCCAGACAGGGTGAGGTGCTCTAAGACATTTCTTAGTCTATGTAAATCACAGCCATTACTTCTTACCACTTCCCAATTGGTCAATTATGTATAAACATGTGTTAATAAAAATTTGCCTCTGTGCCTCTAAGGTACACACCCATAAAGCTATGTGAGTATGATAAAGTATAAATGGCATACATTATTATCTGATTCAACCTACCTCATAAATTATGATCCAAAGTGCTTTCATAGAAACAAAACAGCAGAAAAGCCTTTAAAGCTGAATGCTTGGGAAAAAAAAAAAAGACAAAATGGAAAACAATATATTTTTTTCCAAGTCTTTGTAACTCAGTGAAGAAAACACTCAGGTTTTTCTCAGAAAAAGGAAGAAAACTAAAGAATATATTAAATATTATAAATGCTTTTTATAAACATTTGAAGCCTTAATTGTCATAGGTATGGGACCATTTAAAAAATCCCCTATTGTAGTAATAAATATAGTAGGTGTAATTGGTAAAAATGTATCTCTAAATACATGGGTTTTAGAAATTGTTAAGAAATCTATTTTTGAAAGACATTTAAATATTGATAATTCTAAAGATGAGCTATATACACATTTGATTGGGGTGCTCTCAATCAAACCTAATGAACAGTCTGATGTACAGTTTATGAGAGGAAAATAATAAACATGTTCTAGTGGAAGGTATAATTGGTTTAGAATCGTAAGGCCTGAATTAAAGTCTTCATTTTTTCTCTGTGAGGGAGGGCTGTGTGACTTTGAACACATTATTGAACTTTTCTAAATATCAGTAACTTAGCAAAAAAATGGTTGATGATGTCAGTCCAACTCACAGAGTTAATATGAGAGACAAATGAGATGAGTAAATGAAAATAATTTATAAATGTTGGTCATTATCATTAGTGTCTTAATAGGAATTCCTATTATTTATTTATTTATTTATTTATTATCTAGATTTATTTATTTATTTATTTATTTATTTATTTATTTATTTATTTATTTTAGAGAGAGTGAGTGTGCACATGCAAGGAAGGGGCAGAGGGAGAGAGAGAATCCCAAGCAAACTTCCCACTGATCATGGAGCTGGATGCAGGGTTTGGTCTCAGGACCCTGAGATCATGACCTGAGCCGAAACCAAGTGGGATGCTTAACCGACTGATCCACACAGGTGCCCCAGGAATCCCTATTTTTAAAAATATATATATATTGAAAAATATATTTAAGACTAATTATCATAAATTTATACTTAACTTTTTAGAAAGTAATAAATATAAAATGTTCATTAAGAGTAAATTTAATTGATTCATTCAACAGAATAGAGGATAGTAAATTATTCTTGAACTGAGTTAAAATTTTAATGGTGGTAGTAACTGATTGCTTGTCATTGCACTAGGAATTGTATCTGCCCTCAATAAGCATATAATTTAGAATAAGAGCTTATAAACAGGTTACTATAAACACCAAAGAAATGCCAAAATGTATCTATCTATCTATCTATCTATCTACCTATCTATCATTTAATTAGTGCTTCTTTCATCTAGTCTTTTAAATATCTGGAAGTCCTTAATTCACTGACAACATTTCTTTAGCTTTAAAGTAGGGTGGAGCCCAGCCATTTGTACAGATCTGTCAACTCATAATGACACTGGTCAATACTTACAATTTATCAGGACACACTCCAACATAATTGCAGAATTGTGTGGGACTTGATGCCTGGCAGAATAATTTTGTGAGCATTGGAATAATGTTATATCACAACCCAAAAAGTTTAATATTGACTTTTGGCAGTGATGGAATTTAGAATTCTGTTTCAGTTTAACAGACATGGGCTAAGTGTGTTACTAATACTGTTTAATATTTTTGAGGATTCCTATCATCCTGTCCACTTATATATGATTTATAGGAATCAATTCCTAAAAGATGCCATGGGCAAACTAGTAAAACACAGATGTATGAAACAATTATTTAAGCATCTCCAGAATGTCTTTGGAATTTCAAGATCAAATGTTAGATTGCGATTATATTTATAATATTTATTATTAAATTAAATTAAGGTGACTTTAAATGAGCTATAGCCTAACAAGTAGATTTTTTTTTATCAGCCAAATTGTCAATTATTACTTATAAACTTTGAATAAAATGAACAGTTCAGGAGAAGAGATTATAATAATGAATAAGGGATAGTGAATTCACAATAAAGAGGCCTGGCTATTTAATACTTTTCCTATCACAACAACATCATTCTGTGTGGATTTAATATAATAACCAGAGGACATAACACTTTTTAATAAGAATTTTTTGAATACTTACTCATACTTCCATTTATATAATCTTTAACCTACTTGCAACCAACTTAATTCATAAGCAGATCCAAAGGGGGATGTACATCATTATGGAATAAAATTAATAAATACACAATAGATAGGTCATTATGCTATCTGGTCACTTTAACTTTTATATCTAAGCAATTAACTAAAAAATCAATATTAAATTTTTAATAAGATAATCTATATATTGTGTGATATAAGGACTTTTATTTATTTGAGGACTATGCCACTACCTCTCTCTCTACCTCCTTTTCTCTTTTCCTCCTTCCCTCCTTCCTTACTTCCTTTCTTTCTTCATTTATTTCCTCCTGTACATATTTATATTAATTCAATACACATTTATTAGAGGACTCCCATACAAGAGCCATGGTGCTAGATTTGGGGAATACAAAAATGGAAAAAAAAAAAAAAAAAAAACAACGTTAAGGAGATTTTATATGACATATACATTAAATTTCCTACTTTGTAACAGACTAGTTTATTTAAATTGAAATGCCTTACCAGAAGGAGATAAGAATACTTTTCCATAGCTGGCTGTAATAATAAAGTTGATATACTCATAATTATTGAATAACTAATATAAGAAGATACTGCAGTAAAAACAGGAACAGGATGGGTCTCCATCACCATTACAAAGTATCAGGGCAATGTCCTATATATACACGATTAAGTAAACGTTCAAATCTGAAAAAGGAAAGTTTTATAGATATATGAAGGAGCAGACCTCTATTTCTGACACTATGGCAAACAAGACACCTTAGGATTACCCCCTTTTGCATAATTACAAGATCTAAATAAATTTTACTTTTTGAATGTATTGCTGGGTTTGTAATAAAAAGGGAACATCAAGGAAAGCCCATAAAAATGGATTCAACTGGGTGCCTGCAATATCGAGGAGCAAGAAACATAGTTGCCCTGAGGGAAAATGTAGATACAATGCAGGGATCTGTTATCAGATACTATGTCTTGGACAAGTTGAAAGAAGATCTTACTAAGCAAGACTAAAATGGCTGCAGATAAAAGTCAAACAAATATAAACCTATAATCAGAAATCACCAGACACATGAGTTAGAGTTAGCAAAAGCAGGAAACAGACAAGCAAAAACAAACAAAACAAAAACAGATGTAGATTCCTCCAAATTCATTTGATATAAAAATGATCAAATTCAGAATACACAATTGAAGATATAAAATGTTAAAAAAATATATTGGCAGTAAAGGTAATGGGAAATTTTCAGGAATGATTAGGCAAACTAAACTTAAAAAATATGTACATTATAATACACATATATAAATAATCTCCAAAATTGGTAATAATAAACAGCAAATTGGACAAATGGAAAAGAAAATTAAAGAAGTGAAAAATATATCTGGAGAACTTAGAATATGGAGACCATGATAAAAAGAATTAAAATTTATGAAAGGGTAAATTTTGCCTCTTTTTTCAATTATTTGTACAATTGAATTTGGATTCTAGATGGAGAAAATGGAATTCAGGATAGACAATATTTGAAGAAGTAACATGTGAGAAGTTTCAAGACATAATTATTTAAAAAAATACACATGAATCTACAGATTTCAGAAACATAACTCATTTTAAGCTGGATAAATAAAAAGAAATTCAGGCAAAGGATTTTGTATGATATTACAAGTTACCAGAGGAAGAAAGTAATTTTAAAGCAATCAGATTAGAATAGAATAGAAGATCACATATAAGAAGAAATATTTATATTGAAGTAGACTTCCCAACATCAATAAGGTAGAGGTAAAACTATTTTCAAGTACTACTACCACTGGTCCTACTAACTGTGTACCTAGCAAGTGCATCTTTTAAGATCTGAATTGATATGAAGAAATACACAGATAAAATAAAAATAAAGAGGTTACATTAAGAAGTGTGCACTAAAGGAACTTTTAAAGATTTTTTCAAGAAAAATGAAATTAATCTTGGGAGAATAACAGATGCAAGAAGAGGGGATAAGTTGGTAAGCAAACATGTAATTAGAAACAAAAATGTCTTTATTAATGATAATAAAAATGTCTAATGTGGTGTTAACATATTTTAAGAGATAGAATTGGACAGTAACAGCATGTGAGTTGACATGGAGGCTACTCTGAGTTTTAACAGCATTGTGTCATTAAGGAATGAAAATAAGAAATTGCTTATCATTAGACTGGGTAGATTGAAAATACATGTCCAAATTTCAAGGGTAACCACTTTAAGACTAAAAAATAGAGTTTGTTATTCCCAAATCAGTAGGAAGTAGAAAGTAGTAAGGGAAAAAAGATACACAAGGAAATATCAGCAAAAAAAATTAAGGAGACAGATATAGTCCAAGATAGAGGAGTACTTATTTTCATCTGGTCCCAGGAATTTCAGCTAGGTAGCTATCAAATCATTCTGAACACCTACAAACTCAACCAGAGATCTAAGAAAAGAATAGCTTCAACTCTACATATAGAAATGTGACCAGTTTCTGCAAGGTAGGAGGTGCAGAGAAGTGAATCTGAGGCGATATATGGGAAGATAAGCCACAGGGTTATCTTGTATTATGTAGAGAGCCTACATAATTTGGCTACTGGAAAGTGAGACAGTAGCAGAGTGCAAAATCAGAATTTTCAGAAGTCTGCTCCAGTGAGAGATGTCTCTGCCTGAAAGGTGTTCAGGTGGCAAAGCGGGGTGGAATTGTAGGTGGGAAAGTGTGGTCTCAGGATCCCCAGGAGTGCCTGAGTGTGGGAGAGTTCCCAGGCATCAGAGTGGTGAACCCGGCTGCAATCATCAAGCCCAGGGGTGGGCTCTTAGCTCAGGGTTGCCATATACCACGAACCAAGGCAGTTGGGTGACTGCTCTCTGAGCAGGGACCCAACTAGCAGCAGAACCATTCCAAGACACCCCGTTGATCCCCCAGAGTAGCGACATGGGTGCATGCAGCAGGAGCCTGCAGGGTCTGAAGACTCAAAATGGGGTTGCATGCCTGAGATAGAAAGACTCAATCACAGGTTAGGTGAGCACAGACTGCGTATGGAGACCCGGGAGACAGGAATGATTGACTGCATTTCCCTGAGGGCACAATGAGGAGTGGGGCCCTGAGCTCTCAGCTTTGGGGCTGGAGACTGGGAAGCCACCATTTTTATTCTCATCCTCTAAAGTGATATGGAAAGCCTTCAGAGAACAAAAGCCACATAGAGCAATCCGGAGCAGATTACTTAGCCTGGCCCCCTGGCAAGGGTGGTGCGATTCAGTCCAGGACAAAAACACTTGAGAATCAGTACAAGAGGAGCCTCCCCCAGAATATTAGCAAGAACATCCAGCCAAGACCAGTTTACTGATCATAGAGAACTGCAAAACGCCAGTTCTAGGGCAAAATAGTATATAGAATTAATGTTTTTTTTCCTATGATACTTTAGTCCTTCAATTTTAATTTTTTTGTCTTTCCTTTTTCAACCAATTTCTTATTTTATCAACTCTTTTTTAAAAATCTTGAATTTTTACACTTATATTCTATCCTTTGATTGTATTTAATTTTATTTTTGAATATATATGAGTTTTTCTTTCTTTACAATTTGGGATGTAATTTCTTCTAAAAAACAGGCCAAAATACACTCAAGATATAATATATTGCTCTGTTCTGTTCATCTGTCTGTTTATATTCCTTCTTTTTTTCTCTTAATTTTCATATTTATGGTTACATTCTATCCTTTCAATGTACTTAATTTTATTTTTGTACATATATATCTTTTTTTACAATATTGGGGTCTAGTTTTCCAATAAACATGCCAAAATACACACAGGATCCAGTATATTGCTCTGTTCTGTCCACCTGTCTGATTATATTATCTTTTTTTTGTTGGTTTAATTTTTTTTCCCTGTTTCTGGTCTCTTCTGAAATTTTTTTAGTGTATCTTGCTCTGGGATCATTGTTGCCATTTTAGTATTTTGTTCTCTTGTTCATCTAGTCTTCTCTGGACAAAATGACAAGATGGAAAATCTTACCTCAAAAAAGAGAACAAGAGGGAGTACTGACTGCCAGGGGCCTAACCAGTATGACTATAAGTAAGATGTCAGAACTAGAGTTCAGAATAATGATTATAAAGATACTATCTGGGCATGAAAAAAGCATAGAAGACATTAGAGAATACCTTTCTGGAAAAATAAAAGTACTAAAATCAGTCAAAATAAAAAAGGCTATTAATGAGATGCAGTCAAAACTGGGGTCTCTAACTGCAGGATAAATGAGGCAGAAGAGAGAGTTAGTGATATAGAAGACAAAATGATGAAGAATAAAGAAGTTGAGAAAAAGAGAGACAAACAACTACTGGATTAAGAGGATGGAATTTGAGAGATAAGTGATACCATAAAGCAAAACAATATTAGAATAATTGGGATCCCAGAAGAGGAAGGAGGGGAAGGTATATTGGAGCAAATTATAATGGAGAATTTCCCTAATCTGGGGAAGGAAGAGGCATGGAAGTCGAGAAGGTACAGAGAAACCCCCTCAAAATCAATAAAAATGGGTCAATACCTTGGCATATAATAGTGAAACTTGCAAATTTCAGAGGTAAAGAGCAAATCCTGAAAGCAGCTCAGGACAAGAGGTCTGTAACCTACAAGGGGAAAAACATTAGACTGGCAGAAGAAGTATACACAGAGACCTGGCAGTCCAGAAAAGGACTGGCATGATATAATTAGAGTGCTAAATGAGAAAAATTTGCAGCCAAGAATGCTTTATCCAGCAAGGATGTCATTCAAAATAGAAGGAGAGATAAAAAGCTTCCAGGACAAACAGAAACTAAAAGAATTTGTGATCACTAAACCAGCCCTGCAAGAAATATTAGAGGAGATCCTTTAAGTGAAGAGAGTGTCCAAAAGTAACCTATATAGACCAGAAAGGAACAGAGACAATATACAGAAAGAGATTTTACAGGTAATACAATGGCACTAAATTCATATCTTTCAATAGTTTCTCTGAATTTAAATGGGCTAAATGCCCCAATCAAAAGACACAGCGTAACAGATTGGATAAAAAAGCAAGTTCCATCTATCTGCTATCTATAAGAGAATCATTTTAGCCTCAAAGACACCTCCAGATTGGAAGTGTGGGAATAGAAAACCATTAATTATGCTAATGGATATGAAAAGAAAGCTGAAGTATCAATTCTTGTATCAGACAAATTAGATTTTAAACCAAAGACTGTAAAAAAAAAAGATGAGGAAGGATACTACATCATAGTTTAAAAAGGTCTATCCAACAAGAAGATCTAACAATTGTAAATATTTATGCCCCTAACATGGGAAGAGCCAATTATATAAACCAATTAATAAAAAGAAAACCTAAAGAAACACATTGATAATAATACAATAGTAGGGGACTTTACCACCCCACTCACTACAATGCACAGATCATCTAAGCAGAAGATCAACCAGGAAGCAAGGGCTTTGAATGACACACTGGACCAGATGGACTTCACAGATATATTCAGAGCATTCCATCCTAAAACAACAGAATACACATTCTTCTCAAGTGCACATGAACATTCTCCAGAATAAATCACATTCTGGGTCACAATTCAGGTCTCAACTGCTACCAAAAGATTGGGATTATTTCCTGTGTATTTTCAGACCACAATGCTTTGAAACTTGAACTCAATAACAAGAGGAAATTTGGAAAGAACTCAAATACATGGAGACTAAACAGCGTCCTACTAAAAAAATGAATAGGTTAACCAGGAAATTAAAGAATTAAAAAAATTCATGGAAACAAATGAAAATGAAAACACACCTGTTCAAAACCTTTGGGATGTAACAAAGATGGTCCTAAGAGGGAGTATATAGCAATACAAGCTTTTCTCAAGAAACAAGAAAGGTCTCAATACAGAACCTAACCTTACACCTAAAGGACCTGGAGAAAGAACAGCAAATAAAGCTTAAACCCAGCAGGAGAAGAGAAGTAATAAAGATTAGAGAAGAAATCAATGAAATAGAAATGATAAGAACAGTGGAAGAGATCAACAAAACTAGGAGCTGATTCTTTGAAAGAATTAATAGGATCAATAAGCCCCTAGCCAGACTTATCAAAAAGAAAAGAGAAAGGACCCAAATAAATAAAATCATGAATGAAAGAGGAGAGATCATAAGTAACACCAAAGAAATACAAAGAATTATAAGAACATATTATGAGCAATATATGCCAACAAATTAGTCAATCTGGAAGAAATGGATGCATTCCTAGAGATGTATAAACTACCAAAACTGAAACAGGAAGAAAAAGAAAACCTGAACAGACCCATAACCAGCAAGGAAATTGAAACAGTAATCAAAAATCTCCCAACAAAGAGTCCAGGACTCGATGCCTGCCCAGGGGAATGCTACCAAACATTTAAGGAGGAATTAATACCTATTCTTCTGAAGCTGTTTCAAAAAACAGAAATGGAAGGAAAACTTCCAAACTCTATGAGGCCAGCATTACTTTGATTCCAAAACCAGGCAAACACCCCACCATCCCACCACAAAGAATTACAGACCAATATCCCTGATGAACATGGATGCAAAAATTCTCACCAAGATACTAGCCAATAGGATCCAACAGTACATTAAAAGGATTATTCACCACGACCAAACTGGATTTATTCCTGGGCTGCAAGGGTAGTTCAACCAACCTCAAATCGATCAACATGATACATTAATAAAAGAAAGGACAAGAACTTTCTTGTCAAGGACAGTCAATAGATGAAGAAAAGGCTTTGACAAAATAGAGCATCCTTTCTTGATTAAAACTCTTCACAGTGTAGGGATAGAGGGAACATAACTCAATATCATAAAAACCATCTATGAAAAGCCCACAGTGAATATCATTCTCAATGGAGAAAACCTGAGAGCTTTTCCCCTAAGGTAAGGAACATGGCAGGGATGTCCATTCTCACCGCTGTTGTTCAACATAGTTCTAGAAGTCCTAGCCTCAGCAGTCAGACAACAAAAAGAAAAGGCATCTGAATCAGCAAAGAAGTCAAACTCTCACTCCTCATAGATGACATGATAAACTACATGGAAAACCCAAGACTCCACCCCAAAATTGCTGGAATTCATACAATAATTCAGCAAATTGACAGAATATAAAATCAGCGCACAGAAATCAGTTGCATTTCTATACACTAACAATGAGACACAAGAAAGAGAAGTTAAGGAGTTGATCCCATTAACAATTGCACCCAAAGCCATAGGATACCTAGGAATAAATGTAACCAAAAGGCTAAGGATCTGTCCTCAGAAAACTATAGAACACTCATGAAAGAAATTGAGGAAGACACAAAGAAATGGAAAAACATTCCATGCTCATGGATTGGAAGAACAAATACTGTTAAAATGTTTATGCTACCTAGAGCAATCTATACATTCAGTTCAATCCCTATCAAAATACCATTAACTTTTTTCACAGAGCTGGAGCAAATAATCCTAAAATTTGTAGGGAGCCAGAAAAAGACCTGAATAGACAAAGGAATATTGAAAAACAAACAAACAAACAAAGCTGGTGGCATCACAATTCCTGATGTCAAGCTATACTACAAAGCAGTAATGGTACTGATGCAAAAACAGACACATAGATCAATGGAACAGAATAATGAACCCAGATACGGACCCTCAACTCTAGGGTCAGCTAGTCTTTGACAAATCAGGAAAGAATATTCAATGGAAACAAGACAGTCTCTTCAACAAATGTTATTAGGAAAATTGGAAAAATTGGACAGCCACATGCAAAAGAATGAAACTGGACCATGTCCTTACAGCATACACAAATATAGACTCAAAATGGTTGAAAGACCTAAATGTGAGACAGGAATCCATTAAAATCCTAGAGAAGAACACAGGCAGCAACCTCTATGACCTTGGCCAAAGCAACTTCTTGCTAGACACATCTCCAAAGGCAAGGGAAACAAAGGCAAAAATGAACTATTGGGACTTCATCAAGATAAACATCTTTTGCACAGTTAAGGAAACAGTCAACAAAACCAAAAGACAAACAACAGAATGGGAGAAGATATTTGTAAATGACATATCAGATAAAGGGCTAGTATCCAAGATCTATAAAGAACTTATCAAACTCAACACCCAAAAAAAGATCTAGTCAAGAAATGGCCAGAAAACATGAACAGACATTTCTTCAAAGAAGACATACAAATGGCCGACAGACACACAAAAAAATACTCAATATCGCTCAGCATCAGGGAATACAAATCAAAACCACAATGAGATACCACCTCACACCAGTCAGAATGGCTAAAATTAACCACCCAGGAAACAACAGATGTTGGCAAGGATGCAGAGAAAGGGGAACTCTCTTATACTGTTGGTGGGAATGCTAGCTGGTGCAGCCACTCTGAAAAACAGTATGAAGGTTAATCAAAATGTTGAATATAGAGTTATCCTTGACCCAGCAATTGCACTAGAAGGGATTTACCCCAAAGATACAAATGTAGTGATCTGAAGGGGCACCTGCACCCCAGTGTTTATAGCAGCAATGTCCACAATAGCCAAACTATGGAAAGAGCCCAGATGTCAATTGACAGATGAATGGATAAAAAGCTGTGGTACATATATACAATGGAATATTACTCAGCTATGAAAAAAATGTAATCTTGACATTTGCAATGACGTGGATAGAACTATAGGGTTTTATGGCAAGTGAAATAAGTCACAGAAAATCAATTATCTTATGATCTCACTCATATGTGGAATTTAAGAAACAAAACAGAGGATCATAGGGGAAAAGAGGAAAAAATAAAACAAGATGAAATCAGAGAGGGAGACAAACTGTAAGAGACTCTTAATCATAGGAAACAATCCGAGGGTTGCTAGAGGGGAGGGGAAGTGGGTGGATGGAGTAACTGGGTGATAGACATTAATGAGGGCATGTGATGTAATGAGTACTGGGTATTATATAAGACTGATGAATCACTGACCTCTACCTCTGAAACTAATAATACATTATATGTTAATTAATTGAATTTAAATTAAAAAATTAAAATTTAAAAAAATTAAGGAGAAATAATAGATTACAAGGGAATGTAGAACTGTTGGATTAAAAGAACATTATTAGAAACAAATTCAAAATAACAAAAATTTCAATAAACATAAATGTATTATATTTGCCATTTATAAGACAGTGGTCTCCACATTATAATTTATAAATATCTGGAGGTGTGCTATTTAGAATATACAGGTAGAGGAGTTGAGAGTAAACTTATTCAAAACATATAATTAAAATCAATCTATTAATAATAAAATTAATATAATTTTTTTTAAAGTAACTTGGTCATTAATATCAAAGTGGTCTTTAACAAAACATTACTATGGGGGTGCCTGGATGGCTCAGTCGGTTATGTTTCTCTTCAGCTCAAGTTATGAACCTGGAGTCCCAGGATCGAGCCCTGCATCACACTCCCTGCTCTGCTTCCCCCTCTGCTCTTCTGCTCGCTCTCTCTCTCTCAAATAAATAAATAAAATCTTAAAAAAATAAAAAAATAAAAAAATTATTATGGATAGAGAGTCACAATGTAGTGATAAAACAATTCACAGGGAGTACAAATGAATTTTAAAGTTGAATTATTATTTTATGGATTAAAATACTTTAATCAAATGATTTAATTATAACCATAAATTTTAAAAATTTCAATCATAATTTGGGGGTCCCAGGGACCTCTTTCAATCATTTATAGGTTAGGTAGAAAAAATTAATAAAGCTATATAATAATGTTTGAACAACATTTAATAAACTGGATTGAAAGAACATAAGCATACTATGTATACATATGTATATTATTCTAATAATATGTACATATATATAAATAGTTTGTGTATTAAATTTAATTTATTAAATTTGTTGTTCAAACATATTTCATGTTTAAGCTTTAGGTTATGTCTGTCCTATCTATCTACCTACCTATCTACCTATAATTAGCAATGAAGAAATGGGAAGTGAAATGAAAAAATAATACTGCTATTATTAGACATAAATAATTTGCATTAATTAACTGTTGTACAAGAGTTAAAGATCACGTATTCTTCTCAAATGTGTGCTCAATATCTATATAAACTGGCTACTCCTCAATAATGAAGGGGAAAAAAAGACAGAAAGAATACAAATTGCAGTTAAGCTGGAAGTAATAAAAATATAAATTAAATTATCTCCATGCATTTGTTAATGTAAATAAATGCTTTTGAATGACTCATGTTTGAAAATAAGATCATAAAAGAAATCTAAAATATTTTGATACAAGGATACAAAGTCATTAAACGAAAATAACTTTTTACATACTAAGGATGAACAATTGGAAAATGAAATAGGTAGCAAAACCATGTACAGTAGCATCATAAGTATTTTGTAAGAAATAGGAATATATTTAATGTAAATGTTTAGTAACAAATTATGTAATTGCTGTATATTACATCTTGGGAAATTGAGCTGAAGGGATATTAAGTAGAAATTTATAGCACCAAATAGTGAGTTAGAAGGTAAGTAAGTCTGAAAATTAAACGAAGTAGCATCCTATTTGAGCAGTGAGGAAAACAAAAACACATAAAAATAAATTTATAAATCTATGGAAAAATAAGGTAAAATAATGATAGCATTAAAAAGTAAAAGTGAAAGAAAGGACAGCATAGAGGTCAAAAAAGCAAGCTTGTATTTTGAAGAGTCCAGTAAAATTAGCAAACCATCTATAAGGTTCATGAAGAAAAAGGAGAAAACAGAAATCATCTTAAAATCACTAAATGGGAAAAAAAATTATACAATTCAGTGGAGGCTGTTATTATTAAATTTATTCCAATTATTTTGGATGCTTAGATAGAATGGTCAAATACATAGGAAATGAAAATTTATTAAAGCAAAATTATTTAAAAACATGCACTCATCAATGTTCTTAGAACTAGTTAAGAAATAGAAGAAGTAATTTGAAAGACCTTGTGGGAAAACCCTGCCTGGGTCCAGATGGTTTTACAGGCAAATTCTACACAATTTCAGTGAACAGATAATTTTAAGTACATGAAACAAACAACACGTTAGAACACTTCACGATCATTTCCATTAAGCCAGTATAATCTTGATTCCAAATCTAGGCAATGGTAGACAATGATAAGAAAACCGATTTGCAGGCCAATCTTGCTGTGAATATAGATCAAAACTCTTTATATTCAGAAGCCAAATCCTACAATTATATCAATCATAAGCAAGTTGAATTTATCCCAGGATTTAAGTTTGGATTAACATTAGAAAATTTGTGATGTTAATCTACCACATCAAAAGATTAAAGGAGGAGAAATATGTGATAATCACCATATGATAAATTTAAAGAGGCAAAAAAAATTTATTTGACAATAATCAACAACTATTCATCATTAAATCTCTTAACAAGTAATCCATTAGAGGTATCCACTAAAAAACCACAGCAAATACATTCTCAACTGAAAATATTTGAAGCATTTCCTCTAAAATAAGACAGAAGAAAGAAAGATGTCATTATCACTACTTTTATTTAATTGTATACTAAGTGTTCCAGCCAGCACAGAAAAAAAAATTTGAAAAAATGAAATAAATGCAGGCAAATGATTAGAATAAGAAGAAACACAGTAAATGCTATGATTGTTTGTGTATACAAACCAGAATTGTTTACAGTCAAATTATTAGTAATAAGAGTATCTACAAATCCTTAAAATAAACATACAAAAATCTATGGAAGTTCTATTCAATAGTAACAAACAACGAATAAAATTTGAAAATAAATATAACTTACAATTATAACAAAGACCAACAAATTCCTAGGAATAAATCTTAGGAAAGCCATACTAAAATTTTTGTGGAGAATTTTAGAAAATATATTGGAAAGCACTAATAAGACAAATAAATGGAGATACAAATCAAGTTAATGAACAGAAGATTTCAATGTAGTAAAAATTCAATTTTTGCCAAACTGATACCTATTTACATATATATATTGAGAACTAATTATAAATAAGTGTTAAAGATACATTTTAAAACTTAAGTAGATAATATAGGTAAGATTTTTCTATTATTTGAGGATAGGGAAGAATTTCTTAAATATACACCTGTATAACCATAAAGGGAAGTATTAGTAAGCTTGACCTCCTTGAGTTGAAAAATTTCTGTTCAACCAGAGTTGTCAAGAATAAAGTGAAAATAGGGATGTCTGGGTGGCTCAGTCAGTTGAGCATTTGTTGAGCATCAGACTCTTGATTTCAGCTCAGGTCTTGATCTCATGGGCCATGGGTGCGATTGAGCCCCAGGTTGAGCTCTGCACTGGGAGTTGGCTTGGAGATTCTCTCCCTCTGCCCTTCCTCCCACTGTGTCTTCTCTCTCTCTCTCTTTCTCTCTCATAAATGAATAATTCTTTTAAAAAAGAATAAAGTGAAAACAAGCATAAAAAGGGTAATCATATTTGTAACAATATAAATGAAATTAATTTATATCTGAAATATAAAAGACCTATAAGTCAAAAAAATGAAAAAGACAACCACTCAATTTTAAAATGATAAAAGATATAAACAGGTATTTCAGAGAAGAGGAAACACAAATGGCCAATAAACATAGGATAAAACACACAAACTCATTAGTGTTAAGGCAGTTGTCAATTATAATTATAAACAAAATTGATTGTAAATTAAGAAATCTAAGAATATTAAATGTGACTTATTAGTAATGCCTGTAGTATTTGGCAAACAAGGAATATTCTATATGTAAATGTCAGATAATGAATAAAATGCAAATTACTACCAGACAAAAAAAGATTACCAATGCCGGACTAAATTTATTTGCCCTATAGAAACTAAATGTTTGGGAAAATGATGTTAATATTAACAAAAAGAAGAGTCAGGAGAAAAGTCAAAGTTTAGATAATTGTCATGTTAGACATCTTAAGTTTGGGTTGATGTCATAATATATTGGAAAGTATAGAGGAAAAGTCTTTGGAAACTCAAGTCTGGCATTTGATAGAATTATGGTTCTGATTCATTCATTTGTACTCAAGAGTTATTTTAACTGAGTTGCTATAGGCCCCATTTTCCTGCAGGATAGTCACAGATACATGACATCCTGTCTGGATACCATCTCCTTTGCTTTCAAAAGTGTCCCTTTGTGGGGGAGGGAAAGAGTGTCCTTTTTGGGTGAAAAATTATATCGCCACCCTATATAAATTAACTCTGTTTCAGTTTTACTGTGCCATATTTTGATAAGGGCTTATAGATTCTGAAAACTGATACATGAGATCCTCAAAAGATTAGACAGAGCACCTAGAATTAATCGGAAACAAAGCCAGACAATTTTGAAATGAAATGCCCAAAGGATAGTCACAATAGATACTTACCATGTTACTAATGATGCAGTATGTGACTTTTTCACTTGGATAATGATCTGCAATAACTTTTATAATTAATTGTGTGCAAACAGAGAGTGGAAAATTCTACCCTCTTCATCCAGAGAAAGCCTTGGTTTAGTTCTACTGTTGGAATAGATGAATATTTCAGAATCAAGATCGTGTGCTACAAGTTTCACTTGAAAGAAACATAGCTATAATATGCCATTCCAACATGTCATGGAATTTTGCTAAATTCTCCACATCCATTAACTACGGATTATTGTGTTGTAATGTATGATCCCATATTTGCTGGTATGCACTATAAAGACTTTTATATTAAGCGGTCCCATTGATTAACATGGACAGGAGGAGAAGGAGGTATTCTGACTGGACAGATTCCATCTTTTGAAGCCTTGAGTATTTGGCCCAATTTTCAATGTCAAGTATAGACTGTAATTTATCCAGACTTGGCTTTTGTTCTTTCCCACCCCCAACCTTAAAAACTACAGGGTAATATAGGCATTTGAATTTATTAGCATTCATCAAAGAGTATTTTTGGCAGCATTGTATCACAAAGGCTGACATTGGCATATATAAAACAATACATGTGCAAGCCTGCAAAGAAAGGAAATTTGAAGAGAATGTCCATTATATAACTTAAGCTGTTTTTTCTGGATCAAATAAAATTATAGAGGCGCCATGCATAGTGCTGTTGCTGAAGGCCATCATAAACCCTGGTTTTCATGGGGTTATATGGTCTTTTCACCATGAAAAAAATTCTTTCTGTATTTAAGTTGCCAAAGTACTGAGGCAGCCTTTATTATTTTTTTTTTCCAATTAAAAAAGAGTACCTACGAAATAAGTTCTTTGAAGACAGACAAAATTAAAATTTAGATGACTTGATAAATATTCTTAGACCATAATTTTTTTTCTTTTTGTAGTAAAGTTGTATTACGTGATTATAGTTGTCTCTAGTTAATGTGTTTGAAAAGCAAGGAGAGATATCTGTCCGATAACACTAATTTATTTTTCAAATATTTTTATAAAAGTTAATATGCAATTTTCCAGGGCATGATAACAAATTGGTGAGCACTGTGTCACTTGTCCATTGCCTAGGATTCAAAACCAAAGTTTACTTTTATGTGAGGAGGAAAACTAATCTCAAAAATCGGATAACTTGCAATTATATATTTGAAGCTTTAAAAAAAAATAACAATCCAGGGAAATTGAAAGTTTGAGTCACACCTGGATTGATGTCCCATAGGGAACATCTGCATATTCAGAAATATCTAAATGTTTTACTAAAACTTTCAGTCAGAGAGGCAGATTTTGAATTAGAAAGGGGTTTTGTTTCTCCTGTAATTGTGAATCAGACAACATATACATGCCATCACAACAAAATAAGCATAATAAATTAAATCAGCTAGTTGTCCCATCTCTGAGAAACTTCTCAGACTCTGTTATGCTGTTGTCTATTGCAAAAGAGATTACAGTTCTTTTTTGAACCTGTTATTCAATTGATGTTATGTCCTTTCACATCAGAGGGCATATGATGACAGTTTGTCCCATTATTGGTGATGTTAAGTTTAATCATTTGGCTCAGGTAATCCACAAGATTTCTGCACTCACTATTTTCTTTTTGTGTTAGTATGAAATCTATGGAATGATACAGTGAGACTATTTGAGCTGCCTATTTTTCAAGTCTTTTACCAACAGTTTTAGCATCCATTGATAGTTTTCATTTAAAGTAATCATCCCTATATTTGTGGTAATATGATGGTTTTCTATCATTTATTTCTTCGACATATATTAGTAGAAAGTGTTTAGGAAAAGCCCCCCACCTCACGTCACCCATTTTAATTATGTTTTTATTTTTTTAAATTTTTTAAAAGATTTTATTTATTTCTTTTAGGGAGTGACTGAGAGAGAGAGAGAGAGAATGAGCACAGGAGCCGGGGTAGAAGGAAAGGGAGTGGGAGAAACAGACTCCCCTGCCGAGGAGGGAGCCCCATGCAGGACCCTGAGATCATGACCTGAGCCAAAGGCAGACGCTTAACCAACTGAGCCACCCAGGTGCCCCAATTATTTGTTTTTAGTATCAGTGATGACTCATGGATCCTTTGCTTAATGAATGTTTTATATCTATTTCTGTCAATATTTGTTTTAGGGAAAGTTGTCTTTAATTTGGCCAAGGAAATAGTGTCACTTCTGGATGATTCGTATGTTCTTTAGCATTACAAAATGGTTTTTGAGCACTTCTTCAGTTCCTAACATGAAAGAAGTCACTAAGTTTAAAGAATGACACCAGGTTAGATCCTTGACTAAAGAAGAAAAAAGAAAAACCCAGCTGTAAAAGGTATTATTGGGACAATTAGGAAAATTCGAATATTGACTAGACACACATATATATAAAATACAAGTACGTATTAATGTTAATTCTTCTTACTGTGAAAATGTAACTGTTTTCATATAGAATAATACTATTGTTCTTAGGAGACATATGCTTAAATATTGAGGAGTAAAACATCACCGTGTTTTTAAGTAACTCAAATGTCTCAACAAATGCTACAAAATGTTAACAGTTGGTCGGCCTAGGTAAAGACTACTTTTTGGAGTTGGAAGTATTTCTAAATTAAAGTTAGTGCAAAAAATATAGAAATTATATTTAGATAATCCTGAATGAGGATAAAAGCATGAACTTAACCAAGCAAATGGAAAACAGTGGATAGCTTTAAAATTTTTTTCACTAATGAGGACAAATAAGGACTTCAAGTTGGGAAACCCAGCTGCTTACTTTAGTTGATAAAGATTCAGTTCTAACACAGCTAAAATTGACACTGCTTAAAAGCGTAAAGTTGAACAAAAATCAAAAGGGCTGCATTAATGCTTCAGCGAAGCTGGATTTTAAAGTAACCTTTTTCCTCTCTTCTGGAAACTTACCCTCTTCCCTTCTTAGCCTTTTGCTTCAGGAACCAGGAACCACCCTGAAAACATGACAAATGAGGCTGGCAGCACACACAATTCCTGTCGAAACCCGTTAGATCATGTATTTTCCTGTAAAATCCTCTGGACTCTTCCTTCAGGGGGGCTTGCAGTTTTTTGGAATCCATAGCCTGCTGTAGCCTACTTTGCCCTACAAAGCAATAAAGCTATTGTTCCTCTTTATCCCAAACTCTGTCTTCGAGTTCTGTTTTGGCTTCAAAGCACAAAAGTTGGTTTTTGACAACAAAATCACAAGCGTAAGACCAAAAAATAAGCTACTACCCAGATGGAAAAAGAAAAAATATGATTAATTGAATTTTTAGGTAGAAAATCTGTTTATTTAAAAATCTTATTACTATATTTATAAAATTGTTAATAATAATCCCTGTCATTGTATCATATGTATCTTCTCCTAACATATTAACTATATATGTGAAATATTATTGAACTTCTGTGATGAAGATCTAGATGATTCAGCTAAATATGTACATCATAAAAAGCTAAGATAGTTTGTGTATTATCAGGTGTCTGTCTCATAACAACATTAGAATTCAAGGGCACAAAGATTTTGGGTAGCAGGTGCTAGTCAATTAAGGTGTCACTCAGTAATGTCGGCCATATTATCAAGGACTGTTTAGCAAATGAAAAGACTTGAACATAGAAAAAATAACCCAAATATGCTGTTTTTAAAAGGTAAATTCATGCAATTTTCAAGTCATCTGTGGTGTTCTTCTAGAAGGAAAGACTCGATTTCTTTATAATGTACAGGAGATACTATTTATTTAGATGACTAAACTGCTTCCATCTGGTCAAGGGCAAGTAAACTAGCACATTCATTTAACAGGAAGAGCAAGCGTTACAAGATGCATTAAATTGTTTGGAAATATGTGAGGTGGGAAAAAGGAATTTATGAGCACTTATTATTATAATGCTCACTACTATTGAAAGTAGTCTGAAAAAGTTGTTTTTGGAATTCTAAGTCTTCCATTTCAGAAGCATTGATTAAATTAAATTTATTTAAATGAATCATTGTAAAGGTTGACTTTTTTAATTACAAAGATTTATAATTAAGGAGGTAAAGACAACAGGTTAGCAGTGCATATTGGATGTGCTGGAAATCAGAATGCATATGGAAATGAAAAAAATCCGACTAAACTGTGCATGCCAATAAGTGGCATACTATTAGCACTTGTAAAGCTTCCCCTTTGTAAATCCAGCTAAACTATATTTAGACTTCTAAACAAGGAAATCTCTTCCTACGGCATTGCTGTTTTGGTTGTTTTACTTTTTTATTTCTCTTTTTTACTGGGTGATTCTTGTTTAAAAAGCAAAGTCGTGTTGTTAGCTAATTTTAAATTGTTTAATATTTCACAAAATACTTAAATCTTTTACCTATGCATGTTTTTACATGATGGTTGGACATCATTCCTAAATATATGATGTAGTAAGTAATAAATAGCAGAAAAGAACGTGTTCAAAGGAGTAATTAATATAAAATTAACATTTGGACTTCTAGTGCAGATAGTTCACTAACTGCAATATAAAAATTGAATAGACACCTAACATTTGGTTTTTAGATCATCCCATGACTTAGGGTGTACATACAGCCTAGATACCATGGGAGTGTAAGTTATGCAAAATGTATGAACTCTTACTGTTGAATATTTTATACACACACACACATATGTTTTGGATTGGCACAGTTCTTGCAGAATATTCCTGTTATTACTCAATTATATGTTTCTTAAAATATAGAAAAATATAATCTAAGAAAAATGATGATATTATAATGATGCACTTTGTAACACAATAAAAGACCATAATGATTTATTATTTTTTTCAAATAAATTAGAGAAGAAAAAGGACTAAAATATTTATGTAGTCTAACTCAGAAACTTTATCTCTTCAAAATGAGTTCAGTGAAATTAAGTGGTGATTTAAATATCTCCTCCTTTACGGTATTTTGCTAGTGATATACATATATAGGAATATATACACATATGATACATATAGGATATTATATGCATTTATTATATATAATAAATCATATACATTAGAGTGTCTGATAAATAATAATCAATTCTAGAATTTGACCCAATTTATTAATAACATTGGATTTAATAGTTTACATGTTTCATAACGATTTAATAGGTAATATGATAATATCTTAGGCTAACTATCACAAATATATGAAAAGAAATATAATGACAGGTCAGATGATTTACTCTATATTCAGAACAAAAGTCAGAGTCATAACTCGGCAGAAGCTTAAAGATCTTATTGGAAGGCCCTGCTGTTCTTTGAGGTGAGAAGGGCATTATGCATTATCTTCCACTGTTTGGCATTACAAAAGACTTGACTTTGTGAAACACCACCAAATATTATTTGGTGAGTATTTCCCAAATTTTCTCATTGTCATTCCACTGTTTACTCAGTTCCTGATTTCTGATTGGCACAAGTTAGCAGGAAATGAAATGTTACTTCTTTACCATCATACCAATTGTCCAGTTTTTACTACTCTTTAGGAGGTCTCAGGGTAATGAATCCGAGTATAGGGGTTATGTGAAAAGTGACTAAGGGATTAAAACAGTGATTGATATTACATGGGTATTCCTTCATGTGGGAAGTTGAAAGATGGGGTGGTGGCTTTTGGTGTTGGGACCTATGTATTTCAGTGTATTTGCTAATGATGAAGAGGACAACATAAACAGGGAGACGGTGAAATATTCTGACAACACTAAACTATTTTGGTTAGTTAAAAACTAATGAGGTTTGGGAGATGCTCCAGATGGCTCTAATCATACTGGAGAATTGGGCAGCCCAGTGGCAGATGAAATTCATTTTTGATAAATGTACAGGAAGGAATATTGAAAAATTATAATCTAAACTCTCCATGTATACCATGAGATTTTGAACTTGCAAATTCTCTGAGGAGCAAGACATTTACTGCTACCATTGCTGGTTCAATGAAGGTGTCCCCCAGCGCACATCTTTTTGGAAACAGCTGAGTAGATGCACGATGTGTTTAGAAAAAGGTTTGAAAATGCAAATAATAGGGAAAGCTGTTTTGAGACAGATAAAGAATGTTTTACCCATTGCAGCAGGATGGATTTCTTCTGGGTAACAAGTGAGAAGTGACAGAAACAAGAAAGTCACAGAAGCTTGTGGAAAGAGTGACTTATTCCTGAAGTAAGATTGAAAGACAGGCTGACAACTGGAGAACACATTTACATATGCCCAAACCTGTTAGTACTATAAAGCTTTTCAATTTTGAGCAAGATTTGAACCATGGAGAATTTGATCTCATTAACGGGGCAGCAACTGTGGGGCCCTGACAATTAATACATGAGTTTGAAGATTTGGCACATGAAAGTTAAAAACTCAAGGCTTAGCTCTATTTGGTACTTGTTGGTAGTAGATAAATCCTGACTATGTACCGGCACAGCCTCTTTGTAATGTTTATACCCCGGAAAAGAAAAGAGTAATTGTATTAGCATATCAAAAGATCATGCTTCCAATTCACCACTGCTTGAGTAAGAAATAGGTAAACATAGTGAGGAAAGTGTTAGATGCATAACAGAGATTGCCTTCAAACACAGATAGTCAATAACAAATCGCTCACACTGTATTTTTTTAGTTTGCTCCAAATGGGTAATAGGAAACTGTCTCAAACTGTTACTGACTCACACCTGTTAAAGAAAAAAAAAGACAGGCGCCAAATAGAGTCACTTGTGCTAAGCTCCACATCAGTAAACCAAGACTTAATATCTACCCAATTGTAGTTTCGGCATCTCCCCAGAGTGTGATCTTTAACTAGTTGGTCTGGAATTACCTGGCCAGCACTGGTGAAGTAATCCATCTGATAGATCCCTGCTGTCCCCCAAAGAAAGATGAGGTAATTCTCTCTTTCTTTGTCCCACCCCCTTTTACCTATAAAAGTCTCCCATTTTGTTTTTTTCTTTGGAGTGCCTTTCTACTCCCTAGATGGGATGCAGCCTGATTCATGAATCACTGAATGAAGCTAATTTGACCTTTAAATTTGCTCAGTTGAATTTTGTTTTTAACCTACCCAACTACAATGGGGAGAAACATTTTATAAGTTAAAGGTTCATCAGTAAATTTAACAGCTTTTTTTTTAACTTAATGAAACCATTTACTTTGTTTAGTAAAGGAAATGTGAAAATATGTATTATTTTCTCAAGGGATTGCAACAAAGTCTTTTGATCTGTTAAAGATAAGTGAAAAGTGCCAGGATAAGTATTCCATAAATACAATTTAAGAATTCATGAGAAACTAGCCAAAAAGCCATGCTTTGCATGACATAGAAATAAAGTTAGTCCTAAGAAATATAAATCAGGGGCGCCTGGGTGGCTCAGCTGGTTAAGCAGCTGCCTCAGGTCATGATCCAGGGGTCCCAGGATCAAGTCCTGCATCGGGCTCCCTGCTGAGCCGGGAGTCTGCTTCTCCCTCTGGCCTTCACCCCACTTGTGCTCTCTCTCTTTCTGTCTTTCAAATAAATAAATAAATAAAATCTTTATTTTAGTAATATAAATTTAAAGTAATATAAATCAGCAGGTATTTAAAATTATAATACAGATTTCATAACCACTGAACATGATTAAAGAAGTTGAACTTAAATATGACAAATAAACCTAATAGCAATTAAATACTACGTAATTATATATGTTTATATATAATATATATTAGTATGCATATTTCTTTATTATAATTGTATAAGTATAAAACTAGACTACAGTGTATATATCACTGTGTGTCACTAGTTTTTATTCATAATTAGAATTTGCTCTAAGTCTTCTGTTCTTCTGATACATGATTCTTACAGGAAGTATCCAATAAAGTCTTCTTTTTGCTTTCCACTGGAGCAACACTGGGAATATAATATCTTGGTGGTGAAATAGTTTTCTTTTGGGAAGGAACTTTATTTGGGAAGCAGAATTCAAGAGGCATGCTTCCTAACGTCGTTATGTACCAGATGTGCACAAATCTATGTAAGGTTCTCCATATTTTAAAATAATTTTTTCAGTGAAACACAACCTGAACATTTGATTACAGACATGCTAAGCAACTCTTTGGATTATTTTAGATATTTGCATAAGATTTTAGGGAAACTGCTTAAGAATTCGTTTGGACCCACATTAGAACAAAACTACCTATATGATGGTTTAGACATCTATGAGTGATCTCAAAATGCTGACATGTTGAAAATTGGCCAGGGAGGTGAAGTGAACCTGCTAGTTGCTGAAACAGTAGCAATGAGAAATGAATGAAACAGTAAGGAGGAAAGGGGCTGTTCAATAACACTTCATATCCTAAGCATGTCCCTCTGAATGCCACATGTTCTCTCAAGATGTTGAACAGACGGCTTCTATGGGGATGCCCCAGTCATCAAGGGTGTAGTGAAGGAAGGCACCTGAAACTGTGATTGAATCCTTCTGCATGCATCTGCATCGCCCTCTGGCTCTCAGCATTCCTAGAACTCCCCTCTTCCTAGCAATCAATCTCTTCCAGCACACTATGCTGAAAATTCACTATTCAAACATGCTGTTTTCCTTTTACTGAATAATTTGTATAAGTGAAAATGAATAATACTGGTCACAGGAGTTACAAACAAAAGTGGTTCCATGTGTGCTTCGACAGGCAGTTCACTTCTGCAAAGGGGCCCCAGGATCGTCTAACTCCACTGGCACTCTAAGAAAGCTATGCTGATCCTAATTCTGCAGATGAAGGGCCTGATTACAGATGGTGTTAGTTTGAAGTTGTAATTTGTTGATAAAACCTCTTACAAAGTAATTGTTTCTAAGGGAGAAGACAAAAACCACTGAGTAAAATAACCACAACAGTAACAGTTTGGGATACCTTTTTTATGTTATAGGATGTAGAGATTCATGGACACACTTTCAGAAGCAAGCCAAGTTTTTACTCTTTTTCCTTTTTTTTTTTTTTTTTTAACTTTTAATTCTTCCAGGAGCCCTGAGTTCGGGAAATGCGTAAGGAAATGGCTGCTTGATCTACTCAGTGGATTCTATTACCAAAGGAATAACCTCACTCTCTTATTTGGTTTTCCATAAAGTGAGCAGAATCTTAGTTTCAGGACATGTAGTTTGAGGGCAAAATGTAGCATGTTACATGTGAATGAATGAATAAATAAAATTTCCACTATCTAACAATGAAACCACAGTTAAAGAAATAGGCTTGGCAGAATCAGAGGAAAAATAAGCTCTGTTGAGCTTGAATGAGGTCTACAGTGAAAAGGAATGGAAATGAGAAATATTGCAACATCTTCAAAATCATTGCTTCTTTGGTTTGGGTCTCCCACAGCATTTGCATGTCGTTAGATTATAAATTACTATGGATTTACAATCCTGCTTTCCCATGGCACACATTTATGAGAAAGAGTTCACCTATCCATGAGAACAGGGGTTTTCTGTCTTTAATTTTTATGATTGTACATAGTATCTAGCATATACCTTACCAGAAAGTATATGGCTAATTAATAAGCAAATGTATGAGCAAATTAATGAATAAATGAATGATTTTAACGAAGGAGATAGAGCAATAGATATGTGTGATATAAGGGGAAAATATCATGGTGGGAGTCTGAGGGTGTGAAAATGGAGGCACCTCCGATTGCTCCCTTCAAAACTGCAGTATTTCAGGGCACCTGGCTGGCTCTGTCAGTAGATCATGTGACTCTTGATCTCAAAGCTGTGAGTTCGAGCCTCATGTTGGGTGTAGAGATTACTTAAAATCTTTTTTTAAAAATGAAACATTTCAAGGAGTCTGTGTTACAATATTCTACCAAGTTATATATTTTCTCACAGCCATCAACCTATGTGTTTTTTGTTTTTTGTTTTGTTTTGGTTTGGTTTGGTTTTTTATGAGAGAGAATATAGAAGCTTTCTTGTAATGCCTGGTTCCTAGAGATAAGAATACAGCATGGTATAAGTTAAGAGTTCTATCATTGCTTGTTTGAAATGAAACTTTCTCATCTCTTGATATTCTTGATGTTGTCTTCCTTGATTCTCCACCAAATTTCATGACCACTCATATAACTAACTCCTCTTCCTCCCATAAAAAGACATATTCCCCAAAGCTGAGTTTGTGTCTATCTTCCCCTTTTCTTATCAAGCAGTAGCTTGAGCTCTCACATTTATACAAATGGCTCATCAGTCATTATATCAAGCTGTGATCTCTCTTTCATTATTCAAATCCTACATTGCCAATAAAGAATCAAATTCCTTATGCCCAAAATTGATGTCTTCTGTCTTATTCTCCCATTCCTACTTTTTCTTCTCAGTGCCATATTTCCTCTCAATATCTTTTTTACCAAGGGTTGAAACACTGATAGCCATTAAATGGGTATCAGATATATCCCATCAATTCAACCTCCCTAACAACCACCCCCCACCTCAGCTTTTACTTCTTCACTTCACAGTTTTTCTGGCCATCAGCAGTTTTTACTTCCTTATCCCACATCAGTACTCTCCACTTTTGAATCAACTTTTATGTTGCTTTCAGGTATATGTCTATAATTACCCTGATTCCTTATAGTGAGATGTCAATGGATAGTATTCTCCCGCCTAAAAACCTTTGATCATTTACTCAAGTCTAGATAACTCAATATAAATTTTACCTCCCTAAATCCAAATGGTAGGATGCTCATCTTTACCTCCCCCTTATGCCATTCTTGTACACTAATTCTAGAAGGAACAGGGGTTTAAGAATGAGACTTGAATTTGAAATTTAAGCCTCTCATACACTAGTAAGTTTGGATGGCAAAGATAACCTCTTTTTGTTTGATTCATTATTATAAAATGGACATTGGAAGTTAACCTCTAAAACATTAAGATAAAATAAGAGGAAGTATGTAAACACACAGAGTTTTTAGGATCACACTTAGTGGGCTTTCTCAAAAACAGCTCCCCTTTTTGACTGTTAAATTACTTGAATGTAGGAACAATTAATTAACCACAGTGGTGTAGATAGGAACCAGATTTTGCTGTCAGAGGATAAGAAGTTTGAAACTGTCACTCACAAGTGTTGAGAAATTCAGCTTATTTATCAGAATGGCAGTTGTTCCATCTGTAAAACAATTCCTACTTCTCAAAAGTATCCTCAGGACCTCCTGTACATAGAAGCACGAATGTGAAGCTTCTACAAAGAACAAAATTAAGTGTTTTCCTCCTTTCTTGGTGTTTATTATAGTGCATAGTGAGTTCTCATAGAAAATGATGGAAAAAAATATCAATTAGTGATCATTGGTTTAATTAATTGTGTTACAGCATTATTAAATGTGGCTTTTAGATCTATTCATTGGTCTACTTTAGGAATGAAAAAAAAAACCTTACCCACTGGAATAATTTATTACTTATGGTTTTCCTTTCTGGATTATGGTTTCAGAGATTTCTAAAGCACCTTACCCTTTGTGACTCAGAAATAGTCAATAAAGGTTAATCCTTCAAACATTGGACTCTGATTTCCATTTCCTGGGCTTGATTGTGTTGCTGGATATGTTTTTATGAGTGAAATTACTAAAAAAAAATCAGTTAACATAAAAAAAGATCTTTTACATCCAATTTCCAAACTCCTAATAACGTGTATCCACCATTACTTGAAATATGCAAATGTTGCATTTCATTTCAGCCACTGACATTATGTGTAGTCATAGTGGATGGGTTTAGTGAATTCTGATATGCAGTACTGTGGGAAACAGAAGGAAAGTTAATCATTATTCAGCATTTATTTCTCCACATATTTAATTTGCCGTAGATTAGGGAAATGTCTTCATTATAGGTATTTAGACTAGATCAGTAAATTCATTTGTGCTGATTGAGTCCACACTGATCTGTGATACTTGGCGCTCCACGTCTACATCTGCTTTGAGACCGAGGTGTTAGAGGCTTACTTCGCCGGAGCTGTCTTTGTGTTATAATTGCATGCCACGGGCTTACTCCACTGGGCTATGTGTACGTTACTGCAATTGAACTAAAATGGGTCTGTTTTTCACCAAGCACAGTTTAGTCATGCATCAATACATTTTTAATTAAAAGTGTGTGACAGGTACAATAGTGGAACACACCAAATAATTTTCTCAAACATTCCATTTCCTCAAAGATAGGTAATCAGAATCTTGTCTCTGGCAGCCAGTGTGAGTATATTTTTTATCTAGATGTTTGATTAAATATCTAAAAACTTTATGCTAAGCCACTGCATTTTGGTTGTAAGTACTCTACCACCGATACTTTATGCTGTTACATCAAAATAAAGCATTTGGTCCTGACAGAACTAAAATAAGTGACAAGCAATCTGATGGCATTTTTATTTTTATTTTTAATGTTCATAATGAAGAGATGAGGAGTCAGCAGTGATATGAATAGTGGAATCAATTAGAAGTGGTTGTTTTAGGAAAGAAATCACAATGAAAAGGTTAGTCACAGAAAGAACGACTTCAGGATGCTTGTACTAAGATCCGTGATTAACATGACAGTATTGCGATGTTGATATAGAGATTTTATGCAAAGACTAATCTCTCTAAATGAATTGTACACATGAAAGTTGGGAGACTGACACACACTACAACTCCTTGAATTCTTTGCATATATCACAGTGCAAATTCCCCCAGAACAATAATCTAAATATAAGGTGGCAAATTCAATTTTGCTGATAATAGTAGATGTAGTGGTTTAATCACTGATAGACCAAATTTAGGGCCTTTATAAAAAGATTCAGTTTTCTTTAATGGTCGTGTATTTTCAGATTTGAATTTTTTTACCTCAGTATTTTATATTTAAATAGTCCATTAGCTGTTACAAACTCAAAATAAATTACACTCTTGTAGTGACATTTGGCTTTGATGTTAATTCCATGTGACTTGAGGCCATGTAAGAAATTGGTGTTCTCAATACTACCACATGATTCTGTAGAAGACAATTCTCATAACATATGAAGTGAACAGAAAACAGAAAGCTTTGGCTAACCCAGTGAAACTTGGTTAACTTATTTGCACCGGTTATGTGTTTAAAAGTTGTCTGACTCCTAAAAATATGAAATATATTTCTATATAAGATTTTTAAGAAATCATTTTTTATATATTCTATATTACCTTGTCATTACAAAGTTTATCACATTATGTTGGATTGTTATGGCCAATGTTTTTAAATATAACAATAATATATTAAGGAAAACTCTGGAAATTAAGGAAAACTTAAGGAAAAATAAAAAAATACAAAGGAGATTTCTGAATTTTATTTTAATCTATTATATAATGACATTGCTAAGATTGAAGCACTAAACAGAATTAATGGCATTAAATAAAGAGATGGCATGGTGCATATTCTGAAAAAAAAACATGTAATTTTGTTTGGAAAACAATAATTTTACAAAGAATGCCACTGTAGAATAATGTTAGATATAAAACCATGCAAAAGGAATCTCAATTTAGTGGAAAAAAAGTAAAATTTAAATTGGAGCACTTAGTGATTATATGTTGTCCCTTTCCCTACTGTCAGTAATGTGGAACATTATCAACTTAACTTCAATTTCTCATATATACATTAGAGTAAAATTGTAGCCAATCACATAGGATTGCTAAGAAGAGCTAATTAAATTGTGCCTATTTCAAGAGTTTTATTAGTTGAAAAACTATACATCCATGATGTTTCATTCTTTCAAAAAAATTTTATTAAGCATTTGAGTTTATCACATTTAAACTGAGAATTAAAGAGTGGGTGGAGATAGTTAAGTAAAGGGAGAAAGATGCCTGGAAATATCAAGCACAGAATATATCTTATGTCATGGCCTTCACATGCACAACTCCAGAGTGAGGGGGCAGGTATTGGCCAAGAAAATTCTATTTACGTGATACTGGAGTTATGCCGTATACTAACCTGAGTGACAATATACAGTAGTTCTGGTGAAACCAGGAAGAGCTTGGCAATTTCTAAAAGTAAAATAAGCCCATTTTAGTTTGACTTTGAAAATCTTGAGAATGTTGTACTTTCATCCTAGGAGCAAGGGGAACATTATGGTTTGAAAGAAAAACTCAAGAGTTGTGTTATAAAAAGAATAATTTTGACTGTGGTCTGGTGAATGGATCTGATGGATGAAGTTTCTAGCTATGACAAATTATAGTACATTAGTTCAAAATAATGGTGTCCTTGGTTAGGAATGTGAAGATTGAGCAAAGTACAAATTGTGAAGAAAAACTGTGGACATTATAAACAGGATTTGATACAAACAATGGTTAGTACTATTTAGACTATGTTGTATGAATTCTGCCTCAATAAATTATTAAAAAATAAACAAAAAATATGAACTGATGTTTAGGTATGTGCAGAGCTGCTATTCTTCAATTATGAACCCAACACAATATTTTCCAATCCATGTAACAGCTCAGAGAGTAACTCTAATGTGAATTATTATTTCTCCTGTAGCATGGTTGTCTGTGGTACACAGCACAAAAAGTAGCAGCACCCTTTTCCTCATACATATACCAAACAGCAGAAAACTTGTCCCACTACAAAGCAAATTGCCAAAATAAACAGTTGCATTTAATTGGTAATCCCTGTTTAAAGACATTGATATCATGCAATGTCCAATATAATAATCTGATTTTTTTAAATGATGGTTTGGTTTGCTTTCTCAGAGTGAATTTTCACATCTCATTGGTAAGTGGTATCTAATGTTAGATGACATCTTTCTAGTTGTGTGATTTTTCCTGTCTTGGGAAGTAAATTTAATCAATTCTATGAAATGTTTCACTTGTTGCCTATTTTCTAAAATGATTTTAACTTATCAGAGAGGTCCCTATACTTTATTCAAAACACTGCAAAGTCTTCTATGACTTTCTGTCACTGTTGTGTAAATTTGCAATTGGTGGTATATTGACTTTAAAGGCAATGAGAAACAAATTGATCAGCTTTCTAATAAAATTCAATTTTCAGATATTTATCAATTTAATTACTATTTGCCTTAATGAACTACTTTTCAATGTTGATCTATTTTAATGAATTGCAACTACAATGAAGCATGATTAGAATAACCAAACATGCAAATTTAAAACTACAACATACAAACAAAATGTTAAGTAAAAGATTTTTTCCTATTAACTTGAATATTAGTTGAGACACACTAATTCAGGAGACATACTCATGAATAAAGTAGTTGTTTGAAAATATGGAAGTTTTTATGAAAATGAAAACCAATCTTGCTCTTCAAATATATGAAATGTATATAAACAAAAACAAGTATTGATTTTTTTTCTTCTGAACATGGTAAGCCTGGGAGACACACAATATGACTTCTAAGGCTGTCAGTGACTTATGGGCCATATTTTGAAAATTATTTTCCTAAATGACTTATGTGTTTTATAGAAAGTATAGGCAGGTTTTACTATTTCTATCAATTTTGGATTCCTCCAGTTCCTTACATGCTACCATTACAGACACCATGGATTTCCTACTACACATAAATGATTACCTTCTGATTCTGAGTAATTTTGTTTGTTGTTGTTGTTTTTAATAAGACCATTGTTGAAAGAGAGAGCAGATTTCAGAAGTACTTACTCTGGAACATTTCAGTCTCTATGCATATTTCTCAAGATTCCCAGTGGCCCTTGTACCTCAAATGTATACTGGGAAATTTGATTAAAGAGAATCTTCATTTAACTTCTACAGTCTAGAACACTAAGTCATATTTACTGAGCAAAGATAAATTGTTGCAGCAAAACCATCCTATTTAGTGACTCAACAGAACTTTTAGGTAAATTGACCTCCACCAAATCGGTGGCATTGAGTATGCATTCTATAAATATATTTTTGTGCTTATCATGTGATGTGCCTTGTTATAAACATTCAGAATAGCAAGAGTGAAAATTATCAAACACTAATATGACTTTTCCAAAATCCCTAGGCTAAATTGACTTACAGTGTTGTCACCTGCAAAATCTCTTCCACTTCTTCTGACTTAATAACTATCTAAGTTTATAGTAATCACTTGTTTATGTCTACAACTCTAAATGAAGTCTGGGAGTCAGGCACAGCACTGCCTTATCCACAGCTAAATCCCCGACCCAACAGAGTGCTGACTCAGTGCAGATGCTCAAGAACTCATTGCTGAATAAAAAACAGACTCAAAGAGTAAAATTGGGGGCGCCTGGGTGGCTCAGTTGTTAAGCGTCTGCCTTCGGCTCAGGGCGTGATCTCAGAGTCCTGGGATCGAGCCCTACATTGGGCTCCCTGCTCTGCTGGGAGCCTGCTTCTTCCTCTCCTGCTCTCTTGCTTGTGTTTGCTCTCTTGCTGGTTGTCTCTTTCTCTCTCTCTCTGTCAAATAAATAAATAAAAATCTTTAAAAAAAAAAAAGAGTAAAATTGAATCAATTGTGACTTTTTTTCCACTTTGGGGTTTAAGGAGAGAGATGAGTCTAGATAGTAAAATAAATTAATTAATTGAGAATATGATAAAGGAAAATCAAGATTTTTCATTTTAATCCTTTACATCTAATCAACTCCTTGCCTTAATATCCCTGTGATTCATTGTTAATTTTCTATGATAAGGTTAATAGGTGCTGTGTATCTATATCTAAGTATATATAATATTATCATTAAGTCAAGTGATGTCCTCATAGTTACGTTCTGTCTTAAAATATGTCAAATCCTTTATTAAATTAGCTGTCCAGAGGATGTTTATACTATATGTACTTGAATTTAGTTAGAGCAAGTGAGTGAATCATAATAGTGTTAAAGCTGTTGAAAACCCTGAGGCACACAAAAAGTCAAATGGAACTATGTAAATAGTAATTTTAATTTTATATTGAAACATGCACTCATGTTTCTAAAATGTAATAAATTATTTAGCTACTAATCTTATACTAAATTTTAGTGCTATTTCTGATATTCTTCCTAATAAGAAAATAAAGAGTTCAAATATTATTTAGATTATTTTCAACTCAATTGTTTTCCTATTCTAAGTTAAGATATGGAGCTAACCTCCCATTTCACTAGTCTATATTTCAGTTATAATCTAATAATGCAATATTATATATCTTCTATCAGGGAAATAATTAGAATTAGGCAGAGAGGGCAAACAAAAATATAATTTCTAGATTATCTTTAGCTTAAGTTTATTTTTGGATGAGATTAGTTTTGAAAGAACGAGGCTCAGAAGGGGGGAGAAAATACCCCTGAATATTGAATGAATCAGAATGACGAAGCCAGAAAATTATGTTTCCGCCTACCCTTGATTACCTGTTAACCCAAGGATATGTTTGAGTCTGAAGTGCAAATCAACTACAATTTGGATATTTTTAGTTTATACTGTTTTATAACAGGAAAAAGAAGGGGGCTCTATTTCTAAGAGTGTATAGAATGCTGCAAGAGAATATTACTCATTATCTGAAGGAGAAAGGCCAAATAACCTACAAAATTATTCTACTTTTTGAGGTTGTAAGGTCACCCAAAGTACTGAACTCCAAAAAGTGACAAGCCCCTCTGAAGACACTTGGAACAAACGGACCCTTTAATCTTTGGCAGAGATGGGAAAAGAAGGTGACTGTTTTGTAAGTGAGTTGGAACAAAACATCTAAAATTATTAATTAATCCTTAAATATCAAGTATGGTTTAGTGTGACAGACTAGGAGCCCCGGAAGTTTGCAACACAAGGTTGAATTGGCACTCGTTTCCAAGCTCTTTCACACTGGCCTCCACTGATAGTTCATAGGAAAGATTAGGGCAGAGTAGGAGACGGGAGAGCCACACCCAGGGTAAGTCATAGACATGAATTTGCACACCTCTTCTAGATCCTTCTGTCATACAAAGAAAAGCATTAAGCTGCTGTAGGAGAGTTGGGAAATCTGTCAATCCTCATGCCCCAGATAAAGATCCTTGGCTTCTAGTTGGTGGGAATAAACGCAAAGGTCTCTGCCTTGGGGGAGGTACAGAAAATCTGCTTGGGCCTAGAATCTGCATTAATATGAGGCAGGGGACTGCTTCCACTGGGCAAGGAGCAGAATCTGCACTATTACAAGGCAGGGACTGCTCTAAAGTCCTTAGAAAAGTACTAGTAAAACAAATCCAGAAACATAAAAAAGACAGTTCGTTATGTCTAAATTGTATTTTTCCCAGGAATTCTAAGGTCACTCAATACATAAAAATTAATCAATATAATTTCTCATATCAAGAGGCTAAAATAACAACTTCATATATTCATCTCAATAGCTTTAGAAAATCATTTGGCAGTACTTAAAATCTATTCGTGACTTATGGGACACCTGGGTGGCTCAATTGGTTAAGCATCCGACTCTTGATTTTGGCTCAGGTCATGATCTTAGTGTCATGAGACTGAGCCCCATGTCAGGCTCAGTGCTGGGCATGAAGCCTGAATAAGATTCTCTCTCTCCCTCTCCATCTGCCCCTCCCCACCTCTATCCCTCTCTCTCTCTCAAATAAATAAGTAAATAAATAAAATTTATTCATGATTTAAAAGAAAGGAAGAGTAGAAAAAGAAAAGAATAGGGATGCCTGGGTGGCTCCGTAGGTTAAGTGTCTGCCTTCGGCTCAGATCATGATCCCAGGGTCCTGGGATGGAGCCCCCCATCAGGCTACCTGTTCAGCAGGGATTCTGCGTCTCCCTCTCCCTCTGACTGCTGTTCCCCCTGCTTGTGCTCTCTCTCTCTCTATCATATAAATAAATAAAACTTAAAAAAACAAAGAAATAGAAAAGAATAGAATATAAAAGAACTCCCTCAACTTCATAAAGGACATTGATGAAAAACTAGAGCAAATGTCTTACTTAATGGTAAAAGATTGAACAGTTTCTCTTTAAGATTGGGATTAAGGCAAGCGTGATTTCAATATTTCTACTCAATGTTGCATCGGAGGTTCTAACCAGTGAAGTTAGACAAGAGAAAGAAATGAAGCATTATTACTGGAAAGAAAGAAATGAAACTATCTTTATTTAAAGTCAACACAATTGCCTTTAAAAATGTACCATGAAAGAAAATTAAAAAAATAAAAAGTAAAAAAATAAAAATGTCCCATGATAGCAATTCAATATGTTGTACACCTTAAACTTACACAATGTTATATGTCAATTATATCTTAAAAAGATGTACCATGGAATCTTCAACATTTATTAGAACTCTTGTGTTGTTTTAGCAAGGTTTCACAATACGAGATCATATACAAAAAACAACTGTATTATAATGCACTAACAGCACACATTTGGAGATTGAAAAAAAATACAAAATTGAAATAAAAATGAAAACTTAAATATAAAACATCAAATTTGTATAAATCTAACAAAACATGTGCAGTTTTGGTATACTAAGAACCGTATAACTTTGCTGATGGAATTAAAGAAGACATAAATAAAGGAAGAAATATACCATTTTCAGAGATCAAAAGGTTTAATATTATTAGGAAATTAATTGCCTACTTGACCAATATATTAAATGCAAATGAGTAGAAAAAAATCCAGCAGATTTTAAGTAGAAATTAACAAGCTGCTTACAAAATCTAGGCAGGGGCGCCTGGGTGGCACAGCGGTTAAGCATCTGCCTTCGGCTCAGGGAGTGATCCCGGCATTCTGGGATCGAGCCCCACATCAGGCTCCTCTGCTATGAGCCTGCTTCTTCCTCTCCCGCTCCTCCTGCTTGTGTTCCCTCTCTTGCTGGCTGTCTCTATCTCTGTCGAATAAATAAATAAAATATTAAAAAAAAAAAAAACTAGGCAAATAACCTAGGAGAGGTAAATAATACTGAAAAGAAAAAACAAGTTGAAGGACTTATATTCCCTGATATCAGGATGTACTATACAGCTATAGTAATCAAGACAGTGTGACTAGACATATAAAGAAATGAAGCAGAATAGAAAGTAAAAAAATAGGCCTATCAATATGTGGTCAGTTATTTGTGAAAAATGTGCCAAAATGGGGCACCTGGGTGGCACAGTGGGTTAAGTGTCTGCCTTCAGCTCAGGTCAGGATCCTACGGTCTTGCGATCAAGACCTGCATTGGGCTCCCTGCTCTTTGGTGAGTCTGCTTCTCTCTCTCCTTCTGTCTGTGTGCTTTCTCTGTCTCTCTCTCTGTCACATAAATAAAGAAAATGTTAAAAAAAAAAAAAAAAGAAGGTGCCAACATGGGGAAAGGATTTCCTTTTCTTCAAATGATGCAAAAATTAGACATTCATTATGTGAGAAAAAATATTCCTCTACTTTTACTTCAAACCACATACAAAAATTAACTTGAACAAGCTCATAAACCTAAATATAAGAACAAAACTAACTATAAGAAAAAATTCCAGGAAAATATCTTTGTGACATCTGACTAGATAAAGTTTTCTCATCTAGGTGCTAAAAATCACAGATCATAAAAGAAAAAAAAATTGAACTTTATCAAAATTAAAAATTTCTGCACTTTAAAATGCATTGCTTAGTGTTAACAAGTTGAATAACGTCAGATGAAATGGGCAGATTCCTAGGAAAAACACAATCTACCAAGACTGAATCATGAAGAAATAGAAATTCTGAGGAGACCTGTAACTAGTAAGGAGATTGAATTAGTAATCAAAAATCTCCAAACGAAGAAAAGTTCAGGACCAGGCGGCTTCACTGAAGAATTCTGCACAATATTTAAAGAAGACCTGACACCATTCTAACTGAAATTCTTCCAAAAAATTAAAGAAGAGGAAACACAAATTTATTCTACGTGCACATTATCTGATACCAAAGTCAAACATAGACAGTACAAGGAAACTATAGACAAATATTCCTGGTGGATATTAACACAAAAAACAACAACAACAAAAAAAAAAAAACAACAGAATACTAGCAAACAGGTGTTCCGCATGCATATTAAAAGAATTACATGCCATAAACCAAATGGGATTTATTTCTGGAACACAAAGATGGTTCAACATATGAAAATCAATCAATGTAATAAAACAACATTACCAGTATGAAGAGAAAAACACTCAAACACATGATCATCTCAGCTGATTAAGAAAAGCATTGACAAAATTCAACAACTTTTCATTATAAAACATTTAATAAACTAAGAATAGAAGGAAACTACCTTTACATAATAAAAACCATATATGCAAATTTCACAGCTAATATTATACTCAATTGTGAAAGACGGAAACCTTTCTGTCTAAGATCAGGAACAAGACAAGCATGCTTACTTTCACCACTTCCATTTAACATAGGAGTAGAGAAATTAGGGAAGAAAAAAATAAAAAGCATCCAAAATAGAAAGGAAGAAGTAAAACTATCTCTCTTCACAGATGACACACACACACAGACACACACTGTTAGAACTAATAAAAAAATTAGCGAATTTGCAAGATACAAAGCAACACACAGAAATCAGTTAATCAACACACAGTAATCAGTTGCACTTCTCTACACTAACAATGAATAATACAAAAGGGAAATTAAGAAAACATTTCCATTTACAATAAATAAAACCACTTAGGAACAAACTTAACCAAAGATGCAAACACGCTTACACACTTAAATATAGTACTGAAAGAAATTAAAGAAGACACCAGTAAAAGAAAATACATTCTATGTTTTCAGATTAGATGACATAGATGTCAATACTAACAGAGCAATCTACCCATTCAGAGCAATCCCTATGGAAATCCCCATGATGTTTTTTGAAGAGATAGAAACATCCATTCTAATATTCATATGGAATCTCAAGAAACCCCAAACAGCCAAAACAATCCTTGAAAAAGAACAAAGTTGGAAGTCTCGTACTTCCCAATTTCAAGCTTACTACAAAACTGCAGTAATCAACACAAAATGGTACTGGCATAAAGACAGACCTATAGGCCAATGGAATAGAATAGAGAGGCCAGAAATAATCCTTCCATATATGATTAAATCATTTTTGATAAGGGTGCCAAGAGCATTTAATGGAGAAAGGGAACTCTTTTAATCAAATGGTTTGAGGAATACTGAATATTCACATGCAAAAGACTGGAGTTGGACCCTTACTTTATATCATATAGAAGAATTAACTCAAAATGGATCAAAGATCTAAATGACAAACCTGAAACTATAAAACTTTTAGGGAAAAAAAAACATAGGAAAATAAACTTTATGACATTGGATTTCTTTCATATGAAGCCAAAATTACAGGGAACAAAAGAAAAAGTAGATAAATTGGGCTATATCAAACTGAAACTTATATGCATCAAAGGATACAATAGAATGAAAAGGCAACCAACGGAATAGGAGAAATATTTACAAATATTTACAAATATTTCTCCTAAGGAGTTAATATACAGAATATATAGAACTCCTCCAACTCAACAATAAAAAAAACAAACCAATCTAAAAAGTGATCAGAGCTTAAATACACATTTTTTCAAAGAAGATATATAAATAGTCAATAAGCACATTAAAGGATGTTCAGAATCACTCATAATTAGGAAAATGCAACTCAAAACTACAATGAGATACCTCATACCTCTCAGGATGGCTGCAATCAAAATAACAGAAAATAACTGGTGTTTGAAAGATTGTAGAGAAACTAGAACCCTTGTGCACTATTGGTTGATTATAAAACGGTGTTGCTGCCATGAAAAATAGTATGGGAGTTCCTCAAAATATTAAAAATATGATCTGGCAATTCCACTGTGGGTACATATCTAAAAGAATTGAAAACAGACATGGATGGGTATTTGTATACCTAAATTCATGGCAGCATTATTCATAATAGCCAGAGGTGGAATATTTATCTATGGATGTCTCTTGGATGTCTGTCTCTGGATGATGAGTAAATAAAATGTAGCATATACATACAATGGGATGTTTTTCAGCCTTGAAAAGGAGGGAAATTCTGACACATGATAAAACATAGATGAACCTTGAGGACATTATGCTAAGTGAATAAAGTTAGTCACAAAGGAAAAAATACTGTATGATTCCTCTTAGATGAGGTACTTAGAGTTGTCAAATTCTTAGAGACAGTAGAATGATAGTTGCTAGGGGCTGGGGTCCTCCCCAGGAAATGGTGAGTTGTATTTGATGGGTATAGAGTTTCAATTTTTCAAGGTATAAAAAGTTTTGGAGCTATATAGTGGTGATGGTCACACAACAATGTGAATGTACTTAATGCCACTGAAATTTACACTTAAAATGATCCAGATAGTAAATTGTGTAAGTATTTTGTACTAATTAAAAATAATGAGTACAAAGGTATCTCTAAGAAAATTAAAAGCCACATTAGAAGAAGATACTTGCAAAACATCTGATAAAGGATTTGCAACCAGATTACATAAGAATTCCTGCAATCCAATTTTATGAAAATAAACAATCCAATTTTTAAAATGGAGAAAAAGTTTGAATAGATACTTCACCAAAGAAGATGTACAGATGGTAATTAGAAGATGCTTAAAGCATTCGTCTTTTGGAAATTGCAAGTTAAAATCACAATGGAATATCATTACATGCATACAAAAATGTCTGCAAAATAAATAAAACAAAAAACCCAACCTGGCAATACCAAGTATTGCCAAGGATGCAAAGCAGTTGGAAATCTTATATATCCTTGGTGAGAATTTAAGTAATACAGCCATATGGGAAGGTAGTTTGGCTGATTCTTACACAGTTAAAAATATACTTGTCATATGACCCCACTATCCTATGCCTAGAGATATAAAAATATATGTCCACATATATGGCTATGTTTGTAAATGTTTACAGAAACTTTATTGAGAATTGTCCCATCCTGGAAACAATACAGTGTCCTTCAATTGATGAATAGCTAAAGAGATTGTGGGACATCAATAAAATGGAATACCAATCAGCAATAAAAAGGAACAAACTGCTTGTCCATACAACAACATGGATGAATCTCCAAATTGATATTTTATGAAGATCCAGATACAAAAGGCTAGTATTACATGATTCTGTTAATACTATAATTTGGAAAAGGTAATATATAAGGACAGACATCAGATCAGTGGCTTCTAAGGACTGAAAATGGTGTTGGGAGTTGACTGAAAAAGAGCTGGAGGAAACTTTTGGGGATGATGGATATCTTCCATATCTTGATCATGGCAGTGCTTACATAACTGTGTACATTTGTCAAAACATTGAAATAAACACTGATAAGCAGGGTGTATTTTACTAGTTGTAAATTAATACATCAATGAGCCATATTTTTAAATTGTCCCAAAAACATGGGGGAAAGGGGAGCTACTGTGAAGAAAGGATTGTCACTATTAGGAGGAAACTTGGAGCTCTCTGAATTCTAAGTGAGCTAGCAGACCCCATGAAACAGAGATGATAGTGTAACCCTTTAAGAACACAGCTCTCAAGCCCAGATTCAGGCGTTTAGATGCTAGTACCTCCACGCCAAGCAATGTGACGTTGGACAAGTTGCTGACTTGTTCTTCTGTGAAACAGGGATAATAATAGTGCCTTCTTTTTTTTTTTTTAAGATTGTATTTATTTTAGAGAGAGAGAGCACACGAGTCGGCGGAGGGGTATAAAGAGAGGGAGAAACAGACTCCCTGCTGAACGGGGAGCCCCACGTGGGGCTCCAGCCCAGGACCTTGAGATCGTGACCTGAGCCGAAGGCAACTGCTTAACCAACTGAGCCACCCAGGTGCCCCAATAGTGCCTTCTTCAAGGATTGTTATGAAGATCAAACTAACATGACACTTAGAGCTGTCTCTGACATATGGGAAGCACTACATAAGTTGTTTTAACAAAAATATTATGTACTATAATGAATCATCAAGTCATAAATATATCCATTAATTTATTGAATAAAAGAATAAAAATCAAAGGCCACCCAAAATATTGGGACTTTTAAAAGTAATGGTTTGTTTTGAGAGTAGAAGGAAACCTGTTTAATTTTTTTTTCTTTTGACAACCAAATGTTTGTAAGGACTATGATGCATATTTGAGTTACGCAGTGCATTTTGATAACCATTATTACTTACAGATGATATGGTTTTGATTAAAACAATAAACGGAAATGTGTTCAACCAGTCATTAAGCCAATATTTACTCTTCTTTCCTAGTGGTTTGGCATAAAGCTGTGCTTTGGGGATACAAAGATGTGTGAGGTTCCAGCACTGATTGTAATATGTTCCCAGTCTAGTGGGGGAGAAAGATAGGTACACAAAAGTGCTGGAGGATAAAATACAGGATACACCATGAAATGGGAGTTCTGGAAGGTCCTGAGATTAAAACAGAAGAGGAAAAGAAGCAGTAGGCCCTAAGTTAAAGGGTTTAGGCTTGCTTGTCACACAAGGTGTTGGGTTAACTCTGACATCTGCCTGAGTGACCTTGAGGGACTAATTTAATTCTTTAAGCCATGCGTTCCTTATCTTGAAACATGGAACATAACACTAAGTATATCACAGGGTTGTTGTGATGATGAAATAAAAATAATACATGTGAAGTACTTAGTTAAGTGGATAAAACTAGCTTTCAATTAATGCTAACTGTATTACTGGTATTAGTGTTAGTCCTTAGTTCTACCTACTTAACACGTCATGCCATCACTATGCCAGGAGTCCTTACATTTACAAAGTGTTTTCACATGTGTGTGGTTTTTTTCATACTGCATCCTTAGTAGTTATCCATGTTAGAATGGCAAATTTTACTGTCCTCAATTTATAGATAAGAAAAACAGGATGTCGGTCTATACTAAGATATAGATTTTTCTCATGAAAACCTATATTCATTTCACTATATCAGACTGAAAATATTTTCCTAATTTTTACTATGATGTTGTACTAATAAATTTTCCTTGATCTACTGTGCAATGCTGCCTAAAACATTCATGTATTCTCTCTCTCTCTCTCTCTCACACACACACACACACACTCTCTCTCTCACTTATAGGACCCCCGTTTATTTTCAATCTATTACATAGCCTGTGGTTCTTTAATATAGCTTTTGATTAATTTGAACTCCTTTTATTCTGGCAAAGTCCATTTTTCCAGTTCTTTATACTTTTAATTGGGTATGTTTCATTATATTAAAAATATTTCTGTCAGAAGTAACAAGACCAAAATAGCAAAATAACTTTGAGCTGTAAACTTAAGGCTTTATACCCAAGTCTATTTCTAAAGGCATAAAGATAAAAGAAATACTTCATAATAACAAAAAAAATGTTCTGTTACTGATTTATCATGCCTTATTTACTTTTTAAAAAGACTCTTTTATTTATTTATTTTTTAAAATAAAATATCCATGCTCCTCGACTAATGAGAAAGGGGAGACAAGTATTATGCAATGTTACTTCTTAGATACCTGGCAGAGAAGAATACTGTACACATGAAAAAACAGCAGGAAGGAGAGTAGGTGAAATATGACATGAGATTAAGCTCTTACATTCTATTAAAATTTATAAGACACAGACTTGAAAATACTGTTCATAACAATTCACTGACTCAGTCAATCTAGTTAATTTAATCAACTTTTTAAACATATATGGCTTTATGAATTTAGCCACCAGCTGTTAAAGTTGGACTTAGGATTTTGATTTTTTTGCAAATAATTTTGAAAAAAAAAGTCTAAGTAGCATAGAGTAAAAAAAAAATAAGCATAAAAATAGTAAAATATTTGGTCACTTTGATAATAAATTTCTGTCATCTAAACAGTGTAGGTAAGGTATACAGTTAAGTAATTATCACATCTGAAATCCAGATATTCTGCCACTAGGAAAAATATTTGTTGGGAGTGAAAAAATGACTCCATGTGTTATTCATCAATCATCTAGTTAGCTTCCTGCTGGTAGTTGTGCAGATCTATTACCGTTGTGAATATTTTACCTGTGAAATCAGGGAGAAAAGATAATTAAACACACATTAACCAGACCTAGGGGTTTGAATGTAGCAATCTATTAATCAATATTGATTGAATATTATAATAAGCATCAGGAAGGAGATGGGTTTTAGCTATGTCTTGAAATATGAATAAGGTGGGGACGGCAAGAAAGCAATAGGGTGACAAAAGGATACAAGAGAAGAAATTTCAGCTAGAGGACATAAAAATACTTCCACAGTTTCCTTATCCACTGTAGAAAACTGTACGTCTATTCATTTTTTTCAAAATCAAAGAACTGAATTCACGTGCCTTCTTTTTCATCCTATCATTTGTTATAAATATGAGATGTTAATATATAATTTTGAAATTATTTTTTAAATGTGACTTAATCTTAAAATACCATCCAACAATATTCAGTTAGTCGTACATTCTCTTAGTTCAAAATTCCCACCTACTTCTCACTTCCCACTTCCATTCCCTTAGTCCAAGCTTTCCTTGATCCCGCCAGTATTTTTATGTACCTGTTATGTGCCTGGCACTGTGCTGCGAGTATAAGGATGAGTAAAACATGACATGAATCCCTGATTTCAGGAGCCTTCCAGTCTAGTGGTGGAGACAGAAATTGATCAAATGGTTCTATAAGTGAATGTAAATCCGTACCTGAGTTTGGTGCTAGAACAAGAGGTACATGGTGTGTTAGTGCATATGAAAGGGGATATTGACCAGGTCAGAGATGTCAGGGCTTCTCTGAGGAACTGACAATTGAATTTCGATGTGAAGAATGAGTAGAGATGAACTAGAAAGAGAGATACAGTACGTATGGAAGGCAAATCCTATGCACAAGACTGTACTGAGAGGACATTTGGCAAGAAGGAAGATCGTAAGGATGCCAGCATGCTTCGATCAGGTAGAGCAAGGAGGAGTTTAGTGTCAGGTGAGGTTGGTTATTTCTCTGCTGGATTATTGCTGCCCACCCTTTAGTTCAGCCTAATACTAGTTTCTGTCCAATCCAGTCCTACCAACTATGTTTCACTAAGTAAATATGAGCATATCACTCCCATGGTAGGCCCGTTCCAGCATCCCCCGTGGAGACACTTTGCTCTTAGGCACTGTGTGGCTCTCACCGTTGCCAGAACATGTTCTGCCTTTAAATGGCCTTTGAATCTGACACCCTTTCGTGATCCTGGAATTCCATTTGCCTGGATTGTCCTACTACCAGCCTGGGGATCTAGTTCTCTCCTCAGTAGATGTCAAATATCCCTCTAGTGAATTGAGCCCTTGGGAATCCCCCAGGGGGGAGTCTTTCCTCTCTGTGCTTGCATCACTTCACGTGCCTGCCCTGTTCACACTTCTGTTTTCAGGGCATTCTTGGAAGCAGTGAGCTCCTTAGAGTTGGGGATTTATTCTCGGGCTTTTGTGTACAGTAGTAAGTGTCCAGAGAGTCCTGGTACTCAATAAATGGCTGGGTTTTTTTGGTCAAATTTAAGAATCATGTCAGTCCTTCAGGCCTCATTCTGGTCATTTAGGCAGAATGATTTTGCCTGATTTGTTGATTCAAATCAATTAATCTTAAACTGGTTCATTTTAAAGGTAGTTTGTTTTTTCCTCATTAATTATTACAATGACTGAGGTTAACGCTTTCTGTGTAAACCCAGATGGAACAGTAACTTCTCATATTAACTTCTTTAATTAAATTTGAGATGAAAAAATATTTTTATTACATTAAAACATAACCTTGAACAATTTACTTAATCTCTCCATTGCCTCAGTTTTCTCATTTTTAAAATGAGATAGTAACAGTTTCTATTTCCTGGTGTTGTTATGAAAATTAACTGGTTAACATTTTCCAAGTGCTTTAACATATATGGGAACAAAGTAGTTCCCTCTACCAATGTTTGTCAAATGAATAAACAAACACACATGTAAATAAATCATTCACTGACGGTATTTCTGAGCAATTTCTGTGACCTGTAAGGAGGATAAAGGTGAATCCATTCTAAGTATATTGATTATGCTTCTATATATCACTTCCATAACTACCCATACTTATCCAATGTAATTATAGAAACACTACCCTTTTCCCCGGGAAGACTTTATGATTCCAGAACAGAGAGAAACTCCAGGTCTTCATATTCCTCTTTTGAATCCATAGTACTGTTGGTACTGTTGATGAGTTAGGTATTTTCCTTGATACTTTTGCCACTGTTGACCATTGTTTCTTGCCTTTGCTGAAAAAAAAAAAAAGTTTTAAAGCTCATGCCATCAAAGAATACCATACTCCTTTTCTTTTATCACCATTATTTGTAGGACTCTGATCATTTTTTCCTACCCATTTAATATTGTAACCTCTGGTTTATTATCACTATCTCCGATGCTATTGCTGTTGTAATGCTTCAGATTTACCCATACAGGTGATTCTTTCAATTCCCTGACTTCAAAGTTCCTTGACTCTCATGATGCCACAAATGTGTCATTGATCCTACTTCAGCCCCATGATCCTGGTTTTAACTGAGACATCAGCACTGACCACAACTGTCACCTTTCCAAATGTCAGTCTCTAGCACAGTGCCCCTGTCCTTTCTGGGCTCCCTCTGGTCAACCATCTCCAGGGCTTTCTCTACCCACGTCTGGTTTATACCTTACTGATTCTGCTACCTTTTCACTCTCTTCCTCTCTGACCTTATTTCTTACTTTCCTCTTTTACCAGCTAGGGCTCCTGGTCTATCATTTATTTAAACGACTCAACTGCCTTGCCTGCTCTCCATTCATTGTACTCACCTGGCAAAATCCAAACCTTGGTTCAGTCAAAATCAATACCAATCTCATGCTCATTCTTTTCCAACTAAACAAATTTAGAGGAAAACACTGACTGGTTTTACTTCAAATTTATGACCATGATATTCAAGAAGAGAGCCAGAAACCATACTATATTTCTTAATTATTTTATTCTACCACTTTCCTAAATAGCCATACTGTGTCCTCATTTCTCAAATTTCCGACATCTTCCTCCTTTCATTCGCAGCAAGATTATTAGTTGCTGCTTCTAATTTCAGTGAGAAAATATGAATAATGAGGAAACTTTACACATCCCCCTATCCGAGCTAGCTTCCTATCAGCAGGTGCAGCTTATTCTTTCTTTTCAATTTGTCTGTGTCATCATAAGGCCAGTCCGTCTGTCTGTGCATTAAATTTCATCCTCTTTCACATATTCAAAAACACCACTTGTTATGGGTTGAACTATGCCTCCCCCCCCCCCAATTCATACATTGAAGTCCTAATCCACAGTACCTCGGAATATAACCATATCTGGATAAGATTTTTAAAGAGGCGATTAAATTAAAATAGGTTATTTAAGTTGGGTCCCAATCCAATATGACTGTGTTCTCAGATCAGGACACAGAATTGCCTGCCTTGTGCACTCAGAGACTGAAGAGCAACCTTGTGAAGGCACACAGCAATAAAGCAGCCATCTACAAGCCAACAAGAGAGGCCCCAGAATAAACAAATCTGTTAACGCCTTGATCTAGCCTCCAGGACTGTAAAGAAATTAATAATAATAATTTCTGTTATTTAAATCACCCAGTCTGTGGTATTTCTTATGACAGCTCTAGCAACTAATACAACACATTCTCACCATCTTTTCTTCAAGACCAGTTGTTTCTCTCTCAATAGAAATTTCCCTTCAGTATACAAATATATGTTTATTTCTTCCATCTCTAAGAGAAAATCTTATTTGCACCACACATTCTCCTCCAGTTATTGCCACATTTGTTTCCCTTGTACAGTATAATCCTGCCTGAATTTTTACTCTTTCTTTCGTGAACATAATTCAGCCAAGCTCCATGTTGCTATACTACTCAATATTTATTTGTTATGCTACTTGACCTGCAGATAGCATTTAATTGGAAGTCACTGCCTCCCCCTTTCTGTGATAATTTCTTCATTTTGTTTAGGACTTTATTTCCTCTTGATTTTCCCCTATCTAGCAGATTCTTCCTCACATTTTCAACTTCAAAAACATTAGCATGTTCTAGAACCCCATTCTTGAGACTCTTGTCTACTCTACCTGATCCATTTGATCCAGTCTCATGCTTTAAATAACATTTGAAGATCCTCAAATGTCTTTTAAAGATTTTTTTATTTATTTGAGAGAGAGAGAGAGAGAGAGCAAGCACAGGGAGGCACAGAGGTAGAGGGAGAAAGAAACCCCAGCAGACTCCGCAGTAAGCATGGAGCCTGAGGCAGGGTTCAATCCCACAACCCTGAGATTATGACCTGAGCTGAAACCAAGAGTCAGATGCTTAACTGACTGTGCCACCCAGGGGTACCTGAAGATACTCAAATTTTTATCTCTAGACCAGCTATTCCTGCTTAACTCCAGAATCATATATGTCAAAATACCTACACTTGGCTAGCTAATATGTTTCTCAGATTCAACATGTCCAAAACAGAACTCTCTTTTAACTTGCTCTTTTCAGTCTCCCTGATATTACTACATGACAACTCCAGTCCTCCAGCAAAAACAAAACAAACAAGCAAAAATCCTTATTGCTAAACATGAATCCTTAGAATTCTTACTCCCTTTATCAAATTCATCAGCAACTCTTATCAGTTATACTTCCCCAAACTCCAGAATCCATCAATTCTATCTCTGTCTCCCTCTTCCAATCCAGTCTCTTGGTTGGATTGCCCCAATATCATCTTGCACCCGTCTCCACTTCATTCTCAACACCACAGACAAGGACATCTACCTTCCTTCCATTGTTTCTTTCTTTCTTTCTCCCTTTCTTTATTTTTCTCATTTATCTTTTTTGTTACTGTCAAATATTTTATTTCATATTTAATATTTAATTAATAATTTATTATTGAGGAAATCAATAAGGTGTTAAAGCTGGTTCAAAGAAGACTTTAAGGCAAAGACATATATATAGGGATATAAAACTGCTAAAATGAATTTGCTAATAGTTGAAAACTGGTTAATAACTTAAATATAATATTTGAAATTATCTTTTCTATAAAATAGAAATGAATTCTATTTCTACAGGACACAATTTACTTGTATTGCTATGAATGAGAATCATTTAAGAAATATCAGTTTTCTTTTCTTTTTTTTTTTAAGATTTTATTTATTTATTTGACAGTGAGAGAGAGTACAAGCAGGGGGAGTGGCAGGGAGAGGGAGAAGCAGGCTGCCCCTGAGCAGAGAGCCCAACATGGAGCTCAATCCCAGGACCCTGGGATCATGACCTGAGCCGAAGGCAGACTTTCAACCAACTGAGCCATCCAGGTGCCCTGAGAAGTATCAGTTTTCTACAACATAATTTCTACCCCTACAGTGTTATAAGAGATAGTCATAGAGAGACTGTCATAGAGAGAGAGTCAAGGGTGTACAACCCTGTAATATCAGATAATCTCTGAAGGGAACCCCTAACACTCCTTTAAAAGGACAATCATCTGTTTTGTTTTTTTCCAAATCTTTGAATTTTTTCTTGACAAATCTAACGTTGATTATATGACTATTCTATTTTCCTATATAATATCCCTATAGAAAATGTTTTTTTTTTAATTTGAGTATAGTTGACACACAATGTTACATTAATTTCAGGTGTACAACTTAGTGATTTGACAAATTTATGCTTTATGCTATATTCACCACAAATGTAGTTACCTTCTGACTCCGTACTTCACTATTATGATATCATTGACTGTATTCCTTATGCCCCAATATCATCTTGATATTTGATTTTGATTCCTATGACTTACTCATTCTGTAACTGGAAGCCTTTATTTCCCTCTCCCCTTCACCCATTTTGCCCAATCTGCCACTCCCTCTCCTCTGGCAACCATCAGTTTGTTCTCTGTAATTTTAGGTTTGCTTCTGATTTTTTTGTTTATTCATTTCTTAAATATTCCACTTATGAGTGGAACCACATGATATTTGTCTTTCTCAGTCTGACTTACTTCACTTGGCATAACACCCTCTAGGTCCATCTGTGTTGTCTCAAATGGCACAATCTCATTCTTTTTTATGGCTGCGAAATACTCCTCTGTGTGTGTGTGTGTGTGTGTGTGTGTGTGTGTGTGTATACTACATTTTCCTTATCCATTCATCTGTTGATGGACACTTAGTTTGCTTCTGTATCTTGGCAGTTGTAAATAATGCTGCAATAAATATAGTGGTGCATGTATCTTTTAGAATTAGTGTCTTCATTTTCTTTGAGTAAATACCCAATAGTGGAGTTTTTGCATCATACATCTTTCTGTAACTGAAGACAGATCACCACAGCACTGCTCTAAACTCTTCAGTGGCTTCTCATCTGATCCAGGGAAAAAGCCAAAGGTCTTGTAAGATATCCCAGAATATTCCTCTCTCCTTTGGTCTCTGTTGCTTGAACACTCCAAACACCTTTCGCATTAGAACTTCTGAGCTTATTAATTATGTCAGGATCTATTTCCTCCAAATATCTGCAAGGTTTCCTATCCCACCCTACTTTTACCATCAGATAAACCACAATTTTCTCTTTTCTCCTCTTCTTTTCCACTATATTTAACTCCATGAAAGTAGAGATTGTAGGCTTGTTTTGTTTACTGCTGTATCTTTTGTCTAAAACAGTGCCTGGCATATAATAAATCCCCAGTAAACATCGTGAATAAATAAGTAAACAATTCTCTTAATATGAATATGATAAACTCCCTATTTTTTGAAATATGCTTATATAACTGATAAATAGCTTCTTAGTCCCCCTTTTACTGACAACACTTCTTCAATAGCACTGGTTGAATCTTGCTTCCTGTCCTGGGCTTCATGACAAAAAGGTGTGAAAACACAGTTGAGTATTCTGATCCATGTGCAAACTAGGTTTCTGAAAGAGTTAACACCCAGTAGGGCAGTAGTTGACCAGTAGAGGATGGCTGCTGGTGGATAAATACTCCTGCTTCCATTCCATACACTTGTAAATCACAGTCCTCACTGTGCTTCAGACTATTCTCAGCATGATCAAGCCACAGTTGCCCATGATGGTAACTTACCGGTAATGCAATCCTGTATTCACTTTAGGATCTCTTTCTAAAATAAACTGCCTGCACTGAAGCCCTTGTCTCACGTTCTGCTTTCTGGACAGAACCCAGGCTAATTCAATTTTCCTGTAAAACAAAGTTCCAAAATATTCCCTAGTATATAATAGGTACTTTGTAAATATTTTCAGAATAAATGAATTGGAGAATCCATTATAAAGGCAAGAACCCTTATTATACATTTTTAGATAAGTCTTATGAGATCAAATTAGTCTTATTTATATCATCTCCTACTGCTTCATTTACAACTGTATATCAAATACCAGAAATACAATGTCCCAGGAGTCAATAATCTTTTTAATCCTTTTTTTTTAAATTGACTAAAAGGATCATTGAATGTTTATAATCAAAGCTTTAGAATACCTTCTATTTTAATGGGGGAAAAAAGACAAATTACAGTATGAAAAATTTTACTAGTGCTTTTTAGTAAAACCTACTCCATTGGAAGATTAATGACATTCTGCAGTTTAACTCTAAAATTCAAGAAACTCTTTTAATTTGCACTTTAAGTAAGTTTTCTTCCTTCAGAATGGTGTTTATAGTCATTGAATTTCTATAAGCTTCTCAATGGGTAAAATTTAAACCAAATAGTAGGAATGAGAAATAAATGACTTCATATATCTTGGCAAAAGTAAGGTAAGGGACCACAGTTTGAGTGGTTTATAGTGATTCTTATTCCACATTTATTTACTTTCCTCAGCAGTAAAAAGTTAACATCTTTATTCCCCAGAGTACTTCTGGCTGGTGGAAGATGACATGAAGATTGTCACTTTCTGGTTCTAGTTTGGTTAAACTAGGCTTATACTAGAGACATAGAAGTAGAGGCAGAGTGATTCAGTGCACAGAGCAGACAGTGCGTGATGCTTCATACAGCTCAACTTCTTCCTCAACCCATCTTGCTAGGCTTGCAGCTTCATCAGTTTCTCATACACATCCTAATATAAGTTTGTAAGATGTATGTGTAATAAAAGAAAATGGATGCACTTGGATTTGCCTTTCTGGTATTCAAACGAATTTTCGCAATAGCAGGTGTCTTCTCTTGGCTTATTGAGAGTGTTTGGAAATGGAAGACAGAAAAAAAGTTACTTTCTTGGGTCCACAATGATAATGACTAAAGCCTCACTTCAAATTCCCCACTGAAAATGTTACTGATTTTTTTCTGAATGTTTTTTGGGTTTTATTTTGAAGGCAATTCAATGATAAACTCTTCCAATATCTATGAAAATTTTAGCTCTTAACATCTCATAGATTGAGTCTAAACAGACAAAATGGGTAGGTACAAAAACTAGACTAGCACATATTTTTGGTAATCTATTATTCCAAGTCTATGCATTGTACGTTAAAATATCTTGTCAGTCATGAAGATAAAATTAGGTGTTACAAGGGAAATGGCCAACTTCTATAGTCAGGTGATTTTATTTAATGAATGATTAAGTATTCTGTTGTAATGAAAAATGAAATAGTACCTTTTTAAGTGTTTAGGAATATTTTATAACATATTGATAAAACAATAAGCTGCACTGTAGAGCTCTTTTGCTTTCAATACACTTTCCCATACACTAATGCTTTTGAACTGTCTAGTAATCCCTTTGGAAAGCTAAGACAATTGGATTTATCCACATCATACACACTATAGAACAAGGCAGTTCAGACCTGTTAATCAAGTTGTTCAAGGCTCACGGTTTATAAATGATCGAGTCTAAGCTTAGACTCAGGTTATTTTTGAATTTTTAAATAAACCAAATACTAAAAGAATGAAAGGATAGCTGTTTTCTTAATGGAACCCAGGCTTTGTTTTCCATAAAACTTTTAAAATGAAAGTATAACCTATTAAAAGTCATTATTATAACACTATAACTTTGCAATCATGAAAAATGACAAAACATAGCACAAACTATTAATCAGATCTTATGAGAGTAATGTAAGATGGATTATCCAAGTCAGTAAAAACTATTTTTTTCTCCCAAATATCTATTGCTATCATTCTGAAAGACCCACTAGGACCCTTTAAACTCCTATCTGTACACAGAAGTACGTGCGGCCATCTTAAATTGTGTGGTAGCAGCAATACACACATGGGTATAAATACTACAGCATTTGTTTAATGTAACCAAGTTTTCTTTTGATTTTCCCATTTGAATTAGCAGCTGAAATTTTCCCATTTTTAATTCGAGATTATAAAATCGCTGCTAGCATTGGGTTTAGTAAAATCATATTTTAAACTCAATCAATCCAATATTTTTATTCTCTCCTATCTGCTTCTTCCCTTCTCCCTGTGGAGTGTTTAAATTTCTGGAAGCTGATCTATCCCCTGTATTGAGTAAAGGGTCATGGCTTTGCATGATTCTTTCTGGCCACACTGGTCTCGGTTTCATGGTGGCTGGGGCCCCTCCTGATCTTGGCTGTCATCATGCGCTGGCAGTCACCAGTGATATCTTCAGTTCTTCTGCAGCCTCTGCTCTCTCAGTGTACACTTGCAGCATCGTTCAAATCCCAGTGCTTGACCTCTTCTTGTTTGCCAGCACACTTTCAAGTTCTACTTGAGAATCAAACCAAAGTTCCTTTAGCTTGCAATATACCTCTGAACTCAGTTTTGTTTTTTATCTCTCTTCTGTTCATGTGATAACTCCTCAGATACTCACAAGTGCTTAAATTATAGTCATGTTTCTTACAATGCTTGGCTTCCTTCAAGTTGGTTAAAATCTTCTTTCTCTTTGGGAAGTAAAAATTAAATTTTTTTTTCAAATTTGTCACATTTGCCCCATGAAATAGCTTAATTTTGTAATGCTTGTCCTCAGTCTTACATTTTCAGTTTTGATCATCCATCAGAAAGTTTAAGAGAAGATTTTTCTCTATCATGTGCAATCAAAAGCCATGGATTTAAGATAATTCTTCATTCAAGAGTACATCTACCTACCTATGAGGAAAGTACATAGAAAAATTGACTATCTGTAAGGTAGGAGGAAGAGCAGTGGACCAAGATGCTCCAAGAGGACAATGAATAGGGAGAAGGGAAGAGACCACAGTTACACCCCCAATATATTATCTCCCTTTAATATTCTTTTTCCTGTTATTGTTTATAAATTTATTTTATATGTTGATTAGTAGTATAATAACTCTTACATTCCTCTTAAAACAAGTATCTACTGAATGCTTGCAAAGTGAAGATGCTATGCTAAATTTTTTTTGGTTCCAACCTGAAGACCACATAGTCTCTGTCTTCAAGGTCTTCTCAATTTTATTAGCGGTAGCCGCATAAAAACATAACTGTAATACATAGAAAGCTGTAAAAATAAATAGAATACTATGAATAGAGTGTTCAACTTAATATAGAGAATTTCAAAAAAACTTCATAGCGTTGGTCATTTGATATTGTATAAGAGAGAAGAATAGGAATTTCAAAGATGTATCATTATAAAGTGAGAGAAATAATTACAGAATTACTGGACAAAGTCACTATTGTATGATTAGATTTCTGTGTACCCATAGGAATTTGTGCACTTTATCAGGGACATAACACCTTTACTCCAGCTTTAGAAATTTACGAATCAGAAATAAATCATTGAGTAAATTACTCTAGGTAATCCTAACGCATATTTTGACACTTGGCATTTGTTAGCATGAACTGATCAGCTGGCTCTATTATAGAAGTAAATAGTGAATTCAAACTGGCCATCAGATTAATTGACAAGCCAAATCAATTGTTTTTATTAGATTGAATAACGAGTAGAAAATTTCAAATTGCATGTCTTATTGTAAAGGCAGGAATTTATTCTCAAGTGTTATGTTTCTTATTTAAGATATGCCTGTAGATTTCTGAAAAACATGAAATGTTTACATTTTTACACTGTACTTTGAGTTTTTACAAAACTGTAACATTAGTGAGTGATGAGTCTTTGACTCCACTTTGCCAATGGAAAGATTAAGATTTATCAAGGTTAAGTGACTGTTGATTGTAGTACTGATAATAAATGTCATGTCTAGGACTTGAACTCAAGGACTTCTGACTCCAAATCAAGTATTCCTTTTCTCTAATTAATGCAGAGAAATGGAATGTTGTGTGGAGAAATTTTTAGAGTTGTCAGTAATTAAAAGATATTCTGATTGTTATTTCACCACAGAAACATTTCTTCACCTTAATGAGTAGAGTGGGGGTAGTATTGATAGCTTTATGGTTGAGAGATAGTTAAGGCAGGTGGATGACCTTGCACAACATTATTGGAAGTAAAGTATTACCATGAAAAATATGTGTCATCAATCACTACCATAAAGTTTCTCTAAAATTAATTAGATAAATATTTATAGGATCTCATGTGAGCTTCATTATGATATTAGGGCAATATTGAATCCTAAGGTCTATATTATTTCCTGTTTAACCTGTTGAACAAGAGTATTTATTAAAGTACCTACAAAATGACTGGTATTATTGGAAACAAAAAAATCAAAGATGAATTTTCTCTTTTTGAAATATTTTCTTTCCCTCCGTCTTCCTTCCTTCCTTGCTTCCTTCTTTCCTTCCCTCCCTCCCTCCCTCTCTCCTTCCTTCCTTCCTTCCTTCCCTCCTTCCCTCCTTCCCTCCTTCCATCTTTCTTTCTCTTTCTGCCACAAGCATTGATTGAATACTAGATCAGGCACTATTGCATGAACATGAATAACAAACAGTGTCTAAAATATGGTCTATCTCCTGGCAAAGCTAACATCTAGTGATAGAGGCAGATTTTCCCCTTATTCAACAATGAGAGAATTACATTCTGACCTCTAAGTTTCTAAATAGAATTGTACAGTCAATATAAAAATTAGCTTATCAGTTTAATTCATTACCTGAATTTGAGCAGAACTCAAATCTCTATGGATAATTGAGACAAGTAAACCTAGTGGAACTATGATACCTGGAGATCACAGACTGTCTAGCCATGTTCCTTACTCCTTGCACTGTGGAAGAATATTTCTATGCAGAAATTCAAGCTCAGCACTGCCAAATTACCACCACCCCCTGGTTTTCTAGAATTGTGGAAATTAAAGGTATTGTGTGAAATATCCCAATCTTTAAAAATGGCAAGTAAATAAGACTTTCAGAAAAGATCATATAGACAAAACAAAATACTTATGGCCATCAGTTTTCAAACTCTTTTTTGTTGTTGTTGTTGTTTTAAGATATACATAAGATAGGAATTACAACATGTGATAACAGTCTTTAACAAGAGCACAAGTCTGATCAAAATTGTATTTGTTTCTGGACCTAGGAAAATTGTGAAACTATGAGTTGAGAAGTAAAACAATAAAAAGAAGAGAGGAGATGAGGAAAAGAAGTTGAGGAGGGAAGGAAAGACAAAGTAAGTTAAGGGAGGAAAAGAAAATTATCTCTGTTCACACTCTTTGTGGTGGCTACATTTTCACTTTCAAATTTATGAAAAGAGGAAAAAAGTTTGTGTTCATTTTTTAAGGAATCAATTAAAGAAATACTCTCAACTTGAAATTTTCTTATGAGTGGTTAACAGATGTTTCCCCAAGTTAGTGAGTTTACTTAAGTGTCAGAGGCTGGACATTTGTATATAAAATCTCTCCTTAGTCAAAAAGAAGCAAATTAGAGGAATCTCTTACCAGTGTAAATATTTCAGACTATAATAAGCTCCATAATGCTGTGGCATAAAATGCTTGGCCAGAACACATTAACTTGTTCTCTCTAATTTCAGTAAGAGTAGTATTTTCCCTTTTGAGTTTGAAATAACAAATCACACTTAGCACAAAAATTCTCTAAATGTAGGAATCTTTTAAAACTCAGCCTCTTTAGCATGTGAGCCTCATTCCTAAGTAGTAAAATGACAGACTATTAACTTTGTTTTCCACTTCCTTTGAGTCATGACTTGACTTTCAAAACATTTTGGTCAAGCAGACTCAAAGTCTCCTTGCAGAAGAAACATTGAGGAATCCTGTACTTCTCTCGTTTTACAATTCCCCTTCAGGGCAGGGCACATACGAATGACCCTGGCTTTTGACAAACCTTAGCTGAACAAAATGTAACAAGCCCTGTCTGTTTTGAGCAGAATTTTCTATTCTGACAGATACAGCTCAGGAGCATTTGATGTCTGCTTGCTGGTCATAGATAATGGTGCATCTTGGGACCATTGTCATTCCTGTCAATAAGAAGGCCTGGGGGGACATGCAACAAAGCTACCTTTTGATTCACCGTTTTTCTTTCCTTCCCAAGACATTTGTAAGCCTGTGGTCAGCTAGGTCATTTTATTTTATCCTGATGTGCCTTGATAATAGCATGATGTCTACAAAAAATTTGACAGGCCATCGATGTCTGTTTCTCTGACTCCTATGTTGTTTTTCAGTCCTTCTCAATGTCAAGCATACTTTGAAAGCTACTGATTATGTTGGTTGGGACTGCATTTGACAAGACATCTATTCTTTGATAAAATTAAACTCATGGGGGTTGATCTTGGAATTTAAGGTAATTTTTCAAGCAACACAAGAGACTTGCTTTACTGCTGGCACTCAAGAAATGTTTGAAAAACTGAATTCTTTTTAGTTCAGATAAACTATATTTTTTGGTATGAATTTTGAAGACTGGAACAAGAAGAAACTAGTAAGTAAAAAAAGGACAAATTATTACTGTGTCTCATTCAAGTGAGATCTGATCTCCCATTTATTGAACTAGGAAACTCTGGTACAATTATGGATAATAAAATGTGCAGGAATATCTATATATAAAAACAGGATTTTGCATATAGGTTAGTCAAAGAGAAGAGACTGGCCATTGTTTTCTATTTTTAAAAACTAGTTGGGAGTATATGTTTATAAGAATATACGTTTGCATATATATACACACACACATATATATTCTCACACACAAATATGTGTGTACACATATGTAAATATAGACATATATAACAAAATATATGTCATGAAATAAAAATATTGCATGTAATGTGAGTAACAAAGGGAGTATACAAATGTCATGATGGCAAGTCTTCAAAGATAATATTGTGTCAGGTTTTTAGAAGGGTTTTCATATCTTGTTTCTTGTCAGATTCTTTGGGTGTCATTTTCCCCACTTTATAGATAAGTAAACAAAGGCTTGGAAAACTTGTGTGGGTTTTCCCATTGACACATAGAAATTGACAGAGCTGAGAAATAAAACCAAGTACTTTGCATCAACTCCAAGATTCTTTCCATCACATCAAAATAATGTGTAAAGTTCTTGGCACATAGTAAGAGCTCAATAAATGTCAGTTTGTGTTATCAGAATTATTTAGCATATGTTGAAACATTCCTGATTCACTGTATTATTTCACATCTCCTACTAGGAAAGAATTTTTTTTCTTAAATATTATGAAAAAAATATGTATTCATATACAAAAAGCAGTTTTTAGTGCAGTTCCATCAAGATATTTAAACATAAGAATTTACTAACTTAAAAAATCAAATCTAGGGGCGCCTGGGTAGCGCAGTCGTTAAGCATCAGCCTTCGGCTCAGGGCGTGATCCCGGCGTTCCGGAATCGAGTCCCACATCGGGCTCCTCCACTATGAGCCTGCTTCTTCCTCTCCCACTCCCCTGCTGTGTTCCCTCTCTCGTTGGCTGTCTCTCTGTCACATAAATAAATAAAATCTTTAAAAAAAAATCTAATCTAAATAATTATTGGGTCAGAAATAAATATTGTTTAGGTTCCTAATGGTGGAACAATACATTATTGATAATGACTTCAAATGCTAGTTGATTCTCAATCTTCATATGGTATCATGGCCTTTGGATAAGAACCAGGAAATTATACCTGGAGGTGAAGTATATCTTTAAATTCCATCAAAAGGAATTTTATGTATCTCTTATCCAAATATGAGACACTTTTTGTCTGATTCCTTATCCTATTTTGTTTTGATCAAACCTACTGAACTTGTCAAATCATCGTGTTCTACAGAAGGGTCCCCTTGTGTCTTTGGTGGAGTATACCTGTATGAGAGGGATCTATAGAAAAAGAACCACCAGAATGGAGTGGATAGACTCCTGTTGAAAAATAGGTTATGACCCCACAAATCAGCAGGGCAAAAATTTTGTAATAAATGTTGCAAGTAGAGTCCTCAGAATATCACCTTAGTAGTGGGGCAAAATTAGCCGTGGACCAAAGGCTTCTTTGTCTTGCCCCCAAAACTTAAAATGAAATGTCAAACGGATCCAACATACTCCGGGAACTTACCTGTTACCTCCAAGAGCTTACCTGTGAACTTTTGTTCACAAAAATGAATACTGTTTTTAAAAATACAGTGAAACTCAGTGACCAGCAATGTAAGATTTATTTTTTTTTTAAGATTTTATTTATTTATTTGACAGAGAGACAGCCAGCGAGAGAGGGAACACAAGCAGGGTGAACGGGAGAGGAAGAAGCAGGCTCCCAGCAGAGGAGCCTGATGGGCTCAAGAACGCCAGGATCACGCCCTGAGCTGAAGGCAGACACACTTAACGACAGAGCCACCCAGGCGCCCCAGCAATGTAATATTTAAAATGTGTGGGTTTATTTCCAGAATGCAAGGTAGATTTAAAATTCAAAATCAAATGAGTTACTTTATTAACAGATTAAAATAAAAAAGAGCAGTATTTGATTATCTCAATAGGTGTGGAAAAAACATTTGACAAAATTTAGCCGCTTTTCAAGTTCAATTTTTAAAGTTTTTTAAAAAGATTTTATTTATTTATTTGAAAGAGAGAGCCCAGGAGAAGTGGGGAGGGACAGAGGGAGAAGCAGAGCCTCTGCTGAGCAGGGAGCCAATGAGTAGGGAGGTTTAATCCCAGGACCCTGAGATCATGACCTGAGCCAAGGGCAAATGCTTAACCAACTGAGCCACCCAGGTGCTCCTAAAAATTTAAAATTTATTATATTGTATTTTATATACTGAAAATGAATTTAAAAGTACTGTCTTCATTGGAGTTAAAAATACTTAGGGATAAACTTACAAAATATATGTAAGACCTATACCCTGAAAATTATATAAAGTTTCTAGGAGAAATTAAATGAAGCCTACATAGAGAAAGATACCAAGTTTATACATCAGAAGAATCACCATTATTAAGATGTAAATGTTCCATAGATTTAATGAATCTATATATGTAATTTGCCATACATTCAACATAATCCCTATCATTTCCCATCAGTTTTTCTTTTCTTTCTTTCTTTTTTTTTTTTTTTTTTTTTTTTTTTTTTTTTGGTAAACATTGATAAGGTGATTCTAAAAGGCAAAGGATCTAGTATTGGCAATATAATTACATTAACTTTGAGGAAAAAAAAGAACAAAATTGGAGATATTAGAATACTTGATTTCGGGACGTATTATAAGTTTACAATAATCAAGAGAGTGTGGTATTGACATGGGTAGACATATAGGTCATTTAAACAATATAGATTCTATACATAGATGCTCAGTTGATTTTCAATACTACTGCTAAGATAATTCAGTGGGAGAAATTTAGTCTAATTGATGCTTATCCTGAGCTTAATTTGTTTCAGTTTTCAGATCCAGGCTAATCCCCCATCAATTCCAAAGACTTTCTAGAAATCTGCAAACTGAGAAAACTATCCTATGTGGACCTCCCTTTTAACTCTTAGATTTGACTTTCTCCTACTCTGCTAAGGCATTTACTATTTTCCACTCTCTCTGTCATGAGATATTGTGGGTTAAATGGTTAAAAGATATCTCTTAGCTTAGACAAACTCAAGTTTTCAGTCCTCTTTCTTGTTCTCCTGGTAGTTTTAAGATGAGTTTTGAAAGAAGGAAAGGGAAGAAAAAGGCATTTCTAACATATTGAGATTTATTTTTATTCCTGGTCCTGCTTTGTCTCCGAATTCCACACAGTAATTCAATTTAGAAGTTAAATATTTTTACCTGTATATTGGAAGATGATATCAGGGTATTTTTACACTCTTTGGAGCTAAACTGCTTTGGATTTCTCCAAATCATCACATATTCTATTTCTAGGTTTTTTTTCTTTTTGTTTTTCTTTGAAATAATCACTACAATAGTCAGGGCTTATTGAGCACTTAGAGTATTCCAGGCAATGGTCTATGGACTTAACAGACATTAACTCTTATGTTATTTGAGGGTGTGTAATATTATCCCAGCTTAACTGATAAAATTAAAGAAAACTGAGCTTAAAGAGCAAAAAAGAGTTTAAGTAGCTTGTCCATGGTAATACAGTTTGTAAATGATGGTACTATAATTGGAACCCAGGTAGTTTAACTTTAGACTCTGCTTCTTTTAATTACTATTCTATACAATATGGTGGAAATGAGAAGTAAGATATAATCACCTCACACACGTACACACACACATACATACAGAATTCAACTTTATATGTGTTTTCTCTGTTTTCTTCTCTGACATCCCACTTAGAAATCTTAATTAGAATTTATAAGAAACTGGGAGAAAATAACACTTACCCGCAGTTGAGTGAATTATATTCATATACCCTGCATACAAATCTTGTTTCTTTAGAATGTAAGAATATCATTGAGGAGCATGAACCCTAATGGAACACTGAGGAGAGAAGCTACTGTGTATCAGATAAATTTGCTGATGACAAGAGGACACCTGCAGTTTCCCAGGTAATCTTGGTTGGTTGACTAGAATATAGTCCTGATGTTTCCAGCAGAGGCTTCTTTCCTTCTTTCCCTCCCTCTTTACCTTCCTCCATTCCTTCGTTTCTTCCTTCCTTCCCTCCTTCCCTCCTTCATGCTTGATTGGCTTCCAGCAAATGCTGGGAATAAATTAATCAAATAAGCACAGTCTTTGACCTCATGAAGCTATGTGGTATGAGAAGGTAGATAACTAAGGAGTACACACTTGATTATATAAATACTAAAGTGGTATACCTATCCTACAAAGGAAAAGTACAGGCACAATGAGAATATAAAACATGTCAGCTAACCCAGTCTTGATGACCAGGGAAGGCCTGCCTGAGAAAGTGACACGTAAACCGAAAATGAAGGATGAGAAGGAAACTCTTCTTTTGAGGATTTGTGAAAAATTCCTGGGTCCATACAACCTAAGTCAAGTAAAATCTTTAAAAGAGACTTTATGTCCTTTCAGAGAGTTTCAGGGGAAAATGAAAATGAATTGGCATTATAGCATAATTTGTGAAAGCTTTTATATACTTTAGGAAAACGACTTAACCTTTCTGAGACTCAGTTGCCTCATCTGTAATTGCTTTTAACAAAATTCCCCACACATGTTTGCTGAGAGGATGAAATGAAATGAAATAGCCTTTCAAAGGCAAGAGGACGGTGCCAACCACATAGCAGGAATGTATAATTGTTTATTTCTTGTTCCGAGTTAAAAAATCAATCGTTTTTTAATCTAACATAAGGACTTGTCATCTCAGTCAACAGTCGTGCAAATTAACTGTTATCCATGCCCAAACTACCAGCACAGCAGCCCTGTTAAACAGCCAATCCCTACACGGACCGACAAGAGTGGGCCTATTTCTTTATAATGAGTTTGCTCACTTTGCCCTAGCAGGGTTGTTATTTTCCCTCCTCTTTAAAGAACAGAAAGAAGAGAGTAGTGAACTTAGGAAAGAATAATAAATGGAGACTGAGAAAATTTGGAAGTCAGGGAATGTAAACCAACCCTGTTTCTTCTCATTGTGCGTTGCCATGAGTCTCAGGATAGGCATAGCTCACTTCCCAGCCTTCCTCACCAGCTTAGGCTTTCACTTTGGAGCCGTAAGCTCCCGTATGTCTTTCAGGTAAGCCTGGTCTTCTTGTAACAGAGGTTCAGGTTGCCCTATATTTTTCTAAGCCTCTCACATCTTTTATTTATCAGGCACATTCTGTGGTTATCTCGTGTATCTCCCAGTACTTCTTGTGACCCCTCGCCATGTTTACCTCCACTCTCATGATCTACCCTGCGTGCTAGTGCTTTACAATGGCTGTGTTTGTCTTCTGCAAGGTAATAGTTGTCTAATGAAATGAATCCATGGTGAGAGGTTAATAGGAGTAGACTCAGGATTAGGTCAACTGTATCTTTTAGCAGTAAAGTTCTGCTTGGTTTGTTCCCATAAAATATTGCCAGATTCTGAGTTCAGTAAAAATGAAATGATTTTATCAATAGATGGTAGTGGTATCTTTCTTTTCACATGTATATAATCTTTTATTGCTAATATTTTCCATTTTATCTCTCAGAGTTCATCCATGTTAACTTTGGATAACCCTGGATTATAAATAAGATTGAGGAAAAGAAGTCCAAAGAATCACATACTTTTTCAAAATTTTATAGAATAACATCTCAGTGTCCAAGGTAGACTAGATGTTTGGGAAACATCTGTAACACTTTTCCCTTTTCGGTCATCTCCTTGGTGTTACCTCTGATACTGGTGGTTCTCATTAATTCTTCCTGATTGTTTGAAAGCACTTCTGTTCACAATCTGATCTAAACTTTTGCTCTCAAACAGCATCTCTTAGGGCCTTTCCTTATATACAGTATGTTAAGATTTCTCAACAATTTAGCATATGTAAACCATGTAATGGACATTTAGGAAAAAAACAAAACCTGCCTATTTTATCCAAATTAAAAAAGAGTTTATCCTGATGTAAACTTATCAAAATAAAGCATGATGTTGTATCACAGACTTGTTATAAATAGTATTAATTATTAAATATCAGAATATCAGGAGCCAGATTATTTAGTTTTCACTCCTTCATGGAAATATCTACATCTGGCCTGTTGACAGCTTAGGCTATTTGTCAGTGTCCACATCCAATTGGTTTCTTTTATCACTCAGCTTGTTTATTCAACAAGGCAACCTTAGCTCATAGTTATAACTCTTTGGTAACTAATCAGTTAAGTCAGCAAAAATATTTTTTAAACATCTATTATTTGCTTTGAAGTGTTCTAGATATTTGAATACATCAGGTCCATAGAATATAGCAGACAAAATTTCCAGTCCTTGAGGCAAACCTTGAAGTAAGAGTTTTAGGCAAGTGGATATCTGGAAAAAGTGTTCCAGGCAAAGTGAACAGCTAGAGTAAATGCTTAGGAGTGGCAGGTCTAAAAAACGTTAATGAGGCCAGTGAGTCTGGATCAAAGTGAGAAGGGGGTAAATAATAAGAGAACAGACATTTGGATGAAACATGGAATTTTCACCAGAGACTACTTTCAATGCATTAAATACATACTAAATCAAGGAGCATATCATTCACATTTTCAAGATTAGGTTATGGAAGACAACACTGATAGAAATCACAATTGACATGTAATTGACGTGAAAATGCCTATATTGAGAGACCTTGTATTTTCTTAGCTAGATTTTTGTAAAGTTAAAATGATTAGTAAAATTCTTTTATTAAATGGACAACCTTTGAGATCAGTAAAGCCCAGAAGATAGCAAAGAATGAACATAATATAGTTCCATTTAGTACTGGATAACATCTCTTCATATGCTGTGGTTACATTTTCAATAGTACATAATTAATTTATTTTTCCCAGTGGGTAAAGAATATCCTAAGTGATGGTAAAGTTTAAAAAAGGAACAGTGATTGTCACTTGTACGGTAATATCCTAAGTAATAGTGATTGTTCATTCTCAAGTTAAAAATCTCATACTATGTCTGGAAAACAATAGCTTCATGCTATTTATAACTGTTTGAACTTTCTTCTTGAAATCATAGTAGGTATTTTTTCTGCCATTTTCAATGCCTTGAAAGGACTTACTTCTGTCTCATCCCTGATGCACAACTTTCCATTCAAAATAAAGATGCTCCCTTCCCCGAGTTTATGTAATTGTACATAATTGTGCCATTATGCATAATAACAAGATTGTACGTAGTCTCAGTTTTCAAAATCCTATTCAACGTGGAATCAAACTTCTAGGTATATTGTTGAATGCCAACTGACTGCTGCAAAGAACCTAATGGAGGAGTTGTGATTCAGGTGTAAACTTTTTTATTGATTTAACAGGCCCTTTCTTGTCATACTTGTCAGTGGTCCATCAGTCCTAAACCCAGATCACTTTTTGAACTCATGTGACATGTAAGAATATCCGTTATTGTAAGTGAAATATCCCTTTCCCGTAGCATGATTTTTAGTGATGAATAAAACAGAGACCTTCTTCCTCAAGCTTAAACATGTCATCTGCACATTTTCATACACTGAACCTCTTTTTCTTTTTCTTTTCTTTTTATAACCTCTTTTCTTTTTCTTTTCTTTATAAAAGAAAACCTCTTTTCTTTTTCTTTCTATAAAGCAAGGTATTTGATGCTATACCACCATGATAGTAATTACTCTTCACACTATATTCCATTGGAACGATACATTACCTACTAAAGGGGGCGTGTGATGGAGAAAATTTTGCCAGTGTCTCTTTCTGTTTTCTTTCCTGGAATAGTTTAGTCTTTAACTTTTTTGCTAGTTTATGAAAGCTCTCCATGCTCTGTTAAAGGAAATAAAAGTGAAAGCTTTGAAGGCTTTCTGCCTGTGTTTCATAGCAGACAAGGCAATGACTATTAGAGATTGGCGGGCTGATGGTCCTATAAAGTCTGGTTTTCCAATATATATCATAATTCCTATCTTTAGTTTTCCATTTCAGGTTCTCAAAAAAATTCATCATACTTGCAGGGCTAGTTGTTTTAGTACCTACCTAACAGATTTCTATCGTTTGCTGATACCAGTGCCTATTCATGATAATGCTTTCTTGTATTAACTGTTTTCTTCCCCACTTTTAGATCTCGATCCACCATTTGAAATCATTGTTCCACTTTGTTTAATCGGTGATGCATAATAACACAATGGTAACAAAAAATTAACAAATCTAACAATAACATAAAGATGACATAAAACCTCACGTGAAAGAAATTGAACCATATTCACTAAATGCTGGTTGAGAAAATAACCTTTGCACAACACAACAGTCCTTAAAAATGTAAATATTATTAAGAACTACCAATATTTCTGCAGAAAACTTAATTCCATATTTACAACATATGTATTTCACTCAATTTTTAAATTGCCAGGAAAATTTAGCATCACTGAGAAGCCACTGAGAATTACCATGGTAAATGTAGTAAATACTACGGATTTTGAAAACATTCTATGCTTTGTTGAACTAGACTCTTCTGATTACTAAGTAATAGCTTAGATTTTCCTTTGCTGATATTATGGACTCAATTTGAAATACCTCTATTTCTGTCCTCTTCTCTCACTTTTCTGATTACTGAAATTCATCATTGCCCTCAAGGCCCAGTTCAAATGCTATGAATTCTTCCCTATTCCAGAAGCGGGAATAAAACAATGCCTTGCATGTGTCCTCATAGCAAATAGTTGGTGTTGCTCTCATAGCACTTACCACGTTTTGTATTGCTTTCTTTCATTCACCCGTAGAGGAGGAAAAATCAAATTTTCAGTATTCTAGTTACTTACTTATAGAGCAAAGATTTGTTAACTCCCAATCCAGTGCTCTGTCTACTATTATACAAAGGTGCTTCCTAATTCTCATCAAATTCAGCAGATATTCCATTTTCTATTATTCTTATTTTTTATTATTTTGTTTAAATTTTTATGTTTTTTCTAATCCAGAGTCCCCTCAGATTGTAGTTTACAATATACACAATGGACAGAAGAGGTAGTGCTTATTATTGTATTTTGTGAAGACCTTAAAAATACTTAACTCCACACGCAGTGAAGTGTGCCTAAATGATGATAAGGAAAAGGAAAATGGATAGGGAAGCAGCAGAAGGAAGAGGGGCACCTGGGTGGCTCAGTGGTTAAGCATCTGCCTTTGGCTTAGGTCATGGTCCCAGAGTCCTGGGATTCAAACCCTTCATTGGGCTCCCTGCTCAGCAGGGAGTCTGTTTCTCCCTCTGCCCCTCCCCCTGCTCCTGTGCTCTCTCGCGCTCTCTCTCTGAAATAAATTATAAAATAAAATCTTTAGAAGAAGGAAGAGAAAGAGAATGAATAAAATAACAACCATTAGAGTGGATCTTAATGGCATTTCAAGTGATGAAAACACATTTCAAGGATAAACAGAGGTTCCATACTCCTACCTTCGTTCTGGAGGTAGGGAAGGAAGGATTATTAACGAATCCATAAGAGCAAGTAGCACTTGTCACCAACTGGGAATCATCATTAGATGGAATTAGCTTCCTAATTACATGGGTGGGAATGAGGGACAAATATTTGGCAGGGTGGGTGATGTTAGAAAATAATTCTCAAGTGACTGAGACAAACAGTCGCTTCCATCAATATCCTCTGAACATCATTCAAAACAGTGTCTTGCAGAACAGTAGCTAGTGTTCCCCTTTTTGGGCTTTTACTGTTCTCTCAATTCCAGTTGTTTGCGTTTTCCTGTTTATTCCAAATATGAAACTCAAAATTTGTTCCCTTTACAACTGTGATTGCATTTGTTCTGTTTAGTTTTATTTTCTTCACTTGTAAGTCTTCATTCGATTTTTAAGCTCTTTAATGGAAGTTTCTAATTAGTTTCAAAGTGGCCAGAGGGCAAGGCAGTTGCTTGATTCTTCACACATGGCACTGTTAACCCCAGAGAGCTGGATGAAAACCTAGCACTATGCCATGTGTTTTGAACAATGCAAAACTTTAAAGGACTACCATATTTGAAAATTATATCTACGCTGGAGTTTACTTTGAACTGACACTGTTTATCCTCTGCAGTTGCAGAAATAAACAGAAAAACCTTTAAATACTAACAGTTGCATTTGATTCTTGATATTCCTTGGCAACTAATCACAACTCCTCTGCAAGACCTTACCCGTGACATGTAAATATTTGACAAGAAGGTAAAATATAGCTATCCGAGCCTCTTATACATTTAATGATCTCCACATACAGAGCCAAAAAGTAGACAGAGAGTAAAATGTCAATGCAGAGAAAGGGCAATGGCTAATGAGGTTTATCAACCAACACGATGGCACTCTTTTCATGGCCTACTGTGTGTGCTGCTAATAAGAAGATTCCATATTGATAGTTTCTGCTCATGATACTATTTACTAAGACATTTGGAAAGACACAGTTTTTATTCAGGCTATGCAGCCAAAAGAAAATGACACAAAGAACCTCTCTGATCTCTGTTACTTTTCTTCTATAAGTCATGTCTGCTTTTGGTTTCATAGTACTACATTAGTTTGAATATCGATATAGAGGACTTTTATAAAATCAAAGGAGCTTGCACTGGGAAGGGCTTAAAAAGCACAAATTGCAAAGTAAGATCTCCCAAGTTAAATCCAAATCAAAATGTGTGTTGTTCAGCTAATCGACTTATTTAAAAAAAAAATGAATTTGCACAGTCTTCAGCTGGACTTGAGCCCAACACTTACCAAATCCCCATACCCTTTTGTCGTGCATCTCACTTGAATCACTTAAATGCATTATCTGCATGTCTTCTTCATTTTATGAGGAAGAAAACAGAGTTAGTGTGGGTAATTAGCATGCTCCAAACCATACAGCTAGTCATGGTAGAGCTGTAACTTTATAACCTCAAGTTCTCAGTTTCTAGCTTTTACTGGATTCTAAAAGTTTGAATGTCATGGAGTAAGTGTCACATAGGGTGGCGTGATGATTGTATGTAATTAGATTTCCTTCTCAAAATATTGGCGCTCTCAGAGTATGTGTCTGTGTAGATTGGTAGAGAGCCTGTCTTACAGAACGGTGAAGCTGACCTTCTGGAATGCACACACAGGGGCACAGCTTGTCCCTCAATTAAACAGGATTAATAAGATATCACTACACCTTCCAGCTTTATCTCTCTTCCTACCAGAAATGTCAGTGAAGCACAGAGAGAGTGAAGAGTTTCCAGCCGCATCCACCCACCCATCATCTGGAGAAATACGCAAGAGGCCATGATAGACATCGGTAATGTGTAAATATGTTTACTTTCTTGATGGGAGGAACTGAGAAGTGAATTTGCCAGCACTCAAAGAAAACCTAGGGATGCGAAAGGAATACACAGACCATCATTTCATGAATATGAGGGACAGTGTAAACTATAAAGTGATTGTGGGACTCATTTCAGAGAAACGGAAGTGTGAAAACCAAAACTTTCTTTGGCCCATTGGTTTGGTTTTGGTACCTTAAATAACAAAATCAAATTTAAGAAGGGTGCGTCCTTTAGCATAACATGTGGGTTAACCAGAGAAATCCCTTACCCGTCACACTTTCTGATACAGTGGAAGCAGCTTTTGGAAACAGAAGCACCCTATTAAAATGGTCTGTTCATCTAAATTTATTTTCTGTTGTTAAAAATTCCTCCTCTGGATTGCAGTTTCACTAGACTCCTTTGGCATCAAAGAAGTGTTTAAAAGCATAAAATTGAAAATGAAAGACAAGATGCTTAGTAATCTGCTCTGTGTGCCAGGGTAACAGTGGACTGTCAAAGCCAAGTGTTTCCCTGCATGTGATTCATTGACAAGCGGGGCGAGCATAGACATAGAAAAGCCAGAATTTGAAATCCTTAGACCCCAACTATTTTACCAGTGAAAATGGAAATTTAGATTTTTAGGTGTCTTCTCCATCCCCCTTATCATCAGCAATTAATGTTTATTTTCCTCCTTCCTAGATGTTTCTGCCACTGTTTGTTTAATGGTGTGTATATGCTTTTATAATAAGTGTGTTATCACTTTGTATAATTATTATGTGCGATTAATCCTGCATGCTCTGGAAAACTGTTAGGTTTTCTTATTTAACCAGAGGGAATGTCTTTAAGTCTTTGTGTTATTCACATATAATGCAAGTTGACAAGAACTCCTGTGAATGGAGCAGAGTATGAAAAGTCTGTATTTAAAATCTGTGCTGAAATAGATGAGAAGACAGCATTATTTCCCCCTATTATGCCCATCCCTGTGGTAGCTGGTAAGTACAGAAGAGTTTTACATGTGACACAAGAATATTTTGGGTATCAGAGTAACAGGCATATTGTATTTTACAACAGGATAAATCGCAAAACATGATAGTGCTTCTGATAATAAAATATGGATGCTATTGTAATAAAAATATTTATGACATAACTCTTGATGCATGGATACCAGTCCAAGAACTGTGAGATTGGATGGATGGATGGATGGATGAATGGACGGATGGATGACAGATAGATGAGAGAGACAGAGAGAGAGAGAGAGAGAGAGAGGACTGTAATATATCCATACAAGACAAATAATAAATCACTAGTTTGATGAAAGAGGTATCCCCCCTCAGATTTTCATCTTATAATTTGAAAAATTGTCTCACTTAGTAGGCATTAGGACCTGACAATGACAAATGCTGCTTGCTAGATTTCTGTTCAAAATTACATTGGACAAGGGGTGTCTGGGTGGTTCAGTCGGTTAAGTGTCTGCCTTCAGCTCAGGTCATGATCCCAGGCTCCTGGGATCGAGCCCCGCATTGGGCTCCCTGCTGCAGGGAGCCTGCGTCTCCCTCTCCCTCGGCACCTCTCCCCCGCTTGTACTCTCTCTCTCTCCCTCAAATAAATAAATAAAATCTTAAAAAAATAAAATAAAAATAAATTACATTGTACAAAAAAGCCAAGCACATGGACAGCAAAATATCAGCTTTTGTTCTGACCGAGGCAGAAGCGTACACCTTGTGAATGACGTCGTCAGAGGCTCTACTAAACTGCCACCTCTCTCCACAAAGACAGAGCCTTTGTCTCCAGTTTATGGGATGGCGAGGAGCAAACAGGGCTACTCATCTCAGATCCAAAGTGAGAAAGGGAGGGAACAGAGCTTCAGCTTTAACTCTCTTACCTCAGACTCACCAGTCAGATGTCTCACTGTTTCTTGGTAGGAAACCAGGACTTAAATTCTCCTTCAGAATCACTTTCCAATTTCGGACTCCATTCTTCCTTGCACTTGAAGTCATTATTATACAGTGTCTTTATTTTTGTCTAAATTTTATTTCATCATGATGATCATTTATGCTGACACCTTTTACTTTTTAAATTTATTTTTATTCAAATATTTCACTTTTACGAATTTCCAAATTCTACTAATTGCTCCAGCTTCTTAGAATAGCGTTTTTAGAGACACTTTGTTTAAACTCTTCTCTAAAAAGTTTTTTGGTTTAACAGCACTAAAATGAATTTTAATAAATATAATCAGAACAGAAATACTATAGGAAAGAAATGACAAAACCATGCACATTGTTTATCAACTGTACATATAGGTAATGATACCGGGAATTATAGTTTCACAACAGCTAGTCTCCCTCTTAACGAGGAAACCTCTTAGGAATAAAATATTGACTCCCCCATTTTAGATGCTAATAGGTAACCCTGGGTGAACACTGTTCCACCAATATTGAAAGTTTTAACGTGACAAATAAGTTCACTTTTTGCTTATTAACTTCTCCAAAATAGGTTAGATTGATGGCAGTGCTACTCATGGGGGATAATGCATAGCTAAAATGTTTCTAGGTTTTGTTTTAATAGCACTCCGAGTATGGAAACCAGTCTTACTGAGCTTCCTCTCCCAGAAGCTCTATTATGGGAAAAAAGAGATTTTAAAACAATTTCGGCAAGCTAAGGATATTCATTTTTCATGATTATTAAAAATGAAGGAAGTTATGTTATGCACTTCAATCCTTCATCAGTAGCAATTCTAATAATTTATGTGTAGAGTTATGGTTTAGTTTATATTATTGTTTAATGAAATAAGTGGATTCTAGATCCACAAATTTCCTTCGAGCAAATATTCTGGATGGAAAAAATTCAGGATTTCTACTAAATGTATACGATGTTCCATGTTAAATTTAGCAGACGCATAATAACAGAATCACCCTCTACCTCTTGAAAACCAGTTAAATGTGTCCTTACAATCTGTTGAAAGCCTCCAACTTCTCACCTTTCTTTTTTTTCCTTTGACTTTTTCTTCCATTGGAAAAAATGTTGCATTTTCATTCTTGCAAAAGCCATAGGATTATTAAAAATGACCAATGTTTCAGACAAATAAACAAATATGGCTGCTTTGTTCACATCTGGTTCACAGTTGGAATCAAATGGATTTCCTTACCTGACAAGCACGTCGTGAGACCTTTTCTGAGGGCGTATGTTCCTGATAGACCCTCTAACTTCAATAAACTTATTAGCTCAGCCTGCACTTCTCATTATTTATAATCACTTTGTGTTTTATCACTTAATGATACTTAAATGAAAAATACCAAATTTAACCCATTCGCCTTTACATAATTTATAATTTTATTATATCACTAAGCACACTGTTTAATTAAAATGACTACTTTTTTTAACATAAGGTTTTCGATGAAGGAAGCACTGTGCTGTTTTACATTCTGGTACAAGCTCCTTAATTAGGATAACGACTTCAAAATGTTTTTCTGCCATTGCAGCTGCACCACTAGAATATCCTCGTACCCAGCGTTTCACTTCCGAGCTGCATTTTTCATCAATGCAAGGAGGCAGTTTTATATAGTGCAGAGGTAGTTGTGTTTGTTAAAAAAAAATAATAACAATTAAGCAAGAGAGAGAGAGAGAGATCTTCCATCATAAAATCAGACTTAAATTGTCCATATATTAAAAAAATACCATTTCACAATATTTGTGGCATCAGTCAAGCTACAGTGAAAAATACTTTGCTAACATTAGTCCCCACTACCTGCTTGGTTCAAACACAGTGTGCCGTCGAAAAATGGCACTTGAATTACCTTCTTTGCAGCAGTCACCAAACACTTCCAGGCAAACACATTTACTGCAGTATTTCACTAATGCTTTTGCAATTGTTTATGTTTTTCTCAGTCTTAGCAACCCGAAGTGCTACTTTATAAGAAGCCTGCAATGCACTCATGTTTATATGTAAAATTATTGAACATCTGCTTCTGTTGACTTTTTAAGTTAATAATCTGTCTTTCAAATAGTTCTTTGGTTTTGAACTTAATTCTTTATGCTTTTTATGTTAATGCCATGTAAGTTTTTGAAAGTTTAATTGCCTCATTAGCTATTACATTTCCACAAATAGTACAATGTTGTTTTAGCAACTTTACCATCAATTATGGTAAATCTATGAGAGGTCATACTTTTAAGTAAAACCAGTATGGACCCATTTGATCCCCATTTCTTCGGAATCATTTTTATTGTCACCATTGGGTGTATTTCTGCTGCTGCATTCATAGAGTTGAAACTTGTTTCATCAAATGCAAATTAGGGTTAAAAATGAATAATACAATGTTTACTTCCCTAATGCAGCTAATAATATTAAACTACAATTTTTTTAAAAAACTTGATAAAAATTTTAAATGATTGTGTAAAATTTACAGTACATTGGGTCCCTAAACTTAGATATCATATGCTGTATCATGTTTCAACTATGCTTGAAAGCACATGCAATTCGCCACACAACTTTGATAGGGCCCATGGTCCGTTATGCTATCTGACACCAGCACTGCACTGGTCACTCACTTGAATGATCAAAGCACTGCAAAATTTTCTAAATATTTATTCTGATTCCTGCATTTATCTCCCTGTAGACTGGTAGCAAAATGTGGCCTGACACCACTCCTGGACCATTGCTCTCTGAAAGGCATGATCGTTAGCGGGAATTTCAGACAGGGGTAAATGCGCCCGCAGGTTTCTGCTTGCCTTCCCCCTGCTCAGCCTGCACGCCGCTCTTCTTTCTGCTGAGCAAGGGTCACCGCACGCCCATCACCAGACGCTCGATCAGATTCAAAATCACTCTAGAACCCTGGCTGCTTGCTTCCCATTCCCCGACTCTTTTGAACAGGTGTGTCTATCATAGTCACTCAGTCCCCATCTCACTGTGATATGGTGCAAGTCAGGGGACAGATGCTTTTCCTTTCGCTGTTTTAACAAATCTCCGGATCGCTAGTTACCGCCGCTGGGGAGCCCCAGTGTTAATCAGAGCTGATGCAGATCCTGAGACGCTGACTTATATTTTGTTTGAACACTAGGATTTTATAGATAGTGATTCATCCATTTCTATTCACTTATTCTACTCATTACATTCTATTCTCACCCTGGTCTTTCTTAACTCTGTGATCCAATCCATTTTCAATTTACTTCACTTTCCCGAAGTTTCTTTTAGCGGGGAGGTGGGGAGGGCGGACTTCATTATCATTATTCATTGTTTTTTTCTCCCTCTCTCCTTCTTTCCTTCCTATCTACACTTGTTCTTTCTTTTTTTTCTTTTTCCTGTATCACTTGTAGTTACGTAGCTAAGACTTTTTTCCCATGACCCTAAAGACTGGCTAACATACCTATGTTCTCGTTCCTTCAAGTGTCTTCCTCCTGTGGCTGGACATTTATCTTAGAGCCTCCTCAAACCTTCAGCAGTTATAAGGCTGGATTCTTCAACCTGGCCCTAAGGGGACTGTCAACATTTTTTTTTTTTTAACATTGCTCTGTTCAATTTAGATAAGTGTGATTTTCTTTGGACAAAGGACAGATCTTTTCCTTTTTATTTATATACCCCTTTGTAACCTTTTTCTTTTGTCTAAAATATTTTTTTTCTGTTCAGACATTACATACAGAAAAGTTCTTTATTCTTATTTTTTCTAATAGGAGATTAGCACACACATATGAAGTTGCATAAAACACGCATTTTAGAGTGTTAAAAATAATTATGAAATGTACATCCATGTAACCACGAACCAAATCAATCAACGGAACGCTTCCAACAGAGATTCCCCATTAGTTCTTTTGTGATCGTACACACAATACACTTCCTTGTAGAGAACCGACATATTCTGACTCTGGTGGTAACCATTTCCTCATTTTCTTCCTTCTAGTTTTTTTTTTTTGTTTTTTTTTTAAAGATTTTATTTATTTATTTGACAGAGAGAGACAGCCAGCGAGAGAGGGAACACAGCAGGGGGAGTGGGAGAGGAAGAAGCAGGCTCATAGCAGAGGAGCCTGATGTGGGACTCGATCCCGGTACTCCAGGATCACGCCCTGAGCCGAAGGCAGACGCTTTAACGACTGCGCTACCCAGGCGCCCCCTTCCTTCTAGTTTTAATATGCTTATTAATATAGATTAGTTTTTCTTGTTTAGATCTTTAGGTACCTGAAAACATGTTGTGTGAATTTCCAGTGTTTTGTTTCTTTGTTAAACGTATGTTTCTAGGCTGTTACAGTATGTAGATCTAGTTCGTTCATTCTCCTCGCTGTATATCAATATACACAGAGTAGTTGGGTAGTTGGGTCTCAAATGACAATTCCACGAGGAATGTAAATGAACACAAGAATGTAAATCAATGTATTGCGTCTTCATTGGGAAAATCTTGCTAAAACAAACAAAACCTAGTGTGCTTAGTGAAGTAGTTGAGTTTTTTATTCTGGTACAAATCCCTGATCTCTTCACAGACCTGTATCAAGCCTGTCTTGTACCACTGTCAGTCAGTGGACCACATTTTAACTAGAACTGCTATGTAATATTTTATTGATTAACATGCCACATTCTATTTTTCCATCCTACTTTTTATCGAAAATTATGTTGTTTCTAGTTTGGGGGGATTAGAAAAAAGTTCCATCTACTTCTCTAGTGCCCATTCAAAAGTAGATTTGCTACTTTTGGGGGGGCACCTGGGTGTCACAGTCAGTTGAGCCTCTGACTCTTGGTTTCGCTCAGGTCGTGATCTCAAGGTTCTGAGATGGAGCCCCACATGGGGCGCGGAGTCTGTTTGGGATTCTCTCTCTCCCTCTGCCCCTACAGCTCAGCTCATGGGCCACCTCTCCCTCAAATAAATAAATAAATCTTTTTTAAAAAAGTAGATTTGCAGTTTTCTCAAATATACTGGACATATTTTCAAAAAGCAGTTGGATGAATTTTTATGGCCAGCAACAGGGTATGGAAAATCCATTTGCTCCATATCATCAACAAACACTTGTTAATGTCAAATTTTTAAATGTTTGCCAGTCTGGTCGGTATAGAAAACACTTTCATTATGGTTTTAATTGGCATTTCTATATTATTATATATGGTATCTTTGAAGAACAAAAATTCTTAATTTTTATGTTGGTTTAATTTGTTAATCTTTTCTTTACTGTTTAGTGCTTTGTTTTCTTGATTAAAAGAACTTTTTCCCATCCAAAATAGAAAGGTATTTTTCTGTAATATCCTAAAAAAGTTAATAGTTTTGCATTTCACCCTTAGGCCTATACCTACCTCAGAATGATTTTTGTGCAAGCCAGGGGTTCACTTTTATTTTTTTCCTTTAAGTTTCCCTCCCTCTCAATACTCACACCTTTGTTACAAATCAAGAGTTCATACATACAAAAATGTGTCTCTGGGTTCTCTTTTCTGTATTGCTCTTTTTCTATCTTTGTGTCAATACCATAATGACTGTAGATTCAAAGTAATCCTTGCTATCTGATAATATTTTCCTAGGGATTTGTCCATTTGTCTAAATTTTCAAGTTCAATTGCATAAAGTTGTTTATAATATCTTGACTATCAGGAAGGTTCTGTTGTGGAGACTCTGGATACTCTTCGAGTCCTCTAAGAGGGATGACGTTTTTGCTTTAGGAGAAAATTAACCTGGTTAGACTCAAACTGAAAAACTCACCCTTGCCTAAGTAGACAGCATATTGAATCTTCATTTTTCTTAGTGTATTTCAATCTTAGCCCAGAATATTTTCAGTTTATCTCATGAATACATGTTTCAAAGGTAAGCCAGAAACATGAACAGAATTTATACACAGAACCTTTGAGTCTTTTCTTTATTTTTGGATCTCTCTCTCAGCCTTCCCAAATTCTATCCAGGCTGGCACACTCATTCCCTATTCTTCTGGCAAGAACAATGAGGGGCACTCTGCTGGGGTTTGTGTACCAGTGCAGCTACCCTCAGGATAAAGCCCCCACAGCGGGAAACTCACCCAGACCAGTAACCTCCTTAGATTTGAGTCCTCTTCAGAATCAGTCTGCTTTTCTTTACTTTCCAGATCCCTATCTTTTGCCTAGACATTGTAGTTGCTATCTGTGAGATGATGGTTTATTAAGAAATCAGTTTTCTATACTGAAAGTAGAATTCCTCCTTGCTCTTTCTGAAAAATTAGCAAATGTCTTCTAGGTTCTCATTTTTTCCTATATTTTGACTATATTATCATTATATTATTTGACTATATATATATATATATGCATATAAATATATATATCTGATATTAAAAAAATTGGTGGGGGGCAGTATGTTTTTACAAATTCCTCTGTGGGAGAATTATTGGCCCAAGTAACTTGATCCACTCTCACTGAATGGGTAAGTCCTCATACGATTTCCAGAGTATGTTGGCAGCCTATGTAGGTTCCCTAGATTAGCTAAAAACTCTTTATCTCTAGAGGATATAGACTACCCAAGTAGTAAAACTATGGAATCCTAGACTTCGTTCTCTTTGGTATATACGATTAGACTCCAAACTAAGAGGAATCCTCACTAAAATAACAATTGTCTAAAATGGGATTAATATAATTATCAGACTGATCCTGTGCAACAGTTGAGAGCGCCCTTGAGTGCGGATGAGGTTCAAATCCATTCACGTCTCAACCTCAGTGTGGTGCCACCTGGTGGTGCTTGTCAGATTCAATGTAAATATTAATAGAGATTTTGGTTCGGTGGGTTCTTAGAGTTTCCACAACTCTAGTGTCAAGTGATTCATTCCACGAGTCTTCCTGCTAATGGCCCATATTTCGAGGCATAACAGAAGAGACCTGCATCGAACACGGGAGCTCTAGGGCCCGATTCTGTCCTACTTCTTCTGACTCTGGGTTGCATTTTGTTTACCCACCTGTACTGGCCATCCCCTTCAACTACCCCTTTATTTCCCTCCACAGAAGTTAAAAATTTTAGCTTCCCCAGATTGAGAACTGGATGTGGGCTGAAAGCAGACGTTTATCTCCAGTCTTGTCATGTCAAAAACTTTATTACAATAAGATTGATGATGGGGGGGTTAATTTGATATTCCCAATCCAACCTCCAAACTTGCAATGATAAATTTACTAGAAATGATGCTATGATTGTAATACTTCCTTAGGCAAATATTCCTATTTAAAAAATATAAGCAAACTTGACTCATCTAAAGTTTACTTTTGCAGAATGACTAAGCATTTTTCTCTCTATTAAGTCTCCAAATATAAAACCAACTAAGTCTAATTAACAGATGTTAGGTATAAGCTTCCACTTATCCCCAAGAAAGTTATATAACCTATGGTTTCCTTTGGGGCTCATTTGGAAGATGAACAAACCAAAGTCACCATAACTGGCCTTTTGCCTAACTACTCACAGCAAATCTCCTCTCCACATGCCCTCTCCCACCCTCCTAGCCAGTTAGAAGATTCACAGATTATCAGGTTTTCTCTTTTATTAACTTTTTCTCTTCCTGTTTGCTCCTTCTCCCCAACTTCTATTTTCAAGTAAGAGCAAAAGGACTCCACACACTGAGTTAGAAGTCAGTGAGAAAAATTCAGGTCACTGTAATTTTAACCACCTGTGCTGATCTTGCTGTTGTTATCACTTGGTTTAGGCTACTCCACCCTTCTCTACCTGTGCTTACCTTACATGTAGCAGGCTGTCAGTGTCCCATCTTAGCTTTCTTTGCCACATTATCATCAGTTATTTCAACTACTAGGATATCCTCTATATATGCTCACTCCTCTGAAACCCTAGTAAACTGATTTCTTTTTTTTTAACCACTATACATGCTTTCTGCTATTGTTTAAGACAATTTTATATTCATGTTTGTTTAAGGTGATGTTGAGTGGTCAATGGTGGGAAAGAGCTGACTAATGCAACAGACATGCAACTTACTTTCATCTATGAAACTCCTGGTATAATTAGAAGAGTATATACATGAACATTATTAAAGGATGTTATTTTATATGAAATAATCAGAAATATTTTCTAGGTATAGAAACACTTCAACACTTTGCATGTTTAAGAAATAATACTCATATTGTCATTTTTGAAGTTAAACCAGTATCAAAATCCCAGTGTTAAGCTTAAGTGATATTTTTATAATACAAGCAGATTTAGTAAAAGAGCACTACATTCTGACAATGTATTCTTCTGGGATGGAATAATAACTATGTGTAAAATTCTCTCTCAAGTACCAAGATACATTACCTGAATAGAAGCTGAATTGCAGTAGTATTGTGATAATTACACCATGTAAGAAGCAGATTCATGTAGTGTTTTAAAGCACAAAGTGTGGGAGCTAGACTTATTGTGTTTAAACCCCAGCTGTGAGACACATTGTAGATTTTAGCTGTGAGATCTAGACCAGTTATTAATTTCTTTTACCTCATTTTGATTTTTCTCTGTCCAATGTGCCAAATAAGGGTTATTGCGAGGATTAAATGACTTAATGAGTAAAAGCATTTAGATGACCATGCCTGACATTTAATAAGTATAATATATATGTGCATTTACTATTATTATTATAAAAGATAAAATATAATGTATGTGTTCCTAGTTTTGTTATCATTATAACAATGTTATTGCTTTATAGAAACATATTGTATATATAGTAATAATACTATAACATATATAATTATATGCCAAAGTACAGAATGCATCAAACTTCTTTTTTTTTTTTTTTTTTTTGAGTTCTGACAGTACTTGAATAACACTTCTGTAGGCAAGAGTATAGTGCACTTTCTCATTCATTTATTCGGGATAAGATGCCATTGCCTTGCATCGGGACCCAGAAGAGCACAGGACACAAGTGTCCCTCCACATGTAAATGTGTACATTCTCACAAAGTCCATTTGTAGCATTTGATAGCAGGTATTTTCCTTCTCTGCCTTTTTGACAGAGGACAGTATGTGAGTGCCTGAAGTGGTTGTCCCAGGTCACTCAGTTAATTGGAATAAAGGCCCCTCTGTCTTGTCATAAAATACAGTTTGCCAGCCACAATCCCTGCTACTTAGTGATCAAAAGCCTTTCTATGGAGAAAACACCATCAGAATTCCAAAATATATTACCATGGAAATAGTACATCAAAACTGCTCTATTCAACTGGATTTGAGCAATAGAGCTGTGATTCTAGGAGCCGTTTATGACTCTTGGGAAAAAATCCTGATAAATCTCAGAATTTCATCAATCATCATGTTCATATTAATATTTGGTATCACCAGAGAAAAGTAATCTATGTTTTTCATCATGGTAGATATAAAAACAGCAAGGAAATGCATGCAATGCTTACCAAATTTTGCAGTAAAAATCAAATGGGGGAGAAGAGCATTAGGAAATGTGTGAATACTTATAATATGTTGATTTGCATTTATTTTTATTTTATTTTTATTTTTTTTAAATTTTGTTTATTTATTTGACAGAGAGAGACAGCCAGTGAGAGAGGGAACACAGGCAGGGGGAGTGGGAGAGGAAGAAGCAGGCTTCCAGCGGAGGAGCCCGATGTGGGACTAGATCCCAGGGTTCTGGGATCACTCCCTGAGCCAAAGGCAGACGCTTAACGACTGAGCCACCCAGGCGCCCCTGATTTGCATTTATTGACCACTTCTTTTGGGGATGATCTGAAAAGTGAGGATTTTAAAGTTAGGAAAAGTAAAGTGTAATAGATTCAGAGTGGAAATTAATTTTGAACATTTACAGAACAGGATGAGGAGATTCTGTCATTTGAATTAATTTTGTGCAAAGTTCAAGTAAAAATTTAAATCTAAAAATAAAGAGGAAAATAATTTTTCTATTTAATTATCATGCAGGTAATTTGTATATTTTATATAAAGATATTTAAATTAGTCCAAATACACTCAGCTTTACCTGCTTAGTGCAACCTTTCACGAAACCTAGTAAAGAGGCCCATTATTGTGTGTGAGAGAGAGAACACTGTCTTGGAAATTACCCTGGGATTTATATAGCTTGTAAGTAAACCACAATTAGGTAAAAACATCAAAGGATAGGATATTTATGTTACAGTGACATCTATTAATAGGATGGCAATTTTTCTGCTTATGTGATCATTATTAAACTTGATAAGTATTTTGCTTACTGAGATATTGTAGGGATTATAATTGGATTATTTGGAATAATAGTACTATGTAAATTTCAAGAATCTTAATCATAATTTAAAAAAACTTATCATGTAAACCATTTCAGAAATTAGCTTAGTAAACCTGTAAGATTAACAGTAATTCTAAGTAAATAGAATAATACAGATAACAGTTTTGTTACTCAGTCTCTAGCCAGAGACATTCCCAAAATTTCTCAAGCTTTTTTTTGTTGAGAATATTTCTAAAAAAAAATTAATAGTGTATCTTTTTTACAAAATAATATGAACAAGATTATTTCAGGTTTGGGGATCTAGTAATAGTACAAGGTCACCATTATTACAGTTCTTTAAATAATAGATATAGAACTAATGGTAATAATGGTGACTTTGTATTGTTATTACATATTATATAAATAATATATGTAATTTCTTTATATATAATTTGCATATATAAATTTTTCCTGTATATGTGTATATGTAAATTCTTTCTCATTCTTTCTATATGTATGTGTGTGTGTGTAATTTTTCCTTTTCTTTCTGTGTGTATATGTAATTTCTATAAACACATAACACATACAGGTTAGAAATTTAGACTGTGTTCCCTCTCTCTTTTTTTAGATTTTACTTTTAAGTAATCTCTACACCCAGTGTGGGGCTTGAACCCACAACCCCAAGATCAAGAACTGCATGCTCCTCCAACTGAACCAGCCAGGAATCCTTAGACTGACTATATTCTTTACCTGAGTAAAGATCCTGATACTCAGACTTTACACAGTTTAATTGAATCAGAGTCTGTAGAGTGGAAATCAGGCCAGTGAATTTAAAACTCCTCATATTTGAGACCAACTATTCTAAACATAACTCAAAATTACCTCCAGAGTCAAACAAATCCTTAATATTACCTTACTTCGTTGTCATTTTCCTACTTATAGTTTGATTGGAATTTCCAGTTAATCAGGTTTTACTCCAATGAATATAATGGCTTACATTTTAAACATTTTTTATTTGTTTCTCCAGCCCACATTGCTAGCAAAAGATAGATTCCAAGTAGTTATGAGTGCCTGAATTATAAGTATTATACTTTCCGTTTAAATAACAGAAATAGAACACCTGTGGAAGTTTGATGTAATATCTAATTATCTTTCAAATTTCGATATTTAGTTCATTTATAAATGTGTCCAAAACTTAGTGGCTCAAACAATAGAGATTTAAAAAAATAATAAACACAGAGATATGATTTCTCATAATCATATAGATTGTTCAGGTGACTCTTCAGCTCCTCTCACCTGGGCTCATGCATACTCAACCATCTAGATGAGGACTAGAAGAGCCAAGTCCTATTTACCAAAGCAGGTTACATGTCCAGCCCATACACAGGATAATAGACAAAAGACTCCACCTATTGATGGTGGGAACAGCAACCAGTAATGTCATACTGCAGGAGGTGAAATTGGTTAGGAAATATTATTATAATGATCTCCCACAGATAAATATGTTCCAATACTCAAACACTCAGTTTGCCTACACTTTCAAATTTGCCTATGCACAGATTAACCAACTTTGAAAGCAAAATTTCACTCAATCCACCAATAACATGCTGATCCAACGGATGCATTAGTGGCTCGGTGCTTCTTCCATTCTTCTTTTAGAATTATAGTTATCTGTTTTGTGCTCAAAATATGCACATGGTGGTCATTTCATCTGTGAAAACTTGGGGGACTTATTATTAATCATTATAACTGAGTACACATCCTTTCTCAGCATGACTCATAAATATCTTTGAGTTTTAAAGCTCTTTATAATAACATTAATTTAATCTGTAAAATGACATTGCTTGCAATAAATTCCATTTACAAATCTGAATAGGCAACGAATAGAAAGTGGTAGTGTCATTGCAAATTTTTGATGGAGACTGAAAAACAACAGAGCGTTGGAAAACATGAAAATATCTTCTTGCTTCTAAAAGACCCTGCAAAGCTGTGACACTGATGAAGATGGAGTTTGCTCAGATGGATTTGCCTCTGTGCCATTTACTGCCAAAGAAATGGTTATCCGACGAAAAATCTGTTATCGATTATTTAATTTAGTGTTCATATATTTAAATTTTATTCAGGTTAGAGTAATGTTGAAATTTGGGTTTCCCATCTTCGTGTGCTGCTCTGCGGTTGACAACAAAAATGTTAAAAGAAAATCATCTTCGGAGTATAAAATGACCATTGGAAGGCTGATTTCCATTTTGTGGTTGATGGTTTCTTCTTAATATCTGATCATGCAATTATGTTTCAGCAAAGAATGAATCTTCTCTGTAAAGTAAGCCATGCCCAGAATATTGATGATTTAAATAAAACAATATCAAAGCCTTAAAAAGGATCTTCATTTAGAGATGGTTTTTGCCATGTAAAATCTATTCAAAGCTAGAGATCTTATCTCTCTTCACCAGGAAGAAATGTGTAAGAGGAAGGATTTGGTTTCAAATTGTTTGGTGATAATATTGTTGAAATCGAACTTGCTTTTTTTGTTTCCTTGCTATATTTTACATTGTAACATATAAACAAAGTAGTTATTTTTCAGAAACAAAGAAGTATCTTAAAACTACTCAACAGAATTTGAATCTTCCTGAAATGTGACCTACACATTTCCTGACAGTGTATTGTTCCCAACCTTCATGCTAAACTTCTCTGTTAGACGTACAACTTGATGGCGATGTCGGATATGAAACTACTGTAAGTACTTTCCCTTTTAAATTTGAGTTGTCAAGTCACGTTATCTAGTTTATAGTACTCTGAATTATATTCAGTGCTTTCCCATTCTTTGCTAACACAACATCTCATAAAATCACATAGGGTAACATAATATGACAGTTAAATTTAAGAGACCTCTTATTTTATTTGAAATTCAACCAATGTTCCAATTTAATGGCAATAGATGATTAGAGAAGAAATGACATCCTCATTTCAGAGATATTTTTACTCCAATGTATTTTTAATGCTCTCATGTCTTTTATTATTTTGACAGGTTTTCAGAAACGGTTTCAGAAGCCCTTGTTTTGGGCCTGATTTTTATGAAGAGAGATAGGGACGTATTTAAAAGTTTTAAGAGCATGCTATTATAGTATATGATACTATTGGATGAAAAAAATTTCTTAAATAGATAATTTAAATATTTACCTTTTTGATCAAACTTCCTAGTGAAAACGCCTGTAAAATAACGAGGAGGCAAATAATTTCCTCTCAGTAATCTTTTTTCTTTCTCTTCCTTCCTTCCTTCCTTCCTTCCTTCCTTCCTTCCTTCTTTCTTTCTTTCTCTTTCTTTCTTTCTTTCTTTCTTTCTTTCTTTCCTTCTTTCTTTTCTTTCTTTCTTCCTTCCTTCCTTTCTTTCTTTCTTTTTCTTTCTTTCTCTTTCTTTCTTTCTTTCTTTCTTTCTTTCTTTCTTTCTTTCTCCTTCCTTCCTTCCTTCCTTCCTTCCTTCCTTCCTTCCTTCCTTCCTTCCTTCCTTTTTCCCCAGAGACAAAGAGAGTGCATGCAGGCAGCGCCGGGGGTCGGGAGTAGAGGGGCAGAGGGAGAGAGAGAGAGAATCTTAAGTTGACTCCACGCTGAGAACAGAGCCCTACAGGAGCTCGATTTCATGACCCTGAGATCAAGGCCCTGAGATCACAAGCTGAACCGAAAGCAAGAGTCAGTTGCTGAGCAGACTACGGCGCCCAGGCACCCTGTCCTCTCAGTAATCTTTTAGATGTTCTATTTTGTATCATGCAACCCGAACCGGCTCAGAACTCAAGCAATAATTACTTTGAAAAGTTCTGATGATGTGGCACTGGCACTTACTGAGAAGGGGTTATGGTATGTAAGCATATGATAATATCTTTGATAATTAGAAGCAGAAGACAGACATCAAGTAACAAAAGATGCATAACCAAGATTGAACGTTGATTTTTAAGAAAATAAAATACTGTTTTTCCTGGATATTTTAAGTGCCTTAGAAGATATGATCTCTAAATAAACAACGCTTTTATGGGAAAACAAACACACCTTGGTACTTTCTTTGTAGCAGTATTTCTGTACATGGTAAAATGCTGGAAACAGTGCATTCACATATATTGCACCCTGTGATCCTCACAAACGTCTGCAACATTTATTTCTCCCGTTAATCAATGAAAAACATGAAGATCTGCAAGGTTAACCTGCTCACCTATTCCATACAGCCGCGTGGCAAGGTCAGCTGGCCCAGACCCAGTGATGATTTCAACTCGCTGCTTTACCATAGGCGGCAGGTAGGGACATGTGTGCTGGTCTGACTCTCTTCTCATAGCGCATTATCCTGGACGCGTGATTAACCAAAACTCCAGGAGGTTTTAGGTTTTTGTTTGTTTGCCTGTTTGTCTTAAATGTCTATCATTTTATAGCACCTGTGCTTACATTTCGTGTGTAGGCTTCTTAGTCTCCTACTGCAGTAAAAATTTAAGTACTGAAAATTTATAAAGAGAACTGAACCTCTGTTAGCAGGTAAAATTGGGAAGAGACAGATCCTACAGGGCAAAAGAGCCATCAGAACAATACAGGACTAAAATATCACCTGCTATTTACATAACAGCCTCTGAGGAGTTTAAAGCACATTACAAATCCAATTTGACTAATCCCAGTGAAGAGTGAGGCGCTGTGCAGGGAACTGCGAATGATCACCGCCCTCATTAACAATTTGCAATACACTGAAGAGGGACTGTGCCTTCTTCTCAGGTACCATAAATCTGTGACACAGCTGAGGCTGCTGGGACACAATCGAAAACTGGGGAATGAGGCAGAGAAAAGCAATGGGAAGAGGGAAGAACCTAAAATTACTAAAAGAAAAAAGAAGGAAAAAAACACCCTCTCCTCACCTCAGCAAGGCCTTCCAAAGGTCAGGTCTGCCATGACCACATGTCTGAGACTCCTGCTTCTCTCTCTCCGTGTCTGTCTTTAATACATGTTTGAATGTATTAAATAATTATAAATGACCGCTTTCAAGTTTTGCTCACTTCATCAGAAGATTAACACCTCAGTAATGTTCATAGTTTGAGGAGGACAAGATACCAACTCCAACAAGGTTTATCTTTAGTTTTTCTCTTCAAACTTAATTCCTTAAATAGTTAACAAATATAGTAGCTGTCTTTTCCGGAGTACCTCTCCAGTGACAGCCACTCTTAAGGTGTGCTTTTACTCCCTATGCCCTTTACCCCTCATTACAAACTTACAAGTATTATTTACATTCACATGATGGAATATTACTCAGCCTCAAAAAAGAAGGAAATCCTGCCATATGCGACAACATGGTTGAACCTGGAGGACGTCTTGCTAAGTGCAGTAAGGCAGACACAGAAGGACAAATACTGCATGATTGTACATGAATGAGGTATCTTAGCTAGTCAAATTTGTGGAAGCAAAGAATAGAATTGTGGTTTTTAGGGGCCAGGGGAGAAGGGACAATGATTTGCTAGTCATCAGGAATAAAATCTCAGTTATGCAAGATGAGAAAGTTCTCGTGAGCTGCTGTACAGCATTGTGCCTCCAGATAACACTTAAAAATGTGTTGAGGGCAGAGCTCATGTCAAGTGTTATTACCGCAGTAAAATAAACATAAAAGTAGACTATATACTCATTTTAAAGATGAAGAATCAGAGTTTCGGAGATGTCAAAGAAATGTCCCAGGGTTATAGAGATGATAGGTGGTAAGCCAGAACACACTGTGTCATTCAAGGTTCTCAAGATAAATATGAATAGAAACTGTAGATGGAGATTATAATATTAATATTATCTATACGATATATATTATTATATATACAAAATATATATGGAGAGAGAGAAAGAGAGATTTTAAGGCATTGTGTTATGTGATTGCTGCAAGTCCTAAATCCACAGTGTAGGGCAACTGGCTGGAAACTCAGATACGATTTGACCTTGCATTCTTTGATCCTAAATCTGTAAGTCAGGACATCAGATGAAAACTCAGGAAAGATGTCTACATTACAGTTTTGAGGTAGAATTCCTTCTCTGAGAAACCTCAGGTTTTGCTGTTAAGGTCTTGGACTGATTGGATGACTGAGGTCCACCCACATTTTTGCAGATCATCTCCTGTCTTAGAGTCAAATGTGAATTACATCTAGAAAATACCTCCACAGCATCATCTAGATAGCATTTGACCAAGCACCATTGAGCACCATTTCCTAGCCAGGTTGACCATAAAAGCAACCATCACAACATCTAAAATCCAAAACCACATGCTAAAATGTCACATGGCAATGCCTTCAATATCAGAAGTTTCTGGAGGTCAGTATCTTACCTATAATTATGGAATATAGGTTGTTGACATTCCAGTTACCTATTTACTTCAATGCATTTTTTATTATGTGGTAAGTATGTGTGTGTACGTGTATACACATATGAATACATATATACATATACATGTACATACTAACCGATTCAGACTGAGACTAGTAGCTGGCCAATCAAAATTAATAAAAAGTGAAAAAAATCATAATTAATTTTTTAAAAATGTTAACACATTTTAAAACAAACAACAATGTGATTTACATAAATTTTGTTGATTAGTAATTTATACTATCTTAGTGATATTTAGTGATATACTATTCAGCGATATACTATTTTACGGCATCTCAGACACTGTGTCCCCTTTGAAAACCATAGCAGAGCAGAGATAACGCAAAACGGTAGTCTAGCTTATTATAGATATTAATACTATCTGATTATGTATACTCATCCAAAATTTACTCCACTAGTAAGTGCTTTTAATTTTTATATTGAGTAACACTTCATTCTGGTGATCTCCTGAAATGGACCAATTCTAAATCTATGGCAGATGATAAGATCATTACAACTTGTGTTTGTGACCCAAGGGATAAAATACTCTAATATTTTTACAAAATCTCTGCTTGTGGAGACTTAGCTATGAACTTATATTTCTAGGGGCACCAGGGTGGCTCAATCTATTAAGTGTCTAACTCTTGGTTTTGACTCAGATCATGATCTCCATGGGTTCCACGCTCAGTGGGGAGTCTGCTGGAGATTCTCTCTCCCTTTCTCTCTCCCTCTTTCCCTACCCCTCTTCGTGCTTGCCCTCTCTTACTCTCTCTCTAAAATTAAATAAACCAATCTTTTTAAAAATTATATTTCTATATCATTTTAATTCACCAAAAATGTATTTTCCCCTAAACAATGATGTGTTGAAAGGTATGATTTTCAGGTCACATTTTGTTTAGCTATTTTATTAATAAATGTCCCTATGTAATCTGTAAAGAAGATTTTTGTATCAGATTAATGCTTTAGTAATGAATTTGATGGCATTCTAATTATAATTAATACCCTGTTTAATATATTACAATAACTACTTCAGTTCCTTTAAAAACTTGTTAATATTTTTATTAAAACTGAGAGAAAAATCTTAGAAGCTGTCAATAGTTAGAAAGACATTTGCTACCATAAATGATTTCTATGATAATTACAAAAATGTGGACCTTAAAATATTATGTAAATTTTATTAAGTGACAAAGTCATGCAGGTTTTGAGAAATTACACCACAGTTGCTCATTAACAGGTCTACATTAATGTAAATCTCTTTAAAGATTTATTTTCTCATTGTTTTGAAGAACAGTAACTTTACTGATGTATTAATGACCTAATTGTGACTAGCTGATCCCATTTTCATTTGAAGGATCGTTCCCTTGATCCATTCAATAAATACTGTATATGGGAAAAAGGAATTTGGATTGATGGGCAAGAATTGTAATCACCACACACAGATTTATGGGTTGAGGGAATAATGTGATTATGCAAAGAAAAATGAAATGATGCTTATGGACCATTGATGAACAACACGGAGTGTTTGTATTTAGTATGTTATGGATGTGGAAGGTGGCAGAAAGAATTTCATGAAATGTTCGTTGTCTTGTAAGTGTACAAGAATCAGAGTACTGGAACTCCTTGTGTTGTGCCTTTAAGGGGAATATTTTCTTTTGTCAGTCACAGAATAAGATGCACTGTTGAAGCAGCCGAATCTTTCTTTGGAAATTCTCCAGATTCATATTTCTAAACAATTTTAGTCCTCAGCAGTATGATTTGTGTCGGATTATATTGTTCTATAAATCACTGTCCAGGGAGATTCAGGAGCCAAAGATTAGTGTTATCTGACAATTCCTGAAACGGATAATCATCAAAATAATTTGAGTTGAATATCCTGACATCAAACAAATTATTTAAAACTTAATGGATGAGGTTGGAATTAAAATTGTCTCAATAATATGATATTTGGTTATTATATAAAGGAAGACAAAAAATTGAGCATAACACAAAGATGAATAAACTTGAGGACTAAATATAAACTGAGAGAGAAGTGGGTTGCCTCTCCAGAGTTTAGTGGACTTCATCAAATTTGCTGATCTAATCAAATTCACCTGAATTAACTGTCAAAATTGATTATCTTGTGAACAATTCATCCCGAAATGTGGATTTGTGTGTGATTTTGAAAACTAGGGATAGTTTGTTGGAAAGCTGAACTTCATCTTTTGCTATTTGCTTCTTTTTATTTTCGACATTTTTATTTCCAGGAATGTAAAGTAAACGAAATTTGCTAACATTTTGTTGATTTGCATGCAGTCACAGAGGTTTGGAATTTTTTTTTTCCTGCCAGATAGAATATTTTAACTAGTAGCTATTAAAAATGTGCATTTTCCTTCAATAACTAGATGAAATTTTGTTTTCTCTACAGAAGTTCATATGACTTCCTTATGAGTTTAATCTTACGTTTTCAGAATTTCCTTAAAAAAAGGTCTCTGCTTCTTGTCACCCTAATTGAGTAATTTGTAATTGTTAACTCAGGATATTGACTCCCTGAGACAACAGTGACATGGAAACCCACCTTTTGCTAGCATATAACATACTCCAATTTTAAAACAACTTCATTCCCATGTAGCTGATTTGTACAAGTAAAAAGGCATAAACATAAGGGATATACAAAATTAGTTTTTCACTTTGAGATGGGCATTCAAATAGCCATAAAATTAATACTTGGTACATCTGTTTTTCTAATATGGACTGTAAATGACAGTGGTGTTCAAAATTGGGAATTCAATTTGAGTTTATAGTTGCACTATTTAAGAAAGTGCATCCCTAGTTGCTAAGACAGCAATGTCAGCAGTTAGAAACAGATGGGGCTATGTCCTAGGATTGTCACATCTTGTGTAGGCTGCACAGGTCTCCTTTCATGTAGCAGGAGATGCCAATGCTACCTGTATCTTAGGGTTGCTCAGATGATCTTATGAAATGATATGTATCATTTATCAAGCACTCAGTAACTTCTAAAGACTTTTTTCATGCTTTTCTTCCAACAACCCCTTCCAACTCACCCTTATTCCTCAGTCTAGGCGTGATGAAGTATAAGCTTGTCGGCTAACCAGGTCCTGCACTTGTCCACCTTTTACACTTTGCTGGGTCACCCACCTTCATGCACAGTTGCCTTCTCCTAGTTTCCACCTGTTAAAAAATGGCCTACTTAGGGGCGCCTGGGTGGCTCAATCGTTAAACGTCTGCCTTTGGCCCAGGGCATGATCCTGGGATCCTGGGATCGAGCCCCGCATCGGGCTCCCTGCTCTGCTGGGAGCCTGCTTCTTCCTCTCCCACTCCCCTTGCTTGTGTTCCCCCTCTCGCTGGCTGTCTTTCTCTGACAAATAAATAAATAAAATCTTTTAAAAAAATGGCCTACTTATTAAGGCCATGCTTAGAGACCCTTATTTATGAAATTTCACCTGATTTTCCCAGCCTAATGCTGAATTGAAATGGCTCTTTATGAAATTATGCTGCTTCTTTTTACACTTTTCATATTTTTCCTGGGATTATATGAATTTGTGAGTGTGCACTTGTAACTTCTTAAGATGAGGAAACATATGCATAGAAAGCAAAAATCAGACCATAATAATGTAGCTGAGTTTGATCACCTGGCTATATCTATCTGTCTCTATCAATCCACCCATCAATCCACATCACCTCTAACTTTGCTTTCTATCATTCTTCTCTTGCCCATTTTCTTTCTGCAGGTTTATTTCCTAGGTGTCCATTAAATTTCTCCCATGCATGGTCTTTGCACTGGCTGTTTTCTCTGTCTGGGTTATATTTCTCCCAGATATTTACCAGACTAAGTCCTTCACCTCTTTTAAGTCATTGTTTTAATGTCACCTCAGTGCATCTTTTCCTAATCACCTTATTTTAAGTTGCCAACAATTACTGCACTATGGATCCCTTTTACCTCACTACATATTGTCTTTTTTTTCCTCAGCACTAACTACCTTCCAGTTTATGTCACTCATTTATTGTGTTTATTATTTTTATCTAATCACACTATAACACAAACCTCTCGAATGTTCTTTAGCTCCTAGAAGAGCAGCTGAATTGTAGAGACACATTTATAAGATTTATGCATGTCTTGTGTGGCGGTAGTGTCTTTATTCTCCTTGCAGAGCAGCATTTCACGGAACGACTATAATACAATACCTTCTCTTTCCTCTTCTATTGCCAAAGGTAGTTATTGCTGATTTGGGGTTATTTCTAATTTTCGACTTTTCATAAAGCCAAAATTCGGTTCTTTGAAAATATCAACAAATTAACAGATACTTAGGAAGACTAATTGTAAGAGAAAGAGGAAGAACACAAATTGTCATTATCAGAAATGGAAGAGGAGTTAACAAATCCTAAAGTTAAGAGAATGAAAAGAAAGCAGACGGTTTTTACACCAGCAAATTTGGCTACTTAGAAGACATGAAAAGATCTTTACAATTGTGAGTTAGGCAAAGATTTTTTTAGATATTACAAAAAAAAAATCCCCACACAAACAAAAAAATGATAAATTTGATTCTACCGAATTAAAACCATTTGCTCTTCTAAATACAAAATGAAATAAGGGAAAAGGCAGGCAATAGAATGGGGGAAATTATTCACAATACATATATCTGACAGGGGACTTGTAACCGGAATATATAACCACTTCTTATACCTCAATAAGAAGACAAAAACTCAATAATATGTTAGCAAAAGATTTGAACAAGATTTCAAAAACAATGATAGAATAATGCTATTAGCACATGAAAAGATGCTTAAAATCATTCAGTCCTTAGGGAAATGTAATTTAAACCACAATGAGCTAGACATTTATTAGAATAGCTAAAAATACAAAAGTAGACAATAGTAAGTGTTAAATTAATTACACAAGGAGGCCATTAGGCAGCTCTAATGCTGTGGCAGCCTATCTAAGCAAACCAAAATCTAATCCTGTAAATGCATCAAAGTTACAAAATCAAACTAGGACAGTCAATCACAAACAGCCAACCAGGCTTTAAGCCAATCGAATAATTTCCTTTCTTTGCTTCCCTACTATTTCTGTAGAAGTTTTCCTTGTAGTTCCTGTCAGTGGAGCTCTCCTAATCACTTCCAGTTTGGCACTGCCCAGTTGGAATAGATTTTTGCTCAAATAAAGTCTTATAAATTTTAATACACCCCAGTTTATTTTTTATCACAAGTATTGGTGGTGAGGTAGAGGAAATGATACTCCGATATCCTGCTTAAGAGAATATAAAAGTATATTGTTACTTTAAAAAGCACATCGGCATGAATGAATCTCAAAATTGTTATGCTAAATGCAGGGAGCAAGGCACAAAAGATTTAAGACACGTTAAATGCTGGAAAATGCACACCAATATTTGTGACAAAAAGCAGATTGGTTGTGCCTGGGACCAGATGTGGGTAAATGACAAACTGTTAAGTGTCACAAGGAATCTTTTGGAGGTTGTGGAAGTGTTCTGTATCCTTATTGTGGTGGTGGCTTATGTATGTATATATCCATCAAAACTCATCAAATTGTACAATTTAAATGGATGTAGTTTATTTTATGCATATTTTCACTTTCAATAAACTGTTAAAAAAAATAGATGACTCAACCCAATGGGAGATGCTCAAAGGAGCCTCCTCGTGTAATTAAGGAGAAGAACAAGAAGGAAGGAAGGAAGGAAGGAAGGAAGGAAGGAAGGAAGGAAGGAAGGAAGGAAAAAAGGAAAGGAAAAATAAATGAAGAAGGAAACCAAGGGAACTCAGACACGGACACAGGCCATTTTTTTTTTTTTAGGTTTTTTTTTTTTTTAATATTTATTTTGTTATATTAGTCACCATACAGTACATCCCCAGTTCTTGATGCAATGTTCCATGATTCATTACTTGCATATAACACCCAGTGCACCATGCAATATGTGCCCTCCTTAATACCCATCACCGGCCTATCCCAATCCCCCACCCCCTCCCCTCTGAAGCCCTCAGTTTGTTTCCCAGAGTCCACAGTCTCTCATGGTTCATTCCCCCTTCTGTTTACCCCCCCTTCATTCCTCCCCTCCCTCTCCTCCGATCCTCCTATCTCTCATGTTCCATAAATGAGTGAAACCATATGACAATTGTCTTTCTCTGCTTGACTTATTTCACTTAGCATAATCTCCTCCAGTGCCGTCCATGTTGCTGCAAATGTTGTGTAATCATTCTTTCTGATGGCTGAGTAATATTCCATTGTATATATGGGCCATATTTTCTTAATACAGTCATCTGTTGAAGGGCATCTCGGCTCCTTCCACGATTTAGCTATTGCGGACAATGCTGCTATGAACATTGGGGTGCATATGGCCCTTCTCTTCACTACGTCCGTATCTTTGGGGTAAATACCCAGTAGTGCAATTGCTGGGTCATAGGGTAGCTCAATTTTTAACTTTTTAAGGGACCTCCACACTGTTTTCCAAAGTGGCTGTACCAACTTGCATTCCCACCAACAGTGTAATTCCCCCTTTCTCCACATCCTCTCCAACGTTTGTTGTTTCCTGCCTTGTCCATTTTTGCCATTCTAACTGGTTTAAGGTGGTATCTCAAGGTGATTTTGATTTGAATTTCCCTGATGGCTAATGATTTTGAACATTTTTTCATGTGTCTGTTAGCCATTTGTATGTCTTCATTGGAAAAATGTCTGTTCATATCTTCTGCCCATTTATTGATTTGGTTATTTGTTTCACGTGTATTGAGTTTGGGAAGTTCTTTGTAGATCTTAGATACAAGTCTTTTATCTGTAGTGTCATTTGCAAATATCTTCTCCCATTCCATGGGCTCCCTCTTAGTTTTTTTGACTGTTTCCTTGACTGGAACACAGGCCATTATGATTCTAATATAATCTAATGCTCTGTCTCTTCTGACATCTCATGGTCTTTGGACTGGAAATACTTAACTGAGGGGCTGATTCTATAATTACCATCCAGCCAAATGTCACCAGAAACATATCAGTAATTGTGGTGTTTCTTAATTGTTGTATTAAGGGAAAATGCACCACAGGACATCTCTATAACAAGGTTTAAAAAAAACTTATAGGGACACCTGGGTGGCACAGAGGTTAAGCGTCTGCCTTTGGCTCAGGGCGTGATCCCCGCGTTATGGGATCGAGCCCCACATCAGGCTCCTCCGCTATGAGCCTGCTTCTTCCTCTCCCACTCCCCCTGCTTGTGTTCCCTCTCTCGCTGGCTGTCTCTACCTCTGTCAAATAAATAAATAAAACCTTTAAAAAAAAAACTTATAAAAGGATTTAGACTTATTTTAGGTGATTTTCATGGGGGAGAAGAGATTTAAAGAAGTGGGACTTTAGATGCCCTCAGAAAGCTGGAGGACAGGCATACCCTGTCTTCTTGTGTTTCACGTTATTGTGCTTTGCAGATACTGCATTTTTACAAGTTGAAGGTTTATAGCCACCTTGCATTGACAAGTCTTTCCAACATCATTTACTCACTTGGTGTCTCTGTGTCACATTTTGGTAATTCTCACACTATTTCAACTTTTTCTGACATTGAAACTGATATAGAAGCTTTAGCGAGTTATCCAAAAGCTCTACCTAAGATAATTAATAAAGGTGGCCACAGTGAACAACAGATCTTTCAATGTAGACAAAACAATATTATATTGGAAGAAGATGCCATCTAGAACTTCCATAGCTAAAGAGGAGAAGTCAGTGCTTGATGTCAAAGCTTCAAAGGACAGGCTGACTCTCTTGCTAGGGGTGAATGGAGCTGGTGACTTCAAGTTGAAGACAATGCTCATTTATCATTCTGAAAATCCTAGGGCCCTAAGAATTGTGCTGAGTCTACTCTGCCTGTGCTCTATAAGTGGAACAACAAACTGGATGACAGCACATCTGTTTACAACGTGGTTTATTAAATAGTTCAAGCCCATTGTTGAGACCTGCTCAGAAAAGAAAAAAAAAAATTCCTTTCGAAGTACTATTGCTCATTGATAATGAATCTGGTCGTCCAAGAGCTCTGATGGAGATGTCCGATATTAAGGTGTTAATGGGCAGCATCCATTCTGCAGCCCATCGATCAAAGAGTAATTTTGACTTTCAAGTCTTATAATTTAAGAAATAAACCTCATAAGGTTATAGTTGCCATAGATAATGATTTCTCTGATGGATCTGACTTGCAATCTCATGATAAAACTGTAACATTGCTTCTTATGGATGAGCAAAGATCATGGTTTCTTGAGATGGAATCTTTTCATGGCAAAGATGCTGTGAAGATTGTTGAAATGACAACAAAGGATTTAGAATATTACATCAACTCAGTTGATAAAGCAGTGGCAGGGTTTGAGAGGATTGACTCCAATACTGAAAGAAAGAAAATGTGGGTAAAATGCTCAAATGGCATCACATACTATAAATTAATCATTTGTGAAAGGAAGAGCAAATTGATGCAGCAAACTTTATTATTGTTGCACTTTAAGAAATTGCCACAGCCACCCCAAACTTAAGCAGCCTTCACCCTGACCAGTCAACAGCCATCAACACTGAGGCAAGACCTTCCATTAGCAAAATGATTATGACTCACTGAGAGCTCAGATGATGGTTTGCATTTCTTAGCAATAAAGCATTTTAAAATTAAGGAATGTACATTTTTTAGACATAATGCTATGGTACCCTTAATAGACTACGGTATAATGTTAGCTTTCATATGCACCAAAAAATTCATTTGACTCACTTTGTTGTGATACTCACTATACTGCGGTGATCTGGAACTGAATGCACAACATCTCCAAGGTGCACATGTAATTCCGTACTTTCTTATTTTAACAAATTTTATCTATTGGAAGCACAAAGTTAAAGCTGTGATTAGTAAAGATCCAGCAGTCACTCATATTCATCAGGATAAATATAGTTTAATCATTTTGTGTCTTGGACACTGGTCTGGTTTCCTTATGTTCAGTCGTGATTATTGCTTTGCTTTGTCTTTGTCTTGATTCATCATGGTCACAGAGTGGTTTTTTTTTTCCGATGTTTATGCTTTATGAAATTGTTTATGCTTAACAGGAGAGCACCTAGACCTACCAGTGAGTGTTATACCAGCTCATGTCACTACCAAGGCCTAGCTGATAATACTTGGCTAGCTCAGAGATGTTGGGGGCTGCTTTTCTCTTTCTCAGCTGAAAAAAAAAGCCCAAAACAAACAAACAAAAACTTTGGAAAAATGTCCTCACAAAGGAAGGGGAAAAGTTTGTTTTCAGTGATATTTGAGAAAACAAAACAATATAGAGGCATTGAATGATCTTATGAGTAACTGTAATAATATACACATTCTTAGAAGTTGATGAAATGTATAATTTTAATGGAAATGAATTACCAAAATTGACTAAAATTTTAGCCTGAATTGATTTCACTACAAGGGAACTAGACTGATCAGATCCTTTTCTTTGGAAATTTGGAGTTTATCTGATTAACATTTTTAGTCCTGTCGTGTGCTTTGATCTAAAAAAAGTTGGAGTATTTTTCAAAATTCATATTCTGCCATGTGAATCAGGGTATAGATTGACCTAAAATCTAATGAAAAAATAAATGTGTATTCAGAAGAAAAACAAGAAGTAACATCTTTGATTGACTCCCTGATGTCTTTTTAGTTTCCATTCCCATTTCTCTTCATGATCCAGCTGCATTACTATTTTTGACCTTTATGAGATAGACAGTATCATTTTTATTATAGTCCCATTTTATTTGCCTAAACTAAAAGGAAAAGCTTTTTGTTTCTTGCAACAAAACAGTCCCAAGAAATTTAAGACTAAACATCATTTTACTGTAACTATAAATATTCAATACAGGAATGAAAGGATGTTTTATATTGAGAAAATATATTTATGTAATAGATGACACTAAGAGGTTAAATAATAGTTCCTGCTTTGGTAATGTTAATTTATGTCTTTCATTGTTGATGCTTTATCATAACACGTCTAAGACAGACATGCTCTTCAGAAATACCTAACAAAGATTTTAAAATTTCATATGATCGTGTCTAATAGAGACCTTGTGAGTTTGAATATCTCAGATTGATGTCTAGAAAGGGAGGAGAAGTTAAAAGAGAGGAAAACAAAAGTGGATTTCTATCATTAATATTAGACAAGTTTGAATTCAGCGACAAGAGCATTAAATGATTAAGGGAATATTTATCAAATTTATGATCTATGATAAAGATAAATCTCTTTTGAGTCCATGCACACCTAATAGAATAGCATTACAATGTAAAGTAAAACCTGAGAAAATATAGTAAAATTATGACACAGTTCTATATATTGGAAAAGTTTAGCATATTACTCCAAATCCTTGAAAGTCCGCTTGGTTAAAATATATGAGCCTATATATGGATTTGCATATGAATGATACTGACTATTCTGTTGATAAAAATGTATCTGTCAAAGGTCTGTGTGGATGACAAACTCTGTGGTAACACAAGACCCCTTCTCAGTGTTCGTGCATTGGTGTAGTACCCTCCCCTTGAGTGTAGGTGGGAGCTGTAACTTGTTTCTAGCCAATAGGATATGGCAAAACTGATAGGATTTCATTCCCACGATTGTGTTACATCATGTAAGGTTTTGTCTTCTAGAAGACTCTCACTGTTTCGCTGTCCTTGAAGAAGCAAGCTGCCAAGTTTGAACTAAGAAAGGACCACACAGTACAATACTGTGCTGACCTCTAAAATCTTAGATGCACCCGGTGGACAGCCAGCCTAAAACTGAAGCTCTCAATCTTGTAACCTGAAAATGAATTCTGCCAGCAGCTTAAGTGAGCTTCCAAATTGACTCCTCTTCAGTTGACCCTCCAGCTAAAAACACATCCCAGCTGACATCTTTATTGCAGTCTGGTGAAACCCCAAAGCCAATAACCTGATTAAGCCACACCTCCACTCCTGACCCACAGAAACCGTGGGAAAATAAATATGTATTGGTTGAAGCTGCTGAATGTGTGGCACCTCGTTACACAGCCCTAGAAAACAAATGCCGGTACCGGTCCCCGAAGTAGAGGGCTTCTGCCCAAAACATCTACAAAGGTGGAAGCGCTGTTTGAACTGTGAGTGGCTAAAGACTGGAAGAATTTTGAGGAGCATGATAGAGAAAGCCTAAATTGCCTTGAGCATATCGTTAGGGGAAATCTGCAGATTAAAGATACAGTTGGGTTGTGCGGGTGGCTCAGCCGGTTAAGCAGTCGACTTTCGATTTCGGTTCAGGTCATGATCTCAGGGTCGTGAGATGAGCCCTTGATCTGGCTCCGTCCCCAGTGCACAGCCTGCTTGTCCCTCTCCCTCTGTTCCTTCCCCTGTGCTCACGCTGTCTCAATAAGTAAATACATAAAGTCTTTTAAGGAAAGATGCAGTAGGTGAGGGCTCAGAAGGCAATGAGGGGCATGTTCTTACAAACTGGAGCCAGAGGGACCTCGTGATGAAGTGGCAGAATGCTTAGAGCAGTTGGCTCCTGCAGTTCCATAGAGCTGAACTCGTGGGTGGTAACTTGGTCACCTACCTGAGGAGATTGCTTAGACAAGTATTGAAGACGGTCACCCTTTGTTCTTGCTGCTTATGGAAATATGTAAGAGGGAGACCAGCTGAGGTAAGAAATGTTAAGTAAATGGAAATGAGGACGTGGGACCTTTGCACACCTTCAGAGTGGTGTCTTCCAGGCACATCAGCAGGACCGAAGACAGAAGATTCTCTGGAAAAGATACATGAGTGTGGCTTTGCTCTAATGGAGTGGACTTAAATAAATGGGAGACACATAATGTTCTTGATAAAATTATTTTAACAGACACAATGCCTGTTTAGTCCAAGCCTTTAGCTTGGACTAAAATGTACAGAGAGAAGACAAAATGCAAGGTGGCTACTCGACACCCCCAGAATTCTGTCTCATTCTTTCTCTATCTATATATATTATGTTCTACCTCTAATTAAATATGTTTCAAAGCAACTGTCTTTGTGTTATTAATTTCAAAAGTATATTTTGCTTTAAATGGAAAAAATACGTACATAAATTTATGTAAACCAATATAAATATATAAATATCTTGCCTATACTTTCAATTCTATTTTGCCTTTTCCAAAAAAAGTTATGTTTATATTTGATTTTTTTTCATTTTAAAATTAACATTAATTTTAAAATATATATAAACATATATATTTTACTTTACTACCTTTGGCTTGGTTTGCTACTTCTTTTCCTGGATTCTTGAGAAGCCATGTATATGGAAAATTTGTTTTATAAATAAACTTAGTTAAGATCATAAATTTCTCTCTTATATTGCTCCCAAGCTTGTCTCTTTAACCTGTGAATTATTTTGACGAATGTTTAAAGTATCTAAATGAATTTAATATTTTGGGGTCTGATTTATTGCCTTTAATGTTATAGATATTAGGGAAGGTTTATATCAAATATTTAGAGTTTTTGTAGCAGATGCATATTAGTTATGGATTAACCATTATTTAAATTTCTGCCTAATACAATATATGTTCTATATATAAAAATGGATTTCCTGAAATTGTGTCATCTAAAGCTACTGATGTACTAGTATTAAAATCTCTCACTGTGATTTTGGTCGTTTCCCAAAGTTACTGCATAATCTGTCTGTTTTTAACTTTAATTATCTAGAGAAGCTTTCTGATGTCCGAATCGAGGTGATAGAGGGCAGAAAGCCAAAGAATTTTGTTTCTGATTTCTGTCACTTCAATTTAAATTTCGTAAGTTAATATGATCAATTATTTTTAAGAAAAAAAAAGTTGTATGAAATGTTATAACTAGTCCAGAATAGGAATCTAGGGGTAGATCATAGAAAGACAGTCTCTACATTTTATCTGAGCCCCTCACCATCCCTAACTTTCCATTAAGAATGCATCATGTATCTATTAGTCATAAATTTGTATACATTCTTTTAAGACCTATTTATATTTTAATCCACTACCTTTTCAGCATAATGAGTCCTTTATGCATTTTGCTTACAGAATACATTTATACTACTTTTAATTTGTTCTCCCATCTACAATGCTTTCTTTAAGGGTCACGGGATGGAGAAATCTGAACTGTATATGGACTAAAAATGCACGGCCTTATTTTCAGTTTAAAATCGCAAGATTGGTTTAGATAATACTTATTCTTGATATGACAATGAAAACTTTCTAAATGCATCAAGGATTTCCCAGAAAAAGATACATTAAACCTTTGGGTACCAAATAATCTGCTGTTATTCTTTCTTGTATGCATATAGTTATACACTCCAGTGGCTACTTTATTTACATTACACAGGAGAGTGCCATTTAAGCCATAAGTACAACTCTACATAATTCAACTTAGTTTAAACATCTTGCTAGAGGAATTGTAATCAAATTTAGCTTCAGGACATACTGTAGACTAATACAAAAGCTCTATATGCACAGTTAAGATTATACTACAAATGTGGTTCCTATTTTATTATTTGATGAATGGTATGTCACAAAGTGTTATGTGATTCCATAATAAAAGATGCTATTATAATGCCTCTGCCCAGAAGGACAAAGTTAATCTTGCCGAGAGGACTTGAACTCTCAAAGTCTAGAGTTAAGTAAGTTGCCTCGGGGCTCATTCTTTTGAGTTCTTGGAGTGGAAGAAAATCTATGTGGGCACCAAATCAGGTCTCCCAACTGTATTAGGATTCCAAAAGCATGCTTTCTAGATGTTACATCGCTTATGTCAAGTATTACTTTAAAACACATATACACTTAGATGTCTTTAAACCATTAAAGCAGCTATCCCTATCAAACTCAGCAAAAAGTTCCACTTGTGAACAAATAAGTGCAGTAGTTTAGATTCAAGCAGCAGGGATGTGTACACAGCCCAACCACGAATTACTTTCACATAATGAACTTCCTCCTTGAACCATCTCAATTCCATTAAAGCTGTCTAAGAAAAAGCATTCTCTCCACAAGAGTACACAATGCAAAATAAAAAATCTGGGAGCCATAAAATAAATTAATTGATTGGATTGTATCATTGGTACGCTGTGTTTGAACAGATGAGCTGCCTACTAGGTATGCTTCATTGGAAGAAAAATCCCATCAGCAATCCATGTGTATCCCAGAGCACGATGCAGCTGGGATAACGTTGACCACATGTGGTTAATAAGTGAAAAGTGTGGGTCTCCAAACTAGAGGACACCTTGAATACTAACTTAATTTTTAATTTTCCTTAAACTAAAACTACATTTTTATTTTATTGATTTGTAAAGAAGAGAGCCTAGACAAAACATATTTTGTGAAGATTAATTTAGGTCCTCATTTTAAAGAGATCATCCCCTAATTTTGTGTAATAGAGTTAGTAATATGGTCAGTAAAGTTTTTCTAACCTATAAGGACAAAATGAAGCTTCACATGTTTTTTATTTTTTTGCGTTATTTACATCATATACTTACATATATAATATATAATATGAACATCAAAGCTTTGACATTCCTGAAAACTTGAGGACTCAAAACAAGAAACATAATCATCTGGAAGAATTGTTGGAATAGTAACTCTGAGATGAAAAATCATGATTGGCTAAGAGAAGGCATTTAGAATGAAAGTATTTAACAATAGCACCACTAGTGCAATGCTATTAATAATAGACAATTGGGACAGAGTTCATAATGACTTAATCCCTAGTCCATTAACTTTTATGAATTTAATAAAAATCTATTAAAATGAAAATATGCCACATTGAAATTACCAAGCTTGAATATGCTTATTTTTGATGAGTTTCTAGAATGCATTCTGGTATGAATTTCCACCATCTAAGTGAACTGTGAAACAAATTGCTTTATTTACCGTTATCCTAGATTTTGTTTTAGCTTGTCTCTTTCAGTTATTCGTAGAAACCAATGTGCAGTATAACAAAACAAAGTATTACAGAAAGTTCAAATTATTTTCACCGAATTTGTAGAAAACCAGCTATTGTTTAATGAACCCTGATGCTGCAGTTACTGATGGTTAAAACAAGAAGTTAGAAATAAATCACTGTTTTTCTCTTCCTCATTTGAAAGTACTTGGCATTTTGCTACTGTAAAAACCATAAGGCCCAACATATATTTTCAAATGATTTTGTAATGTACTGAGAAAACTATCCAGACACATTAGAACGATCAGTTGTTGTTTAGAGAAAACTGTGATCAGAGCTACTGTCTTCCAAGCCGAAAAAATTAAAAAATTAGAAAAAAATAAGCTCGGTTAGTGGCATCTATGCTGGGAGAACAACACCCCTAGCACGTTTCCTGGTCCTTCTACATTAAGTAGTTGCCCTCAATTACACTGGTACTTTTACCCAGAAATGGTAGATTTGTCATTTTCTCTGAGCGTGGTATAGAATGTCTTCCTGACATAGATTTAGTTTTTAACGCCCCCAATTTGAAGTTTTTCACTTGCTTCAGTGCATCTACACTAGTTTTGTAATTCCCGTCTCTAAAAGTTTGCTCCAGCCTTTGTATCATTCCATCCAAAACACACATATTTGCTGTGAATTTTTTTTACGTGGAAGTTTAGCATTGATTTCTCCAGAATAAAACGTTAAGGAAAATAGCATCTCAAATCCAGCATGATTTGGATGAGATGATACATTCTATTGTCAACTTCGTTCATTGAAATGATCTTACTTACTTTCAGCATCGCCTCAATACACATGAAGTTTCCGTATATAGCTTCTGAGGAGTATAAATGCCTTTCCAACTAACTCGGAAAGGAACATGCACGGTAAAGAAAAAAGTGTGGCTTACTCTGTTTAGAAAAAACGTAAAACATTTTCTTATTTAGCTTAAAGGGTGTTCTTAAATTAAGGAAATTTGTTTCTAAAGAAATCGTACAGATGATGAGCTGAAAAAAAAACTGTCTTTTCTTTCCCCAGCTCCATGGGTTGATGTTCTAGGATCTTTAGAAATGTAAATATTTAAGTGAGAATACATATCACCGCAGGGTATTTTAACTGTCACAATGAAGGATGGTAGTAAACTTACCAAATAAAAATGTAAGCAATAAAACGAGAAAATGTCTTGGCTGAACATAATAATAATAATAATAATAATAATAATAATAATAATAATAACTGCAATAATAAAGGAAGAAACAGCAACAATGAGGGCTGTAGTGACTAACACTGATTTAAGACCTATTATTTTACAGGCAAAAGAAAAGACAATTTCTCCATCACTTTATTAAAACATTATAAAGAATTTATGAAATGTGAACAAATTTCCAAGATACACCATGCCTAGTTTAGAAAGGCAAATTATCTAAGTGACTAGGTTCCTACATTTCTCACAGAGAGTGAGAAAGGGTCAGAAAGACTTACGAAGTTTGATAAATTTAGTACTAAAAGAGAAGAGCAGATGACCAATGGGGTTTCAGTTGCTCCTTTAGAATATAAGGAGAACCACATTATGGAGTATGCTTACAAGGCGATATTGAGACTCCGCAACAATTATGACAAGGACTCTGTGAGGTCTGCGACCCTTTTTCGTTTTGCTTTTAGAGAGAGAGAGAGTGCATGAGTGGTGGGGAATGGCAGAGGGAGAGAGCTCAAGCAAACTCCCCACTGAGTGTGGAGTCTATGCAGGACTGGATCTCCAGACCCCGAGATCATGATCCTGAGATCATAGGTCCACACTTAACCAACTGAGCCACCTGTGACCATATATGTAACATTGTGTATATGTGTACTTTTTCCAAAACATATGTTATCAATTTTTACAATCATTTTTATCTGCAATAGAATCTCCCTCCTCTTTCAAAAAAATATTTATTTGTTTATTTACTTTTCAGTAAAATCCTGTATGTTCGGAAAAGTAAGGAAGCCAGGAACTGGAAACATTGCATCCACATTTGGTCTGCACTTGGGATAAATCCCAAACTCAAAATGTAATGTCCTGCCCACTGAAGAAAGAGAACACAAGGCTTACAAAACCACTAGAGATTTTGGTAGAAGAAACTTGGATAATGTTGTCCTCCCATGGGTACTAATATGCCCATTTCTCGATTAGAAAATTAAATTGCTCTGAAAGAAACAGCTGGTAAGAAGCAAAACTGGGATATGGATGCCACCTTGTTTTCTGCTATACAGTGCAACTGTAAGAGAGCACAACCTGGTGAAACGTCTCTGATCCATGAATAACATGACAATGCAAAGGGCAAAGAGTGCAAGAAGGGAATAATGTAGGAAATGCCAAGCTGAAGACATTGGTAAATAGTTTTACATTGTTTTGGCTCAATTCGTGTTAAGTAATAGCTTGCTGTGATTTTAAACTCTAACATTAAAATAATTTAAAAAATACAAATATACAGTTACAGTACAATTATAAATCTAATTAAATCTCTATTGTTACTAGAATTTATCCAAATTGGAAAGTAGATTTTAATTGCATTTTCAAAAAGATTCAAAGTGTAATGAACTCAATGGGGGGGGACTAATTCCTATTGTCTCAGCATATATCCGTATACTATTTTGAAATATAAAGTAGATTTTCATTTAGAAGATGGCAGCTCTAATCCGTTGTTGAGTATCCTCTTTTATTTATTTACTAACAAGTCATTTTTTTCCACCCACAAAGGAAAATTCCTTTAAGAATTAGTTCTACCGCTATATAAAGTTATCTTGAAAAATAGCAGCATTACAAATCAGAGGTCCAGGATTATGTTAGTTGTAATATTTATCCCTGAAATCATTTAAACACCTTTCATAATATAAATCTTTGTACACTATAGCTCATTTAACAGCCATTAACACATCTTCCATCTTAAGTCAAGTGTACCTACTAATAATGACTTAATTTTATTACTTAGACATGGTTTTACATTATTGGCAATCTTATATGAAGTCTGTGCAGTGTAATATGTAAAACTTCTGCAAAATATATTGGTAATCTCTTGATATATCATTTTGGGGCTACAATTTAATAAACAATCACATTTAGAATATAATTGTAAAATCTGCCTTTTGTAAGGCAAAATATAAAATAAAATGTTAATAAATCTAATTTAAAAGATTGAGTAAAAATGAATTTATAACATTTAAAAATCACTTAAAGCAGGGAACTCACTGTGAGTACATATAATAGAACTGAATGTATGTATATTTCAAGCATTTACACACACACACACACACACACACACACACACACATTATTGCCAGAAATACTAACAAGAATAATTAAATCAAGAACAATCCTCAGAAATTTAAAATTAGCCTCCTTAGGCTGGTACTGATTTATTTAGTCAAAGGAAATCTTACATTAAGCAAAATCTCAGTGTGAAATATACCATTGGTTGCTCAAGGTTTATTTCATTTTTACTGATACAGTTCTAGAGTGCAGAATTTAAAAAGTAAGCTTATTCTAAATATTATATTTAATTGATAATTCTTTAACTTGATTTCACTTCTTGTTTCTTCCTGTATTATCTGTGGGAAATTGAGTGAATAAAACTCCTAACATGATGAAACATTGTATGAGAATTTCCATTTTATGCCTCAGTTTTCTTCTCTTTATCCAGTGATCAAAATACTAATAACCATATAAGTCTACTGCAAAGATTAAATTTATTATTAAATGTTTCATTTTTAATGTTATTTTGTATAGTTTAATAATGTAATTTACAAAAGAATAATGTAATTTCCAATTGTTATTTGATAGTATATAGAAATGCAATAGATGATTGTTTTCAACCTTCTATTTAGTTACTTTACAAAATTTGTTTTTGTTGCAGTAGCTATTATGTACATGCTTTAGGAGGTTTTTGTAGATTTCTTGGGACTTTCTATGCCTGCTCATGTAGCCTACAAATAAAGAATGTTTTATTTCTTGTTTACCAAACTGCATGCCATTTATATGGTTTTCCTGACAACTTGAAATCGGCAGGACATCTACTACATTGTAGAATAGAAGTGGTGAGAGTTGGTATCCATGCCTTGTTCCAGATTTTAAGAATGTATTCAATGATATCAGCTCAAGTTTTTGTTTTTAATTTGTGGTTTTTTGTTTTTTTTTCATAGGTAGCCTTTACTAGATTGAGGGACTTTCTTACATTTCTAGTTTGCTGAAAGTTTTTATTATGAATGGACGTGGAATAGTTCAAATGTGGCGGGGGTTTTTTGCATCGAGATGATTGTATTATTTTCCCCTTTATTCTGTTCATTTGGTGAATTATACTGATTGATTTTCAAACATTATATCCCTGCATTTCTTGCATAAACCATTCTTATCCATGGTTTGTTAATTGTTTCATATATAGGTGAAATCATATGTAAATGGATTTCACTAGCATATTTGGCAAATTTTAGCAAACTGAAATTTTTACCTTTTCTATGTTTATGAGGGATATTGGTCTGAGATTATTTTTCTTACAATGTCTTTGTCTAGTTTTGATATCAAGATTTTTATGATAAATTGACTATATTTTAGCATTTCATATTATCTTTAATATTGATTTAATTAGACTTTCATTTATTTGTTTATTTTTATAATGTAGAGATAGGGAAACTGGAAATGTTTTACAAGAGTAGGGTGAGTATAGTCGTAGAAACTCGCATTTTCTGGCACTGCAGCCCAAATATTTGCATATACGAGTAGATCTAGACAAGATAGTATAAAACTCCATTAGAATGGGCATTAGGTGGGGCGCCTCGGTGGCATAATGAGTTAGGTGTCCACTCTTGGTTTCTGTTCAGGTCGTGATCTCAGGGTTGTGATCTCAGGGTTATGAAATCAAGCCCCGTGTCGGTCTCTGTGCTGAGCACAGAGTCGGCTTCGAGTTTCTCTCTCCTTCTTCCTCTGCCCCTCCCCCCTTATAAGTAAATGAATCTTTAAAAAAAAAATAATGAGCATCAGGAAAAAATTAGTAGTGAAGCTTCAGTCTTGCTTCTCCTTCTGAACTGCAAGAGAAGACTATGAAATAGGGTGACCTACTCTCCATCCAAGATCTCTCTGTAGGATAGCAATAGCTGGTATTTTGCATGCAGATTTTGCATACTTTGGCATGATAAATAAAAACTGATCACAAGTTTAGTGGTCTACGTAAGATGGAAGCAATCCTGACAAGACAAGGAGGTAGGGCAAAAGTGAGGTTTGGGTTGAGGGAGCTATGACTACAATAACGTTTTTTCAGTAAATGAAGGCAAGATTCAAGATCGTCAGTCATTGAAGCTGGAAGAGGCCTGTCACACCTTCTAGGAGAGCCAGTGACTATGATAGCCAAACTACACTCAGCAAAGGGTCTGAGAGTCAATGGACTTCTTCAACAATGTGGCTTCTCTGACACTAGAACAATATATTATCCCCTATCTTCCATCTCAGGAGTTTAACTCCTACCAGGAATAAACAAGAAAAGAAAGAAGGTGAAGAATTTCAGGAAGACTATCTAGGTACTCCAAAAGAAACAAAACTGTGATTCATGATAACTAAGAATAATAAGTGAATTTGGATGAGAAGTCACATGTTAGACTGAGAGTCTAACGAATAGGATAAATGGCCTTCACTAGACAGATTATGGCCTCAAGTGTAAAGAGAGCTCAACTTTACAAAGTAACAATTCTCTTACATCTGCGCAGCACTTTGTAAATCATGACACTTTTACATGTAGAATCAATATATTCTTAAGTAACATCATTCTATTATAAAGATATTTTTCTTAAAATAACCTATACTCCATACTCTCTTCAACTCCCAGGTTATGTTCTAAAATATGTTTCATACCCCGTCCAAGGCAAATAGTAACAACAGAGGAAGTGATTCACAGTAATCTAGATTATTCAGTCATAAAATGGAACATCTGAAAAACTGACTTGCTAAGCAATTATCATATGTATTTTCGCATAGCAGGCAGTCCTCTAACTTACAAACAGATTGAGTTCCAAAAGTTCATTTGCTAGAAGATTTGTAGAACTCAGAACATATTTTCCCTCTAGGAACAATGCTGGATGTGGTAGTTAGGTTATTACACGAGACCAAAAGCCTATCAAATCCATAATAGTTAAATTTAGTTTAATAAATGTTTACTGAACACTTATGGTAAGCACTGCTTGCATTAGGCTCTGAGGGTACAACAATTCACAGCATTGCATTCATAGATACAAGATTTATCTCAATTATTAATATATGTTTGCAATAGATAAATACTTATCGAACACCTACCTTAGACACTGGAGGTATAATGTAAGCAAGATATGGGTTTTCTTTCAAAGAGCATGCTTTGAAGTAGAGAGAGAACATATACCCTCTTGACGAAGTTATGTATTGCTAAAGTGGTGTCATAAGGAAGGCTCTGGATGCTCTAAGTGTTAATAAGAGGGGACGCTGCTCTTGTTTGGTGGATGATTTCTCAGGAGAAAGCTGACATAAAGAATTATTGGGGTTTACCTAAACGAATCTGTGGGAAGAGTGGGAGGAGAAAGATTTCCTGGCATGAATAGAAGTCCTTAGGGGAGATAATACATTTAGAGGAGTTCCAGCAGTTATGCATCTTGGGTTGACTACACATAAGTAATGAACAAATTGATGAAATATACATAAGTCAGGGATTGCCTGATAATTAGGTTATGTTGCATAAGTACATTAAAAAATCTAGCTGAATTGAAAAGTATTCCAATTAGGCATCCAATTATATTTCCAGTAAAAAATATGGTTCATTATGGCTTTCTAAAAGTCCTGGTCCAATACCTGGGAATAATTGGAAGGTTTTTCACCTTGTTGTTGCTGTTGTTGTTGTTGTTGTTGTTCTTCTTCTTCTTCTTCTTTTATTCCTGAATAGAACCTATTGTGAATGAGCCATGATTTCACTGCCAGATATAGTCTAGGCTGAGCACCATGTTGTGTCTATGATGATCAATTTACTGATACAATGTACTTCATATATTAGATTGTACAGCAATGCCCCCACCATGAATCACGATGTCCGGTGTTCATAGCCTTCTGACACTGACTCTGGACTTGGCCCTAGGACTAAATTTGGCCAATAGGACATTAGCAAATCAGACACAAGCAGAAATTTGACGGGCACTCACAGTGTGGGAGTAGTCCTCAATTGCTCCTGGAAATTCTTCTCCTGTCAAGTAAATATGCCTAGGTTGGCCTACTATAAACTTGTAGTCTAGCCAATAGCCAGTCCCAACTGCCACACACATGTATGAAGCCATTTTAGAACACGCAGCCTCATTTGAGCTGCTGAGTTACTGGGCTTCTTGAAGGACCCAGAAGACAGCAGCATTACAGGCCAACGGAGTCCAGCACAACATGCTGACCCACATGATTATGAAATGGCAGTTGCTTTAGGCCACTGTGTCCTGGTATGATTGGTTATAGAGAAGCAAACAACTGATGATATTCACAAAAATATTTTGGGAGATCAAATAACCCATTTTTCAGAATGCAAGTGTTTATGGATTCATAAGAGAGCTAGTGCACCACTAATAAAATCTCTATTTTCTGCTATAGTGTGAAATTCCTGAAAACTTTATAAATGCAATGTCACACCATTTACTTCTTCATCCACTCGCCCTTCCATTCATTAACAACTTTCATCGAAGAGCCACCACAAGCCAGATACTGTACTAGTTGCTTTGTATGCAAAGGTAGCTAAGATATAGCATCTCTGTGGTCTTGCCTTCCATCAAGGAAGAAATGCAGACAGGTAGACATGCATTCAATACTAAAGGTTAAAAGGGTTGTGGGAGATCGAGGATCCCCCAGGACAAAGGCTTCCAGAAGTGACTTCCTGGAGAAGGAAACATATCCGCTAAGCCTGCCTCCAGGGTCTACACTTATAATCATTTATATGTGTAGTTTAGATCATTATTAAAAGACTGTGTTATAAGTAGCAACTCTCCATTGCTATGGTATTTTAGCTTCTAATGTTAATAGTACGAAGATGAAATTGAAGTTCTCTCTCTGTTATTCATCAGGCTTAGATCTGGGGCGTTCAAAAAAATTCTCAGGATTTATTCAAAAGGCCCATGTTAAAATTTAGACTGCTGTAATGTGTTAAGATTAGTATATGAAATGCTACATATGTCCTGATGCTCTTTACTTCCCAGATATAAAATCCTCTACAGAATTCATAACAACAAACCAAACTCAGCAAATCAATGGAAAGGACAGACTTGAAATAGTTATGCCAGATAACAGTGAGACCAAAACTTTCTCTTGCATTGAGGCTGACAGTAATAAACTGTAATCAAATTTGAACTGCAATCATGGGAAAAGGGTGGATTCCATCCACGTTCTTGGTCTCCTTGGACTACTTTCAACCAGTAGGTTTCACTTTGTTCGTTCATGTACAATACCCATGTCTTTGCCAAAATGTACATAATGACCTTCCTGGTTTTCAATAGCATGGAATCATTATGGGCTTAAAGAACCTCTCATGCCACATTATCATCATGTTTATTTTGTAATGCTCCTTCAATTGAACTTTAAGATTTTGCATATGCATCTCCTTAAAGAAATCCCTTTTTAATAGGAACAGTTATATAAGACATGGAAGTACACTCTATCAATTTACAGATGAATTTTAAGAATATCTTCCAGGATATATATGTACGTGTGTGTGTGTTCTAATAACCCTCAAACAAGATAATAGTATGTATAAATATGTTGCATGCATATTCATTTTACCACTTGTGTACAGATAAAAGAATACTTATTTATGTGTAGAAACATACAGACATTGCATGCATTATTACCTGAACAAAAATAAGTAAAGCTTATATATTTAAATGTCTCATGGTTACCTGTTACAGATTTCAATTTTCGAGGTCATTTATGCCCTTGAAACCATTTTTCAGTTTTTCCAGTTCATAAGTAAATACCAGCCACAATTCTCACCAATCCACTATCCTTCTTCTTCTTTTCTAAGATTTTATTTATTTATTTGAGAGAGTGAGAGAGAGCACAGAGGAAGGGTGATAGGGAGAAGCAGACTCCCCCCTAAGCAGAGAGCCCAATATGGGGCTCGATCCTAGGACCCCAGGATCATGACCTGACCCAAAGGCAGACACTGAACTGACTGAGCCACCCAGGCTCCCCTTCACTATTTTTCTTCTTTTTATTTATTTATTTAATTTATTTAATTTATTTATTTATTTTACTATCTTTCTTCTTAATTCTAAGTTCAACGTTTATGTCTATCCAAACCCTCCCTCAGACATCGTGTGTGTGTGTGTGTGTGTGTGTGTGTGTGTGTGTGTGTGTGTGTCTGTGAAAGAGAGAGAGAAAGAGAGATTGATAATCAGTAACCAGAAGGCTGGAAAAAGATGTGATTAAAATTGATAGCAATAATGTCACTGGCATATCTCTCCAACACCTTTTCAACAAGTAATGTTGGGATAACGGACAGCCACATGTGAAAAATAGGAACCATAACCAAGACTTGATATTTTTTACAAAATTAGTTCATAATGATTCGTGCATATAAATAAATGTACAATAAAAATCTATAAAACTCTTAGAAGAAAACATAGGAGGAAATCTTCATGATCAGTAAATAATTTTCTAGCATGACTCCAAAAACATGTTCCTTTAAAGTTGGTAAGTTGGACTTTACCAAAATTGAAAACATCGCTCTGTAAAAGGCACTGAGATAATGAAAAGACAAATACAGACTCTGGTGGAATTAACTATCCAACGAAAGTCTCATATTAAGACTATACAAACAGCTCTCAAAACACAATAGTAAAAAACTCAAGTCAGATTAAAAAACTGTGAGGAAACGTGAACATTTTAATAAAGAGGCGATACTGATAACAAATAAGAACACACATAAAAATATTCCACATTCTTAGGAAATACAATTAAAACCATGATGAAATATTACTGTATTCCCCTTGAAATAGCTAAATTTTGGAAATAAATCAAATTATAGTGAGGATGTGGAGCGACTGGAACTCCTCATAATTGCTGGTAGAGAAGGTAAAACATTAAGAAACAAACTAGAGAAGGATTTGCCAGTTGACTTTCTTTTTCGTGGAAATTTTTTTCCTCCTAGATTTGTGAGTTCCTTAGGATTCCCTGATATCTCACTTTCTGCTTATGGTCTGAGCCCCAAGCCACCTTGGAATTGGAAAATGTCCTGAGATAAATCGTAGTGGATAATGTAATCATCTCAATGCAAAAAAACAAATTACTTATTTCGTGAATTATTGTATGACTGCCTCATACCATTATCAGGAAAAACCTACTTACTTTGTTTTAATGAAAGAAAAAAAACTAAAACACAAACTTTCCCAGTTTGTCCCCAAACTTTTTTAAACATGACAATTTTCATTTTCTAAATTTTTACAGTAATTTATATACATTATTTTATTTTCCCTTATCTTACGTTATCATAAAGTAAAGCGTTCTTATTAACACAGGACCTAGAATATTGCTGTTGCAAAATGAACTTGTTGCAATACTTTCCTTGCAATTCAATCTTTGTTTTAATCGGACTAGTCTGCATCAAAGCATAAAACTGTTATTATTAAATTATAGTCATATTTCAAATATCATCCACTCTATTTTTCTTTTCTGAATGCACCTAAAGATACCCAGGTATCTTTAAATAAGATATATTATTTCAATTAAAACTCAGTCAAGATCCAGAGTTTTGTTATTTAAAAACAGAGCTAAGTGCTTTTTCAAGAAAAGACAATTGTATTTTTGAACAAGATGGTTTAATGCATTAGAAAATATTGATTTCCCCTTTATCAATTATAAAATACAAAACAGGAAATAATGTAGGTATTGAGAATCATTCCTATTAATGTTAAAATAATTGAAACTACCATCTACCTGAATTTTAAAGTATGTTTCCAAATAAAAACTAAACTTTAAAAGAATGAAAAAGTCAAAGAACGTTAAAGGCTAAGCCATCCAACAGTTTTTAATTAAGTGAATTGAACATGTAGTTAGTAAAGTTTAGTAACGATTGCATGTGGTTAGAGACAATTTTGTTGTTTTTAAACTAGAAATATGTCACATACATCCAAATAAAAAATACTACACATACTTTCTTAAATGCTTTTGAGCCAAATTTGAATGTCTAGAACTCACACGTTTTTGCAAAATTGTTCCTTATTTAACCAAAATGATTTGATTTCTAATTATACTTCTTAAAGGACTTACAGTAGTGAGTTTTTTATTTGAATATTTAGATGATGTTTATAGTAATGACAACAGCATCCGCAAATACAGTTTCTGCCAGGCACTGAAAGTAACAATTTCTCTGATCTTTATAACAACTCTCAAAGACACACATTATCACCCTCATTTTTGAGAAAATCAAGGTTTTTAGATCGCCAAAACTCATATGGCAGGTAAGCGGCAGAAGCAGGATGTCGGGCCAGGTCCCCTGCCTCGAAATTCCCTGATACTTCAACCTCACATGAACATCTTTTCAACGATGTTAGTGGTGATTTGGAAAGCTCAGCAAGATCCTTTCCTGTACATTTTAAGGAATACAAGCCCACTGAAAATAAAACAGGTGATATTCTTTTTTGCTGTTTGCACAAAATATCTGATGTGTCAGAGATTCAAACAAAGCTGTTTCTTATAATACCTTTGGAACAATTATGCCACCTGCAGTCATTAACTTGAAAGACTGGAATTTATAAATGCAAAAGTAACACATGACATGGGGATGAGAAAAGGTAAAGTGAAATGCAACCTGATAACTCTCTATTTACTGCCTTGTATCATTATATGAACAACGTCTGTTGCAATGTATCATTTGGTGTGATGAATATCCCTGACGAATGTGACCTTTGATATTTCCAATATTCTATAAGGTCTCAAGCCTCTCTGCTGACCGTTTTTTCAAGCCAATGATTATTTTACACACCAGTTGTAAAAGCAATTGTCATAGAACAAAACAAATTAAAGAGGTGAGCGTTTTTTTGTTTTTTTAAGAGCAAGCAGAGGGTAATTGCGTTGAAGTTGCTTTAAAATGTGCACATCTAAAATTATCTCGAGTCCTGAAGTGTCTCATCTGCTTTCTAATTTTCTACAAGATGCTTTTAATATTTTGAGATTTATATTAAACCACAGGGGTCTGAAAGATTTCAGGAACTCTTGCATATGCATCAGAGATAAACAATGAATTAAATTAATAAAAGAAAATCACAATTTAGATGTTAGTGGCTATAAATTCCGCGGCTCTTCCTTTAACTATAGCTCCTGGTTTTCTAATTCTGGCTCAGAAATGACGCTGATGCACGCACATGGGGGTGGCTGGCACATTCTAACTTCCTCTTCAGCTTCTGGTCATACGTGAACATTCTATATTTCGGTCACAAGCATCTAGCTGTTTTAAATAATAGCGATTTTTCAATTTGGGATCTGCTTCTCTTTCCCTACAAAATGACATACTAACATACTAAAATCTCAATGATTTGGACAATTTCTCTTCCATTGCCAAGGGATGCGTAACGATAAATAAAGATCCCAAATACTGAATTGAGATGCATTGTTTCGTTTATCATTTGTTTCAAATCAATTCTTCTTCTTTCCAGGAAGAAAACCTACTACTAATTTATGCAAGCTATTCTTTATATTAAAAAATATACACAGAAGATACTAATTTTTTTTCCTACTAAAATTTACTTTCTCGTGAATACAATCTTCATCAAGACAAAACTTGACTAAAAACACAGTTAAAGAACAGAAGAAAAAGATGCAGCCAAGATAAACTAGAATCTCTGGAATGTTTATGTTTTACGCCTAAATCTGCAATGTTCCCTAAGTGGTCAGAATCTTAGTCATCCTATACCAAATATTTCCTGTGATTCAAAGTGATGAATGCAAGCAAAAAATATATACATACTTATTGAAATGAGCTGCAAGGATCTTTTTCTATATTCTTTCTGTTATGGGAGGTAAAATCAGCACTAAATATTGTATCTATTTAATAAAGCCTCTGGTATATAGCAGTATAGTACACAGTCCTTGTACTAAAGATTATCAAAACCTGGGATCTACCTGAAAGAGACTATATACAATAACATGGAGGAGCCTTTCCAGATTTAATTTTTATAGGTATAAGTAGTTCATATAAATTAAAATATATACACTTTTATGTTTAATCCATATTCAAAAGAATGTGAATGATAATTACTATTGGGGAACATAGACTCTTTTTTGTGCACTTCAAAATATTTTTCAGGTAACTTAATTCATCAGTTATGGTAAAAAAAGATTTCCAAGTACATTAGTTTCTTAGGTTATAAAGCATGTAATGTAAAAAAGGAAAAGGCACAATTTTACTGGGAATAGCCCTAAGATTTATTCTTCTTTAGAGCAAATAAATGACCTTTTAAACATGTGAATTGACCTGTTAAGTATAGAAAAGTACACGCATTTAGTGTATACTTCCTGGACTTTCACACACCAAAAGTACACATAATCAACCCCTGAAATTCTGATCACTGAGATCCTTTTAAAAATCAGATATTAGAGTTTTCTGTGAAGTCCTAAATAACTTAGAAGCTCTAAAGAGTCGTCAGGTTATTTATGAAATGTAACTGACATGAATTAAGAACTGTTTTCCCCCTCAATAGTTTACTGGGTTTTTGGTTTTTTTTGGGGGGGACGGGGGGAAATAGGGGTTGTTTGTTTGTAGAGAAACTATGTTAAATGTAAGAATGCCATTTGATACATTTGTATTGTCAAAAGACAAGAAGTAGGGGGCATCAAATATTGAAAATGTTTCCAATATAGTCACTTAAATGTTCTGATTCTTCCCATGCTTTGGAGGGATCACAACTGAAGCCTGTAAAATCATTTTCCATCTAGAGACAGCTTATATTGAAAACTAAGGCATTAGTGACAAACAAATTCAAACACTCAGGAGGGACAAGTCACAAATTATTTGGAACTGGTAAATTCTGTTAAGTTATACATAAATATAACTACAATCTTCAATAACTATTGAAATAACCTAGGCTCTAATAATATGAATGTGTAAAGATTTTGAAACCAGAAGAATGTGGTGTGGAATTCCAGCTCTGTCATTTACTGGCTTGGTACCCTTTGATTTTAGTTTTCTCAGTTGTGAAGAAGGGTAAATGAATTGGGGTCGTATGAAAATTGCTTATCACAGTACAGGAGATTGATGTATTTTACACATACTTACACAAACTTTTATATCCTTCCCCTTTCTCCCCCAGTACACACACATATCACACACATCCTTAGCCGGGGTTCAGACTTGTATGCTTAAAGGAAATCTCTTAACTGAGAATTAGGAAATAATCTTAAGCAAGAAAATCTCCCTAAAATCTTAGGTACTGATCACTAGATCTAACATCACAGTATCTGCAATACCAAAAATTTCAATGAGGGGATTTAATTTAATCAAGAGCTTAACTGTATCTTGGGTCTTTTAGATGGCTTATATCTTCAACACAGCTATCAACACACAGAATTCCTTCAATCGTAGCACTCAGCATAAAATGTATGACAGTTTTCACTGCTATTGCTTTCTTCGAGAAATTATTCGCTATGAAAATCGTACAGAAGAAATTCAGGTATCATAAGAGCATAAACGATGTCCTCCCTCTTGCTTTCAGGAAGTGGCTGAACGTTCACGTAGTTCAAGAATCTATTTAAGTAACATGTTACAGAGGGAGATATCCAAATACTGACTAATTTGAAGAGTGACTTGGAGATGGTCTGAAGTTTCCATTTCACCCTCCCAGCCCTCCACCTCACCCCCATCTCTGCCACTCTGGTATAGTTTATGATAGTATTTTGTTTGATTTACCACTTATTTTCAACACTTAAATTAGAGTTTAAAGTATCCAATTTTCTATCCAACTGTAATTTGAAAGGGAGAGGACTTACAGGAAGGGTCTATATTTTTAAATAAATTTTCTTCATACACACACACACAGAAGCAGATTTAAGATAAGGCGTGTTTTACTGCTAAGTACTTTCATAGCACCCTGTTGCTTTGGATCATTAATCACAATTAAATAGCAAATTAAATTAGCTATGTAAATATTGGTTTAATGACTGACTTCCTCAGTAACGTATGATTTTTGAGGTCAGGAGCTGGGCTTTGCCTAATTCATTCCTCCGTCCCAGGGACCTAGAACAGTGTTCCATGTATATATTTTTAGATAAGTGAAATGAAAACATAACAAATGATAACGCAACCCTGACACTCGCTTGTCACTAACACTTGGTTGTCACTAAAACTCATCTCATGTCTTCAGTTAAACATTTGTGTCACGTCATATGTAAATTCCCTGACAGTTCTAAAATTTTATGAGACTTTAAAATCGATTCACAAAATATTTCATACTTAGTAAAATTTTTCCTTGAGCTGCAGCTATACAGTAAATGAACTAGTAGGGCAATATTTTGTGTATTTTGTTTATCCCATAATCTAAAGCCAATTTATTCTAAATTTGTATCACTGAAATTTTGTCCTAAACCTTAACTACTAATTATACACAATGACAATGATGTCCTCATTCGCATAAAGTTTAACAGAAGCAATCACAATAATATTACCACAGGTACTTAAACATCATAGTCAATGCCAATATGCTTTATAAATCAAAATGTCACATATCTTTCGTTTCCTATAACCATAAGTAATTTGTAATGATTACACTTTGCAAAACTACCACTAAACCGAAAGCTATTTTTAACTTTTCTCTTTAAATCACACAATTTTAAACAGGTAAAAATTACATAGAATATGAAAACAGAGGACTAGAACAGATAGAATATTGTAACAGTTCCATTTTGGTTTTTTGGTAGTTAGAATGAGCAACCGTTCTGTAATACGAGACACATCTCAAAGTGCGGGTGGCTAAGATTTCAGATCTCCTGTATTGAAATGATAGTTTTCTTTGCCAAATTCAAAATGTGGAAGACCACCAAAATGCCACCATAGTGGCATTCTGAGAATTTTGTGCTTACAAGAAAATGGTGGAGATCGGCCTGACCACGGGGTTCCTCTGGATAGCTGTGTAACGTGCCCAGAGTATAGTCACGGTTGACACCTGTCCCTGTCTTGTCTTTCCCCTCTCCGTGGCAATAATATATCCTCTCTCCAGATCAATTGTACAGTTATAAGTTTTTTTTTAATTAAAACACACTTTTGTGTTTAAAATAAATAAAACCGGTCTTCCAACCCTCCTGCCCCTACTTTCCAGAAAAAAAAAAAATAAATAATATTTAA